>NW_003852442.1:9637092-9661522 GCF_000181295.1 Otolemur garnettii
TTTTTTTTTGGAGACCAAGTCTCAAGCTGTCACCTTGGGTAGAGTGCCATGGTGTCATAGCAACCTCCAACTCTTGGGCTTAAGCAATTCTCTTGCTTCAGCCTCCCAAGTAGCATTGGACTACAGGCACCCTCCATAATGCCTGGCAATTTTTTGGTTGCTTTTGTCATTGTTGTTTGGCAGCCCCAGGTTGGACTCAAACCCGTCAGCTCCGGTGTATGTGGCTGATGCCCTAGCCACTTGAGCTACAGGAGCTGAGGCTATTATTGGACCTTTTGACATTCAATTTTTTTTTTTTTTTTTTTGTAGTTTTTGGCCAGGGCTGGGTTTGAACCTCCACCTCCAGCATATGGGGCCGGTGCCCTACTCCTTTGAGCTACAGGTGCCCCTATTGACATTCAAAATTATTTTCTCAAATCCCATGTCCTTTTCTTTACAGGCCTACTGTTGATGCCTTCTATTAAGGGCCTGGCTTTGATCTTGTTAATAGTAAAATAAAATTTCCTATAACTTTTGTTTTCAGAGGTTGGGATTAGCAAACTACAGATCTCAAGAGGCTTGCTGCATATTTTTGTAAATTTGTATTAGAACACACCCAAGATGACCTTGGTTTTGAATTCTGGCTCTACCACTTAGTAGCTGCTATCAAGCTTTTATTAAGACATTATTAATCACAAATATTAATGTTAATCCATGATTATTAATATTAAAACATTAATAATGGACATCAAGTCCACTTTACATTTTCTTCTCTAAAATGGACTAATGTACTTGCCTTAAAAGGATTATGTAAATCAAATGAAGCGATGGCATATGAAGCATTTAGCTTAATATATGGCATGAAATATTTAATAAATGTTAGCTACTAATACTGCTGTTTCAGGGAATTTGAACATATTTTATCTCCCAAAATATCAGTTCACCAAATTTTCAATAAATTGGACCAAATTTACATTTGTATTTCTTAATTATTTAGTTTCTTACTATTCATTGGATTGTAATGATCATCTGACGAAAACGTAACACTTTCTGCAAAAATACGTGTAAACAAAATTTGTGTATAGCGTGAGATTAAGAGTCATCATGTTTTAGTTTCCTGCCACCTTACCCCTTCAAATCTATAAACAAATCTTTGTTGTATATAAAAATATTTTTAAATTATTGGACATGATCTTGCTCCTGTAAGTTTGTTTGTTGTACCTTTTTTTCTGGCTAAGTAGTGGTCTCAGTTGAGCAGGGTTACTATTAGTGTTACATTTGGTATAGAGTAAGTTGACATATTTTATTAATGATAATGCTCTTAAATCTTTATGTTATTATATTGGTGAATTAAGAAAAGGGGTAATGCCTTCCTTGAATAAACTTAAATTATTCCTATAAAATGTGATTGCACACTATAATACATTAAGTAATTTATTGTTTCTAGATGATTTAAATGTGTGCATATATATATATGGTTGTTTTTCTTTTTTTTTGAGACAGTCTTACTTTGTCACCCTCCATACAGTGCTGTGGCATCATACCTCACAACAACCTCAACATCTTGGGTTCAAGCTATTCTCTTGCCTCAGCTTCCCAAGTAGCTGGGACTGCAGGCACCTGCCTCAACACCCAGCTATTTTTATAGATGGGGGTCTCAGTCTAGCCCAGATTGGTCTCGAACTTGTAAGCTCGGGCAGTCCACCTGCCATGGCCTCCCAAGTGCTGGGATTTGAGGTGTGAGCACGCCCAGCCCCTAATTTAAATGTATTAATAAATTTTTTTTCAAAATTGAGACAAGAGTTTTACTTTGTTACCCTTGGTAGAGTGCCCTGGCGTCATAGCTCATAGTAACCTCAAACTTTTGGGCTCAAGCAATTCTCTTGCCTCAGCCTCCCTAGTAGCTGAGACTACAGGTACCTGCCACAATGCCCTGCTATTTTTCTTTTCTTTTATTATTATTATTATTTTTTGTTTAGTAGACCCAGGCTGGGTTCCAGCCCACCAGCCCTGGAGCATGTGGCCTGCATACAACGTAACCACTGAGTTACAGGTGCCCAGCCAAAATATATTAATAAACTTTTTATTTTAGATTGGTTCAGTATTTATAAAACAATTCTAAGAATTTAATTCAAAGTTCACATAATGCATACCTAGTTTCTCCCTCTAGATTATTTTATATTTATCTTAAGAAACTTCATGGCTTGGCGCCTGTGGCTCAAGTGGCTAAGGCGCCAGCCACATACACCTAAGGTGGTGGGTTCGAATCCAGCCTGGGCCCACCAAACAACAACGACGGCTGCAACCAAAAAAATAGCCGGGCGTTGTGGTGGGTGCCTGTGGTCCCAGCTACTTGGGAGGGTGAGGCAGGAGGCTCGCCTGAGCCCAGGAGTTGGAGGTTGCTGTGAGCTGTGATGCCATGGCACTGTACCCAGAGGAGGGAACAGCTTGAGGCTCTGTCTCAAGAAAAAAAAAGAAAGAAACTTCATTTGTCCTCAGGTTTGAGAACTTATAGAACATTTAAGATTACTGACTCTGACCTTAAAGAACCTAAAAATCTAGTAGGAAAGACAGAACAATTAGTTCCCTAAGAGGTGGTGATTGGCTTCTATGAGTGCTTACAGGAGGGAGAGCTGATACTCTGCCAAGGGGATAAAGGAATGTTTTTCCTAAAAGATGTAGCATTATATTGGTCCAGATGGGATTTGGTTTTATGGGATGCTAATTTAGATGGCTTGTTATGTTCCCAGTGGTTACCACTCTTTTTCTGAGGAGGATGCTTGCATGCCATACCCAGGGAAAGGGTATGGTTTTGGGCTGCAACATCTGTACCTTCCTAGACATTCCATGACTTTTGCTAAAGTCTGATCTGGAGGCTGCCAGTGCCTCTTAACTGTTTTGATCCTTAAGTTTTTTTCCCCACTAGATGGTTTCATCCTTTAAATCCAGCATGTAGTCTGAGCACTGCCTTTGAGACTGTGACTGTACTGCCCAGTGTAGTTATAAGCAAGTAGCCAAATTGCATGCTCACTGTATTCTCCTGTCCTATCAGGTATCGGAAATGGCTGTTTCTGAGCTACCTGGTAACCCCAATGCTGTCTGGACAGTGCGTCGACACATTGAAGGTAAGCAGCCCTTTCCCAGTAGTCAAAATGAGGGTCTGGGTGCCATTGTCATAGAAGGCTTAAGAGGTTGTATTTGTAATATTTCTTGATCACTTCATCTAGGACCAGACCAGACACATTTTCTGGCTCAACAGCATGATTTTGAGGCTCTTCTAATTAGGATGCCTTCACTTACTACTTTTTTTGCAAGTGGGTCAGGGGACATAGTGTGGCTATTCATATTTCAGTACATCAAAGTTTGAGTATCCTAGTGCTGTCAAATGTGATGTTCTTTGACCTTATATTCATAAACTGGTTCCATCTATGTAAGAGGTGTGGTGTGAGGAAATAGTGTCGCTTTTTCATTTTTCTTCAACTATGTACTCTCCTATTGTCCTGAAGTTCAAGGTGGTAGTGGTTTACAAATTGAGAGATTGACTAATTAACAAGCTAATTGACTAATTAAAGCTTGTTAATTAGTCAGTTATACTGTATGAGCTTAAGGAAAGCAGAGCTTTGATTGAGTGGAATCAGAATTTTAGCGCAAGTGGATAAGCAGGGCTAGGGGAAGGAAAGGGGAGTTTGAGTTCCTGGATGAAAAATGGTCACCTCATTGTAAACTTTTGAAAGTAATGGGAGAGTGCAGAGTTGTGCAATAGCATGGAAGTCTTGTGGTAATTGAATTGCAATCCCATAAAATAAAGTCAGTGTCATTACACCTATGATCACTGTGGTGCTGGAGGTCAGTGCTAGATCTCATTTTCCTCTTGTTTCTTTGGGAATGTGAGACTGGTGAGTAAGATCCTGGCCAGTAGGCATAGCTTTTTAAAAAAACAGCTGTAGTTCTGCCTGAAATTTAGATGTTCTGGTTGTATGAAACATGTAGGAGAAAAACCTCTATCAGGTTTTAAAACCTCTATTAGAATATGCTCTTTTGTGGATTTTGTTTTCATTGTAGGCATTAGAGTCAAATATGAATTGAGTAGAAAGGGAAAAATGAGTTAGAAAATTGGTAGGCTTATTTGAGCTGAAAAGATAATTATTAGATGATTTTTTTTTTAATGTAATATGTACATCAGGAAATTGGTCAGTGTTGATGTTCAACTTTGGCTTGGTGGCACGTTGATACTACGGCTCTTGAAAATGTTGCCTAGATTTTTTGAATTAGAAAGATTCTTTGAGGTACACGAGTATGCTCTTTTTTTTGTTTGTTTTTGTTTTTGTTTTAATACGGAACCTGTAGAACATTTATGATTATTAACTCTGACTTTAAGAAGCCTAAAGAAAAACCACCTGTCATTTTTATGAAGGAGGTAAAAAGTTGGAGGAGTTGACTTTCAAGGTAGCCTAGGGAATAGGAAGTTTCCTTGCCTCTTGAATCTTGGGCCAATGCCCATTTTCACTGATAGGTGAAATCAGAGTCTGTGGGTCTGACTGGGCTTCTTTTAGGATAAAGTTCTCTGCTTTCATCATGTAGTCATTTGAGTGCCTACCATCTACTGAGAACATGGAATCCCTGTTTCAGAGCATTTGCCATCTAAAAAAGAAAACAAGTACAAAGGGTTTTCTGAAGTGAACAGTACAAGTGTGTTGCTGGGTGGGATTAGCGGAGAGGGAATGGCCATGTATTTCATCATCAGGGAAGGCTCTTTGGAGAGAAGCATTCACTAAGTTAGTGATAGGCAGTATGTTGTATGATGGAACTTGTAGCTGAAATTTTTTCTCTTTTATTAAATATCAGAATCTAGGAAAGGACTATATTCTGGTAGATTTTACTCCTTAAATCCTATACTTTGGGCAGTTACCCACAAAAACAGGTCAGGTTCTCTCATTCTCTTTTCAGATACCCCAAGTTACTGTTGAGTGAACATTCCTCCTGTGCACACATGCTGCAGTCTTCCAGGCAAATACTAACCTTGGCTGGTACTTGGTGATGCATACTACCAATACCAAGCCTTTTTTTCTCTTCCACAGGTGGCTGGTGAAGGTGCTGATCACCACAGGTGTGTACCTACTGCTAGGGTCTTTTGTGGGGTCTTATAGTTTACCCATGGAGAGGGACCTGCACAAAATAGAGGCTGCCTTGATGGTGTCTCTCAGAGGGTAACTTTGCAGTTGTACGTTGATGTGCATAATAGTGATGCACACCCATCTGCCTGTTTAACGGGTGGTCTGATGCAGGGATCGTCTTCTCTACTTTCTCCCATAGAATTTGTAAAATTTGACTAAATTTTCTTTCATTAAGCTGAAAGGGCCGGTAGCTAGCAAACCTTAGCTTAATATTCTCCCTTGGAGTTGTATGTTCCAGGTGTACTGACTGAAAGATCAGGACCTAGGGGGAGCTTTTGAGTATATTCAGGACTTTGCTGAAACAAGAGAAGCATCAGGTACTGACTATAAAGTGACAAATATTGGAGGCTTTAGTCATCTGGATGGTGGCTCACTTTTACACTTTGGAGTGAGCCAATTATTGAGCCTTAGATCCTAAGGCAAGGGAAGTAGTAGGTAGAGTAAAGTGTTCCCCTCTCTGGGGTGCTTTAGCAGTGCTCGACAGCAGTTAGATCTTTCTGAGACCTGAAGATGCATTCTCATACCTTAATAGTTTCTTGACTGAGGTATGATGTAACAATGTTCCTTCATATGAGATCTGCAACCCCTGGAAAAGGGCAATGTGGATATTTATAGGTCTTAACTTATTTACCATGATAACATACTTTGTTAAAAGTCCAACTTTAACCTGTAGTCACCCTATGACATAAGAGTAAACTGCTGCAGGTCTTTCTCTTGTAGAATGGAAGGGGTAGAAGTTACAGTGTGCTTGGTATCCTCAGGGTGATGGATATTTTGAGAAAATTTGATATAAAGCAACTTTCAGACATCAGTGGTTGCTTTCCTGCTTATTGAGTTGTCTAGCAATTCAATTTAAGTCCACTAAGCATTTCTTTTCCTTTATATGTGAACATTTTGGGCCTTGGTCATATTCAAAATAAGGACCCAGGTACCCCTTCTTCCTTTGTTCTCCTGCATTTTCTTGGTCTATTTTCTAGACTGCTCCCTTTTGCCTCTTGACTAAAGAAAGAAGTTCAAAATCCCAGTGGGTTAGAGCCCTTTGTTAGTTGGCTTTTTAATTTGCTCTGACAGAGGTTTTAAGTTACTAGGTTTTAGTAATAACATTTCCAACATTGGAAATGATAACAGTACTCATATAATGTTAAAAATTAAGGAATTTCTGTTAATTTTTACACATCTGAAATTTCCAAGTTTGGTGTCATGTGGAGATGGATTTTGGTTATATTTTAAGCTATTGAGACATAATTTCAGGGACAATCATGTTTTTTACTCACTTTAAGATTGCAGTGCTTAGTCTTATAAAGTTGTTTTATAAGATGTCCTCAAAGCATTTGCTATACATTGATAGTTATAATGGAATAATTAGAAACTAAGTTTCTTGTCCACTTTTACTCCTTATGATTTGGAAATTGTTCTTTGTTCCTTGCTTTTCAGCCACCCCAGTATACACACACACACACATATATTATTAACTGAAATGAAAGTTTTGCAAAATAGTACTTACCCTTACTATGTGTCTGGCAATCTCATAAATTATATTTATTTCTATTATGAAGTGCTGATTGCAAACTACCAGTTGACTTTATGTATATGTCCTGCTGATGGTCAGAACACTATCATAGACCATGCCAGTGATATATCTTCACTTGACCCCTCTTCTGTAAAGAATACTGATTCTGGGCTGTGCCTGTGGCTTAGTGAGTGGGGCACTGGCCCCATATGCCGAGGGTGGCGGGTTCGAGCCCGCCCCGGCCAAACTGCAAAAAAAAAAAAAAAAAAGCTGGTCATTGTGGTGGGCGCCTGTGGTTCTAGCTACTTGGGAGGCTGAGGCAAGAGAATCGCCTAAGCCCGAGAGCTGGAGGTTACTGTGAGCTGTGATGTCACAGCACTCTACCAAGGGCGACAAAGTGAGACTCTGTCTCTAAAAAAAGAAAAAATACTGATTCTCCTGAACTAATCTAGTAACTTTCGTTTATCTGAACCTCTTTTAGGGCAGTTAGAACCCAGTATATCCTTGTGTGAGTGGACTAGACCAGTCTCCTATGGCATTGAATTCTGACAGGCTCAGACAGGCCTTAAAGCTGCTGGGAGTCAGTCCGCTGTTACAATTTAATACATTTTCTTGTTATTTCCCTTGGTTACCTGTCTTCTGGGTAAGGGGGACAGAAAATGGGGAGTTGATATAAAAATAAAATTATAAAGTAGAGAAATCAACTCTTGAAAAAATAAGCATGCCTTTGTTTAGTATTTATCAAGCTTTATGCTAAACATTGTACTGAATGTGGGGACACACACACACTTAAGCTCTTCCATGTTATAGGGTGGATATATGGAAATAGATGGCCTTCAACTATGGGATGTGTAGGAGGAACTTTGGAAGTTTCCTGTATATTTCAGATCCTCTGACCTCCTTGAGAAGCTCATTAGCGTTTATTTATCCAACTACATTTCATTATGAAAAGCAAATCCTAATAGGATTGCTTATAACCACAGGATTGTTATATTTCTAAACAGTGAAAAACCAGAGAGGTCAAGGAATAACAATATAAACAACTCCCAACTTCCTGCACCCTGCCCCATTTCCTGATTTTCTAGTGTTCTTACATCATTCCCATCGGGACTAGGGTTCTCCAATCCTAGAATGTCTTCAGTCTCATAGAGGCTTAAGTATTCTGTTTTATTTATTAGAGTTTGTGTTCTATATAAGCTTTTGGAAGAAGTTGGGATCTTTCCTGGTTATAAGGAGTATCTCTTTTGTTTTTGAGACGGAACCTCAAGCTATCCCCCTGGGTAGAGTGCCATGGCATCACAGCTCACAGCAACCTCCAACTCCTGGGCTCAAGCGAGTCTCCTGCCTCTGCCTCCCAAGTAGCTGGGACCACAGGCGCCCGCCACAACGCCTGGCCATTTTTTGGTTGTAGCCATCATTATTCTTTGGTGGGCCCGGGCTGGGGATTCGAACCCACCACCTTAGGTGTATGTGCCTGACACCTTAGCCGCTTGAGCCACAGGCGCCGAGCCAGGAGTATCTCTTAAGAATGGATTGCAGTTGACAACTAGCACAAAGGGTCTCTAGCTTGAGAAACATAAATATTCTAATATCCAAAAATTCCTCATCCCTCCGATTCCCTTGCTTTGTCCACTCTGATTTCTCCAACAATTATCTAAAGAAAATATGAAGGAAGCAGAATATGTCTGTAGACTGTTATGACCTCCACATATAATCTTTTGATCATCTGTGCTCTTTGTGTGTGTGGTGACTACACATAGAAGAAGAGCCTTGGAAGGTTTCTGAACAGAAAACTCTTAATGTTTCATTTGACTTTGTAATTCTAATGAGTTTTTACCTAACCAATTCCTTTCTTTCCTTTTTCAGATGAATTTGATGCCTACATCATTGTGTCTTTCGTGAATGCCACCCTTGTATTATCCATTGGAGAGACTGTGGAAGAAGTGACTGACTCTGGGTTCCTGGGCACCACCCCGACCTTGTCCTGCTCCCTGTTAGGAGACGATGCCTTGGTGCAGGTGAGGATTGTCAAAGGTCACTCCCCTACTCAGGTTGCTTTGTTCCTTCTTTGCCTCTCATTGTGGTATAAGCTACTGAGTTCATGTCTCTTTTTCCCCTCATCTTCCAGCAAGCCTTAGAGGAGGGAACATTTATAATAATTTTGATATATAATATCACCTCTCTGTTTGCTATTTTTCTCTTTGTTACAGAGCAGAGTCACATTACTGCTGCTTTCATCTTTGTTAAAGCTTTTTTTCGTTTTTCTTTTTTTTTGAGACAGTTTCACTTCGTCGCCTTCTGTAGAGTGCTGTGGCATCATAGTTCACAGCTTAAGCGATTCTCTTGCCTCAGCCTCCCAAGTAGCTGGACTGCAGGTGCCCACCATAACACCGAGCTATTTTTGTGTTGTTGTTATTGTTGTTTAGCAGGTCCAGGCTGGGTTCGAACCCACAGCCCCTGTGCATGTGGCAGGCACCCTAACCACTGAGCTACGAGCCCTGAACCTCTGTTAAAACTTTTTATTAATGAGTTTAGAACTTGAAGTAGACATTGCAAAACAAACTTTTAAGAAGTTGACCTTGCGTATGGCCTATTAACTCACTTTTATCACTGATTCAACTGGTGCTTCAAGATGATGGTTCCAGATCTGACAAGGATGACAGATGCAGTAAGTGTGAGGGTCATTTTGAGTGAGAAATCAAATCATTAAAGTCATATTTCCTTCCATAATTGACTCTAGGTGTATCCAGATGGCATTCGTCACATACGAGCAGATAAGAGAGTCAATGAGTGGAAGACACCCGGAAAGAAAACAATTGTGAAGTGTGCAGTGAACCAGCGGCAAGTGGTGATTGCCCTGACAGGAGGAGAGCTGGTCTACTTTGAGATGGATCCCGTATGTTACTTTATTCACTATGAGACTTAATGTGTAGAGTACAGAGGTAGAGATGGGAGTCATAGCTCAGGCATTTAGATTATAGTCACAAGAAAGAGAATCAGGAAATTCAAGTGTCCATAAGTCAATCTGGCCCTTTATGGACAGGGTAAGAGAGTTAAGTTGCCATCTAATTGGAGTCATGAAATGCCTTCTTAGTAGTAAAATGAAATACTTGCTGCATCTGTACGTAACCCTCTACTTTTTATACAAATATAGGGTGACCATAAAGTTTGTGTGCAATTTAAAATAGCCAGCTATTTCTAAGCCAACCTCTTTTGCAGGAATAGACAGGTATTTTAAATTACACATGAATTTTATGGCCACCCTGTATTTGGTGTAGATTTAATTTCTGTAATTAGAGTTCATTTCATAAAATTACTTTTGCTCTTCTGTATGGAAGAGTAATATGGCTATTCTTACTTTCAGAAAGTCTCTAGTGTGGCTTTTATAATCTCATTGTACTTTGTCTGATTATCATGTTTGATCAGTATTCTCATGAAGAGATAAGCAGTTTTATCTATTTCCATTTCCTGCAAAAGAGGTTGGCTTAGAAAATTGTGGCACATTGATCTTGTCAAAAGATCTCTTGATTCTCTTCTTGGTGGGAGACATTGATTTTGTTTGCGGTTAGCCTATACATTCAGTCTTGGGAACTCAGAGAAATTTTTGTCCTGCCCTTTCTGGGCCCAGGTTTTGGGGGTGAATTGAAGCATCTAGACCCATCACTTTGTAGTTTTGACTGTTTGCTGTCTTTACTCCTATAGTCAGGGCAGCTGAATGAATACACAGAGCGGAAAGAGATGTCAGCAGATGTGGTGTGCATGAGTCTGGCCAATGTGCCCCCTGGAGAGCAGCGATCTCGCTTCCTGGCTGTGGGGCTGGTGGACAACACTGTTAGAATCATCTCTCTGGATCCCTCAGTGAGTGACAGCCTTAACTTCAAGTATCTTCTGATTGGAGCCCAAGTACCTGGCCCACTCCTGATGTCCATCTCTGGGATCAGTTGGGCTGGACCTAGAAATCTATATCTGCTTTTTCTCTTGATTATATCATAGCAGCATATCTCAGGCAGTTAGTCTACTGCAGTGGTTTAAAAATGTTGATCAGAGACTACTTAAATGTTTCTTCGGCTTAAGCCTTAACCCCCTTTTGTAGTTATAAACCAGAAAACTTAAGACTATTTGCCTAAAAATAAACTGACTTGCTCCAGAGCTATCTACGTGACTTTTAGGGGAGGTGTCCTTTATATGTTTACTTTTACCTTTATCCACTTTGACAAAAAGACGAAAGCATGATCCTCCCAAAGCTTATTCTGAGACTGAGTTTAATAACTGACTATCCTCTTAAAACTCGCTCCTGGAGTGATCTCTATACATAAGAAAGCACTTCTTCAGTCATAGGATTTAAATTTCTCTGGGTATATGTCTTCTAAAATTGGTGATTTTTAAAAAAATGTTCTTATTTCTCCCCCTCCCCCGCTCCCCAGGACTGTTTGCAACCTCTGAGCATGCAGGCTCTTCCAGCCCAGCCTGAGTCCTTATGTATTGTGGAAATGGGTGGGACTGAGAAGCAGGATGAACTGGGTGAGAGGGGCTCAATCGGCTTCCTTTACCTGAATATTGGGTTACAGGTAAGAGTTCCAGTAGGTGTCATCCTCTCCTTTGTTTGATAAAGGCATTTTCTATGCCTCTGGTTCTAGATCCCACCTTACGAAAAGTGAGCAATGCTGCTCTGGGTTCTACTTCTCTTAGCTCTTAAATAAAAAAAATTTTAAAAAATGCAGAAGTATTTGCATGAAGAATTTTCACTTATAAAATGCTTCACAGTCACTGCTATATATAGGTCAGAACTAGATGGGGTCCTCAAGGGTCACCTGTAGTTCCCACAGTTCATTTCAGCTTTTGAATATATTACAGTACATAATTGGCTCCATTAGTAATAAAGGACCCTCAATATACCCTGTTGTTAAAGAAGCTGAGTTCTTCATGCCATGGAAAGCAGAAACCTGAGATCATGTTGGGGTTCTTGATCATATAATTTTTCCCCCCTTAATGATTATTTATTCAAACATCTAAATCAAGTATCCTCAAACTACGGCCCACTGGCAACATATAGCCCACCTAGGACATTTATCCGGCCCACTGGGTGTTTTTGCCGCCTCTGCCTGTCCTGCTTAGTAGCTGACTCGTCTCAGGGCCCGCAGTCTGGCCCTCCAAAGCACTGAGGCCAGTGCTTTGGAGGCCCCTGTTTATTTTTATTTATTTATTTTTGAGATAGCTCCTCAAGCTGTCCACCTGGGTAGAGGGCTGTAGCATCACAGCTCACAGCAACCTCCAACTTCTGGGCTCAAGTGAGTCTCCTGCCTCAGCCTCCCAAGTAGCTGGAACCCCCACAGGCGCCCACCACAACGCCCAGCTATTTTTTGGTTGCAGCTGTCATTGTCTTTGGCGGGTGTGGGCTGGATTCGAACCTGCTACCTTAGCCACTTGAGCCACAGGCGCCGAGCCAACTATAGATCTTTTCAAAAATAAATTTATTGATTGACTGAGACAGAGTTTCACTCTGCTGTAGGTAGATAGAGCGCTATGGCATCATATCTCATAGCAACCTCAAACTCCTGGGCTTGAACAGTCTTCTTGCCTCAACCTCCCAAGTAGCTAGGACTACAGGTACCTCGCACAATGCCTGGCTATTTTTTTTTCTATAGTTGCCATTGTTGTCTAGCTGCCCCGGGCCAGGTTCCAACCTGCCAGCCTCGGTAGTTGTGGCTGGCGCTGTATCACTGTGCTACTGGCACCAGGCCTAGTTTTTCTATTTTTTTTTTTTTTTTTTTAGAGATAGAGTCTCACTCTATCACCCTTGGTAGAGTGCCGTGGTGTCACACAGCTCACGGCAACCTCCAACTTCTGGGCTTAGGCTATTCTCTTGCCTCAGCCTCTTGAGTAGCTTGGGACTACAGGTACCTGCCACAACACCCGGCTATTTTTTTGTTGCAATTTGGCCAGGTCTGGGTTTGAACCCGCCACCCTTGGTATATGGGGCTGGCACCCTACCCACTGAGCCACAGGTGCCACCCTAGTTTTTCTATTTTTGATAGAGACAGGGTCTTGCTCTTGGTCGGGCTGGTCTCCTGAGCTCAAGCAATCTACCAGTCTTGGCCTCCTGGAGTGTTGATTACAGGCATAAGCCAGCATACCAGGAAAACTATCTCAAAATTTAAAATTGTAAAGAAGAGTTTGCTGTACATGGTGAAAAAAGTAATTTATAGGGTGTATAGTGAAAAATAAGTATGTTTTACTATGTTACTTCATATTAACTGTTTAATAACTATTTGAACAAATAAATGATTTAGTGAGAAAATGAATGAATAGCTCTCTGATTATTAGAGTCCTTTTTAAACCACCAAGTCTTTTCTTTCTGTTTGCTCTGATTTGCTGTATAAAATAGCCAAGGGAGAGGTCCTATCATAGCTGATAAGCTTCCATGATGAGTAGGCTTCAGTTGCTTCTCTCTTTTTGATTAGAATGGTGTGCTGCTGAGGACAGTTCTGGACCCTGTCACTGGAGATCTGTCTGACACCCGCACTCGATACCTGGGGTCCCGTCCTGTGAAACTCTTCCGTGTCCGCATGCAAGGCCAGGAGGCGGTAAGTAATGGAATGGGGGAGCTAGCACATTTGGATGTTAGTTGTACTGAGTGAGAAATCTCTTTATTGTAAGCTTTACTTTAACTAATTCGCCAGCATTTAGTTCATGACTTGATATCTGTCATGTGGGAAATCTTGAATTCCTTAATCCAGAGTTTCCTGACTGGGGTTCCATGGAACTGTGCCGTGATTTGCTTATAGGTAGGTTGGATCATCTGTCCCTTCAGCCCTCTGGCTCTGCAGATAGGCCTGGAGGGTAGCTAGAAACTTCATATCTAGGGGACCACTATCTATGAGTAATCTTGTTGGATTTATCCCAGTCTCACATATTAATGTCATGGACACAATATATTCACCTAATTTGAAAACAGTTGGGAAATATTGTATCCTTCATAGTTAGGAATAATATTAGTGTTATTGGATGCTGGTAAGATCATTCCATGTTAGCTCATTTAATTTTTGCAGCTGTCTAGTCTTGTGATAGTTTTTCCATTTTATTTTATTTTACTTTTTATTTATTTATTTATCATTCTTTTTTAGACAGAGTCTCAAGCTGTCACTCTGGGTAAAATGCCATGGCATCACAGCTCACAGCAACCTCAAACTCTTGGACTTTTAAGCAATTCTCTTGCCTCAGCCTCTCAAGTAGCTGGGACTACAGGTGCCCACCATAAAGCCTTGCTATTTTTTGGTTGTAGTTGTCATTGTTGTTACCCGGGCTGGATTCGAACCTGCCAGATCTGGTGTATGTGGCTGGTATCCAGCCGCTTGAGCTATAGGTGCCAAGCTAGTATTTCCATTTTATAGTCATGGACACAGGGTCAGGAAGATCAAGTGATTGGTCTTGGTCATATAGCTATGTTTTTAGCATATACCAAGCCATACTGCCTTTTTTCCAGGCCTCTTTTTCTTAAGATAGCCTATTAGGTTTATAGAATATTTTGGAATATTCTGCAGACTGAAATTTAGTGGTAGGGTGTTTGATCAATATACCGTGTTTGAATTTCCAAGCTAATTTGAGATTTTTTTTTTCTCCTCAGGTATTGGCCATGTCAAGCCGCTCATGGTTGAGCTATTCTTACCAATCTCGCTTCCATCTCACCCCTCTGTCTTACGAGACCCTGGAATTTGCATCTGGTTTTGCCTCGGAACAGTGTCCTGAGGGCATTGTAGCTATCTCCACTAACACCTTGAGGTGAGTGTGTTTCATGTTTGAAGCTCAGCAGAAAGCCTTTCTGCCACGAGCTCAGACTGTTTGATACCAGTGTTAGAAGACGTTGTCAAGATATGGCAGAGAGGTGACAGTTGCTGGAGGTCCTGGCCCGGGAGCTTAGGAACGAGCGGGGACCTGCAGTGCAGCAGTGGGGCTAAGCAGCTACTCTCTGGCAGCATGCCCCAAGCCTAGGCACCAGATCTTGGCAAGGGCACGGACCCGGGGCCAGTGCTCCTGAACCAGCGAGAAGCTGAGCTGCTCCAGATGAGAGGAGGAGAGTGGGGCGAGGGCGGAGTGGCCGTGTGCCTGGGTAGTCATCTACTGCTGCCCATGCCTCCCAGTCCCCCAGGAGTCCAGCCCTGTGAGTGCAGGCGGTCGGGAGTTGTGGGCCAGCGACTTTGGGGGTAATGCTGGCTCACTTTTGAGTGACCTGGGGAGAGTGAAAAAAACCCCAAATGGAGAACTTTTCTATCAGGACCTACAGCCCCAGTGGCCTGGACAACAGACCCCTGTTTGGGGAGATGTTAGCCAAGGATCGACTCATCAATTTAGTTGTTGGCAGCTTAACATCTTTATTGATTCTAGTAACTCTGATCAGTGCTTTGGTTTTCTTTCAAGTACCTCCAAAACCATTGAATGTATTTTTTGGCTGTCTACATCTCTTTGAGTAGTATTACTGCCTTCATACTTATCTACTGGTATCAGCAAAGAGACTTAGAACCAAAATTTAGAAAACCTATTATCATGTTTTCTATCATCATGTTATGTATATGTACAAACTTATACTTCCATGATGTGGGAAAGTGAGGCTGCCCAGGAGAAATACTTACCAGGACTCTTCAATTTGACAAAATAGAGAATAATTGTTGGATAAAGTATGCTGAAGAAATCTACAGAAGTCTGATACATGATTTTCATGTTAATTATAAATCTGAATTCCTTTTTACAAGGAAGATATATAGATCATTTTGCTTTTCCTTTAAGAGCTGATGCTGCACTTAAAATATTACAACTTTCACTTTTGAAATTAAAATTTTTTATTATATAACAATCTTGCATTTTAAGACATATATTCTTTTATTTCTGTTAAACTGAATATACAGTTGTTCCCCAGGCAACCAACTTTTGCTTATAAGTATAATTAAATTCCACTTTAACAAAACACAGATGGTGAAAAGACAACTTTGTGAAGATCTAATTATAATAATAAAATAATTTATACACAAATTAAAGATATGGCAGAGAGCCAGCTCTTTACCATAAGACTCATGTGTTGAAATTGAAACCTTTATTTGGCTCAGGATTTCAGTACTTGGGAGCCAAGTTTCGATGTTTGGAGTTTTATAGTCTGTTGATACTTTTAATACTTAGCAGCATAATCCAGTCGTTTTGAGATTTGAGTTTTTGGTTTGTTTCTTTGAGTCGGAGTCTTGCTGTGTCCTCTAGGTTAGAGTACAGTGGCGTGATCATAACTCACTGCAGCTTCAAATTACTGGGCTCCAGTTACCCTCTTGCCTCAGCTTTCCAAGCAGCTGGTACTACAGGCACCCACCACTGAACCCAGCTAATTTTCCTATTTTTAGTAGAAACAGTGGTTTGCTCAGGCTGGTCGCAAACTCCTGACCTCAAGCCATCTTTCTACTTTTGAAGGGCGACTAGTTCTGTCTCAATTGACAGTGTTAGGCTTTTTAATAGCACTGCAGTGAAAAAACTAGTCCATCATTCTACACATGTGTGAATAAATCTCTAGGTTAAATTCTTAGAAGTGGAGTTACTGGGAGAAAGGATATATTCCACATTTAGAAGATTATACTTACTTGCCTATCATTTTTTCTTCCTTGACTCAGGTTCCATATGTTAAATCTGAAATCCTATGTTTTGTTTTGTTTCTTTTCTTTTTTGTTTTTTTAACCAAAATGTTGCTGGCTAGCTTTTAATTATGTTTAGCTTATAAGCTTTTATGAGTGTGATCAACCAGATAAAGATAGGGGCTATTTCTGTACACTTAACTGTGGAAACTCAAATTTTAGGTTTTTCTTTTTTTTTTTTTTGAGACAGAGCCTCAAGCTGTCCCCCTGGGTAGAGTGCCCTGGCGTCACAGCTCACAGCAATCTCTAGCTTCTGGGCTCAAGTGAGTCTCCTGCTGCCACCTCCCAAGTAGCTGGGATTACAGGCGCCCGCCACAATGCCTGGCTATTTTTTGGTTGCAGCCATCATTGTTTAGCAGGCCCGGGCTGGATTCGAACCCACCAGCTCAGATGTATGTGGCTGGCGCCTTAGCTGTTTGAGCCACAGGTGCCAAGCCTAGGTTTTCTTTTGGAGTGAAATAGGCTCTGAGTTGCAGAAATTCTCATTATTTTTCCCCTGTATTCCTCTGTTCAGTCTTGGCTGCCAGAGTCAGCAGGTGCAAAGAACACTTTTTCTTGCATCTGTAGTGGAACCCTTAGTGGTAGACAGTAACTGCTCCAGCTCTGTCAGGTGGATTCAGTCCTTGTGTTCCTCATTTTTAACCATTTTTCAGGTTTGGGGCTCAATGCATTGTTGGCTCCACATCTTTTTTTAATTCCAGGGTTTTGTTTGGTATTTCAGGTCTGGTATCATCTATCTTATTTTCTTTGTAAGTTTTTAACCTTTTAATGTACAGAATATTCAAATTGCAAATAAAACTGCCCATGATTAGAACTCAAGTAACTGTATTTCTAAGAGTACTGGATTCTGCTCATTTTTGCATAGTTTTGCTCAAGTGTGCGTTTTGGTGTCCCATTTGACAGAAGTTGTGGGTCTCCATTTGCTATCTCTTGCATTGTCACAGATTTCCTAAAGCTCAGGTGATTTTCCTTTAGAAGGGCATCCACCTTGTTATATGAAACATGATCAGTACAAATACCATATACACATACTCAGGAAATTGGGGTGCTTTATAATAAATTTGGGTTGTTCTTTATTTCAGAGTTTGTTAGTAATAATCAAGAGGAAATTCTAACTTTCACCCTTACTTACCATTAGAGTGATAAAAGAAAAAAATTCTTTGATGACCGTAATAAGTTTCTCTGGCCAAAAAACCAAAATTGCCATGAATAATGGTGCGGTATTGGCTGAAGGTGGGGGCCTTTTCTGTAGTATATCATGTCTCCCGTGCAGCATCTAGATTGGAGCTAGTTCCACATTGCCTAGTTGCCAACACTAGTATCAGGGATTGATGTGTTTTTGCCGTGGCTGTACTGATTTCTAGGTCCTCAGTGAGTGACCTGTTGACTCCCTTTCCTTTTGTCACAGGATTTTGGCTTTGGAGAAGCTAGGTGCTGTCTTCAATCAAGTAGCCTTTCCACTGCAGTACACACCCAGGAAATTTGTCATCCATCCTGAGAGTAACAACCTTATCATCATTGAAACAGACCACAATGCCTACACTGAGGCCACAAAAGCTCAGAGAAAGCAGCAGATGGCAGAGGTAATGAGACTGACATTCAGGGGTTCACTTAAAAGGTGTGTGAAATGGTGTTGAAAAGTTTTAATCCCTGTAAGTTTTTATCATATAGAGACACAGCCTTACTTCATTGCCCTCGGTAGAGTGTCGTGGCATCACAGCTCGCGGCAACCTCCAACTCCTAGGCTTAGGCGATTCTCTTGCCTCAGCCTCCCAAGTAGCTGGGACTACAGGCGCCCGTCACAACGCCCAGCTATTTTTTTGTTATTGTTGTTGTTGCAGTTTGGCTGGCTGGGGCTGGGTTCAACCCGGCCACCCTTGGTATATGGGGCCGGTGCCCTACCCACTGAGCCACAGGTGCCACCCTATTCTTTGTTATTTTTAAAGATCTAGGCTCTTTAGTTTCTTTAAGGACCTGCCAAGTACTTCGATTTAGGTTTTCGTGTGACCCAGGACTAATACACTGACCTAGGTTTCTTCAGAATTGAGCTTTTTCTCTGGAATAGAGGTCTTCATTCCTTGAGCTTCTAAAATAGACTGTGTTATACATTTCCTGTGATTTAGGCCCAAACGGGATGGCTTTCATATTCCCTACAATACCAGCTCTTGCCAAAAATCATTTCCCAGCAAAACTGGATAGCCACAACTATATAAAACTGTATCTAGTCTGAAAGAGAGGAGACAAGTAGTATTGGCAAGGGAAATTAGATAGGTTAGGTAGAAAAATACAGTTTCATTCTTATGTTCTCAAACTTTTGGTCCAGTATTTGGACCAATGTTCAAAGCCAATGATCTTTTTGGCATTTTCTGCTAATACGTAACTGGCAATATCTGGTTTTCCCTTTCATGATTTTCTCACTTCTCCTTCTGTACACCTTTTTCTTTAATCTTTATTTTGGCAAGTCCTGGTTTTGGAGGACAGACTTTGCTACTTTATATGTCATGAATTCCCCCTGGTGTGTTCTTGCTACTTACTCCACTCATACTCAGCCCCTACCTCTGAACTCACGGCCTTGCTTTTTTAATTTAGGAAATGGTGGAAGCGGCAGGAGAGGATGAGCGGGAGCTGGCTGCAGAGATGGCAGCAGCATTCCTCAATGAAAACCTTCCTGAATCCATTTTTGGAGCTCCCAAGGCTGGCAGTGGGCAGTGGGCCTCTGTGATACGTGTGATGAATCCTATTCAGGGGAACACGCTGGACCTTGTCCAGCTGGAGCAGAATGAGGCAGCTTTTAGGTGAGGAACCTGAGACAATTCAGGCTTTGGTGGACTAGGACAGGAGCTGTCTGGGTCTTGATTAATGCCTGACTTTTGCTGCTTTCTCTGTATATAGTGTGGCCGTGTGCAGGTTCTCCAACACTGGTGAAGAGTGGTATGTGCTGGTAGGCGTGGCCAAGGACCTGATACTGAACCCCCGATCTGTGGCAGGGGGTTTTGTCTATACGTACAAGCTTGTGAACAATGGGGAAAAACTGGAGTTTTTGCACAAGGTAGGAATCAGCCAGTGGTTCTCCTGGATCTTAGGAAAACCCACTTTTCCTTGAGTTAGGGGTCAGATTTTCTGGGGTCCCACTCTTTGATTCTAATCCACCTCTTGGCAGCACATGGAAAATGCTGGGCCCTCTATACTTCAGCAACCTTCTCAGTGCCTGAGAGTCGCACAGAAAGCCTGTGTGTCAACCACCCATGATGGTGAAATAGATGCATACTGAAATTGCCCCTTATTTGCTGTCTTAACTAAGTAGGCAGCAATTTGTGACCAAAATTCAGCAGTTTAAAGAAATATATTTTCTGGGCAGGAACTGTTTAATGGGTTCACAATTTCAATTTGGGAAGACAGAAAAGTTCTGGAGATGATGGTAGTAGTTACATAACTTAATGCCACTGAAGTATGTACTTAAAATGATTAAAATGGTAACCTTTATGTTATATATTATGTTCATTGTTATTCTGTGGTGCCATTTTAACCAAGCACAGGTTCTGGGGTAGCATTCATCAGGTACCAGAACTTATTTTCATTTGTGGCATTGATCTACTTGCTGGGTGAAATGAAGCGTGTGGTTCCTATTTACCCAAGTACCCTGTATTGTCAAGGCTGCTATATTTGTGGCTTATCTCTTATTGTCTTCCTGACAGGTCCTATAGGAGAAGGCACTCTTAGACGGAGGGGTTTGGACCGGTATATGGCTCTGTGTTTTGATAGCTGTGTCACCCATTTTTCCTTTCATAGACTCCAGTGGAAGAGGTCCCTGCTGCCATTGCCCCATTCCAGGGGAGGGTGTTGATTGGTGTGGGAAAGCTTCTGCGTGTCTATGACTTGGGGAAGAAGAAGTTACTCCGAAAGTGTGAGAATAAGGTAAATGTGCTGGTTTTGGGGCTAGGATCTAGCTGTTGGGATAAGGGGAGGCATTGGAGTGGTGGTGGACACTGATTTTTAAAATTATGTGTCTTTATTGGGACTGTGCTGTAGTCTTCCAATTCCAGCTTCAGAATTAGGCCTTTGAGTTTTGAGAAGAATAGGAGCAGAAATATCTTGTTTCTTGACTTCTTCAAACTCAGGCCAGCCTTCTGTCCTGCTTGTTTGTATAAGCTCTTTTTCCCACCTTCTGGGGCTTCATTGCTCACTACTGTTCTGCAGAACTTGCATGTCAGTCATCCTGTGGTTTCTGAACTCCAGTCACCCCTATTACTATCCTTGTTTTTCCCAGCATATTGCCAATTATATCTCTGGGATCCAGACTATCGGGCACAGGGTAATTGTCTCTGACGTACAAGAAAGTTTCATTTGGGTTCGCTACAAGCGGAATGAGAACCAGCTCATCATCTTTGCTGATGACACCTACCCCCGATGGGTCACTACAGCCAGCCTCCTCGACTATGACACTGTGGCTGGGGCAGACAAGTTTGGAAACATATGTGTGGTGAGTTGATATTTACTTGGGTTAAATAAAAAAAAAAAAGCTGGGTTAGTTTGTTCACCTTGGGTAAAGCTGAGGACCTAACTTACTTTACAGGAAGTAAAAATGGGTGAAAAATTTAATCCTACTAAGGCTGTTTTTAAAAAATATGTTCTTCCTACCACTCTGGGAAGCCAAGGCAGGTGGATTGCCTGAGCCAGAGTGAGACCCTGTCTCTAAAAATAGCCGGGCATTTTGGCAGGCACCTGTAGTCCTAGCTACTTTGGAGGCTGAGACAAGAGAATCGCTTGAGCTCAAGAGTTTGAGGTTGTTGTGAGTGATGACGCCACAGCACTCTACTAGGGGCAACAAAGTGAGATTCTGTCTCCAAAATAAAAGTTCTTCTAGCCCCTTTCTTTGTTTGCCTCCCTCTTCCCTATGGAACTTGATTTAGTAATAATTTCATGTTATGCTAGAACTTTGGCTTATCTTTTTAAGCCCAGTTAGACTTCTCTTGTCTATGTTCTGTGGTTTGTTTTTGCTCTTGGTTAGGACCTTTGCTCAGTGAGGATTCTGTTGAGTTTCTCACTCCTCACACATGGCTCCTGCCCACCAGAGCAGGCAGGAAACTTGGCTTGCTTGCAGGGACCTGAGGCAGACATGTTGCTTGGTGGGCTGATACAGGACTCAGCACTGTGATTTGTGTCACTTCCTTGTAGGTGAGGCTCCCACCTAACACCAATGATGAAGTGGATGAGGATCCGACAGGAAACAAAGCCCTGTGGGACCGAGGCTTACTCAATGGGGCCTCACAGAAGGTAAGATTACAGAAAGACCCAGGGAAGGCATTGGTTAGTACCTTTCCTATTGCCCTTACTTAAGAAATGGTTTGTAGCTGGTTATTCCCAGTGCACAGACTAGAGTCTGCTGTGCATGGTTCTTTCTTCTCAGAAGTCCCCAGGCTGATAATACATAGCCTGTAATGGATGAATGCTGGGTTTGACGTCAGACGACTAAATCACTGTCCTTTTTTTATGCCCCTGTAAAGTAGAAATTTTTCTGAGATTTTATTAATCAGTATAAAAATCTTTTTGGAGAGTAGTTGAGTTCCTTAGATTAGTTGATTTTAAGTTTCGTTTCCAGTACCAACCAGCTTGTCTCTAAAGTGGGCTTCCTCTGCTGTAGGCATATACCTCTTCAATGGAGCATCTGTGGACTTCTGAAAATAGAGCTGTTTTAGAGGGCAAGCCTAGTGATTGTTGTTATTTTATTGTTCAATTTCCTGTGGTTTTATAGTTTTTTATTGCAGACTTGATAAGTTAACAAAAAAGTTTTAGGTTATAATTGTTCATGAGAAATGATCGAACTTCCTATTTGTATGGTATTAATCTTTAAGTAAATGATGAGAGAAGTTTAGGTATTTTTAGATTTTAGTAATTTCTGGATTTTGGTAGATGGTGAAAGGTGCCTTTGGGGGCACTGCTTGTTCTTGGGAATCCGGAACAGGCACACAAAGTTACTAGTCTGTTTTTGACTTGCAGGCAGAGGTGATCATGAACTATCACGTTGGGGAGACAGTGCTATCGTTACAGAAGACCACGTTGATCCCTGGAGGCTCCGAGTCACTTGTTTATACCACCTTGTCCGGAGGAATTGGCATCCTTGTCCCATTCACATCCCACGAGGTAAGGCTCACACATTGGTCTGGCCTTGGCTTTCCTAAGGTTGTTTTTTGGTGCCGAATCTGCCTAACAGTGCAAATGCATTTGACTTCACTTGTAACTAGGAGTGTTCTGGAAATTAGACGGTAACAGACATGCCTGTGGTGATAGGAATTGATTTTCCACCCTGGGAAGGCTGTTCTGTACTAGAATTTGGTTCGACTATGATGTGGGTATAAGGCTATCTTGAGCCCCAGAACTGAATTCCATAGACTAGGTAGGAAGAGATGATGTCTTTTGGTTAAGGTGACCAGATTTTAACATTGGTAAAGCGAGACACCATTGGGGGAGGAGGGGGGGGTGGGGCCTGGCAACAATGCAAACTTTGATAAACAGTTCTGGATAATCAGTTCTCAACAATTATTTGTTATTATTAAAGTTTAACATTATAAAATTAACAAAAATAAAACTCATATCCTGGCGAAATAGTCACATGGCAGCCGAAAACCATATATTCCCTTCCTGTTCTCTCGTGTTCCCTAGCTTGTTGTGCATTCTTTCCCCCCAAATCGGGACTTTTTAATTAATTTATTTGTTTTTTAAATGTTTAATTAATTACTTTGCTGTTTTTGGCTGGGGCTGGGTTTGAACCTGCCACCTCCGGCATATGGGGCCAGTACCCTACTCCTTTGAGCCATAGGCACTGCCCAATTGGGACTTTTTTAAAATGCCGCAGGACATGGGACAAATTGTTAAAAATTGGGACTGTCCCGCCAAAAGCCGGATGTCTGGTCACCTTATTCTAGAGAGATGGGGGCTACTTGTTTGTTCCAGAGTTTGGCTCCTTCTGAGCTAATTGTCCTTGCCTAGAAGCAAGGGAGAAAGCCAGTGTAGAGACCTTGCCCAGGAGGGGAGTAGGGAGTTACATTAACCTTTTCATTCCCAAATAGAGTTACATTAACCTTTTCAGCAGCCAAAAACAGTATATTTCCTTCCCATTCTCCTGCTGTTCCCTAGCTTGTCATGCATTCTTTCCAAAAATCAAGACTTTTTAAAAATGCCACGGGACAAATTGTTAAAAAGCGGGAAGTTTAGTCACGTTACTTTTGGTGCACCTGTTGCCTTATGGAATCACGTCTAGTATTGACCAAGTTTGATATGTTTCCCAGTCAAGGAAACTGGGATTAGAAATCTTACCTCACAGCTCAGTGCCTGTAGCTCAGCACCTAGTATGCCAAACACATACACCAGGGATGGCAGGTTTGAACCTGGCCCAGGGCCTGCCAAACAACAATGACAACTACAACAACACAACAACAAAATAGGCGGACATTGTGGTGGGTGCCTGTGGTTCCAGCTACTTGGGAGGCAGAGGCAAGAAAATCTCTTAAGCCCAAGAGTTTGAAGTTGGTGTGAGCTGTGATGCTACAGCATTCTACCGAGGGCTACACAGTAAGACTCTGTCTTCAAAAAAAAAAGATACCTTACCTCACATACCACTCTTTATTCTTTATAGATGGCATTCTCTCTTGAACTACAAACACAATTAGATCTCACCTTTTGTATTTTTTTTAAAGATATAGTTTCACTCTGCTGCCCAAGTTAGAGTGCCATTGCATCAGCCTAGCTCACAGCATCCTCACACTGCTGGGTTCAAGAGATCCTCTTTAGCCTTCTGAATACCTGAGACGATAGGCGCCCTTCACAGCACCCAGCTATTTTTTATTTTATTTTATTTTTAGTAGAGATGGGGTTTATCTCAAACTACTAAACTATGATTATCAGAAGAGTAAACAAGACTGGGCATGGTGGCTCACACTTACATTCTAGCACACTGGGAGGCCAAGATAGGAGAATCCCTTGAGATCAGAAGTTTGAAACCAGCCTCATCAAGAGTAAAACCCCGGCTCGGCGCCTGTGGCTCAAGCGGCTAAGGCGCCAGCCACATACACCTAAGGTGGCGGGTTCGAATCCCCAGCCCGGGC
>NW_003852442.1:9661668-9669250 GCF_000181295.1 Otolemur garnettii
AAAAAAAAAAAAAAAAAAAAAAAGAGTAAAACCCCATCTCAAGAGTGAGACGCTGTCTCTGCTGAGAAAAAAATTAGCTGGATGTTATGTGGGCGCCTGTAGGCACAGCTACTTGGGAGGCTGAGGCAGGAGGATCCTTTGAACCCAGCAATTTGAGGTTGCTGTGAGCTAAGCTGATGCCACAGCATGCTAGCCTGGGACAACAGCGTGAGACTCTGTCTCAAAAAAAAAGAAAAATGATGAAACAAATTAGAACCTCCATAGTTGACCACCTCCTTAAGTTGACCTAATTTTCATAGATTGGACATGCACTTAAATGTATGTGTCAATTCAGTAGGCCTAGTTCCTTATGTTGACCACTTCTGTATATTGATCAGTTTGTTACAGTTCATTGGGTGGTCAACTTAAGAGAGCTTTTACTGTATCTACCATCTGGTTGGTTGGTAAAGATCAATGGCTTGTCTGTTCATGATGTTTGTGGAAATCATAGGCCAATAGTCAAAATCACGTTTTTCTCAGTACAGATTCTTTATTTCTTCCACCAGGACCACGACTTCTTTCAACATGTAGAAATGCATCTAAGATCTGAGCATCCCCCTCTCTGTGGACGAGACCATCTCAGTTTTCGCTCATATTATTTCCCTGTTAAGGTAGGTTGGGGAAATCTGGGTTGAAAGGGAGATCCTTAGCCCATTTCATGTGGTCTTTTCTCTGGGCCTCTGCCTCTTAAAAATTAGACCAGTCCTGATTAAAAAGTAGTAAGAGAGTGGACTGATGGAAGCAGTATAGGGTGGGGCCTTGCATTTAGTGGTATTTGATTTTGAGAGTCCTCTTTCTTTGGTGCAGACTACAGCCAGACAACAAACTTCACCTGTTCTGGTAGTCTGAACTCCAGGGTCAACTTAGAATAGTTTTCCTGGTTCTATAAGTGGGGTTCTGAGGGAGAATAAAAAGCTTACAGTGGGACTTTAGCTTACACCATTTTCTTTGAGCATCTAACCTTTTCCTTCCTCTGTTCTTCATGTCTTAGAATGTGATTGATGGAGACCTCTGTGAACAGTTTAACTCCATGGAGCCCAACAAACAGAAGAATGTCTCTGAAGAACTGGACCGAACCCCACCTGAAGTGTCCAAGAAGCTCGAAGATATACGGACCCGTTATGCCTTCTGAGTCCTTGCTTTACTTGTGGGCCTTGCCCAAGACTTTGTGTTTTGTCCCTGCCCCCCCCCCCCATCACCACCAACCACCACCACCACTTGGCTTCTGCCGTATGGCAAAAATGTGACTGAATAATTAAGACTTTGCAAAATGAAAGTCAGTAGCTCTTACCCCTCACCCTGGAATGACTGGTTTCCCCTAAAATTGGCAATGAGATTTGCTGCCCTTCTCCCCACCTGGTATGTAATAGTACATCCTCCGGATCCCAGTGTGGAACATGATGCGCTCCATTCCCCAAAGCCATCCCCACATTGGTATTCCTGACTCTTACCTACTTTTGTACACACCCTTTGTTTTTCCTGTAAATACAGTTTTGTACAATGTTGTCTCTGCGGGAGGGAGGAAGGTAGGCTAAGGTGGGACCAGGTTGGATAGACTAACTCCTGAGTTCTGCCACTCTGGAGCCTAACCAGAAATATAAACCTAGTTTTTAAGGTAACAGACATCTGTGTGTCTTTTTCTGGGAGTGACAGTTCAGGTGGGAATTTTGAGCCCAAGGTGGAGCAAGAAGAGCTGAGAACATTCCTCCTTTACAGGC
Organism: Otolemur garnettii; assembly: GCF_000181295.1. NCBI lineage: Eukaryota > Metazoa > Chordata > Mammalia > Primates > Galagidae > Otolemur > Otolemur garnettii. The sequence goes on from NW_003852442.1 coordinate 9,663,426, forward strand.
ATTTACTTGGGCTTCTGACACCCCGTGACCTCTAGCCCCCAGCGGTTCTTCATGTTGTGCTGATGACATTTAGGCTCAGTAACCATGTGGCCATCCACCCCTCTTCCCATTGTCTACTGATGTAGGGTGGCTGATTTTTCTTCCTTTTACAGGGCCCTATTACTCTGAGGTCTTGGAATGAGGGGTTTAGCATGAATTCCAACTATCTTTTAACAGATGGGTCTATGATTCCTGTAAAGATTTTTGGCTCCGTGACCATTAGGAAGGGTCAGTAAGTACAGAAGAACCCAGATATCTACCCTTGGGTATGCTTGGTATATATGCACCCTGTTTAAGGGAGAGGGGGCTGTCTCTACAGCACACATCTTAGGTAGGCTCCTGAGGACTCCTCAGAACTCCTGAGAGCCTGTTGGTCAGAAGTGGCCCAGTTCAGAATTGTTCCAGCCCACACGTGGGGATCCCTACTCCTTCCTCGCTGTGTGGGAAGCTCTCATCTTCCTGGTATGTCTTCAGGCACATTGAATCTGAGGAAACCTGAGCTCACTGCTCTTCTCAAAGAAAAGCCTTTCACCTGCATGTCAGCCGCTCAAACTGAGCAGATTCTCCGTGTTTAGTACTGGGTGAGACTCAAAAAAGTGGTGATGATCAGACTGAACAATCTGACACGATCAGTCCAAAGGGGGTTCTTTCCCTTGGAACTAAAGTATCACTTTAGTCATAACTTGGTTTTAGATCAGTCAATACAGACCTGGGTTTTGGCAGGAGTTGAGTCCGTAAATAACATGCTTTTTTCTCACTTAGCTCATAGATTTGCATTTGGAAAGCCTTATTTCAGGGCTCTTTTTTTCTCTGTGGCCCTAAATCCTTTCTGTCAAATGCAATAGTCTGAGAAACTCAGCTTAAATATTTGATCAGTGGCTCCCTGTTTCTGTCCTGTATTTAGTTTGACTAAAATATGTATTCTTCCTATAGTAATAGGGGGTTACGTAAGAAAGGAAAATGTGTCACGACCAGTCATCCTCTGCAAGTTTATCCTTCAATTTGCTTCTCATTAAGAGGAAAGGCTCTGGCAAGTGGAAGTTCTGTTGTGCCAGAGCAAGAAATTATGCTTGGATATGCTGAGAGAACAAATTTTGTTTTCATAAATGTTGCCTGAGAATCTACAAAAGGGGTTTAAGAACTTGCAGTGATTGGACGTGGTTTAATTACAAGTCCCTTCTGTGACATTGTCAAGGGGACCTAATTGGCTTCTGCAGTTTGAGTGACCAGGTAAATAGGGAATTCTCCAACCTTGTAAAACACATTGGAGGCTGCTGCAGAACTTGGAAGGGCTAATGTCAAGACACTCAGGCATCTGCCTTTGGTTATTAGGTTTGCTTCTTTGTCAAGTCCCTGTGGCTTGGATCTAAGGACTGAAAAGTTTAGAGCTGTCTCAGCTTTTCCCTTGACCTTACGGGCAGAGGTTCTGCAGATGTTGTTTCCTTTGGAAGATCCTTGCCAAGAATTGCATTCCTTTAGGGGCAGGGGGTTCAAGTTGGACTGCCTGTGGAATGTTGCTTTTCCCAGTTAGTGTAAGTGTATTGCAGGACAGCTGCTGGGGCTGAGGAAGGCTTCTGGAGGTCTCAGGTAGTGCTGGTCTCCAGAATTTGGGCTGCTCCCAGGACTGCAGTCTTGCTTGAGCTCATTAGAAGGAAGCTAGAAATGTTTTTAGCTATTCTTCCAATGAGATTGACCTGGCTATGGTTTGGTTTGGTTTAGAGATGGAGTCTCACTCTGTCACCCAGGCTAGAGTACAGTGGTGCAATCATAGCTCACTATAACCTGGGAACTTCAGGTAACTTCCCACCTCAGCCTCTTGAGTAGCTAGGACTGCAGGCGCATGCTACCATGCCTGACCTATATTCTGGTTTTCCTTCAAAATAGAAATGGCAAGTTTGAGTCATCCACTTGCTCATTTGCATATGGGATAGTGTGTGACTATTTTATTAACACCTTTAAAATTAATTTTTAAGGGCTATATCCAGAGCTTAGAAAAAACATCCCTGCTACTAAAATCAAACTTTGTCCAAAAAAATAGCAATGGAAGAGGGGAAACCATATGACTGGGGCACATGGCAGGGACGCATTAAAACACCTGTTTGGTCATAGTTGATCTACATTTGGGGATGTGATGGCCCGTTATGCCACAAGCCTGTGCAGATCTGGCAGACTGAAATCAGCATGTATAGGCTGTGTGCCAGTCTGAACCAACACAAGCAAGAGCTGTTTCTTTACAAGCTTTGAAAGCTATCGTCAGGGGGTATGCTAACCTTCTAGGAGGAGGTGCTAAATTCATTTACTCCACTTGTATTTACTGGGCAGCTACTATGTGCTACCTCCTTACAGATCTGCGCTGCACTCAGAGGGAGAGTTTTGTTTTTGTTTTTGAGACAGAGTCTCACCATGTCACCCTGGGCAGAGTCCCTGGGTAAAAACCTCAAAATCTTGGGCTCATGAGACCCTCTTGTCTAAGCCTCCCAAGTAGCTGGGACTACAGGCACTTGCCACAATGCCTGGCTCTTTTTTTAGACAGTGACTTGGTCTTGCTTAGCCTGGTCTTTCACCCCTGAGAGGCAATCACCCACCTCAGCCTCCCAGAGTGCTAGGATTACAGGCATGAGCCACTGCACCCAGTCAGGGAGAGTTCTATTCTGTCAGTCTCTGTCCCTCAGGTTGGTGGTGAGGTGAGTGGCAGCAAGTTTCAGAAGAGCCTGAAGGCCATTTCTCTACTTTCCTCAGAGAAAATAGGCCCAGCTGTGGGGCTTTTAGAAAGAAATCAGAAGGTTCTACATCTGAAAATTGAGGTGAAGGGGGGAAGCCCAGGCTTTTAGGTCAGGCAATGGTAGAAAACCTGTAGTAGTGATTCTTAACCCCAGCTGGACAGAATCCTCTGCAATTGTCATGACTGATACCTGGTTTCTGCCCCTTATTACTCTAAGAATCTCTGCTAGTGGCTGGATGAGGTGGCTCGTGACTGTAATCGCCACACTCTGAGAGGTGGAAGCAGGAGGATCGCTTGAGGCCAGGAGTTCAAGACCAGCCTGGGCAACATAGCAAGATTCCATCTCTACGAAAAATAAACTAGGTGTGGTAGCTTGCCCCTGTAGTCCCAGCTACGCAAGTGGTTAAGGCAGAAGGATCGCTTGAGTCCAGGAGTTTGAGGTTGCTGTGAGTTATGATTGTGCTGCTGCATTCCAACCTGCAACAGAACCAGACCCTGTCTCTAAAAACAATAAATAAATACAAATAAAATGAAAGAATCTCAGCTTGGCGCCTGTGGCTCAAGTGGCTAAGGTGCTAGCCATATACACCTGAGCTGGCAGGTTCGAATCCAGCCCGGACCCGCCAAAACAACAATGACGGCTGCAACCAAAAAATAGCCAGGCGTTGTAGGGAGGCAGAGGCAAGAGAATCACTTGAGCCCAGGAGCTGGAGGTTGCTGTGAGCTGTGATGCCACTGCACTCCACCCAGGGCAACATCTTGAGGCTCTGTCTCAAAAAAAAAAAAAAAAAAAGAAAGAAACTCGGCTGGTGATATCTGGGCGTCTGTTCAGTTTAGTTTAATGATCAGTAGCTCTCATAGGGAATGAGGGAACATTGCTTCTTAGTCAAAATGAAGCCAAAAACGTCAAAGACATCAAAGAAGGCAAAACATGATGGCTCATGCCTGTAATCCTGGCACTTTGGTAGGCCAAGGTAGGGGGATTACTTGAAGCCAGGACTTTGAGATTGGCCTGAGCCACATAGCAAGACTCCATTTCTACCAAAAAATTAAAAAAAAATAGCTGGCATGGTGGCACGTGCCTATAGTCCCAGCTACTCAGGACGATCACTTGAGCCCAGGAGTTTGAGGCTGCAGTGAACTAAAATCGTGCCACTGCACTCTAGCTTAGGTGGCAGAGTGAGACCTGGTCTCTTAAAAAAACAGAAAATCAAATTTGGAAATTCCAGTATCGTAGTTTTGGGAAAGGGTCTAGGAGAGCCGAGCTCAAAGTAGCTAAAAAGCCCTGTTCAGCACCTCACCCCCAGCCCACCATCAGCAACTATCAGTACTGAGCCAGGCTCTGTAATCCCAGAGAAATCCCACTTCAGCTGCCACTTCTAATTGGCTTCCAGAGTCTGGTCTTCAAGTTTTCAGTTTGTAGTCCCACCCAACAGGACTGCCCGCTTCCGTAACAGCAAACAAAATCTCAAGAAGGAAAGGAGAGGTGTATTTTTTAAAAATTAATTAAGTAATTAGTTTTTTCTTTAGAAGTGCTTTTTTTGTTTTTGAAACAGAGCAAGGCTCTGTTGCCCAGGTTAGAGTACAGTGGCGAACTCCCAAGCTCAAGTGATCTCCCCTTGGCCTCCCAGAGTGCAGGATTGCAGATATGGGTCATGCTGGCCAAAGAGGTGCTTTTGATTTGGTCATTTGGTGGAGGGGTGTCACAAGTTATTAATTTGAGACCATGACTAACTATGTGTGTATAAGCTAGTGACATATGACAGTCAAGAGAAGTATTAATATTGACTGAGGATTATCAGGGCCTAGTGCTGTTATGAAGATATGCTGGAGTATCTCTTGCTTTTAGGGAGTTCATGCTGTAACTGCAGAAAGGCAACGTCACTGCAAAAGTCGTCAGAATCAAGATTCCATCTCCCAAGTGCCAAATGGAGGCAAAGTTCATGAGAAGAGCACTGCGCATACTGTTAGGTGACCTGGGTCCACCAACCTCCAAGCACAATCTCTGTTTCCTGTCTGTAAAATGGAAGAATAAGATCAAACTCCCAGGATCATAGTAACAGAAAAAATGTGTTCACTGAGTGTCCAGGGGGCTGAGGAGACATGGTCCCTGAACTGGGTCTGTAGCCCTGGAAGCCACACCATCCTGTATGTGATATTTTGAGAGAAAGGGGCATCATTCCAAGCCAAAGGCCCCAGAGAGGGCACAGTGGGGTCTGTTCAGGCGTCTCTGAGGTCCATGTGAGATCCTGTGGTTGTGTCCCCCATCACCTCCACCCACTCTGCCCTCCTACGGGCCATGAGATTGGCATGAATCAACGTCTTGGCAGGGCTCTACAGTAGGGCCTTGCAGAGGGTATGGCCAGTGTAGCCAGGGCCTCAGGGACCGGGGTGGGGAGTTTCCTGGGACATTCCAGCGTGGGCGCTATTGTTCTGTTGCAAGTCCAGTTGTTTTGATCCATTTCTTGAACAACTGCCTGTGCTGGGCATTTACATTCAGAATATGGCACTGCTGGCATATATAGGACAATATTTCCCAAACTAGGTGTGATGGAGTCCTAGATATTAATAAGGGGCCCCTTAATATTCAGGGAAGCACTGCAAACTCTCCTCTTGGATAGTTCAAGGCTTTGAATTCAGCTAAAGGATCCCTTGGGCAGTTGGCCCACCCCAGCTACTCCAAGTTCAAGCTAGTGAAATCTCATAGAGAGCCCAGACCTGCCCCTCTAGGTCCCTCTGACGCAGGTAGAGGAAGGGCTTCTGCGCCTGAGGGGTGAGACTGAGGGAAAGGGCCTTCTCTGCTGCCTCCAGGAACTTGTGGCCACAACTGTGGTGTCTGGAGAGGCCCAAGTCCTGGGGAGAAAGCCCAGGTTTTGGGGTCAGGCGTGCTGGGCTCACATTCCTCCCATAAACTGGTAGGCTGGGTAATTCATCAGTCCTCATGCAAATGAAGTGTGTCAGAGAAAGGCCTTGTGTCCCTCTATGGCCCCTACCCCATACACCACATTCCAGTCACCACCACAGCACCCACTTGTTTTATTTTTTTTTCTTCTTTTTTTTTTTT
>NW_003852442.1:9669831-9686356 GCF_000181295.1 Otolemur garnettii
CAGGAGACTCGTTTGAGCCCAGGAGTTGGAGGTTGCTGTGAGCTGTGATGCCACAGCACTCTACCCAGGGTGACAGCTTGAGGCTCTGCCTCAAAAAAAAAAAATTTCAGATTAATGTGAGGGTACAATTAGGTTATAATGTCTGTATTTGTTAGGTAAAGTCCCTCTTGTAGTTGTGTTCTGCACCCAAGAGGTATGCCATATACCCTTGCATTGTCCCCATTAAGTGAGAGCACACCAATTCCCTCCCCTTCTCCCCCCTCCCCCATCCCTCTCTCCTTTCCCCTCACTTGAATTGAACTGAGTTTTTCTCTTATGTGGGTCTGTATTAGTTTGTCTACTGGCTTCATATTAGAATTGAATACATTGGATACTTGCTTTTCCATTCTTGTGATACTTTACTCAGAAGAATGTGTTTCAATTCCATCCAGGTTAATATAAAAGATGTGAAGTCTCCATCTTTTTTTTTCTTTTTTTTTTTTTGGCCAGGGCTGGGTTTGAACCCGCCACTTCCAGTATATGGGGCTGGCGCCCTACTCTCTTGAGCCACAGGTGCCGCCTGAAAGTCTCCATCTTTTTTATGGCTGAGTAGTCCAGTTTATTAATCCATTCCTGGGTTAATGAGCATTTAGGTTGTTTCCAGATCTTGGCGATTATAAATTGAGCTGTGATAAACAATCTAGTGCAAATGTCCTTATGATAAAATGATTTTTTTTCCTTCTGGGTAGATGCCTAGTGTAGCAGCCTGTATAGCCTATGGCTAGGAGGAATGAGAATTATAAGAAACACCTGTATAGCTCAATAATGGAACACCTGGGTGAAAAGGGCATGGAGAGGGATTTAGGTCTCCTAATAAGCATGAGAGCTTGCGAGATGAGAGCACTGGTGAATTGGCAGTCTCTACACCTGTGGTGTTGAGACGCACGCACGAGATCACGAGGAACAAGCGGAACAAGCAGTCGGGAGCATGCGCATTCTATCACGGACCTGCTTGCTGTGACTCTGTCTCCTCTCCTGCCTGCAGAACACCAGCACCGGGTCTCTCTGCTGAAGATTGCCAAGCTTTGCTAAAGACTAAGGTCTATCTATTCTAAGATTGCTTTATTCTCTCTAAGACACACACTCTCTCTCCTGCTGAAGTAGATAGCCCTCAGGCACCTAAGAGAAATTGTTCCTGAGCAAGGTAGCTTATTGGTCCACGTCTGGAACCTAGTTAAGCTGGGCCCGAAACCTGGCCAGTCCTGGGCCCTGACAAGCAGTGGCAGGAGTGGGCTGTGACAGCCTAGTAATGGGATTGTGGGATCAAATGGAAGGCCTTTTTTGAGTTCTTTGCAGAGTCTCCATACTTCTTTCCAAAGAGGCCGTATTAGTTTGCAGTCCCACCAACAGTGTAAAAGTGTTCCCTTCTCTCCATATCTGTGCCAGAATCTGTAGCTTTGAGACTTTGTGATGTGAGCTACTCTCACTGGGGTTAGGTGATATCAGGGTGGTTTTTTTTTTTTTTTTTTTTTTTTTGAGACAGAGCCTTAAGCTGTTGCCCTTGGTAGAGTGAGTGTTGTGGCATCACAGCTCACAGCAACTTTCAACTCTTGGGCTCAAGCAATTCTTCTGCCTCTGCCTCCCAAGTAGCTGGGACTACAGGCACCTGCCACAATGCCAGTCTATTTTTTGGTTGCAGTGATCATTGTGGTTTGGCGGGCCTAGGCTGGATTCAAACCTGCCACCTTGTATGTGGCTGGCGCCTTAGCCACTTGAGCCACAGGCACTGAGCCGAGCATTTTTTCATGTTTGTTAGCCATTCATCTGTTTTCAGGGAAAGTTCTGTTCATGTCTCTTGCCCAGTGATAGATGAGATTGTTTGCTCTTTTTTCTTGATTAATTTGAGTTCTCTGTAGATTCTAGTTATCAACGCTTGTTAGATTCCTAACATGCAAATGTCTTTTCCAATTCCGAAGGTTGTCTGTTTGCTTTAATTGTTGTGTTCTTAGCTGTGCATTTAATTGTTGTGTCCTTAGCTGTGCAGAGGCTTTTCAGCTTAATTGAGTACCATTTGTTTACTTTTGTTGTTGTGATTGCCACTGAAGGCTTCTCCATAAAATTTTTCCCCAGGCTGACATCGTTAAAAGTTTTTCCCCATGCTTTCTTCTAGGACTTTTATAATTCCATGTCTTATATTTAAATCATTTATCCATCTTAAGTCAATTTTTGTTTTTTGTTTTAATTATTTAATTAAATCATAGCAGTGTACATTAATACTGTCGCCCTTGTTAGAGTGCCATGGTGTCACACAGCTCACAGCAACCTCCAACTCCTGGGCTCAAGCGATTTTCCTGCCTCCGCTTCCCAAGTAGCTGGGACCACAGGCGCCTGCCACAACGCCTGGCTATTTTTTTGGTTGCAGCCGTCATTATTGTTTGGCGGGCCCAGGCTGGGTTTGAACCTACTACCTTAGGTGTATGTGGCTGGCGCCTTAGCCACTTGAGCCATAGGCGCCAAGCCGGTATAATTTCAATTATTTTAATTTGGTTGAGGTTTGATTTGTGTCCTAGGATATAATTTATTTTGGAATATATTTCATGGGCTGACAAGAACATATATTCATCAGCTTTGGTATAGTGTATGTATTTCTGTATATGTCTATTAAGCCCGATTGTTCTAGGGTTGTACTTAAGTCCCTTGTTCCTTTATTTAGTTTCTGTTTGGCAGATCTCTCCAGTTCTGTCAGAGGGGTGTTAAAGTCCCTAGTTATCATGGTATTATAGGATATCATACTGCTCAGACCTATTAAGTTCTCTTTCATAAATCTAGGAGCATTTGAATTGGGTTCATAAATATTTAGAATTGAAATGTCCTCTTATCGTATTATTCCCTTGATGAGCATGAAGTAACCATCTTTGTCTTTCTTTAGTTGCTTTAAATCCCTTTTATCTAAAAATAAAATTGCAACCCCTCCTTTCTTCTGATTTTTATTGGCCTGAAATATTGTTTTCCAACCCCTCACCCTGAGTCTTGTTTTGTCCTTCAAGGTTAGGTGTATTTTCTAGAGACAGCATACAGATGGCTAGTGCTTTTTTGTTTGTTTGTTTTGTATTTTTGAGACAGAGTCTCACTATATTGTCCTTGGTAGAGTGCTGTGGTATCACAGCTCACAGCAACCTCAAACTCTTGGGCTTAAGTGATTCTTTCATCTCAGCCTCCCGAGTAGCTGGGACTATAGGTGCCTGCCACAATGCCCAGCTATTTTTTTGTTGCAGTTGCCATTGTTGTTTAGCAGACCTGGGCTGGGTTCAAACATGCCTGCCTTGTGCATGTGGCTGGTGTCGTAACCACTGTGCTCTGGGCACTAAGCTGCTTGTGCCTTTGTATCCAATCACCCAGACTATGCCTTTTTCGTGAGGAATTCAAGCCATTTACATTTATTGAGAGAATTGATACGTATGGTGGAGTTCTCTTCATCTTATTTGTGAAAGTCCATTGCTTAGTTTTGTCCTTTGCGCTATTGGGGAAGGTAGGTTTTGTCTTCTAGTTTCTGGGTGTTTACTTTGCTGGTAGTCCACTGTGATGGTTAGTGGAGAGGGCAGGTCTAAGTATTTCCTATAGAGCTGGTCTTGTTGAGGCAAATTTCCTCAATGTTTGCATGTCAGTAAAAGATATGATTTCTCCATTGATTTTTGAAGCGTAGTTTAGCAGGCTACAGAATTCTGGGCTGAAAATTGTTTTGTCTAAGAAGGTTAAAGGTAGATAATCAGTCTCTTCTGGCTTGAAAAATTTCAGCTGAAAAGTCCCTGTCACCCTGATGGATCTCCCCCTTTGGGTCAATTGGTGCTTACTCCTGGCTGCTTGCAGAATTTTCTCTTTTGTTTTTACTTTACAGTGAGTCTTGGAGATACTCCATTTGTTTTGTTCATTACAATGAGTCTTGGAGATGCTCTGTTCGTTTTGAGACAACCTAGGGCTCGATATCCCTCTGAAATGATGTCAGAATCTTTGGTAATGCTTGGGAAATGTTCATCTATGATATCTCCAGTAGGGCTTCCATTCTTTTGGGTCATTCTTCTTCCCCTTCAGGGATACCTATAATTCTTATGTTTGAACACTTTGTGAAGTCCTGTAATTCTCTAAGCCAGTGGTTCTCAACCTTCCTAATGTCGCGACCCTTTAATACAGTTCCTCATGTTGTGGTGACCCCCAACCATAAAATTACTTTCGTTGTTACTTCATAACTATAATTTTGCTACTGTTATGAATCATAATGTAAATATCTGGTGTGCAGGACGTATTTAGGCGACCCCTGTGAAAGGGTCATTCAACTCCCAAAGGGGTTGCAACCCACAGGTTGAGAACTGCTGCTCTAAGCGATTGCTCTCTCTCTCTCTGTTTCTCTCTCTGCCTCTTTAACTACCTGGGTTAGGTCAAGAGCTTATTCTTTAGCTCTAAGATTTTTTCTTCTCCACAGTGTAATCTGATATTGATACTTTCTACTATATCTTTAAGTTCCCTGATTGACTGACTCCTTCAATTCCTTAAGCGCCAATATATCCTTTCTCATTTCTTCCTGTCTTTCTTTCATTATTTAGGTCAATTTTTGGATTTCCTTTTGTTGGTTTTCCACTTTCCCTTCAAATTCTCTTCTTTTTTTATGACATCTATATTTTTAATTTCCTTTCTCTCATTTCTGTAATTTCTTTTTCTTTCTTTTAGACAGCGTCTTAATATGTCACCCTCAATAGACTGCTATGGTGTCACAGCTCACAGCAACCTCAAACTCTTGGGCTTAAGAGATTCTCTTGCCTCAGCCTCCCAAGTAGCTGGGACTACAGGTGCCCGCCACAACACCTGGCTATTTTTGGTTGTTGTTGTTCTTGTTGCAGTTGTTATTTTTGTTTTAGCTGGCCCAGGCTGGGTTTGAACCCTCCAGCTTTGGTGTATATGGCCAGCACCCTACCCACTGGGCTATGGGCACAGCCCCGGGCTATTTTTTTGTTGTAGTTGTCATTGTTGTTTGGCAGGTCCCAGGCCAGTTCGAACCTACCTGCCCTGGTGTATGTGGCTGGCGCCCTAGCCTCTGAGCTACAAGAGCTGAGCCCCTTTTTTTTTTTTTCTTGGCACTTGGGGAAAGTGCCATGGTGTCATAGCTCATAGCAAACTCAAACTCCTGGGCTCAAGCAATCCCCTTGCCTTAATCCCCTGAGTGTCTGGGACTACAGATGCCTCCTCCTACAGATGGAGTCCCCTACTGTTTCACTGTCCCCCCTGGAGTAATGTTTCTGGACAGAACACTCCAGCCATAGGTGGCTGGAATCCTTTCTTCCCTGTTTCACAAGTGGCTGCTAAGGAGATGTTTCTGGTCCACCATCTTGCTCCACTTCCCATCCATTTGTTTTTTCAAGAGACAGGGTCTCCTTTTGTTGTGCAGGCTGGAGTGTAGCGGCAAGATCATAGCCTTGAACTCCTGGGCTCAAGCCATCCTCCCTCCTTGGTCTCCCAAGTTGTCTCCCACAGGCAGCTGCGACCAGGCCTGGCTCTGCATCATTTAATTTTATTGAGTTTGTGGGAAGAGGCTTTTTCCCAGGTCAGTGTGTTCTGGAGAAGAGCTGGAGTAGCTCCTTCAAACAGTGCAAGCTGCTCAGGAGCTAGGGGCTGGAGTTCCAGTGAGTCTTGTCATTGACTGCACACCGGCAGTCAGAACAGACTCCTGGCTAGTCCCCTGCCTTTGAGGCTCCTTCCTACTCCTCACTCCCAGGCAGGCGGGAGCCACGTGGCCCTACCCCGCCCTTGCTGGCTCCAGTCCCACTTGGAGCTTCAGTGGCCTGTTTTCCCTGCTCTTCTCATTAGAGGGGAAGCCTGGATTGTGAGCTGGGGACAGCCGCAGCCTCTCCCTCCTGGCACCCACCGCCTGCAGCCCCTGGGCACACGCTCTGGGCCCTGGAGCTCCTTAAAGCCACCAGCGACCTCTAGAAGACCGTCCTGGCTCGTGAACAGGTAAGAAGGCTGTGGGTTTTCTCTCACATGGCTCACTTTCCTCTGCCTCTGGTGGCTGGGCGTCCTCACACTGATATTGCTGCTGTTTCACTGATCACAGCAAGAGAGACTTGAGCTAGACTTGACATAGACAGTCCTAGCCAAGAAGCTCTGAAGTATGCTTCAGGTCAATGCTGTGACTTGTCCACTCTGGGCTCTGTTTTTTTAACCTTTGCTTTCATCAGTCTTGCAGAAAAAAGCAGATTCACATAACCATAACCATAAACCGTCAACCACATAACCACAAAACAAATCACTTCTCTCTGTGTGCCCTTCTGGGCTTCATCAGTTGATAAACCCAATTCTCCAATGGTTGTCCTGCATTACAGAGATTCCACCACTATCTACTGCTGGAGTTTTTTTTTTTTTTTTTGAGACAGAGTTTCACTTTGTCATCCTGAGGTAGAGTGCCATGGCATTATAACTCATGGCAACCTCAAACTCCTAGGTTCAGGCAACCCTCTTACTCAAGTAACTGGGACTACAGGTGCCCACCACAATGCCTGGCTACTTTTTAGAGACAGGGGTCTAGCTCTTGCTCAGGCTGGTCTTGAACTCATGAGCTCAAGCGATCCACCTGCCTTAGCCTCTCAGAGTGCTAGGATTACAGGCATGAACCACAGTGCCTGGTCCTTACTGCTGGAGTTCTTTAGACCTTAATGTACCATGTGCATGAAATATTGCTTGCATGAATCATCTTATCAAAAATTAATTGATTTAAAGTTTTTTAAAGGAAAGGGGAAAAATCAGTGGTGTTTCTCATTTGGACAATATTTCTAACATTAAAATGAATCATTCTGTTTTTATACTTTGCTTTTATGTATTTATTTATCTATTTTAAAGGCCAGGTCTCCCTCTGTTGCCCAGGCTATAGTGCAGTAGGGTCATCATAGCTCACTGCAGCCTCTACCTCCTGGGTGCAAGCAATCCTCCTGCCTCAGCCTCACAAAGTACTGGGATTACAGGTGTAAGCCACTACACCTGGCCTTTATTTTATTTATTTATTTATTTTTGAGACAGAGCCTCAAGCTATTCCCCTGGGTAGAGTGCTGTGGCATCACAGCTCACAGCAACCTCCAACTCCTGGGCTCAAGCGAGTCTCCTGCCTTAGCCTCCCAGGTAGCTGGGACCACAGGTGCCCGCCACAATGCCCAGCTATTTTTTTGGTTGCAGCCGTCATTGTTGTTTTGGTGGGTCCAGGCTGGATTCGAACCTGCCATCTTAGGTGTATGTGGCTGGTGCCTTAGCCACTTGAGCCACAGGTGCTGAGCCCTGGCCTTTATTTTAGAGAAACCAGCTGATTAGATATCATTTTAAGGTCCGCATGTTAACAAATCCATCCCAGGATGTGCAGCCTTTGTTCTTTGACTGCTGTGGGATTGTCTTCTGGTGTTTTACAATTAATAATTCTGCTTTTGAGGGGGTGCCTGTGGCTCATTGAGTAGGGCACCGCGCCATATACAGAGGGTGGTGGGTTCGAACCTAGCCCCAGCCAAACTACAATTTAAAAAAATAGCAGGGCATTGTGGCAGGCCCCTGTAGTCCCAGCTACTTGGGAGACTGAGGCAAGAGAATTGCCTAAGCCCAAGAGCTGGAGGTTGCTGTGAGCTGTGATGTCACAGCACTCTACTGAGGGCAACAATGTGAGACTCTGTCTCTAAAAAAGAAAATAATTCTGCTTTTATGGACAACTCTGGAAATAACTTACTTTCATATTTTAAAAAAATTTTCCCCCCTCCTTGGATTTTACTCTCCAAAAAACAAGCAAACAAAAAATATATATAGGACAAAGGGCAAGAACATTTTTGTAGCTCAGCTCATGTTACACATAGGTTCAGCTCACTCATAAAAATTAGAAGACTTGGGGCAGTGCCTGTAGCTCAAAGGAGTAGGGCGCTGGCCCCATATACCGGAAGTGGTAAGTTCAAACCCAGCCCCAGTCAAAAACTGCAAAAAAGAAAACAAGATTTCTTTAATTTGGGTGGTGCCTGTGACTCAGTGAGTAGGGCACTGGCCCCATATACCAAGGGCGGCGAGTTGAAACCTGGCCCTGGTCAAACTGCAACAAAAAAATAGCTGGGCATTGTAGTGGGCGCCTGTAGTTCCAGCTACTCAGAAGGCTGAGGCAAGAGAATCCCCTAAGCCCAGGAGCTGGAGGTTGCTGTGAGCTGTTACATCATGGCACTCTACCAAGGGCGATAAAGTGAGACTCTGTTTCTACAAAAAAAAAAAAAAATTAGTAGACTAACCAGACATGGTGGCTCACGTCTGTAATCCTAGCACTCTGGCTGGCCAAGATGGGCAGATTGCTTTAGCTCTGGAGTTCAAGACCATCCTAAGCAAGAGTGAGACCCTGTCTCTACTAAAAATAGAAAAACTAGCTGGGCATTGTAGTGGGCAGTGTAGTCCCAGATATTCAGGAGGCTGAGGCAGACTGATGGCTTGAGTCCAAGAGTTTGAGGTTGCTGTGAGCTATGATGCTACGACACTCTACCGAAGGCTGTAGAGTGAGACTCTATCTCAAAAAAAAAAAAAAAAACTGGAGGATTAATTTATTGATTTCCAGGAGGGTGGTGTAATAGGATGGGCAAGGGACATGTGATTTCTGGGAGTTTTCAGGAAGGGGAATAAGGGCCGTCTCACATGCCTGGTGATTAGCAGCTTGGCCTCTGAAGGCAGACTAGCCTGAGCTGGTATACTGTAGCTGCCTGAACTTGACCTCTCACCTGATACTTCATTGTGCCTCAGTTCATGTGTAAAATAGAGGTTATAAAACTTGTTAGGCATGTTGGGAGACAGAGACCTAGTGCAGGGTCTGGTGCTTCATAAGCACCACCACTGGAGGGCTTGTCCATGGCAGGGGCTTTCCCTAGGCAGACTTTTTTTTTTTTTTTTGAGACAGAGCCTCAAGCTGAGCCCCTGGGTAGAGTGCTATGGCTTCACTGCTCACAGTAACCTCTAACTCCTGGGCTCAAGCGAGTCTCCTGCCTCCACCTCCCAAGTAGCTGTCACCACAGGCGCCCGCCACAACGCCCAGCTATTTTTTGGTTGCAGCCATTATTATTGTTTGGCGGGTCCAGGCTGGATTCGAACCCGCCACCTTAGGTGTATGTGGCTGGTGCCTTAGCCGCTTGAGCCACAGGCGCCGAACCTCCCTGGGCAGACTTGAAAAGATAAAGTGTGTCTTCTTGATCCTCTCACCTCTTCTTTCTTAGTCCCGTTGTGACTGGGGCGGAAGGCTTCATCACTTGTCAAGGCCCCATCTATCTTGAGGCTGGAGGGCTGGCATCTGGCTCAGGCCTCCCCCTGCTGTCCCTCTGGGTGCCACCCTGACCATCTCAGCCACCTGCTTCAAAGTGCAGGTTTAAGGGACCCCTGGCCAGAGTGGAAAATTCCCAGGAAGTCTGTGGGTGTCTCTGCTGTTTCCCACCCTGTTGCTGCTGTGCTAGGTTCCTGGGAGGCCACGTGCTGTGTGGGCTCAGGGCCTGGAGCTGGTCTGGCTGGATTCTGTCCTGGCCCCACCATTTCCCACCTGTGGGCAGTCACTGGACTTCTCTGAGCCTCAGTTTCCTTGTGTGTAAAATGGAAATGTGAACACCTGTACCATAGAATTATATGCGGCATCTGGCACTTAGTGACTCTTTAAGGTGAAAGGTTAAGGTTATGCTCCAGAGCCACCAGAAAGGTACCAGAATTAGCCATAGAAGACAGGCAGAAAATTCACGGGTTCATCTTTTCAGTCAACAAGCCTTTACTGGGTTGGCTGGCTACGGCCCTGGAGATCAGGGTCAGAGATGCATCAGACAGCCTCCTGACCTTGATAGAGGCCTGCGCTGTGGAAGCAGAGAGAACAATGGCTAAGTTGGCCTGAACATGCAGGAAACAGTTTGGCTTAAAAATGAAGAGCATTCATTTAGGCAGAGATTGGAAAGTGGCAGCCCTGGTAAGTTGGAACCCAAGTCAAGTGAGGGGAAGGGTGAATTCAGGAGGGCTAGGGGGCAGGGGTAAGGCAAGGGAAAGGGAGCTGAGATAGGAACCCAGCTATGGAGAAATGTGAAGGTCAGGGGAGAATTTGGACTTGATCTCAGTGATATGGGGATTTAGCAGGTTGTGAGATCCCTGTTCTGGCAGCTTTGAGAGGTGGGAGACAGTGGTGACAGCCTGGTATGCATGCAGCCTTCCATCTCGTCTCAGGGGCTCTGACTGTACCCAAAATAAACAGCTGCACAGAGTGGGATTTGGGAGTTGGGGCCCTGGGGTCCTGTCCTTGCTCCACCAGCAGAACATGGGGAATCTGTCCTGCTTCGCATAAGACTTCTTACAGTTCTTTCCTTCTGGGGGTCTGCAGAATGTCTCTGGAGGTCACAGCCTCCGCCACCATCTTCCACCCCTGGGAAAAAACTGCCCTGTGGCCTTTCCTGACCCAGCTTTGGAAGGAAGAGACATCTTGTCTATCTGGTTCTTTGACCCCAAGAGAAACTCCAGGGAAGTCTGAGAACTGTAGACTCCAGGCCCGGGGCAATCTCAGGGGGGTTACTGGCTCTGGATTACAGTTACAGTTGTGCATGCTTGTATGTGATGGCCATGTCCCAGAAGTGGGAGGGGTATCCCTAGGGAACTGGGCTGCAGTCATCTAGGGAACCTACCTCAGGAACTTCCCAGGGCCTGCCTTGGGAGCTCCAGCCCTGTGTCCCCCCAGGCCTGGAGCACCAGCTGGGCTTCCCCCTTGGGGCCTTGTCCAGATGGGGTGGGACTTGCATGCAGTGGGACTTGGCTAAAGTTAGGAAGGTTCAGGTCAAGGCCATGGGTTTGAAAGGCTGAAGACGTGACTTCCTGGCAGGTATCTGGAAAAGTCAGGACCCTGCTCTGATTCTTTCTAGGGCTCCTGTGGCCTGTCACAGCGTGAGAAAGCCCACACTCGGGCTAGGAATCTACCAAGTCCCGGTCTCCCTTCTGGACTTGTCCCCCACCTGTCTTATCAATGTCCCCTCTCTCCAGCCCTTCCCTCTTTCCCAAGAGCCAGCACCCAGCTTCCTTGTCCTCCTTCTTTCTCACGACATTAAAATCTCTTTGCAAGCATTTTTGTAGCCATCTTAATGACTTTTAAGTGTGTAATATAGTGGTGTTAAGTACACACTTATTCACAGTTTTGTACAATAGATCTTTTCATCTTGCAGAATGGAAACCCTGTACCCATTAAACAGGTCCCCTCCCTCCCTGCTGGCAGCCCTTTCTGCTATCTGTGAGTTCGACTCTTCTAGGGACCTCATATAAAGGGAACCATATAGTCTTTTTGTAGCTGGCTTATTTCTCTTAGCCATAATGTCCTCGAGGTTCATCCTGGCTGTAGCATGTGGCAGAAGTTCCTTCTTTTTCTAGGCTGAACGATGCCCCATTGTGTATACACCATATTCTGTTTATGGATTCATCCATCAGTGGACGCTTGGGTTGCTTCCTCCTTGTAGGTGTCTCCTTGTAGGTGTCATGAATGCTACTTCTATGAACATAGGTGTACAAATAGCCCTTCGAGGCCCTGCTTTCAGTTCTTTTGGGTGCATATCCAGTAGTAGAATTGCTGGGTCATATAGTTAAATTCTACTTTTAACTTTTGGAGGAACTGCTATAGTGCTTTCCACGGAGGGTGCACCATCTTTTATTCCCACCAGCAGTGCGTGAGGGTTCCGGTTTCTCCATGTTCTTGCCAACGCTTGTTATTTTCTGGTGTTTGTTGTTATTTTCGGGTGTGTGGTGCTATCTTCTTGCGATCCTGATTTACCTATCCCTAATGACTATGGCCCTTTTCACAAGCTTGTTGTCCATTTGTATGTCGTCTCGGGAGAAATGTCTAAGTTTTTGCCTATTTTTCAATTGGGCTATTTAATTTCCTTGTTATTTGAGTTGCAGAGTTCTTTATATATTTTGGATATTGACCCTCAGTCAAATGCATGATTTGAAAATGTTTTCTCCCTTCTATAGGTTGCTGTTTCACTCTGCTTATGTTCTTTTTTTCTTTTTTTAATTTCCCATAAGGCTTTTTTTTTTTTTTTTGAGACAGAGTCTCACTTTGTCGCCCTCAGTAAAGTGCTGTGACGTCACAGCTCACAGCAACCTCACGCTCTAGGGCTTAGGCGATTCTCTTGCCTCAGTCTCCTGAGTAGCTGGGACTACAGGTGCCCGCCACAAGCCTGGCTATTATTGTGTTGCAGTTTGGCCGGGGCTGGATGAAACTGCCACTCTTGGTATATGGGGCTGGTGCCCTACTCCCTGACCCACAGGCGCCGCCCTCTGATTGTGTTCTTGATGCACAAAATTTTACATTTGTTCTTGTTTTGAGACAGAGTCTCACTTTGTTACCCTCAGTAGAGTGCAGTGGCATCCTAGCTCACAGCAACCTCAAACTCTTGAGCTCAAGTGATCCTCTTGCTTCAGCCTCCCAAGTAGCTGGGACTATAGGCACCTGCCACAATGCCTGGCTATTTTTAAAGACAGGGTCTTGCCCTTGCTCAGGGTAGTCTCAAACACCTAAGCTCAAACAATCCACCCACCTCAGCCTCCTGGAGTGCTGGAGTACAAGCATGAGCCACCACGCCTAGCCCAAATTTTAAATTTTGATATAAATTTTCTGCCTTTGTTGTTGTGTTTTGGTGTCATGTCCAAGAATTAATTGCCATCTCGTGGCTGCTCTGCCAGCCCCAAAGATCCACTCCCTCTACCCAAACGAGAGGCTTCACTGGAAATACTAATTTCAGAGTCCCTTGGGTTGGGGCCATCCAGGCTCTGGGTGAGTCATTTCCCCGGGGAATGGCGTCCTTCAGGGTCACTGCCTCCTCCCTGGCTAGGCCCTTGGAGATCAGACAACGCTGGAGGCCCCAAGGTGGCCACTGACCAGTTGGGCAGCAAGGATTTGTGGGGACAGGGGTGTTGAGAGCCCTGAGCTTGCATCTCAGCTCTGCCAACTGCTGCTTGTGGCAGCTTGGGTAAGTCACCATGTTTCTCTAATCCCTCTGTCTGCAGGCATAAAATGGGGCTAAATATGGTATCTTCCTATACTCACCCCCATCAGGGGAGCTACTACCAAAAAAACCCGGGGGCAACCAGTGTTGCTGAGGATGCAGAGAAGCTGGAAACGTGTGTGCTGTTGGCCGGAATGTAAACTGGTGGAAAACAGTTTAGTGATGGCTCAAAAATTAAGAATAGACTTAACATATGTTAAGGCCAGCAATTCCACTGTGGCGTATAGACCTCAACACAGATGAATGCAGAAACCTATGTTTCCATAGGGGGGAATTTAATTCAGCCTCTAGAAACAAAGAAAGCCTGTCACATGGTTCAATGTGGATAACCTTGAGGACATCACGCTATGTGAAATAAACAAGCGAGGCACACAAGGACACAGACTGGATGATGCCACTTATACGAGGCAGTGACAACAGTCAAAGTCACAGGAACAGACAGTGGCAGGGTGGTTGCCAGGGGCTGAGGGGAGGGAGAATGACTATGGAGTTTCCATTTTATAAGATGAAAAAAGTTGTGGAGGTGGCTGGTGGTGACGATAGCACAAAAATATGAATTGAATGTATCTAATATCGCTGAACTGCACACTGAAAAATGGTTTGGCTGGTAAATTTTATATTCTGTTTTCCACCATTATTTTTAAAATTGGGGAAAAACAGTAGGCTCGTTACAGGAACTCTGTAAGGATTGGGTGGGGCAGTGCACGTGAACTGCTATTGTTAGCATCAGACTAGTGAAAATCCAAAGCTTTGGCTGGGCGCCTGTGGCTCAAGTGGCTAAGGCGCCAGCCACACACCTAAGTGGCGGGTTTGAATCCAGCCTGGGCCCGGGTGTCTGTGGTCCCAGCTACTTGGGAGGCGGAGGCAGAGGCAGGAGACTCACTTGAGCCCAGGAGTTGCAGGTTGCTATGAACTGTGATGCTATGGCACTCTACCCAGGGGGACAGCTTGAGGCTCTGTCTCAAAAAAAGAAAATCCAAAGCTTTCTGCCTCCACAAAAGTGTAACTGGAAAGAAGGCAACAGACCCGGGCATTGGAGGGGTCGTCCGTGTCCCTGTGAAGGAAATTATTCTGAAGAAGCTGCTCAGGGCAGGAGAGGGCTGGGACTCAGGAAACACTTTCTGGAGAGGTGGCTGGGCCCTGCTCAGGGGGTTCTTAGTATTTGTGGGATGGGAAGGATTGTGGGATTGCCAAGGATTGGAAAGTCCCTGGCAGAAAAATCCCTTCCACTAAAGGGCAGTTGGCAGGGAGGAGATTTCAGCTCAGCCTAGAGAACTTGTGGTCAGGGCTGTCTGATTCTGGAGTGGGCTGCCTTGTGAGGTTGTGAGCACCGCGTTAGTGGAGATGGGCAAGCAGAGGCTGGGTGAGCTGCTGAGGAGACTTCTGTGTGAGGTGGGGATGGAGCCACTGCCCTGATAAAGACCAAGTCCAGGCAAAGTTACATACAACTGTCCTGTGCGAAGGCGGGGCCCAGGACAGAAGGGTGGGAAGGCTTGTGCCCAGCTCTGGCTGTATAAAATAACTGTAAAAATTGCTGCTGTTTACACTGGGCCAAGCAAGCACTGTGTCAGACGCTGAGCAGCTATGTTCTCAAACTGTTACCATAACTCTATGCGCAGCTCAGTGCCTGTGGCTCAGGCGGCTAAGGCGCCAGCCACATACACCTAAGGTGGCGGGTTCGAATCCCCAGCCCGGGCCCGCCAAACAACAATGACGGCTGCAACCAAAAAATGGCCAGGCGCTGTGGCGGGCGCCTGTGGTCCCAGCTACTTGGGAGGCTGAGGCAGGAGACTCGCTTGAGCCCAGGAGTTGGAGGTTGCTGTGAGCTGTGATGCCATGGCACTCTACCCAGGGTGACAGCTTGAGGCTCTGTCTCCAAAAAAAAAAAAAAAAACCTATGCGATGGGTGCTGTCAACATCTGGGAACCAAGATCCCAAGTTAAGTCACCTGCCCTAGGTCAGCCTATCAGGGGTGGGGCTGGGATTTGAACCAGGCCATCTGGCTCAAGCCCTCTATGCTGGGGGGAAATCTACCAAATCCATCTCCCTGGCTCCTCCTTGTCCCCCTGGCCCTAGCAGACAGTGCCCTGCCAGGCCCTGTCACTCTCACTGGTACAGATGTAGTTGCTGTCCCTTCTCCGGCATCAGCTCTGCTGGTGAGGCTGCGCCGCCCCCTCCCTCTGCTGGCTTCACACTCTCAGCGCTGGCTGAAGACCGCAGCCAGGCTCAGGCATGCCACACTTTCTTCTCCTTCCATTCAACCACCCAGTAACTCTCTTCCAGGGCTCCAAGTCTTAACCATAACTGTTAGGCTCATTTTGCCTTTTGCAATTGTGTGTTCTCCAGCCCAGCTTTCTGGGCGCCACGACCTTGGCCCCATGAATGAATTTGCCAGCGCCAGCCCAGCACCTGACAGGCAGTAAATGCCAGAGCTGAGACAGGATTACCAGCATGTTTGCAGCTGTGGCAGGGGAAGCCCTAGCAGGGACAGTGGTTTATCCAGAATGATTCGGGGGCTCAGGTGGCTTTCACATAGTGTGAGCTCACATTTACCCCGGCACCAGGCAGGGTGCTAAGCCCTGTGCTGGTGCCGTCTTCCTGGATTCCTACAGAGTCCAGCAGGCCAAGTGCTGTTGTTGCCCCCATATTACAGATGAGGGGACTGAGGCTGGGAGAGGTTAGGTCGTGCTCGGTGCCTGGAGTCCCTGTGCTGGTGTCACTGGGTCTGTAAGCACGGGTAAGCTTTCCCTTCCCTTCCCTCCAGTGCACGCACCACCACCCTGTAATGCCACTGCATGGATGAAGCAGCTTAGGGGCTCCCAGGCCCCACAGTGTCCAGGGGCACAGCAAGCCAGGGCGGTGGCCCTCCTGGTCCCCTTGCTCCATGCTCTGTCCCTTCTCCATCTCTCTCCTCCACCGTGCTCGGTGTCTCTTTGGAGTGGCTGTCCCAGGACCCAGTAAAACCTGTGATGCCACAGTCCAGCACACCAGCCACGTGGGGTGGCAGCAGGACTGGGGCCAGGTGCTTTCCATTTCTTCCCACAGACAGGAAACCTTTGCTGGGTGACATCACTGGAGAGAGTGCCTCCTGGCCCTGCTGCATTCCCCTCCCCAGTCTACTCCCCACTACCTCCTGAGGTATAATAGGGGGCCACTCCTCTTTCTGTCCATGGAAATCACAAAGGCAGTGTAGGTAGTCCACTCTCCTAG
This sequence comes from Otolemur garnettii, assembly GCF_000181295.1. Classification (NCBI taxonomy): domain Eukaryota; kingdom Metazoa; phylum Chordata; class Mammalia; order Primates; family Galagidae; genus Otolemur; species Otolemur garnettii. The sequence goes on from NW_003852442.1 coordinate 9,686,076, forward strand.
GGCAGCGACAGAGTTCTGGGACCCTTGACCCCACCCTGTAATAAGCCATTAAACCCAGAGGAAGAAGCCAAGGCTGATTCAGGTGTCACAGAGGCAGAGCTAGAACTTGAACTCTGGGCTGTCTGCCTGCAAAGCCTGTAACACTTGCTGAATAATTTTTTTTTTGAGATAGAGTCTCATCTTGTCACCTTTGGCAAAGTGCCATGTGTCATAGCTCACAGCAACCTCTAACTCTTGGGCTTAAGTGATTCTCCTGCCTCAGCCTCCCAAGTAGCTGGGAC
>NW_003852442.1:9687184-9696456 GCF_000181295.1 Otolemur garnettii
AAAAAAAAAAAAGATCTGCTGTCCATTTTTTAATTGAGTTCATTTTTCTTATTGAGTTTCAATTGTTTTTTGTATATTTCGGATTCAAGTCCTTTATCAATGTATCTTTTGCAAATATTTTCTCTTCGTTTTCTTGGCAGCATCTTCTGCAAAGCAGAAGCTTTTAATTTTAACAAAGCCTCATGTCAGTTTTTCCTTTCATGGATCAGGCTTTTGGTAAATCTAAAAACTCATCACCAAATGCAAGATCACCTAGATTTGCTGCTGTGTTATCTTCTAGGAGTTTCGTAGTTTTGCATTTTATGTTTAGGTCTAAATTCTATTTTTTTTTTTGAGACAGAGTCTCACTATGTTGCCTTCAGTAGAGTGCTGTGGCGTCAGAGCTCATAGCAACCTTAAACTCTTAGGCTTAAGCAATTCTCTTGCCTCAGCCTCCCACTTTGCTGGGATCACAGGTGCCCGCCACAATGCCTGGCTATTTTTTGTTGCAGTTGTCATTGTTGTTTAGCTGGCCCAGGCTGGATTCAAACTTGCCAGTCTTGGTGTATGTGGCTGGCGCCATAACCACTGTGCTGTGGGTGCTGAGCTCTAAGTTCTATTTTGAATTAATATTTTGTGAAAGGTCTAAGGAGGTCTGTGTCTAGATCTGACCTTAGAATCTAGATTTCTTAGGCTGGGCGCGGTGGTTCATGCCTGTAAACCTCGCACTCTGGGAGGCCGAGGCAGGTGGATTGCCTGAGCCAAAATGAGACCTCCCCCTCTAAAGATAGCCAGGCATTGTGGTGGGCGCCTACCTGTACGACGCTCTACCAAGAATGACTCTGTCTTAAAAATAAATAAGTTAATACAGAGAGGTAAAAGACCCAGAAGAGCCACATAATACTGAAGAGGAACAAAGTTAGAGAGCTGACACCTCCTGACGGCAAGGCTGGGCATGGGGGTGGGCTCCTGTAGTTCCGGCCACTCAGGAGGCTGGGGTGGGATGATCGCTTGGGCACAGGAGTTCAAGGCCAGTCTGGACAACATAGCAAGACTCTATCTCTTATTTTAAAAAATAAAAAGATTTACTATAAAGCTACAGCAATCAAGATAGTGCAATCATGGCAAAAGAATAGACAAATAGATCAAGAAAACAATGAGAAGCCCATAATAAAACCCACACAAATATAACCACCTGATCTTTGCCAGTGGCACAAAAGCAATTTAATGGAGAAAGGGCAGTCTTTTTAATAAATTATGCTCAGCTCAGCACCAGTGGCACAGCCGTTATGGCACCAGCCACATACACCGAGGGTGGCAGGTTTGGCTCGGGCTAGGTAAACCACAATGACAACTATAACAACAACAACAAAAAAATAGCCAGGTGTTGTGGTAGGCGCCAGTAGTCCCAGTTACTCAGAGAATCACTTAAGCCCAAAAGTTTGAGGTTAATGTGAGCTGTGATGCCACATCACGCTACTGAGGGCGACAAAGTGAGACTCTGTCTCATAAAAAAAAACAACCCAAAAACAAATTATGCTGGAACAATTGATGATCCACATGCAAAAAAAAAATTACTAAGAAATCTAGATTTTGGGTGGCGCCTGTGGTTCAAGAAGTAGGGTGCCAACCCCATATACTGGAGGTGGCGGGTTCAAACCCAGCCCCGGCCAAAAACTGCAACCAAAAAAAAAAAAGAAATTTAAATTCTTTTTTTTTTTTTTTGAGACAGAGTCTTACTTTGTCACCTTGGATAGAGTGCTGGGACGTTTAGCTTGCAAGCTCAAACTCTTGGGCTCAAGCGATTCTCTTGCCTGAGCCTCCCTAGTAGCTGGTACTATAGGCGCCCGACACAGTGCCCCACTACTTTTTTTAGAGACAAGGTTTTTCTCTTGCTCAGGCTGGTCTCAAACTCCTAAGCACAAGCAATCCACCTGCCTCAGCCTCCTAGAGTGTTAGGATTATAGGCATGAGCCACGTCTGGCTTCAGTGTTATGATTTTTTTTTTTTTTTTTTTTTTTTGAGACAGAGTCTCACTTTGTCACCCTTGGTAGAGTGCTATGGTGTCATAGCTCACAGCAACCTTCAACTATTGGACTCAAATAATTCTCTTGCCTCAGCCTCCCAAGTAGCTAGGACTACAGGCACCTGCCACATTGCCCAGCTATTTTTAGAGACCAGGTCTCACTCTAGCTCAGTCTGGGTTTTGAACTTGTGAGCTCAGGCAATCCACCCTCCTCGGCCTCCCAGAGTGCTAGGATTACAGGCCTGAACCATTACGCCCAGCCTAGTGTTATGTTTTTAATTTCAGATGGGCAGTATATGCCCACAGTAAAAACATTCAGAAGAGACAGGTTGGTTTACGTGAAATTAGTTCCTCTACTTGCCATTCTCTAGGCCTCCATTTCCATCTGTCCAAAGACGATCACAGATGCCTGGTTCTCGCTGGTGCTTTTAGAGACTGTATGAGCACACTCAGGCTCATAGTAATTTTTATGATTCATTCAACATCATGAGCATTTATTATAGGCCAAGCATAGGAGATGAGGCAGAGAACAATAGGAAGTCCTGCTCTCCCTGAACTTACATTCTCTGCTGTTGGCATCACTGACTGTAATATCTAACCCTCACAAAAACTCTGCCTGGTAGGTCTTGTCCCTGTGGGAGGGTTCCCAGAGAATGACTGTCTGGGGAGGGCTGTCTTTCTGTTCGAGAGCTCAAGCAAACAGGCTGGTCCTGCCAAGAGCTAGGGCTGGTGCTTCACGGGCCAGAGGAAGCAGGTCCCCGAGGTGGCTGCTTCTTGCCAAGGCAGTGGGTGGAGATGAGGAGGAGGTGAGGAGGAGGCTTGGGAGGCTGCCTGTCCAATCGGGGACAGATTCATAGCAGAATAAAGGCTCGGGGCCTTGGAAGCCCTCCTGTTTCCAGGTGGCTGTATTTTAATTTCTTAGCCTGTTTTCTCTCGTTTCTTAGGAACATTCTTCTGGGAAAGAGTCTAACCTTCTTTGGCTGACTGTGGGAGAAGTAGGATTTGCCTTAGTCAGCTTGGGCCTCCACAACGAAATGCTACAGCCTGATCATTTATTGTTCTGGAGGCTGGGAGAGCCAAGATCAAGGCAGCAGCAGATTTGGTGTCTGGGGAGGGCCTTCATCCTGGACAATTGTCTTTTCCTGGTAATCACACATGGTGCAAGGGGCGAGGGATCCTTCTTAAAAGCACACAAATCCCATTCAGGAAGGCTCCACCCTCATGACCTAATCATCTCCCAGTCCCCCCACCTCATAATCCCATCGCCCTCGGGTGATAGATTTTAAATTTGGAGCAGATACAAACACTCAGACCACAGCAGAATTTATCCCTTCCCAACTGCCAGAACTGGCCAGGGTGTCCTCAGAGGCACAAAGGGGACAGTGGTCATGACAGGCTGTGATGAAGATCCAGGGAGAATGAACTTCTGCAAACCTGGTGTCTGAGCAGCACGTCTGGGTCAAATCAACTTCCCTCCCAAGCTGGAGGTGGCTCTCCTAGACACAGCATTGAGCACCCTGGCATTTAATTTGCCACCTCTGCCTGAGACACTGGAACCAGTGGGCTCTGCAGTCACATGTCTCCTGCCATCTCCCAACCCTGCCAAAAATATCTTTGTCCAGTTGTAGTGAGGGCAGAACTGCTATTTTCTGTGTGTGTCATGCAGCTTACCATTGACCAGGCCCAGGGCTCATAACTGCAAATTTCATTCCCATTTCACAGATAAGGAAACTGAGGCTCTGAAGCCAAACTCTGCTTGTGCCCATAATACTCTATTGCAGTTTTTTTTTTTTTTGAGACAGAGCCTCAAGCTGTCCCCCTGGGTAGAGTGCCGTGGCATCACAGCTCACAGGAACCTCCAACTCCTGGGCTCAAGCGAGTCTCCTGCCTCAGCCTCCCAAGTAGCTGGGACCACAGGCGCCCGCCACAATGCCCGGCTATTTTTTGGTTGCAGCCATCATTGTTGTTAGGTGGGTCCGAGCTAGATTTGAACCCACCACCTTAGGTGTACATGGCTGGCGCCTTAGCCACTTGAGCCACAGGCGCCGAGCCTATTGCAGTGTTTTTTATCCTTTTTTATCTCAAGGCACACTTGAACCTATAGTTAAACTTTCGTGGCACACTTAAATTATGTTGATCAAAAAAAAAAAAAGTAAAGGCCAGGCACAGTGGCTCACATCTGTAATAATGGCACTCTGGGAGGCCAAGCAGGTGGAACTCAGGTGCTGGAGACCAGCCTAAGCAAGAGCAAGACCCCATCTCTACTAAAAGATAAACTAGCCAGGCATTGTGGCAGTGGTGGGTGCCTATCATCCCAGTTATTTGGGAGGCTGAGGCAAGAGGATTGCTCAAGCCCAAGAGTTTGAGGTTGTTGTAAGCTACAATGATGCCACGGCGCTCTACCCAGGGCCACAGAGTGAGATTCTGTCTCAAATATATATATATTTGTGTATATATATATACACACACATTTACTGTACTTTGAACTTCTTTGGAAAATAATTAATGATCTTTAAAAGTTTTCATGACACACCAGTGTGACCACTGGTTGAAAATCACTGCTCTGGCTGCACCCGTAGCTCCGTGGGTAGGGCGCCAGCCACATACCTCCAGGGTGGTGGGTTCGAACCCAGCCTAGGCCAGCTAAAAAACAACAATGGTAACTGCAATAAAAAAATAGCCGAGCATTGTGGTGGGTGCCCATAGTCCCAGTCACTTGGGAGGCTGAGGCAAGAGAATGGCTTAAGCTCAAGAGTTGGGGGTTGCTGTGAGCTGTGACGCCATGGCACTCTACCAAGGGTGACATGGTGAGACTCTGTCTCAAAAAAAGAAAAGAAAATTACTGCTCTGTTGCCTCCACAGGGTCCCTGCACCCATGGTACAGGCACACACAGTAGGGGTTCTTCCGAGCTCAGGCTATTTGTAAGTGGATCTTCCAAGCAGCTCAGGCACGTGACTAATGCTGATTTCTCTGGTGAGCTGAGCCCCTTCTCTTTGATGGGGTCTAGGGTATTACTCTGACACCCAGCTGCCTGTATGATATTGGGCTTTGGGCTAATACTGACCTGTTTGTTTTCTTGGGGTCCATCTCCTAAAATAGAGTTACTCCCGCGCAGAGTTCAGCCAGTATTTTAAGTTGTTTTTATAAATTGGTTCAAGTACGACCAACCCAGATTGGAGTATTTTATCAACGAGTATTTTATCAAACATATGTATTTCTTACCAAATGCATCTCTTTAATTCCTAAAGGCAGACGGTGTTTCCTTGCATGACGATTTACATTCTGGGCAAATGGAAGCAGTGTGTTTTTCAGCTCCGGCATCTGTGAAGTGGAACCCATTTCACTGTATCAGGGAGTCGATTCTTTGTATAAGCTGCTCCTCCCCAGAATAGGCCAGGCAAATGCCAGGGTGGTGCAGGCCTCAAAAGGGCACTTCTGTAATGGGTCTGGGATGCTTTTCCATCTTGACATGGCTCAAACTGCCTGTCCTCCAGAAGTGTCCCCCAGGCCCTTCCAGGCAAGCTTCCATTTGTGACCCCTTAGAAGTCACTGGAGTTTATCTCTGGTCTTGGAGGCACGGTTGATGTCCTGGTCTCTGGCTTCTGCCTCCAGCTCACCTTGCCCATTAGTATTCCCTACACTAATGTGTTCCTCGGGCCATGCCCCTGCTCAAGAACCTGCAGTGGCTCACTGCTGCCTGTCATAGCAAGAACGGACAAGCTTCTAAAGCCTTATGTAGTCTGACCTTCCCCTGCCCATTCAACGTACACCTGGACACAGCTTCTCAGTTGCAGACAAATTAGACCTTCTCCTTGATGTCCATAACATGTGCCATGTGGGCTTTATCTCCATCCCTTGTTCACTTTATCCCCATTTCTCCCTCCCCAGCATCTTTTTTCTACATTCTCCGTCCTTCATCCTCTAGAGTAAGTTTCTACCCTCCCTCCCAGCCCTGAAGTCTCCTTTGGCCTCCTTAACAAACTCCAATCTAGTTCTTTTCCAAACGTCTGTTTCACCAAACGAGCCTTGAACTGCTTGTAGATGATCTCTGGGTTGGTCTCCAAGATTGTCCCCTAACTTGTGATTTTCATAGAGGCAGAGGATCAAATCCTCCATGTAGGGTGGTGCTGAGCACATAACGCCTGCTTAGTAGCCCTTGACAGAGCAAGACACTGTACATGGAAATATGCACATCAGGGCCCTTGGGGTTTACTGATTCTAAAACTCCTTCCTCCCTCCTTCATTTAAACATCTCTGAAATCAGCATCAATTTTCCCCTTTCTCAGTGGTGTACGTAATAATGGTGCACTTTATAATCAATTGTGTATTAGCTTTGATGGAATAAGGTGTGAGAATCTATTAGTAGCTGTTTTTGCTTTAGAGTTGGGGAAAAAAGCATTTGGGAAGATAAAGAATGTTGGGAGAGTGGCAGCACCTGTGGCTCAGTGAGTAGGGCACTAGCCCCATAAACCGAAGGTGGAGGGTTCAAACCCAGCCCCAGCTAAACTGCAACAAAAAGTAGCCAGGCGTTGGTGGGCACCTGTGGTCCCAGCTACTTGGGAGGCTAAGGCAAGAGAATCGCCTAAGCCCAGGAGTTGGAGGTTGCTGTGAGCTGTGATGCCAAAAATAAATAAAACCTTATAAAAGAAAAAGAATGTTGGGAGAAATAGAGGATGCTGGGAGAAGCGGGGTGTGGTAGGAGGTGTAGGGGATGCTGGGAGAAGTGAGGAATCCTGGGAGAAGTGGGGGATGCTGGGAAAGATGAAGGGGCACTGGGAGAGATGTGGAATGCTGGGGGAAGTGGGGGGGGGTTACTGGGAAGATGAGGAATGTTGGGAGAAGCAGGGGATGCTGGGAGAAGCAGGGTGTGCTAGGAGAAGTAGGACGTTCTGGAGGGATGAGGAATGCTGGGAAAAGTGGGAGACACTGGGAAAGGAGAGGAGGGTGCCCTATTTGGTCCAGAAGGTTCCTGAATCACCCTGCATTGATTCTCCATTTTCCATCCTCTGTGTGTGCTACCTCAGAGGCTGACTCCTCTGAGGAGTGAGTCAGAAGCCAGGCGCCTGCTGGGTGTCCCAGAGTTCTTCCTTCACCTGGGAGGGGCCCTTCTTATGGCCTTGGCAGAGCTAAGGATGATTCTGACCACTGGCTGCTCAGCTGAAGGAATGAGGAAGCTGGGCTCTCAGCCCCAGTCTGAGCCCAGACAGAGAGGGCCGGGGGAGAACAAAAGGCGCTGGCCACAGGCTTTCTGGCCTCTGAGGAAGTAAAGAAGGCAAACCCATCCATGGTCGACTGTGGACTCCAGCCATGGCCTGCCTTGACCAGCCCTAGATGGGGACGTAGCCTCTGTATCCAGACTCTGTAGCTGCAGGTGCTCAGGTCACCCCCTCCTGCGCCAGATCCTCATGGGCTCACCCCTCTGGCCAGGCCTCCTTTGGCTTCATAATCAGGCTCTTGAGCTGCATGAAATTGCTGGGTTAGGGGAATATGGCCTTTTTCTTTTGCTCAGGCCATCCCTTTAATGTCAAGTCAATAGCGAGAGCTTTGTGGTTAGATACCTTTAAATTGAATACTCACTTCTCTACTTGCTCACCCTGTGACTTTGAAGGTTGCTGAACTTTCTGAGTTTTGGTTTCCTCATCTTTTTTTTTTTTTTTTTGAGACAGAGTCTCACTATGTCGCCCTCAGTAGAGTGCTGTGGGGTCCCAGCTCACAGCAACCTCAAACTCTTGGGCTTAAACAATTCTCTTGCCTCAGCCTCCCAAGTAGCTGAGACTACAGGCACCCGCCACAATGCCCAGCTATTTTTTGTTGCAGTTGTCATTGTTGTTTAGCAGGCCTGCGCCAGTTTTGAACCCGCTGGCCTCAGTGTATGTGGCCTGCGCCCTACCCACTGAGCTACAGGTGCTGCCCCAGTTTCCTCATCTTTTAAATGAGAGTGAGAATTCCTAGTTTGGGAATTGGCGTTGGGAGGCGGAGGGGGAATTAAATGATGTAAAGTGACTAAAATTAACTGTTTGTATTATTAGTCTTTGCCCCTGTAGTTCTTTTATTCCAACTGGGATAGCCCCAGCTCCTGCCCCTGCCTCACTGCCAGCATTAACCCGGGTTTGAATGGCCCCTACGCATCCCTGAAACGAGGCAGCACCATCTCCATGGTCACCCCCCCAGCCTTGACTGGGAGCCCTATCCGTTTTTCCCTCACTCTGCTAGTCTTCACTGGGCATCTTCTGTGTGCTCACTGGGGGATTATGCCCTGTGGACGTCAGAGCTGTAGAGCCATTGGAGAAATAAGGCAAAAGTGCATGAAAAATGAAGGCAAAACACTAATACAAGGCAAAAGGATATAAGGGTAATTTTTCAGCCAGATGGAAAATGAGATAGTTTAGGGAGGAAAACTATAAAACATGTGGAAATTTAGGTTGCAAAGCTGTAAGTTTATTTTTTACGCAGAGCTGCACTCCATGGAAACAAGTAAAATTCTCAGGGCCAGAAATATAAAGGAAATGAAGAACCAGAGTGGCGCTTTGCCTACCCTGAGAGCCCTTTGCTGGCCTGGATAACTAAGGATTTAGGTTTTAATGGCCACAAGGACAAGGGACAAGGTTTGGAGCCTACATGAAGCCGTGAGGTAGGATTGAGGACCCCCATCCACCACACACGTTTGGCTGGGACCCTCAAAAGTTTAACCCCCTGTTGAAAGAGCAGAAAAAACTTACCCACTGGCAAAGGTAAGTCAAGGAAAACTTATTTAATTTGGCCTGGGTTTGGGTTGGGGAAGGCCTCTTTTGAAGAATTTTAACTACAAGGCTTCCCTCTTGGATTTGGAGATCAAAGTTATACTACTTATGCGATCCTAGAATCTCTAGGCCAAATAAAGGCCATAAAAGCTATTTCTGGTTGCCAAATTCATAGAGACAGAAAGTAGAACAGTGGTTTCCAGGGGCTGGTGAGGGGGCGGAGAGGAAAATGAGGAGTTGTTTAATGGGCACAGCGTTTAACTTTGAAACGATGAAAAGAGTTCTGGAGACTGGTTGCACAACAATGTGAAGGTATTTAATAGTTCTGAGAAGTGGGCGGTGCCTGTGGCTCAATGGGTAAGGTGCTGGCCCCATGTACTGAGGGTGGTGGGTTCAAACCCAGCCCTGGCCAAACTGCAACAAAAATATAGCCAGGTGTTGTAGCCAGTGCCTGTAGTCCCAGCTACTTGGGAGGCTGAGGCAAGGGAATTGCCTAAGTCCAAGTAGTTGGAATTGCTGTGAGCTG
>NW_003852442.1:9696755-9700663 GCF_000181295.1 Otolemur garnettii
TCAAGACCAGCCTGAGCAAGATGGAGACCCCCATCTCTAAAAACAGTCGGATGTTGTGGTGGGCACCTGTAGTCCCAGCTACTTGGGAGGCTGAGCCAAGAGGATTGCTTGAGCCTCAGAATTTGAGGTTGCTGTGAGCTAGGGCGCCAGGGCACTCTACTGAGGGCAACAAAATGAGACTATGTCTTTAAAATAAATGGAAGGAAGGAAAAAGCTCTGTGGTGGGCTACACCTTCAACGACCCAGCCTGCTCATGATGCTTGTCAAACTTGAGGGAACAATCCAAAGTAGGAAATGCATGAGTAAATGAGCCACCATGAGGGAGAGTCAGCAGCAGTAATAAAAAAGAAAGCAAGAGAATAAATGTACACGTATATTTCCTGTAGCATTGTTTACAATGATGAAAAAACTGGAAACAAGTAAAACCCCCTTAGAAAGGGAATATTATGCAACCATTACAAATGTAGAGAGATTTTATTATTGGGTGAGGAGGAAGGAGGCTGAAGTGCTGGGAGAAACTGAGCTGCCCATGGCCTCTGCCTTCCTGTTGAGGAGAGATGGTCCTTACTACTGGGCTGCAGGCCACTGATTCTGGGAACAAATGTTTCTGGAAATTCTGGAACAACCCTCCTGCCCAGGCTGGGTCCCATCTTAAAAATTTCACCCTCTTCTTCCCTTTGGGAAGAGTTGAGCTTGTGAATTTCCCTTTTATTCTCATAGATGATTGCATGGTTAGCGGAAGGGATGGAGGTGAGAGGTGGTTTCTCATCCTTGGCTAGAAGGGTGGCAAAGGCCGCCCCCCCTTCCCCATCTCCTCCTCTTTCTGTGCCAGCTCAGGCTCTCAGAGGTACCTCTTTGCCCTCGGTGTCTCCCTTCCTGTTTCCTGGCCTCTCCGCTGGTGTCAGCTGTTTCAGTTTGGGCTTGAAGCTTTTCACCTTTGTGTACCAACCCCAGGCCCCCCAAAGAGGCTCTGCTGAACAGTGTACACAGAGTAGGATCTGACTGTGACATGAGACTTTACGACCCATTTAACAAGTGCCACGTGTTTATAGCAGGTGAGCAGGGGAAGAAGGGGTGGGGGCTCCAGGGCAGGTCCTGAATCTGACTTGAGTGTGTAAGGAAGGAGGGTAGGGCCTGGTGACCACTGCCAACCCCATTGGGATCTTCTCTTTCCAAGTGACTTAGGGGTGGAGGGTGAGGCAACCCAGGCCCTCCTCAGTAGCAATGCTGATAGTCCTTTGCAGAAAAGACAGCCCAGCTCACCACCGTGGCCTCCCTGGGTTAATTGCATTAGTTAGCACAATGAGGCTCTGAGTTAGGTGCTTGGAATTCAGTGGGGCTGATGTTCCAGCAGAGGAGAGAGATGTGGAACTATGAATGAATGATTGTTTTATTGCAGTCACAATGGTTGTTATGAGCCCAGTTCCTCATTGCTTTGTAAAGTTAACAGAGCACACCCAACCATGAGCCAGAGCAGGACAGCCTGCAAGCCAGGGGCTGGGAGGGGCGGGAATGCCCCCTTAGCATCCTCTCAGAAGAGCAGGACTTGAACTCAGGTTCAAGTGAGCGACTCAGTCAGTGTGGGGCCAAACCTTTGCAGGAAAACAGGCCTCATGTGCCAAGACAGTCTCCATAGTGGAGACCTCTGAAAATCACTTTTCTACACAATCGGCCCCTCTTGGTTTGAGGGTGAGTTTCTCAAGCTCCATTCGTCAGATGGGTAAAGTGAGGCCTAGAAAAGGAAATAATTTTCTCTCTAGTCCCAACTCTGAAGGGCACAGACACACAGGGTGCTGGGAAACTTGGTTTTGGTCATTTCCCGCCATCCTGTGTGTCTCTGCCCAAGTCCCTGCAATCTGTCCTCCGCATGCCAAAAAATTCAAACAAAGCTGCTCTGTTCACCAAGAATTCCGTTTTCTCCGTTGTTCTCCACTGGGGACATTCCTGAATTAGTGAAAAAGGGACTGGTTCAGCCCAAGCCCCTGGCAGTGGATCATCTCTGCTGGCTCAAGACTGGACTCAGAAGGTTGGGAGACAGAAAAGAGGCCGTTAAGGAGCTCTGAGCCTGGCGCTGGGACGCAAAGCGGATGCTGGGGACACTGCGAGCAGGTTAGAGGAAGAGGAGGACCCAGGGTCTGGTGCACAGAAAGGCATCCCCCTTACAGCTGGAGCAAACTGGAGGCTGGTCACCTTCTGTGGCTGAAGGGCCAAAGTGAGAGAGCCTGGTGTGTGCATGTGCTTGTGTGTGTATATATGTGTTTGTATGTGCGCACGGGTGTACGTGCTCACATGTTTTGGTTCTGCTGCTGATGAGGGAAGGACATTCTGCTTAGGGGGTACAGCAGGTGCAGAGGACTGAGGCCAGTCAGTCATTATGGAGGGGTGGGGGTCCAGGGTGAGGAACTGACTGTCAGGACATCCTGGGGCCATGGCGCAAAGTGTCACACGGGCCTTGCCCCATGAAAGAGGAAGACTGTCTGCCACGTGGGGAGCAGGGCTGTTCTGAACCTCTCTGAGGCCAGGAAAGCCTTTGAGGGGCTGAGACCAGAAGACCCTTCTCTTTCTCCTCACATTCAAGTGTCCAGTTATATGTGAGATTTTCTCTTCTTCTTCTTTTTTTTTTGAATCAGAGCCTCAGCTGTCTCCCTGGGTAGAGTGCCGTGGCATCACAGTTCACAACAACCTCTAACTTCTGGGCTCAAGCGAGTCTCCTGCCTCCGCCTCCCAAGCAGCTGGGACCACAGGCGCCTGCCACAATGCTCAGCTATTTTTTTTTGGTTTGCAGCCGTCATTGTTGTTTGGCGGCCCGGGCTGGATTCGAACCCACCACCTTAGGTGTATGTGGCTGGCGTGTTAGCCACTTGAACCACAGGTGCCGAGCCATTCTCTTTGTTTTTAAAACCCTTTTTATTGTGTAAAATACACAGACCATAAAATTTGCCATTTGAACCAGTTTTAAGTACACGATTCAGTCACCTTAGCACAGTCACAGTATTATGTAGCCATCACTGCTATTTCCAGAATCTTTGCATCATCCCAAATAGAAACTTTGCCCGTTAAAAAGTAATTCTCCATTCCTCACCTCCCCAGGCCCTGGTAGCTACTAGTCTGTCTTTACAATGTGCCTATTCTAGATACTTTAATTTATATGCAATAAAAAGCAGCTTATTGAGAGGCACCTGTGGCTTAGTGGACAGGGCACCGGCCCCACATATCCAGGGTGACAGGTTCAAACCCAGCCCCGGCCAAACTGCAACAATAACCACAACAAAACAAACAAACAAACAAAGCTTATTGAGGGAAAGTTGGCATGCAATAAAATGCACAAAGGTGCACAATTTGCTGCATTTTTTTCTTTTAATTTCAGGTTAGTATGAAGGTACATACAATTAGATTACATTGTTTGTGTTTGCAAGATAAAATCCCAGCTGTAGTTGTTTCCTTCACCCACAAAATGTGCCATGTGCCCCTCCCTGGATTGCTCCCTTTGAGTGGGAACTCGCCTAACCCTCTCTTCCACTCCCACCTTCTTGAATTTAATGAGTTTTTCTCTCAAGTGAGGACATGGTTGTTAATCTTCCTAGTTTCAGTTTAGTATTGAGCACATATGATGCTTGTTTTTCCATTTCTGTGATCCTTTACTCAGGACAGTGTTCTCCAAATCCATCCAGGTTGTTGTAAAAAGTACAAAATCTGATAGCAGGGTGTGGTGGCTCATGCCTGTAATCCCAGCACTCTGGGAGGCCCAGGCAGGTGGATTGCCTGAGTTCACGGGCTTGAGACCAGCCTGAGCCAGAGAGAGACCGCATCTTTAAAAATAGCTGGGCATGGCTCGGCGCCTGTGGCTCAAGTGGCTAAGGCGCCAGCCACATACACCTAAGGTAGCGGGTTCAAATCCCCAGCCCGGG
>NW_003852442.1:9700835-9711751 GCF_000181295.1 Otolemur garnettii
CTCAAAAAAAAAAAAATAGCTGGGCATGGGTGGCACCTGTGGCTCAGTGAGTAGGGCACCAGCCCCATATACTGAGGGTGGTGGGTTCGAACCTGGCCCTGGCCAAACTGCAATAACAAAAAAGAATAGCCGGGTGTTGTGGTGAACGCCTGTAGTCCCAGCTACTTGGGAGGCTGAGGCAAGAGAATCGCCTAAGCCCAAGAGCTGGAGGTTGCTGTGAGTTGTGATGTCATAGCACTCTATCAAGGGCAACAAAGTGAGACTCTGTCTCAAAAAAAAAAAAATATCTGGGCATTGTGATGAGTGCCTCTAGTCCCAGCTACTTGGAAGGCTGAGGCAGGAGAATTATTTGAGTCCAACAGTTGGAGGTTGCTGTGAGCTGTGACATAGCACTCTAGTGAGGGTGAATATACTATTCCATGGACAATATGCATACCAAAACCAAGATAATGAAGGTGTCACTTACTGCCGCATTCCCTCTATCTAATCCTCCCCACCCTCCACCCTCAGCACTAATGTGTTTTCTGTCCCTGTAGATGAATTTGGATTTTCTAGAGCTCTAAGTACATGGAATTACTCAGTATATACTCGTTCTTCTGAGGGGTCTGGTTTCTTTCACTCAGCACAATCAGTCTTGCAATTCATCTGTGTTGTGTCTGTCAATAGCTGGTCCTTTTTTATTGCAGAGTGATATTTTGTTATGTGGCTATACCATAATTTTTTTCAACTCGCTTTTCTTCGGACGGACATTTAGGCTGTTTCTAGTTTTGGTGCTAGTGCATATAGAGTTGGTTTTTGTTATCTTTTTTTGAGATAGAGTCTTACTCTTCCTCTTGCCCTGGGTACAGTGTCTCATTGTGTCATAGCTCACAGCAATCTCCAACTCTTGGGCTCAAGCGATCCTTTTACCTCAGCTTCTCAAGTAGCTAAGACTATAGGCGCCTGCCACAATGCCTGGCTAATTTTTGTATTTTTAGTAGAGAAGGTGTCTCGCTCTTGCTGGCCTCAAATTCCTGAGCTCAAGGAATCCACCTGCCTCTGCCTCTTAGACTGCTGGGATTACAGGTGTGAGCCATTGCACCCAGCCTAGAGTTGATTTTTGTATGTTGATCTGGTGTCCTGCAACCTTGCTGAATTCATTTATTAGCCTTACAGTTTTAGAGATGCCTTTAGAGATGATAGGTGATGAATAAAGACAGTTTTATTTCTTCCTTTCCAATACACATTCCCTTCCCTTCTTTTATTTCTTGTCTGATTGCCCTGGCTGGGATCCCCGGCACCACAGTGAAGAGAAGCAAGTGAGAGCTCACGTCCCTCTCCTGTACCCATCTTAGAGGCAGAGCATCCAGCCTCCCACCATTTAGCTGTAACATTTGCACAGATGCCCTTTTTCAAGCATTTTTATGAGAAATGGTTGTTGGATTTTGTCCAAGACTTTTTCCGCATCGACTGCAATGACCATATGGTTTTCTTTTTATCTTCACTTTGTCAACATAGCGAGTTACAGTAACTGATTTTCAAAAGTGAAACCAAGGCTTCATTCTTGGGATTGCATGTAGATTAGGAGATTAGGCTGTGGGGAGCCAGCCGGGTGTCTCCGGCATATCCTGGGTCTGGTTGCCCAATAAGGCCCGGCTTTGGATCCAGTCATCCCATGCTGGTGGCGGGAAGGAAGAGGCAAAAGTCAAGGGTGGGGAGAAGGTGGCCTGCCAGACCCTGCAGCCTCCTCCAGCCTGGCCCTGACTGGTCCAGGTGATCGCCTGGGTGAGCCGCCCTAGCTGACTCCTCCCAGGTGAGTTGCTCCAGGGATCCTTGGGC
Organism: Otolemur garnettii; assembly: GCF_000181295.1. Lineage (NCBI taxonomy): Eukaryota > Metazoa > Chordata > Mammalia > Primates > Galagidae > Otolemur > Otolemur garnettii. The sequence continues at coordinate 9,702,654 of NW_003852442.1, forward strand.
CACAGCCCCCAGCCATGCAGGTGGCCACTCCCCACAGAGTGGCTCATGTGTTGGCCTCTGCTGTCTTGTTCTCTCTTCCTGGGAGGTGCCCAGGGCTCACCGTGGGCAGCGCTCATATGTCCCTGAGCCTTAGTGTCTGCATCTGGGAAACAGAACTGGTTTGGGGGCTTCAGGAGCCCTTGGGCTGGAGCATGGGCCAGCTGCTCCCCCTAAAAGGGGTTACCCAAGTGCGGAGGCTGCCCAGGAGGCCAGGACACCTGCGGACCTGGTGCTCCTCTTCTCTGTAAAACGGAGGTAGTAACACCTTTCACCCAGGCCTGCTGTCAGAAATGAACCTCAGGGACAATCCACTTAAATGTGTGAGATGCCAGTGTCAGGAGCTGGGTTCCAACTGCGGGCTACCACTTAGTAGCTGTCCGTCCTCTGGCCTTGCCTTAATCTCTCAGCCATAGCCTCTTGGCTTGTAGAATGGAGATAATGACACCTTGAGATGTGGCCACAGTGATCATTTTGTGTCACTGCATAGATCAAGCAAACACGTGCATGCCAAGTGCTTGGCATAGTGCCTGCCCCCAGGAATGCTGGGGGGTCCTGGGGGACCTCCCAGGTACCCCGACCGGGTGAGGGAGGGAGAGACACCTTGAGGGGTGGGGTTTATCCTGCCCTGCTTATAGCGTGCAAGGGTGTATGTCTGAGTGTGCAGCCCTTAGGGCTGGTGCTCCTGACTACCTGTGAGGCTGGTGTGACCACTGTGCCCCTCTCTGGAGCCAGTGGAGAGAGGCAGTCTCATGTCTGGAGATGGGATTGGAACCCAGGTGCCCCGGACACTTGGAGAGGCCTACACCTTCTACATAGGAGCTTCTCTCCCAGGCTGACCCTGCTCTGATTCCCAGTAGAGGGGAAGGGGCTGGGGCTGGGAGGAGGGAGGAATCCAACAGCAGAGGAAATTCCAGCTGGATTCTCTCCTCCATCCCCATCCTGGCCTGTGTCGCATTTTCCTCCGGCTCCTCGGGGTGCCAAGCCTTTAGCTGACCTAGTTCTCCTTCCCTGTTGGAATTTCGGCATCTGGCCCAAATGTCCAATTCATTCACTCAGATGTTATTTGCCAGATGTTATAGAAGTTCCTAAATGCCAGACCAGTGCCAGGGACTGGGGGCCACAGTGATGAGGCCAGCACCAGGCTCTGTTCCCATGGAGGTCATTCCCAAGGCACAAGTGGGCACCTTTACTACGATGTCTGAGTGGCCAGTTCTGTGCAGAAAGTGCCACAGAGGATGTGACAGGGAATGGCCTGGGTGGTCGGAGAAGAAATATTCATGGAGGTGAGGTTTGAGATGACAAGAAGGAGCCAGCTGGGCAAAAGTCTACTGTGGAACATTCTAGGCAGAGAGGAGGCCAAGTCCTTACGGAGCAGGGACAGTGGGTGTGGCCAAGTGGAGGCGGCAGGAGGGGCCAATTCACAGCCTGCTGGGAAGTGTGGGGAGCAGTTAAGGTTTATTCTAAGTGCAGATTCCAAGAGCCTTCTGGAGATGAGAAAAAATGCTTTATTCTTCCCTTCTCTTCTATCTTTTGTGATTTGGGAACCTCTTGATTAGAAACACATTTGAGCGCCTCTGAGCACTGGAAGGAGCCTGGTGCAGTGGCTCATGCTCATAATCTTAATGGCTTGAGAGGCAGGAGGGTTGCTTAAGGCCAGAAGCTTGAGACCAGCTTGGGTGACATAGCAATACCGCCGTCTCTATCAAAAATACAAAAACTAGTCTCTAGTGCCAGCTATGCAGGAGGCTGAGACAGGAGGCTGACTCGAACCCAGGAGTTTGAGGCTGCAGTGAGCTGTGATCAGGCCGCTGCACTCTAGTCTGGGAGACAAAGGGAGACCCCAGTGTTATACTTCTTCCTAGTTGCTGTGACGTAGCAAGAGCTGCAAAGAACAGCAGTTTCTGGGTCCTCAGAGCCCCCTTGGTGGAGATAAGCAACAGGTGTTACTGACTGAAATGGACGTTCACAGCTGGGCCTCTTTGCCTCAAGGTGGGACAACTGTGTTTATTTAAAAACAGCCCTCCCCCAGCCTGCTTGCCTTGCTCCCTCACAGGTTATCCTGGAGGCCCTCCCTTCATTAGTCACTGAAGCCAAACCTCTGTGGCAGGCTCTGCTTCTAGGGAAGTGGCCTCAGACAGGCGGACCGGGGCCCGTGTAGTAGTCTGGAATTGGGGTTCTGTGCTCAGAGAACCAGCTGATCCCTTAAGGTCGCTGCCTTCAGCTCCGAGAGTGTCTCAAACTGTGTGATTTACTTAAGTCACACAGCAAGTAAATGGCAGAATCAGGCCCACAAACCACTCACAGCCTGAAGGCAGAGCATGAGGACGTGGGGCCCTGCTGCTGATGGTGGTGTAGAGCCCCAGGCCCAAGCTGTGGTTACCAAAAGCTGTGCTCCTGGATCACGCTCTGGCTCTCCCAGGTAAGATCCCTTCTCCCTTAATTACTCCAGAGACTTTAGTTTCCTTAACTTCTTGTCTTGTCTTCTGTGTGAGAATAATTCATACTAAATTGTGAAAGACTGTCATCTCAGAGCCCTCTCTGAGATAATGTATCCTAAAAAGAAGATGCTTCTTAGCTCAAATAAATCTCTAACTGGGTGGACTTTTTGACAGGGGGATAAACTGAGTTGGGAGGGGTCAGGAGGGAGCCATGGATGAGGAGGTACCTCAGCTTTCCCAAGATCAGCTCACCACCCCCATTTCTGCTTCTCTCCAGAGTCAGACCGTAAGTGAGAAATGCTGGGTGTCTTCCTCAGGCTCCCACAGCGGGGCTGTCAAAGGTGGGAGTCGCTGGAAGAGAAGGTGACTCAACTAAAATAATTTTCCCCAAAGTTCATTTTTGAAAAGAAGAGACTGGTGGTTTGAACTAAGCTCCCTGGTAAATGGTTTATTTCTCAGGAGAGTGGAGGACTGCTTCAGGAAATCTGCATGCCATTTTCTAAAGGGTTGGCATCACTCATGGGTATAGATCTGGAGGCTCGGAGTTGAGGACTGGGGAGGCTCTCCTGAGAGGAGGGCTGCTATCCTGGGTGGGGTCTCTGCCCTTGCTGTCCAGTGGCTTTGGGGAAATCATTTACCTTTTCCACGGTTTCCTCATCTGTGAAATGGCTGGTGTTGGATATTCTAACTCGGTACTTCTAGTGTGGTCTGCAGACCAGCAACCTCTGCAGCACCTGGGAGCTTGTTAGACATACTGAAAACTCAGGCCGTACCCCAGACTTTCTGAATCCGAATCTGTATTTTAACAAGAGTCCAGGCAATTATTTGCACATCACAGTTTGAGAAGTCTTGTTCTGGACTAAACTACTCAGGTGGGGTCCTTCCACCGGCTGCATCCATCTCTCCTGAGTGACAAAGTATGTTAGAAATGCAAGTTCATGGGCCCTGGACCTACTGAATCTCATTTCTGAGGGTGGCGTCTGGTAGTTTGTGTGTGTGTGTGTGTTATTTCAGATTACTATGAGGGTATAAATGATTAGGTCAATGGTTCTCAACCTTCCTAATGCTGTGACCCATAGGTTGAGAACCACTGGATTAGGTTATAATGTTTGCATTTGTTAGATGAAGTCGCTACTGTAGTTGTGTCCTGCACCCAGGAGGTGTGCCACATATCCTTACATTGTGCCCATTAGTTGGGGGTATACCGGTCTCCTTCCCTCCTACCCTCTCTTCTTTTCCCCCCTTCCCCCGATTTGAAAAAATTTGAGTTTTAAATTGAGTTTTTCTCTTGTGTGGACTTGAATTAGTTCATCTACTGGCTTGATTACACCAGACACTGGCTTTTCCATTCTTGTGATATTTTACTAAAGAGAATGTTCTCCAACTCTATTCAGGTTAATACAAAAGATATAAAGTCTCCATCTATTTATGGCGAAGGAGTATTCCATGGCATACATATACAACAATTTATTAATCCATTCCTGGGTTGAAGAGCACTTGGGTTGCTTCCACATCTGGGTTTTTGTTGTTGCTGTTTTTCTGAGATAGGGCTGTCACCAGGGCTGAAGTGCTATATCATGATCATAGCTCACTGCAACCTCCAATTCCTGGGCTCAAGGGATCCCTGGGTCAGACTCCCAAGTAGCTGGGACTACATGTGTGCACCACTACACCTAGCTAATTAAAAAAAATTTTTTTTGGTAGAAGACTTGTTATATTGCCCAGGCATGGTCTTAAATTTCTGGCCTCTTGTCTGCCTCCTGCCTCTGCTTCCCAAAGTGCTGGGATTACAGGCGTGAGCCACTGCACTGGCCAGGGCCTGTGTTTTAACAGCCTTTCTGAGGTCTGAGATTCTCAGGTCTGACTCTCAGCCTGCAGCTGAGGCGTAGCTGTCAAGCAGCTGTTGTGTGTAGAGCTAGTTTTGGCTGCTTTGGGAAACATGCAAACACCTGCACTTCACAGCAGTTCCGTGATATTCTGTCCTATTTTTGCTCTGCCCAAGAGAAAATTAGGCTTTAAGGCAGGTGAAGCGAATTGCCCAATCTTTGTTTTTTAATGATTATGGGTATGTAAGAGCTCTATATCCAATCTCTTTGTATCTCACAAGGTATTGCAGTAACAATATTGACCTAAGATGCTTCTGGCAAGTGTCAGTGAGCTATTACGAGCAATAAAATTTCTCATAAATATTTATCTGATTGTAAACGACAGAGGCTCTGTTAGAACAGGAGTTGGTGTAGATCTTGTAGGTCATGTTCAAGGCTTAGGAACTCATGGCCTGCAATGCCTCTCTTAGTGATCAATACGTTTGATTGGATAATACATTCACATGGTTTAAACGCCTTGTCAAAAAGAATTACTGTGAAAAGTTTTATTTCCACATCTGTCTTATAACCGCCCTCACCTGGTAATAGCTTTTAGTTTATTGGGTTTAATCTTATTAAAGCTGATTCTTGGGAAAGCTGAGAAATCTGATACACGGTTCCCTCGTGATCTCCAAAATCTCTGGACTTGCAGTATACACCTTCCAACTCACTTTTTTTTTCTTTTGGAGACAAAGTCTCAATTTGTCACCCTCAGTAGAGTGCTGTCATCACAGCTCACAACAGCTCACAGCAACCTCAAACTCTTGGGCTTAAGCGAATCTTGCTTCAGCCTTACAAGTAGCTGCGACTCCATCACAACGCCCGGCTTTTTTTTTTTTTTTAAAGAAATGGGGTCTTGCACTTGCTCAGGCTGGTTTCAAACTTGTGAACCTGTGAGCTCAGGCCATCCACCTACCTCCGCCTTCCAGAGTGCTAGGATTATAGGCATGAGCCACCACGCCCAGCCCAATTCACTTTATCACCCTGCTAAAACATCCGGCATCTTTTAAAAAAGATGCTGTGACAGATTTCTGAGTTGCCAATCTTTCACACTTTAGTGTGAATTATTCTAATATAGTCTCGTTATGCAAATATAAGCATATGGAAATATATATATATAAATGCATTGCCACCTCCTCTGCTGAACACAGTTTACAAAACAGACTGCACACATTCTGGGCCTTACTTGTCTCACTGATAATAGCATTCTGTACTCAAGTTTTTTTTCAATCTGCTATCACAGACATTGCTGATGACTAACTTTGTACCGGTGCATGTTATGTATGCAGAATGAATCCCCAGAAACGTCAGTGTTAAGTGTCTGTATTTGGAGTTGTGAGAGATGTTGCCAGTTTGTTTTCTCTCCATACGGTTAGTATCAATTTCATTTCCATTAGTTTTGGATGAAAGATTACTGGTTTCCCACACCACTGCCAACCCTTGAAATTATCATATCATTGGATTTCTACCCATCTGATAGGTGGAAAAACATGGCCCATTGTAGCCTTAATTTAAATTGGTTATGAAAAGTTTTCAGTTTTCAATAAAAAAGTTTTAAGTTTATAATATGTTTAAGCACCATTTCTGTTTTTTTCCTCTATGACTGTCTTGTTTGCTTGTTTTAAAGAGTAAGTCATCTTTTTTAAAATCTCTGTTTATCTACTGGGGAGATTAGCCTTTTTACCTCCGATGCACGTTGGCTTCAGCTCGGTAGCTCTCTTTTGTTGATTATGTTGTTTTGTCTGGACAAGTTTTTAATTTCATACGACTTTATCAGTCTTTTATGGCTTCCGAATGTTGAATCACGATTTTAGAACCCTCCCTTAAGAAAACTTTTCAGATAACAGGATGTGTTCTGTTTTCTCCTGTCATTTTACATTCAAATTTTGATCCCTTTGGAATTTATCCTGATGTATGCTGGGGGGAATAGAGCCAACCGTATTCCCCCCCTCTAGATGACTATCTTTTCCCTGCTAAATCGAGAAGCTGTTTTATCACAGGCCGGTTTATCATAAGCTCTTTCCCCACACGTATTTGGATCTATTTCAGAACTTCCTACTCCTTTGCAGTGGTTTCTCTGTTTATTCACGTTCATTCAAACGGTTTTGTTTATTAATGTTTATAATATGTTAAAAATATATGTAGTTTGTGGAAGGGATGCCGCTTTTATTTTTTTGAGTTCTCTTAGGCTATTCTTATTTTTCCCTGTGAACTTTAAAATCGAATGCCTGATGACACAGACACACGTGTGGGTGTTTTTATTGGAATGGCTTTGATAAAAATGAAAGCATAGCCCATACAGAAAAGTGGATAAATCAGGAACACACTCTTGTAACTATTACCTAAATCTGGAAATAAAACACTACCAGAAGAATCCCCTCTCAGACCCCTAGTCACTAGTATCCCACCCCTCTTCTGAAAGAGAAATCACCCTCCTTTCTTTTATTTCTATTTATTTATTATTATTTTTTGAGACAGTCTCAAGCTGTCGCCCTGGATAGAGTGCCATGGCATCACTGCTCATAGCAACCTCCAACTCTTTTTTTTTTTTTTTTTTTTTTTTGAGACAGAGCCTCAAGCTGTCCCCCTGGGTAGAGGGCCGTGGCATTACAGCTCACAGCAACCTCCAACTCCTGGGCTCAAGCAAGTCTCCTGCCTCCACCTCCCAAGTAGCTGGGACCACAGGCGCCCGCCACAACGCCCAGCTATTTTTTGGTTGCAGCCGTCATTGTTGTTTGGCGGGTCCGGGCTGGGGATTCGAACCCGCCACCTTAGGTGTACGTGGCTGGCGCCTTAGCCGGTTGAGCTATAGGCGCCGAGCCGCAACCTCCAACTCTTGAGCTTAAGCGATCCTCTTGCCTCAGCCTCCCAAGTAGCTGGGACTACAGGCGCCCTCCACAATGCCTGGCTATTTTTTGGTTGTAGTTTTCACTGTTGTTTGGTGGACTGGGGCCAGATTTGAACCTGCCAGCTCTGGTGTATGTGGCTGGTGCCTTAGCTGCTTGAGCTATGGGCGCCGAGCCAAATCATCCTCCTTTCATTCCTTAAGTCCTAGATTGGATTTGTTCTGCTTTTTTTTTTAATTTTATTTTAAACTGATTTTATATACAGGTATTCTTTTGTGTCTGGCTTCCTTTGTGCAACACTTTCTTTGTGAAGTTTATCCATTCTCCTGTTAATAGACATTTAAACTATATCCCAATCTTTGGCTATTGTGAACATTGTAACACATGGCTGTTGGTGCCCACATGCACACATTTCTGTTGGATACTTAGGAGAGAAATTTCTGAGTCATGGAATGTGCATATATTCAACTTCAAAAAAATACTGCCAAATAGTCTTCCAAATGGATGTGTAACAGGACTGGGTGCAGTGGCTCATCCTAGCACTTAGGGAGGTCAAGGCGGGTGAATTGCTTGAGCTCAGGGGTTTAAGACCAGCCTGAGCAAGAGTGAGACCCTGTCTCGAAAAATGGTTGGGTGTTGTGGCAGATGCCTGTAGTCCCAGCTACTCTGGAGGCTGAGGCAAGTGGATTGCTTGAGCCCAAGAGTTTGAGGTTGCTGTGAGCTATGATGCTAGGGCACTCTACTGAGGGCAACAAAGTGAAACTCTGTCTCAAAACACAAACAAATAGGGTGTTGCCTATGGCTCAAAGGAGTAAGGCGCTGGTCCCATATGCTGGAGGTGGCAGGTTCAAACCCAGCCCCGGCCAAAAACTGCAAAAATGAACAAACAGATAGATATGTGACAATTTACTCTCCTAGGAATGTCTGAGAATTCTGTTTGTCCCATACCCTTACAACACTTAGATTTGAGGGTCTTTTCAATTTTATCGATTCTGGTTGGTGCACAGTGGTAATGTGGTTTTTACATTCACTTCTCTAATGACTAATGAGGTTAAATATTTTTTTTATATGTTTGCCCATCAATATCACTTTTTGTTAAATGCATTGGGATTGCTTTAAATTTATACATTAAGAGAATGGACATATTTGTGATGTACCAAACCAAGAACATAGGATATCTTTCCATATGTTTAAATCTTCTGCATCCTTTAGGATTTATTTATAGTTTTTTAGTATATATCTTGCATATTTCTTGACACAATTTTGTTTCTGGGTATTATCTTCTTTGTGGCCGTTGTAAGTGGAGTCTCTTCGACTTGGGATATTGTTTATGGTAGATTCTTAGTTTATTTTGTTGGATGTTCTGGGGTTATAGTCATATCCTCTATACGTGGAAATAATTTTACTCCTCCCATTCAATTCTTTCATTTCCAATTTCTTTTGCTTGTGTAATTGCCTTGGCTAGTACCTCCTGTACAAAGATGGTGAGCCCATTTGTTTTGTTCTTGTCTTTAAGTGGCAACGCTTCTAGTGAATCCAAGTTAAGCAAACTGCTGGCCTTCATCTGAGATTGATATATTTTATCATGGTAAGGAATTACCCATCAATTCCTACTTTAATAAGGATTTTTATCAAGAAGAAGGGTTGATATTGTCGAATGCTTATTCAGCATTTATAGGTTGCCTAAAATCTATTACAGTGACCCTTTGATACACTTAAGGGATTGGTTCCAGTACCCCGTGGACACTAAAATCTTAGGATGATCATGATCTTTATACAACATGATGTGGTATTTGTATATAACCTCCCCACATCCTTCTGTATACTTTCAGGGGTGTTGAACATTTTTTTTCCCCTTTGTTGCACATTGGAAGAATAAGAGTTGTCTTGGGCTACACAATTTTTTTTTT
>NW_003852442.1:9711970-9721662 GCF_000181295.1 Otolemur garnettii
TTAGCCAGTTGAGCTACAGGCACCGAGCCGTCTTGGGCTACACATTAAATACACAAACACTAATGAAAGCTGATTAGCAAAAAAACCCCCAAAACCAAAAAATAAAGTATCTGTGCATACTTTTTTTTTTGAGACAGAGTCTTACTATACCACCCCTTAGTAGAGGGCCATGGTGTCACACCTCACAGCAACCTCAAACTCTTGGGCTTAAGCGATTTTCCTGCCTCAGCCTCCCAAGTAGCTGAGACCACAGGCACCCGCCACAACACCCGGCTATTTGTTGTTGTTGTTGTTGTCATTGTTAAGCAGGCCCAGACTGGGTTTGAACCCGCCAGTCTCGGTGTATGTGGCTGGCACCCTAACCACTGGGCTATGGATGCCGAGCCAGTGCATACTTTTCTTGATATCCAACACCATAGATAACCAAAAGAAACTCTCACAAAATCAACATGCAGCCTATAGGACACCCTTGCTTAAAATAATCTCTAAATTACTAATACCTGATACAATGTAACGTAGATGCTGTATAAATAGTTGTTATACTGTATTATAGGGTATAGCAACAAGAAAAAAGTCTGTACCTGTACAGTACAGATTCAGTCATCATAAGCTCAACAACATTATTCTTTTTTGAGATACTTTGTTGCCCTCGGTAGAGTGCTGTGGTGTCAGAGCTCACAGCAACCTCAAACTCTTGGGCTCAAGTGGTCCCCTTGCCTCAGCCTCCCTGGCTGGGACTACAGGTGCCTACCACAATGCCCAGCTAGTTTTAGAGGTGGGATCTTGCTCTTGCTCAGGCTGGTCTTGAACTCTTGAGCTCAGAGGATCTATCTGCCTTGGCCTCCCAGAGACCTAGGATTACAGGTGGGAGCCACCACACACGGCCCCAATTACATCTTTGAACTGTGGTTGGTTGATTGAATCTGCAAATGCAGACTCTAAGGATAGAGAAGGCTGACTGTGTTATGATATATTAAGAGGTTTTCTGATATTGAGCCATCCTTGTAGTCTTGGAAATATACATGGGCTGTGGATGTGGACAGAACCAGTACCCACAGGCTTAATGCTCTTTTCCTAAAGTAGGGAAACACTGGTTTGATTCTCTACTAGGAAACTCAGCTCAAACTCCTCTCTAGCGTGATGGGCAGTAGGAACTGGGGTTTCCCACGGAGTTAAGAAAAAACTGCATGATTGTGGTCTAAGCCTTTTCCAGTTTAGCTCTGTTATTGTTTTTGTTAACTTAAAACAAAACATATTAAAACTCAAATAAGACCAAAGAATCTTTATCCTGTTACATTCAGTTTTGTTTATGTAATGTTTTGGAGGATGTCCCAGTGGCCTTTAGAATCTCTGGGCTATTATAAAACTTGGGACTCACTGCCCTGATGTTTCTCAAGATGGATAAAAAAATTGGCTAAAAAGGTCTGGTCATTAACAAAGAAAAAACATGTTGTTAGTGGTGGGGGGCGGTGGACTGATGCTCCTGGTACCTCTCTGGGCTTTTCTGTGGCCTTTGACTCTGAGGGTTGGAGCTGGCTCTGAAGTGGGCTGGTTTGCTTGTGAATGGCAAGTCCATCTGCACAGTGCTGCCCCTGGGCCACAAGGTATTTGTGCTTGAGACAGCAAAGGGGATGGTTTGTGCATGAAGGGAGAGCCACTGGGAGGGGACAGCTGGGCAGTGAATTTTGAGGGGCATGGGGCTGGCCTCTCCAGCGCTTCTGTCTCATCTAGCAGTGTATGAGCCAGGTCGGAGCTTTCAGCACCAACTTGTTGTTTCCACTTAGCTCTTTTTTTATTGTGAAAATTGGAATATAATTTACTTAAAATGGTCAGATCCTACATGTTCAATTTGGTGGTACATTGGTTTCCTAGGGCTTCTGTAACAAAGTACCAGAAACATGGTGGGCTTGCACCAGAAATGTATTCGCTCACAGATCTGGGGGCTAGAAATCCAAATTCCACCATGTCTTTGGTGGCTGTAGGGGAGGACCTCATTCTCCTGGCTTCTAGGGCCTGGGTTCTGTTCTCTGTGCCCTGTGGCTTGTGGACACGGCACTGCAATCTCTGTCCAATCATCAGATGGTCTCCCCCTGTATGTCTCTGGTTCTTCTTCTGAGGACACCAGTCATTGGATTAAGGTCCACCTAATTCAGGATGCCCTCACTCTAATTTAACTAACTACATCTGCAAAGACTCTTTTTCCAAATCAGGTCATAGTCTGAGATTCTAGGTAGACGTGAATGGGGTAGGGAAACTATTCAACCCAGTACAGACTTTTTTTTCTTCTTATTTTGAGACAGAGTCTTACTCTGTTACCCTGAATAGAGTGCCATGGTGTCATCCTAGCTAAGGGCAACCTCAGATTCCTGGGCTCAAGTGATCCTCCTGCCTCAGCCTCCTGAGTAGCTGGGACTACCACAATGCTTGCTAGTGTTTTTATTTGTAGGGCAGTGCCTGTGGCTCAAAGGAGTAGTTTTTTTTTTTATTTTTAGAAGAGATGAGGTCTCACTCTTGCTCAGGCTGGTCTTGAACTTGAGCTCCTGAGCTCAAGCAATCTGCTGCCTTGGCCTCCCAGAATGTTAGGATTACAGGCGTGAGCCACTGCGCCTGGCCAGTATAGACATTTTTGACTATTGTGTGTACTCACATGACCACCACTGCATCCAGAGATAGAACATTTCCAATACCCTAAAGGTTCCCTCCTGCCCCTTTCTAGTCAATTCTTAACACCACCATCGCCCCCTGACAACCATGATTCTGAGTCCCATCTCCGTACGTTAGTTCTTGCATTCAAATGGATGGAATTACACACGGCATGATGTTTTGTGTCTGGCCGTTTTTGCTCAAAATAATGTTTCTGAGATTCATCCATGCGACTCCAACCATCAGTGGTTTGTTCCTTTTTATTGCCAAGTAATATTCTGCTGTATGATTATAGCACAATTTATACCTCTGGTCTTCCAGTGGTGAATATTTGCATTGGTTTCAGTTTCTGAACTTCATCTTATTCGTGATATGAATATAGCGGTTATCCACAGGGCTGGTTGCCTGCTGGTTCTTTTTTGTGGACACACAGTTTGATTTTTCTAGGTTGGACTCCAGGGGTGAGATCGCTGAGGCCTGGGGGAAGTGCATGCTTAGCTTTTTGAGAACGGCCAGTCTCTTCTGAAATGATTATGCTGAGTTACAGTCCCAAGAGCAGTGTGCAGGGTTAGAAGAGATCGTTGCTTCACATCTTCATGAACTCAGATAGTTATTTTCTTGGGGATGGCTATTTTCTTTCATCGGGAGAGAGGATAAGCCCTCTGCAGAGGTTTCCATGGCAGAGCCCTCCTGCTGAACACCCTCCAGCTACTGACTTCCATTTGTTCCTTTTTGCTTTGTTTTGTTTTCTTTTTCATCCCGATGCTCTTGGGAAGCTTTCAGCACAAAGGCCTACTGGAGTCCTTTTGTCTGCTGTCGCCTTTGTCAGCGAACGGCACCTGCATGGCCTCTCCCACTCTGTTCTCCCACTCCCTGACTCCTGGCTGGTTCCACGCAGATGTTGGAGGTCAGAGGTCAGCAGTTAGAGTCCTTTAGAAAGACATCAGCAGCTCCCTTGAAGCAGGGGATGTTTGGAGCATTCCCGGGTCCTACTGCCTCGTCCCACACTGGGTTTCTTTCTTTTCTTTCTTCTTTCACAATCAGGAGTTTCCTCTATGGATGACACAAAAGCAATAGCAAGAAAAGAAGTCATTAAAAAAGAAAAAGGGCTTACATTTTCCAAAATCCATTTTTACCGTTATTCCTAGAGAATTTGGCCAGACACAGTGGCTCACACCTATCACCCTAGAGCTCTGGGAGGCCAACGTGGGAGGAATGCCTGAGCTCAGGAGTTCGAGACCAGCCTGAGTAAGAGCGAGACCCTGTTTCTGCTACAAATAGAAAAATTAGCCAAGTGTCATGATAGGCACCTGTAGTCTCGGCTATACAGAAGGCTGAGGCAGGGGGATCGCTTAAACCTGGGAGTTTGAGAATGCTGTAAGCTAGGATGCCGCTCCAGCCTGGGCAATAGAGTAAGATTTGTCTTGAAAAAATAGAAAATAGTAAATAATAGTAATAACAGTAGTGTGTACTATATGCCATCTCACAGTACACACTCAATGTTCTAAGTGTTCTGTATATAGAAGCCCAGTAAATCCTTACAAGCCCCTTGGGGTCAGAATTTTGCATCAAGCCCATTTTACAGATGAGGAACTTGAAGGAGTAAGAGCCCTGACCTTGTCCAAGGCAACGTGGAGTCAGAATTTGAACCCAGTCTAGCTTCAGAGTCTGTATCTTAGACTCTTCATGTTTTCCCTGGGGCTCATTCACATTTTAGAAATGTAGCCACATTTATTTAAAAAGGAAACTTTATTCACCACCATGAATGGAAAATCCACCCTACTTTCCATATACAGGGGATAACCATAAAAATGAATGTTCTGATAACAAGATAACATTCTAAATAGCACCTGTTGCTCCTTCCCCCTTTTATTTATTTATTTATTTATTTTTGCAATTTTTGGCTGGGGCTGGGTTTGAACCCACCACCTCCGGCATATGGGGCCGGCGCCCTACTCTTTGAGCCACAGGTGCCACCCTCCTTCCCTCTTTTATAAAATGGTTTGTTCTTTTGATGTCATATCTAAGAAAATTTTGCCCAACTCAAGGTCACAAAGATTTTCCTCTTGTTGGTTGTTATTTTTGTTTGTTCGTTTGTTTGAGAAAGAGCCTTGCTCTGTGGCCCGGGCAATCTCCTGGCCTTGAATGATCCTCCCAAGTAGCTGGGGCTACAGCTACTTAGGTATTTTGTAGAGATGAGGTCTGGTTATGTTGCTCAAGCTGATCTCCAACTCCTGGTCTCAAACGATCCTCCTGCCTCAGCCTCCCAAAGTGCTGAGCTACCACACCTAGCTTCTGCTGAGTTTTCTTCAAGAAATTTTGTCGTTTGGGGTTTTACAATCGAGTCTATGGGCCATGTCCAGTTGATTTTTGTATGTGGTATGGGGTAAGGGTGATTGATGTTAAATTTTTAAAACATTTCACTAAGTGCATATCGGTGAAAAAAATGTAATATGGACATCTAATAGTTTCCACGGTATTGACTGGGAAGACTCTGTCTACCCCTGTCTTCCTTGAGTCTGACTTTTCTTAGACACTGGATTAATTCTCACAGTTGCCACAAAGATAAAAAGGCATAATCATCTCGCTACACTTTTTGTAAAGCAATTGGCAAGTGATCAGCTCTCAGTAAACAGCAGTTCTTAGATTTTGCTAACTGCTTTTTTTGTGGTTTGGCAATTAGGTTGTTTGCAGTTTTTTTTTCCCCTTCACATGTAAACAGGAATGCGATAGATATTCTAGGCATACAGCTTTTTTTTTTTTTTTCTTAAAATTATTTTAGGCTGTATTTCTGGATCTTTCTCCATGCTACGAAGTAGTGTTAAAAGGGTTTGGATCCATGTACTCTGCCACAAGCCATGGACGGGTTTGAAATTAGCTCTGCTTCTGAGCACAGGGGGCTCCCTGGGAGGTTTGAGAGCTAGAGTCATTGCCCTCCCTGGGGATACTTTCCTGACCCCCAGTAACCCCTGGCCACTGATCACAGGGTTCTCACCCTGCACATTCTTTCTCATGATGCTGTTTCCTATTCGTTTATTTACCTCTTAGCCTCCCCCACTGGCCTCTGTGCCTTTTACTGGAATCATGACTTCTGAATTCCCAGCACAGTGCCTGCACACAATAGGTGCTTAATAAATGTTGATCGTAACGACAGAGTTGAATGCGGCCTCCTTAGTCCTGCTGCTGGGCCTGTAGACTTTTGAGAGGCAAGCTTGCAGCCATGGTTTGGCACCGTGGCCGGGATCACCCCTGGGTTCCATGTCATCTTACTGCCTAGACAACTTTCTCTACGTGTTGACTCATGGACTGTGGTTAATGTTGGTTGGGGTTATATGGCACCTGGATCCTGCAGTTAATGACCTTGAATCCCAAAGTGAGGAAATTACTTTTCAGTTCTTTCTCAACCTTTCTTATTTCTCTAGGACAGGGTTTCTCAACCTTGCCACTATTGACCCTTGGGGCCAGAACAGTCTTTTCTGTGACACGTATTATGGGGAGTATAACAGCACCCCTGGATCTACTCACCAGATACCAGTAGTGTCCCCAACCCAGTGGTGGCAACCAAAAATACCTGCAAACATTGCCAGATGTCCCCTAGGGGCCCAAATCACGCATGCTGAGAATTAACTAGTGTAGGAGAAAGACTCAGCCACCTGTTGGTAATAGAAACACCTCTTCAACCCTTACCAATCTGCTTTTGTCCAAAAAGAGATTGCAGATTCCTAGCTCACAGCCTTCAGCAGGCAACGCTCTCTCACTAGGATTTCATACCCATACCCATGACACTACCCATTTGATACCCATACCCATGACACTGTTCTGTTTCACTTGAACTTGCCTTCCCATTTGGACAAGTAAAAACTGTTTTTGTGGTTATGAAATGGTTAGAAAGTTTTCTTTGCAAATTTAAGTAAAAAAAGTTGAGCGAGTGTAGAGAAATCCTTCTCAGGATAGGCAAATGTGGTCCGACGGTGTCACGGTAGGCACCTGACCCCAGGGTGGGAAAGCCTGAGTAAGCCACCTTCCTGTTTTGGTGGTTCCGTCACCTGTAGCGCCGGGGTGGGTTTTCATGTCTGGTTTCATCTGAGATAACGCTCCAGCTTGGGAGATGCCCCAGGGATATGGCAGCGCACCAAGCTTCCCAAATGACTGACGCTGATCGTAGATAAGTGGCTCCCTCCAGAAATGTACAGCCTGCTTCAGGCGTTTGGCCTCTGAATCCAGAAGTGTACTCGGTAAGGGCCACGCAGGTGACTTTGGGTCACGTGAACAGAGGCACTGCATCCAGGACCCAACCAATCCTGTTTGAGAACCAGGCACTTGAAAACACATCACACAAGCCTGGAGACGATCTGATTTTAGAGAGAAGCCACGTGTAGGAGGAAAGCACAATGTTTCTTTCATATCAGACGTCTTGGCAAAGCAATGGATAGGCCAGGGCCTCTGCTTGCCTCATGGGAAAAGACTTGATCAGGGCTGGGTGCGGTGGTTCACGCCTGTAATCCTAGCCCTCAGGGAGGCCGAGACGGTAGGATGGCTTGAACTCAGGAGTTCAAGACCAACCCAAGCAAGAGTAAGACCCAGCTCGGTGCCTGTAGCTTAGCAGCTAGGGTGCTAGCTGCATACACTGCAGTTGGTGGGTTCGAATCCAGCCCAGGCCTGCCAAACAACAATGACAACTGCAGCAAAAAAAAAAATAGCTGGGCGTTGTGGTGGGCATCTGTAGTCCCAAGCTACTTGGGAGGCTAAGGCAAGAGAATTGCTTAAGCCTAAGAGTTTGAGGTTGTTGTGAGCTGTGATGTCACACAGCTACTACCAAGGACAATGTAGTGAGACTCTGTCTCAAAAAAAAAAAAAAAAAAAAGCAAAAATAGAAAAAATTAGCTGGGTGTTTTGGTGGGCACCTGTAGTCCCACCTATTCATGAGGCTGAGGCAGGAGGATTGCTTGAGCCTAGGAGTTCAAGGTTGCCATAAGCTGTGATAATGTCATTGCACTCTAGCTAGGGGAATAGATTCTGTTCTCAAAATGATAAACAAAACAGACTTGATTAGGAAAAAAGATAAGTTAGACTGGCACATTTTGCGGCCCTCCATGAATTAAGAAATCTAGGCACCAGTGGCTGCCAACATCAGTAAAAAGTAGATGATCTGTATATGCCTTCTACTGAATGAACGCTTAGAACCCTGACTCAAGCATAACAAAAGCAATCCACATAACTGAAAATATTTGTACCCCCATAATATTTTGAAATAATAAAAAATGATAAACCAAATAATAATAAAATAATTTGAAATAATAAAAGATAATAAAGTAAAATTAAATAACAAAAGAAAACAGCCACATTAGGCTGATGTGGCTCCAGGGCTTTGCCTTCGTACAGAAACAAACCAAGGCCCACTGTAAACACTAAAATGAAACTGGAGACGTTACCAATCAGAAATTGTCCATTTACCTTGAACCAGGGTCTTTTGACTCTGACCAATCAAATACATTTTCTTCCTCTTCCTTCCTTGGCAACCTGTGAAAGCTTGCTCTCCATGAGGCTGCAGGGAAGTTCTCCGTTACCTCTTCTCATTCTGAGTGCTGATTCGTCCATTATCCCTGGCTCCAAAAAACTTGATTAAATTTATTTTTTTTGAAGTCTTTCTTTTTTTTTTTTTTTTTTGAGACAGCGCCTCAAGCTGTCCCCCTGGGTAGAGTGCCGTGGCATTACAGCTCACAGCAACCTCCAACTCCTGGGCTCAAGCGAGTCTCCTGCCTCCGCCTCCCAAGTAGCTGGGACCACAGGCGCCCGCCACAACGCCCGGCTATTTTTTGGTTGCAGCCGTCATTGTTGTTTTGGCGGGTCCGGGCTGGGGATTCGAACTCGCCACCTTAGGTGTACGTGGCTGGCGCCTTAGCCGGTTGAGCTATAGGCGCCGAGCCTGAAGTCTTTCTTTTAACAAGTGTCACTGGCCCATAGTCTAGGACCTTCTAAGTCCTTAAGCACGGCCCTTTTTGACTGAATCTAGATTTTACAGAACAAGTCCTAGATTTGTTTTAAAAACAAAATAAAAATACAAAAGGTGGGGAAAAAAGTGTTAATAAAAATACAAAGGGCTTGGTGCCCATAGCTCAGTGGTTAGGCGCTTTCGAACCCAGCCCCAGCCTGCTAAACAACAATGACAACTATAACAACAAAAAAATACATAAAAATAAAAGGGATTTTATTTAAATAGAAGGCTACAGCCTCCCCACCCCTGGCTAGGGTTTGCCAATTGCAGACAAATGGTGCAGTTCAACATGTTCCCCATCCTCTCTTTCTACACCTTTACAATTGGAGCAGACTCAAACTCAAACCCTTTCTCATGTGTTGAGAGGGGCACATGAGGTCTTTGGGATAGCTGGCCAGCTTCTATTTCCTGACTGAGCGGTAGTTATAAGGTGTGATTATTGTATAGCAATTCATTAAACTATACATTAGCTTTATGTTATCTATCTGTATCTGTGTTTATTTTTGATTGCTTGATTGATTGGACAAAGTCTCACTCTGTTGCCCTGGGTAGAGTATTCAGGGCAACCTCAAACTCTTAGGCTTGAGCAATCTTCTTGCCTCAGCCTACCAAGTACCTGGGACTACAGGTGACCACAACTCTGTCTGGCTAGTTTTTCTATTGTTAATTGAGTTGGGGTCTTGCTCAGGCTGGTCTCGAACTCCTGAGCTCAGGCAATCTACCCGCCTCAGCCCCCCAGAGTGCTGGGATTATAGGGATGAGCCACTGTGCTGGACCTGTGTGTTTTATTTTTAAATTTTTGAAAAGGAAATATGCAAAAGAATATGTGTAGTATGCTCCATTTTTGTAGGCAAAAAGAGGAAATATGAAAGATATGCTTCTATTTTAAAAGAGAAACAAGGTCAGGATGAACTAAAACCTAATAGAAGTGGTCATCTGTCAGGAGAAGGGAGAAAGGAGTGGAAAAGATATGGATGGGAAGCTAGATCTTTCTGAACGTGCCTTTTATAGTTTTTACTTCGGAATTATGTAAATTTTTTTTTTTTTTTTTTTT
>NW_003852442.1:9722234-9724399 GCF_000181295.1 Otolemur garnettii
GGAGTTGGAGGTTGCTGTGAGCATGATGCCATGGCACTCTACCCAGGGGGACAGCTTGAGGCTCCGTCTCAAAAAAAAAAAAAAAAAAAAAAAAGAAAGATAAGAAGAACCATAAAGAAATCTTGAACTTCACAGACTATCTTATTGTTAAATTATAACATTAGGGTTACTATTTTGAGACCATTCTGTATATGGTAGAACCTCCATAGTTGAACACCTCCTTATGTTGACCACCTCAGGTTGTCCTAATTTTCATAGACTAGACGTGTACCACATGTACATATCAGTTTGGTAGGCTTAGTTCCTTATGTTGACAACCCCCGTGTGTTGACCAGTCTATTATAGTCCCACGGGTGGTCAACTCACAGAGGCTCTACCGTATATTTTATATATACATAGACAGACATATACACACACACACACACACACACACACGAGGTCAGGCAGGTAAGTTCATGAACTCATCCTAGAAAAAGTGTTACATACCTCATTGCTGAGTATCTGTATGGTCTCTAGATGGCCGAGGGGAGTACTTCAAAGGTGACCACAGCGATATGGCATTGAGGACCTTCCCTCTACCAAGAGTACCTTGGAAAAGTCACTGGCTTCAGGTCTGAGGCAGAGTATGTATACAATGAACCTGGAATCTCTTGCAGTGCCTGAAAGCAAGAAGTTCTTAACTAGCAGAGCCATGTCAATAGGACAGGAACCTACTGAGAGGAGTGCTGGCTGGTCTAATGAAATAATGTGAATATCAAAGAGAAGAATAGATTGCCACTTTAGAAAACAGGTTGGCAATGTCTAATGGTTACATTTCCAACTATAGGCTGGGCACAAGGGCTCACACTATAATCCTAGCACTCTAGGAGGCCAAGGTGGGTGGATCGCTTGAGTTCAGGAGTTCGAGAACAGCCTGAGGAAGAGTGAAATCCCATTTCTACTAAAAATAGGAAAATTAGCTGGGTGTGGTAATGGGCTCCTATAGTCCCAGCTACTCGGGAGGCTGAGGCAAGAAAGCTTGCTTGAGCCCAAGAGTTTGAGGTTGCTTTGAGCTATGAAGCCACAGTATTCTACCCAGGGTGACAAAGAGACTCCATCTCAAAAGAAGTAAAAGGAACAGCTACTGATATAATCAATAACACGGATGAATCTCCAAAGCATTTGCCAAGTGAAAGAAAGCAGAATAGAAATGGCAACGTATTACACGATTCTATTTATATGACATTCTGGGAAAAATGTCTTAAAGCTCTAGGGACAGAAATTAGATCAGTGACTTCCCAAAGTGGAGAGTGGGGAAGGAGATTTACTGCAAAGGGGCACAAAGGAGCTTTTGAGGGTGAAAGAAATGTTCTGTGTCTTGAACGAGGTGCTAGTGCATTATTCATCGAACCTCAAACTGTACACATCAATTATACTCCATTAAACCTGATTTAAAAATCATTTTAAGGATGGATGTGGTGGCTCATGCTGGTAATCCTAGCACCTTGGGAGGCTGAAGTGGTAGGACCGCTTAAGGCCATCCTAAGCAAGAATGATACTCCACCTCTATAAAAAATAGGAAAATTAGCTGGATATTTTGGCTTGTACCTGTAGTCCCAGTTACTTGGGAGGCTGAGGCAGGAGGATCGCTTGAGCTCAGGAGTTTGAGGTTGCAGTGAGCCATGATGATGGCACGGCATTCCAGCCTGGGCAACAGAGCAAGGCCTTGTCTCAGACAAACAAACAAACAGAGAGAGAATATACAAATGGCCAATAAGCACATGAGGGTCAGCCACCATTAGTTGTCATGGAAATGCAAATGCCAATTACACAGACATAATTAAAAAGGCAGATATAAAAAAGCACTGAGGAGGAAGTGGAGAAACTGGAACTCTCGTGTGTTGTTGGTGAGAATGTGAAATGGCACCACTGCTTTGGAAAGTAGACTGGCAGTTCCTCAAAAAGTTAAACTCGGAGCTTGGCACCTGTGGCTCAAGTGGCTAAGGCGCCAGCCACATACACCTAAGGTGGCAGGTTTGAATCCAGCCTGGGCCCAACAAACAACAATGACAGCTGCAACCAAAAAAAATAGCCAGGTGTTGTGGTGGGCACCTGTGGTCCTAGCTACTTGGGAGGTAGAGGCAGGAGACTCGCTTGAGCCCAGGAGTTGGAGGCTGCTGTGAGCT
>NW_003852442.1:9724419-9766073 GCF_000181295.1 Otolemur garnettii
TGATGCCACAGCACTCTACCCAGGGGGACAGCTTGAGGCTCTGTCTCAAAAAAAAAAAAGTTAAACTTGGAGGGTAGCGCCTGTGGCTCAAAGGAGTAGGGCGCTGGCCCCATATCCCAAAGGTGGCGGGTTCAAAAACTGCAAAAAAAGAGTTAAACTTGGAGTTAGCATATTATTCAGCAATTCCATTCCTAGGTATATACTCAAGACAATTGAAAACATACGTCCAAGCTGAGCACAGTGGTTCACGCCTATAATTCTAGAATTTTGGGAGGCCATGGCAGGAAGATTGCTTGAGCACAGATGTTTGAGGTTACAGAGGGCTATGAGCATGCCAGACCCTGCTCTAAAACAGTGGTTCTTAACCTTCTTAATGCTGTGGCCTTTTAGTACAGTTCCTGTGGGTTGTGACCCACAGGTTGAGAACTGCTGCTCTAAAATAAATAACAGAATAAAATAAAATGTAGGTACACACAAAAACTTGCTAATGAGTATTTTTAGCCACATTATTCATAAGAGCCAAAAAGTGAAAACAACTCAAAATGTCCACCAACTATTAAATAGACAAAGAAGATGTGGTATCTTCATGCAATGGTGTATTATTTGACAATAACAGGAATGAACTATGGATACATGCTGTGTTTTAGTTTTCTTGGACTGCTGTGATAAAACTCCACAGAATGGCTAACTTAAACAACAGAAATTTGCTTTTTCACAGTTCTGGAGGTGTGAGGTCAGGTTGCCAGCATGGTTGGTTTCTGGTGAGGGTTCTCTCTGTGGGCTGTGGGCTACAGATGGCCACCTTCTCACTGTGTGCTCACATCACCTCCTCTTTGTATGAGCACAGGATTGGGAGAGAGAGAAAGGGAGGTTTCAGGTATCTCTTCTTTTTTATTTTATTGATATAATTGCTCTTTAATTAAAAAAATTTTTTTGTATTCATTCAAACCTTTGAGCATGATATCTCATAAGGGCACTAATTCTACTGTGAGGTCCCCACCCTTGTGACCTCATCTAACCCTAATGATCCCCCAAAGGTCTCTTCTGCAAATACCATCACATTAGAGGTTAGACCTTCAAAATGTGAATTTTGGAGGGATATAAACATTCACTTCATAACATGTTACAAAATGAGTGAACCTCTGAAAACATACTATGTAAAAGAAGCCACTCATAAAAGATCACGTATTGTATGATTGATTCCATTTATATCAAATGACAAGAATAGCTAGTTTGTAGAGACAGAAAGACTATTAGTGGTTGCCGGGGGCCAGAGGGAGAAGAAACAGGGAGTGAGTGCTAATGAATACAGGGTTTAGCACCAGGGTTTGAGGGGTGATGAAAATGTTCTGGAATTACATAATAGTGATCGTTCTACATGAGCACACTAAAAACTCTCACTGAATTGTGCACTTTTTTTTTTTTTTTTTTTGGAGACAGAGCCTCGAGCTGTCACCCTGAGTAGAGTGCTGTGGCATCACAGCTTACAGCAACCTCCAACTCCTGGGCTTAAGCAATTCTCTTGCTTCAGCCTTCCATATAGCTTGGCCTACAGGTGCTCGCCACAATGCCCGGCTATTTTTTGGTTGTAGTTGTCATTGTTGTTTGCCAGGTCCTGGCTGGATTCGAACCCTCCAGCTCGTGGCTGGCACCTTAGCCGCTTGAGCTATAGGTGCCGAGCCTGAATTATATACTTTTTTTTTTTGAGACGGAGCCTCAAGCTATCCTCCTGGGTAGAGTGCCATGGCATCACGCTCACAGCAACCTCCAACTCCTGGGCTCAAGCGATTCTCCTGCCTTAGCCTCCCAAGTAGCTGGGACCTCAGGCGCCCGCCACAACGCCTGGCCATTTTTTGGTTGCACCCATCATTGTTGCTTGGCGGGCCTGGACTGGGGACTCGAACCCGCCACCTTAGGTGTATGTGGCTGGCGCCCTAGCCGCTTGAGCCACAGGCACTGAGCCTGAATTATATACTTTAAAGTGGTGTCTTTTATGGCACACAAATTATAACTTAATTTTAAAAAGAAATGAAAACTTGAGAGGCTGAGGCAAGAGGATTGCTTGAGCACAGGAGTTTGATGTTGCTGTGAGCTATGATGATGCCATAGCACTCTAGCCCAGGTCCACAGAGTGAGACTCTGTCTCAAAAGGAAAAAAAAGAAAAGAGTAATAACAGTACATCTCTGTCCCCAAAGGCCTCCTGACCTGGGACTGAGCTTCAGTGTGATAAAGAAAACATCTGAGCCTCTCCCAGAAGATGCTTTGGGTTGGGTTTGATCCAATTTTTACAGAGCATTTTGCAGACATGATACATTTTCATGCTGCACCAATTAGCTTTAGCTAAGGAACAAACCACTCCAAAACTTAGTGCCTTAAAATAAATACTTATTATTTCTCATGATTCTGTGAGTGGACTGGAACTCTGGGCTGACCTGGCTGAGGCCAGCTGGTCTGGGATGGCCTCTTTCAAATGTCTGGGGCCTCCACAACACCACCCCTGGGACTATTTACCGGATATGAAGCCTCCGGCGCATCAAGAGAGGGCAAGTCCCATTGCACAAGTATATCCCATTGGTCAGAGCAAGTCACACGGCCAAGCCTACAGCGACAAAGGTGGAGGAACAGAGATGCCTCTGCAGATTAGACTCATTCTGAATGGGAACTAAGGGTGCTAGCCGGGCAACTCTCTGAATGAGACTGACACATTAGGTGTGGGCTGGAGTGGTCTTATGTAATTCACATGCTCTAGGTCTGGAATCTCATTTCCACCGGTAGAACAGGGGTGGTGGGTGTAGTGTTACCCAGAAGTACTCCTGGGTGATGACATTAGCCAGAATAAAGAATTCCTGTTTCTGCTTGTTTGTTGCCCTTTTTCTGTGGCCTAAACTCAGCCCTGTTTTTCTTCCGCCTCTTCCTTGTAGAGAATGCCTGTGACTCATCTTCCTGACTGCTCCTTGTATTCTTCAGGGGTAGAGTGGCCTGACTCATAGGCGGAGGGCAGTGTTGGAAGGCCTGGTGGCTGTGTGGCCTTGGGTCAGCTCTCTTCATCCCCAGGTCTCTGTTTTCTCATCTCTGGGATATGGGTTTATAAGGAACGGTTCAGAGGCCCTTCTGGCCCTGTCTTCCTTGCCAGAAAGTAATCAGGCTGAGCAGGTGTCCCCTGGGATTCTGTTCTTTGTGACTGTTAGGTCATACCTGGTATCCTTGGGGAGAAGAATATTCTGGCTGGATGTAGTAGATTGGTTTCAGTTCTACACACAAACATCCATCCATGCCCTTTGCAATTATTATTTATTTATTTTTTGAGACAGAGTCTCACTATGTCACCCTTGGTAGAGTGCCATGGTGTCACAGCTCATAGAAACCTCAAATTCTTGGGCTTAAGTGATTCTCTTGCCCCAGCCTCCTAAGTAGCTGGGACTATAGGCACCCACCACAATGCCTGGTTATTTTTATGTTACAGTTGTTATTGTTGTTTAGCTGGCCCAGGCCGGGTTCAAACCCGCCAACCTCGGTGTGGGTGTAGCTCTTTCCATCCAGAAGTGGTGTCTGTTTTCCCTCCAGCCCTCTCAAATCTACTTTAGGCCTATAGAATGTGATAGAAATGATGGTGTGATTATTCCGAGCCTTGCTTTAGGGGCTTTGACTTGCTTCATTTGTTGGCATCCTGCATCTGCTGCGAGAACAAGCCTAGGCTAGCCTGCTAGAGGATGAGTCATCCCAGATGAGGCAACCTAGATCAGCCAGCACCCTGCCAACACACCAGCATGAGCAAGGCCAGCCAGATCAGCTGAGCCCTACCTGGCTCAGTCAAGCCCAGCATAGGTTAGCAGAGCCCTGCCTGGATCAGCTGAGCCCTACCTAGATCAGCTAAGTCCCAGCCAATCTATAGTTTGTGAAATATAATAAATGATTACTGTTTTCAGCCACCATATTTTGAGGGTGATTTGTTACACTGTTGATACAATAGGTACTTGGGATCTCTCACTGGCTGTATGTGACCTGAACATAAAACTGTACTACCTCAGGGCTGGGCACCACCTGCCAAGATTCCACTGTGGATCCATTGCTCCCTCTCTGGGAGGTGGTCTTGGTTCTCAGGGGACAGAGGAGACTAAGTAGCTGGCTTTGGAAAGGAGGAGGGAACAGTGAAGTCCCCAGGATGAGCCAGTCCTTGCATATGAATTGGGTGAATAAAAGAAAACCGCTCCAGCCCAGAAATTCCTTTTAAAATTTAGTTTTTATTTTCTTTAAGTCAAAGTTATAGAGGCACCTGAATTAAGAGCTCAATAATTTGATGTGATGTTATAAACTCTAGTCGGTCTCTGCCTGTTCCTTTCTCCTCGGTTTCAGATCCCTAGACCCAAGACTCTCAACTTAAAAATGCATATTAATCCCTCTAAATAATACGTGCACATTTCTGTTGCCTCCCCTCCATGGCAGAGGTAGCTCCTATGACCTCCTTCCCTCCCCCCAACATTTGCCTTCTCCTTGACCTTATATCCCAGTATCCTTAGGTCATAATTTGGTGAAATTAATACTCACTTTGTACTTGCCACTGTGACTTTGAAAATGCTATTCACCACTGAACTATGTAGAAAATGGTGCCAACTTCGACTTTTCTTGCACAACTTTTCTCTGCATGAGTTTCTTAGGGATCGTAGTAAGCCCCAGGGTGGAGTGGGGTGGGGTGGGAGAGGTATGTTTTTAACTCTTCACTTGCCCCATCTCTACTTCTGAGAGAGAGACAGAGAAAGAGAGACAGAGAGAGAGAGACAAAGACAGAGGGACAGAGATGGAGAGACAGAAACAGAGGGACAGAGAGGCAAAGAGAAGATAAAGATAGAAGGGCAGGCCTGAGGCCTTTCGGGATCGAGGAAGGCCTCTGTCTGGGGGATAGATGGCTCTCAGGCCACGGGTTGGCTTCACTTGCCAGGGAGGGCTCCTGTGGCCTCTGGGCTGTACCTGTGTCAGGCTCCATGTGTGGCCCGGTCTCCCCCAGCGCTGGCTTCCGCATCATCGAGTGACTCTCACTTTGCTTCCCCCATTGGCTTCCTCACATTCCCCCATTTCAGAAGGGCCCAGTGACGGGGACCCCAGATGGTACCTGGGTTTAGGAGAGTCCAGGTGTGATGCGAAGGCGACTGTGACCCTATTCTGTTCTCCCTGGCTTCTCCATCAGGGCCTAGTGGCGAGGAGTCATGGTGGGTTCAATGCCGGGGGGCCTGCCTTGGAGATTTCTGAGTGAGGAGGCTGCCAGGAGACACCTTGGACTTGGCCATGGTGAAGAGCCTGATTCTGGCGTGTGCCCGCGGGCAGTTTCTGTGTTGCAGGGGCCACAGTCTCATGCACAACAGGGACCAGAGGGCTACAATAGCAGGAAGGTGCTGGGTGCTGTGGTCTGGCTGTGGCCTGGCTGTGGCACCCAGCATGAAGAGCCCAGCTGGTCTGGAGGACCATGGGGTGTGACCTGTGGGAGATAAGAACTCCCACCCACACCACAAGTGGCATGCAGAGGCTTGTGGTGGCTTTATTCATTTATCAAAACCTGGAAACAACCCACATGCCCTTCAACTATCAGACAGTAGTCAGTCTACGGGATGAGATACTACTCAGCAAGAAATAGGAGCAAACTAGTGATCTCAGCCTTATGGTGATTTCACTTAGGATTTTTGACTTTATGGGGATGTGAAACCACTGCAGTTTCAACGTACAGCTGTGGTCCTCAACTCCTGGGCTGTGGCCCGGTACCAGTCCATGGCCTGTTAGGAACCAGGCTGCCGAGCAGGAAGAGTGAAGCTTCATCTGTATCTACAGCTGCTGTCCATCACCAGCATCACCCCCTGAGCTCTGCCTCCTGGCAGATGAGCAGCAGCATTCAATTCTCATAGGAGCACTACTCCCACTGTAAACTGTCCACGGGAGGGATCTAAATTGTGTGCAACTTATGAGAATCTAATACCTGATGATCTCAAGTATTGGATATATAATGGAGATATAATGTGCTTGAATCATCCCAAAACCATCCCCTAAGCCTGATCCATGGAAGAACTATCTTCTATGAAACAAGTCCCTGGTGCCAAAAGGTTGGACCACTGACTTACAGTAGTCAGTCAATTACGGAGGCTGGCATGGTGGCTCACACCAGCAACCTTAGCACTTTTAGAGAATGAGCTTTGAAAATCCCTTGAGCTCAGGAGTTTAAGACCAGCCTAAGCAAGAGCAAGACCCTGTCTCTACTAAAAAATAGAAAAACTAGCCAGGAGTTGTGGTGGGTGCCTATATTCCCAGCTACTTGGGAGGCTGAGGCAGGGGGAGTGCTGGAGTCCAGGAAGTTGCTGTGAGCTAGGCCAATGCCAAAGCACTTTAGCCTGGGAAACAGAGGGAGATGCTGTCTCAAAAAAGAAAAAAATTACAAAATATTCAACACTTATGATAAAACAGGCTGTGTGTTATGATTTTGCCAACTATAGAATAATGTAAGAATGTGTTAGGTGCATGAAATACATTTTCTTTCTTTTTAAAAAAATTATAATCAGTACATAATCGTGATGTGTTTTCAACTTTAAAAGATGTTTTCAATTTACGGTGGGTTTATCTTAAGTCGGGGAGCATCTGTACTAACACGTGTACCAACATGGCCGAAGCCCAGATGCAGCCGGCTAAGTGCAAGGAGCCAGACATCAAGGGCTACACACTGCGACCGAGTTTGTCCCACGATCTGGAAAAGGAGGAGAGAGTGCTAGACACAAAACAGAGGAGCTGTTGCCTGGGGGTGGGAGGAGGCGAGGGCTGCAAAGCTGGGGGAGGGAATTTGTTTGGGTGGGTGGAAATGTTTTGTGTCTTCATGACTGGAGTGGTCACGCAACTCTGAACGGTGTGAAAAGGCGAACTTTACTGTATGTAAGTTATCCCGCAATACCTGGAAAAAACCCTCCAAATGAAAGACAACCAAAAATTATGGTTAGGTCAGTGTTTGGGTGACGCTGGGCAATTGTCAGGGTGAGATGGAGGAGGAGGAGGAGGGGGGGGAGGAAGAGTCAGGGTGCGGCCAGGGCTGAGATTCAGGGTGGCCCCACACAAGGGGTGAGTATGAACAGACTGTCCATATTCTCTGTATGAGGCCCTCCCTGCCCACTGGGAGCCTCCAAGGGTAAGGCCAGCACGTCTGGTACATTCTGTGGGGACACTGGGCAGGCTGCCAAGGAGAAGTCCCCCAAGTCATACCCTCTTTCCCCTTGTGGCCCTTTCCCCTGACCAGAGGAGAGGGGACAGAGAGGGGGCCAGGCAAGGGAATGGAAGGCTGAATGTCACAGCTGGCTGGGCTGATGGCTAACTCAGCCTGATCTGCCAAATGGGGACAACGGTCCACACCTCGCAGAGTTCAGTGAGGGACAGATGAAATCACCTTGTGAGGTCACTGACCCCGTATGGGTGTCCACTTGGAGGGGTGGTCACAGTGGCAGGATTTGAAATTCCTGACTGACTTCTTATAAGCTGTGTGACCTTGGACAAATGTTTTAACTTTCTTTTTTTTTTTTTTTTTTTTTGGGACGGAGCCTCAAGCTATCCCCCTGGGTAGAGTGCCATGGCATCACAGCTCACAGCAACCTCCAACTCCTGGGCTCAAGCGAGTCTCCTGCCTCAGCCTCCCAAGTAGCTGGGACTATAGGCGCCCGCCACAACACCTGGCCATTTTTTGGTTGCAGCCATCATTGTTATTTGGTGGGCCCGGGCTGGGGATTCGAACCTGCCACCTTAGGTGTATGTGGCTGGCACCTTAGCTGCTTGAGCCACAGGTGCCGAGCCAAATGTTTTAACTTTCCTGGGCTTCATTTTCCTCAAGGAAAAACTGAGATTTTACGGTTCCCTAAAAATCACTGAGGATTCAGTGAATATAAAAACCTCTGGCCCATAGTGAGCTCTCAGGAAGAGCTACCCCCTTAATATCCAAAGGTTGCCAAGACTAGAAAAAAATAATAGGTTCTGCATTACTTTGGAATAATATACAAATAATGAATATTTTTAGCATAAGTATGTCCCATGCAATAGCTGGGATATACTTATACTAAAAAAAGTTTTCATGACACTATTACAGAGTGTTCGTTATTATCTGAGATTAAAATTTAACTGGATGCTCAGTATTCCTCCTGGCATCTCTACTAATGGGGGAGGTGGATTTGGGATAACAGGAGGATGGGACTAAGTGTGAAGGTGAGTGGAGGGTGAGTGATCTGCTCTTTAACCTTCCCTGTAGCCAGAGTCACGCCTGGACTTAACCTGGACTCTCACCTCCTTCAGGAAGCCCTGGCGATGTGTGAGTCTGTGCTGCCTGTTCAATCCCCTGTCCTGCTTTTGTTCAGGCCCAAGGCTGCCAGCTGGTGTCACCGTAACCCACTCCTGAGCCCGGTGGCTGCTGGACGTTCTGGAGTCATTTCTCATGTGTGAGCGTGTCCCCGCGGCAGGTGCCGGGGCAGGGTGGTCCCACAGGCTGTGGGCGCGGCATGCACCCTGGAGCCTCCGCACCGGAGGCTGGTGGCTGAGTGGCGGCGGTGCTCTTACATAATCGGTCTCTCTCCTCCTTTCTCTTTCCAGTGCCAGATTTCACACTGAGCAGCTGCAGTCGGAGAAATCAGAGAAAGCGCCACCCAGCCCCAGATTCCAAGGGGCCTGCTGGGGACTCTCTCCTCCTCCTCTTCAGGAAGGGAGACCCTGAGGCTGCATCTCAGACCCACTCCTGGGCTGCCATGGAGCTCCCAGCTGCCACCCCCCGGCTGTCCTCCGTGCTGCCAGGCAGATAAGGGCAGCTGCTGCCCCAGGAGCACCTGCCCTCCCTGCTGCCTGGCCATTCCTCTACGGCCAGCCCTGCCCTGACTTGGTGGCCACCCTTTGCTGAGCCAAGGCCATGTAGGCCCCTCTCGGGCCTCCGTGGAATCACTGCTGGGGACAGTGCCTCTGCTCTCCGGGGACCCCAGTGCACCACCATGCCCCGGGGCTTCGCCTGTCTGCACTGTGAGTACGGGGGTCCCTGGGGATCTGCCCCTGGAGGCCTTGGCCCAGAGCTAGGCTCTGTGGTAACCATAGCAACCAGAGCATTCTTGCTGGTGAGAAGATGAGATGCTTCCCAGCTTGACAGGGGGTGTCCCCGGGGACTCCCATGGCCACGCTCTGTCCTGCTTGCAGCTGACCCCAGGCTCTGATGGGCAAGCAGGGCAAGCTGGCTGTGAGGGTCGGGTCAGTGGGCACAGCCTATGGGGTGGCTGCAGAATAGGGCAGGTGGCATCATCACACCTTTCCTTGGTGGGGAGAGTAGTGGCCAGGAGAGCATTTCCAGCCTCCCTGGGTGTGGCCAGTGGGGGTGGGGCAGGTATGCGTCAGGAACCAGAGTCCCTAGGGGTACCCAGAGAAGGCACCTTGCTCCCCTGTGCACTTCCCTCCATAACAGAACAAAATTTAAAAGCAGAAAGGTAAAACTGTTGTCAGGAACAAGAAAAACAAGTTGAAATGAGGACAGAAAATAAAAGGGGGACCTGGAGTCTCTCATGCCTGCCGGGTTGAGAGGCCAGACCGAGATCTCTTCAGTCCCCAAAGTGCAATTTAATTGATTCCAATTCAACACGGTTTTCTGGTGCCTCCCACGTGCCCGCTGGAGAGTTAGTGCCATGACAACAGGGACCTTGTCTGTCTGGTGCCTCTGTCTCCAATGCCCGGCATGGAGCTAAGCATTCAGGAACCACTGGAGGTTGGGCTTTGAGCCTGTGAGGGACTCCAGGAAGAGTTGGGTCCACTCTGGCTCTTGGATGGACAGGATGTGGCACAGGGTCAAGACATTCAGGATGGGTGGGAGGACCCAGCTGGGCCTAGTGTTCCAGAAGCACCCAGGTTATGAGCAGGGGAAGCAGTGTGGGTGAGGTACTACTGGGAATGGCCTCACTGTGGGGTGGTGTCCATGTGGGGCCACCTGGGGAGGTGTGGACAGTGCTCCAGGCAGAGGGAAGAGCATAGGAAAGGCTCCGTGTAGGCTGGTGAGAGGCCAGTCTGGAGAGCTGGTTTGGGCTCAGGTGGCAGAGGCCTCGAAAGCCTGGCAGAGAATGGATGGCACACCCGTAGTAGGAAGATCCCAGGGGTAGCGAGCTGTGTGGGAGCATTGCAACTGTGTGGACAGGAGGTGCAGTGAAGAGGAAAGGGGAGGGGGAGGGGGAGGGGAGGAAGCCCCAGGGGCACACCTGAGGACCTAGCAGCACTGGCTGGGGACAAAAGGGACGGAGGTCACAGATTAGGGCAGGGACCACCACCAGGCAATGTTTTCACATGGTTTGGGAGACCAGATGCCCATGCTCCCTCCGGAAGGCTCTAGAGGCATTCCTGGCCTCTTCCACCTTCTGAAGGCTCCTGGCATTCTTTGACTTGTGGGCAGCATTGCTGTGACCTGCCTCTGTCTCCACATGCCTCTGCATGTCCCTGTGCCCTCTCTTCTTACGGGGACCCAAGTCATTGGACATAGGGCCTTCCCTAAATTCAGGATGACCTGAAGATCTTTCACTTTGGTCTGGTGTGGTGGCTCACACTGGTAATTCTAGCACTCTGGAAGGCTGAGGCAGGTAGATTGCTTGAGCAAGAGTGAGACCCCCAGCTCTACTAAGAAGAGAAAAAATTAGTCCTGGCATCTGTAGTCCCAGCTACTTGAGAGGCTAAGGAAAGATCACTTGAGCCCAGGAGTTTGAGGTTGCTGTGAACTATGATGCCACAGCACTCTACCCAGGGTGAGATTCTGTCTCACACATATACACACATACACACACGCACAAAAAAAAGAGAAAGGAAAAGATCTTTTACTTAATGTCACCTGCAGGGAGCTTCTTTCTAAACACCTGATGTTCTGGGTAAATGTAAATTGGTTATAAATCTTCAAGCCATTACATAGGCCCAGATTTGGTCCCTAGGGCTAGGGTGTCACGTCTCATTTATTGTTGGACAAAGGGGAGGGGAGGGAGCAGACCCACCTCTGCCCCCTATTCCAGGCCAGGGAGCCCAGCAGAGGGGTCACTGACACTTCCTCAGCCTCCTATTCTGGCTTATGGGTCCCTAACCCTGGAGGAAGGGGGCATGGTGGGCCTCCTGACCAGGGTTAGGGGTTGCTGTGGCTGTGGGGCTCCTGGGCTGCAGAGACTGCGAGTGACAGTGGCCTTGAGAGTGGCTTAAGTCTGTGCTGTCCCTGCCTGGTCCCCTGTTTATTGGACTGTTTCTCTGAGTAGAGGCAGCTGAAAAGAACTTAAAATTAGGCTTGTGGCTGTTACAGATTTAGAGGAAGGCTGCCCAATGTTGGGGCAGGTAGACCATCTATTGATAGCATTTGGGAGGCAGCCATGTGCCTGCCTGTGCCAGGCTGAGTGTCCCTCCAAGACAGGATTCCTGTCCTGAGGGCACAGCTGGTAGGCCCTGAGGGCTCCAGCACAGGACACAGACAAGGGCGGCTGGTATAGGATAGGGGAGGAGTGGGCAGCCAGTGGCGATGGCCACTTCAGAAAAAAGACCTGGTGTGGACAGACACTGAGTTTTAAAAGATGAAAAGTTGGATTTCTATGTGAAATCCCTGTGCACTAGAGGTGGCCCTTGCTTGAGACTCCAGGTTACAACAGTCACTCAGATCCTTGGTTCTCACAGTGTGGCTCCGGAGCACAGCAAACGTTCACCTCCTAACTGGTTAGAGAGGCAGGTTCTCTGCTCCACCCAGACCTGCATCTGAGACTCTGGGGCGGGGCGGGGCTTTGTGCCTTAACCAGCTCCCCAGGGGCTTCCGATGTCTGTTCCCACTTCCTCTGCTTGAGGCAAATCCCCAAATGTGCATGTGACATGCTCAGGGCCTGGACAGTGCTATGGTTAACCATATTGTGGCTTCACATACTGAGGTCAAGGTAATGAATGAACTGGGTGGGTGGTGCTAGAAACAGATTGGTAGGGGGCTGGCACAGGCAGGGGAAACCCTGGGACGGGGGAGGAAGGGTCTCAGTGGGGCTTCAGAAGAGGTCTGCCCTCTGAGGAGATGTCCTAGGGGCAAACGCTGGTTCCATTTGTGTTTATCTGTGCCTTGGGCCCAATGCTGTGTCAGGCCACGGGAAGGGAGAGGGAAGGAGGTAGACCAAGATGACCGCAAACTTAAAACCTTGCAGTAAATGTGGTTATCAGAGTTCTGGAGCATGAAAGGGCTGGCCAGCTGCTACCCATTCTGGGCCCAGGACCTCAGGACCTGAGTTGAGTGATGGGTCCCAAAGGAGCAAAGTCTAGGCAGTAGGACAGGGCAGGGCGGGTCTGGAGAGGAAGGTGGGGACCAGATGGTATGGCCCCAGCTGGTGGGGCTGTAAGTACAAAAGTCTTCTAAGTGCCAGGAAGTGAGTGGGAAAAGTCTGATCAGTAATTCATACTGTCAAGGGTGGATAAGGGGAGTGACTCAGCCCGCCTGGCTATTTTTGTCAAAGTAAATAAATAAATGAACGTGTGATTATTTCTTTTTGATTCTAACAATCATAAATATGGATTATAGAATATGAAAGATATCCTACAAATATTGAAAAAAAGTTTTGAAAAATCTCCCATAGATAAGGCCAGGTGAAGTGGCTCATGCCTATAATTCTAGCACTCTGGGAGGCCCAAGCGAGGGGATTGCCTGAGCTCAATAAGTTCAAAAACAGCCTGAGCCAGAGCGAGACCTTGTCTCTAAAAATAGCCAGGTGTTGTGGTGGGTGCCTGTATTCCTAGCTACTTTGGAGGCTGAGGCAAGAGAATTGCTTGAGCCCAAGAGTCTGAGGTTGCTGTGAGCTGTGACACCACAGCACTCTACTGAGGGTGACAAAGTGAGAGTCTGTCTCAAAAAAAAAAATAAATCCATAGAGATTTAGTACATATTTTTCCACCATATTTTCCAAGCATACATGTATATAATGAACAAAATTAAAATCATGCTATGTACACAGATAGTGCTGAATCGTGCTGTTTTTAAAGTTGGCTAAGCAAATTGTGAATTTTTTCCTTCTTTGACAAGCGATTTTCATTGGCTACATTTATTATGATGGAATGCCTAGGCCACTTACAGATTTTTCCTGTAACAAAATAATGCTGCAGAGTACATCTTTGCCCACAAATCTTTTGGTTATGCCTCTCTCTTTCTTTTTCCTTCCAATTTATTCCTAGAAGTGAGTTTAGTGGGCCAAAGGGTGTCAACATTTTTAAAGCTTAGTGATTTGAAGGGTGTGGACATTATTAAGTCCATTAATAACAAAAATTGCCAAATTGCTTTCCAGGATGAGAACATCTGCCTCTGAACTTTGTCAGTCAGCATCATCGTTAAAAAAAAATAAGCTGGGTGTGGTGGCACTCACCTGTAGTCCCAGCTTCTCAGGAGACCAAGGCGTGAGGATGGCACCAGCCTGGGCAACATAGCAGGGCTCTTGCTCTCTATAGGCGCGCACACACACACACACACACACACACACACACGAGTGCATGCACATGTACCCACCCATGCAGACACACACCCTTTCTGTTTGGGTAGATGAAAAATGGCATCTGATTGTTTCATTTTGCATTTTTAAATTTTATTCTTATTTCAAATTAATACGAGGGTACAAATTTTTAGAATACATAGTTCTCACTTCCAAGGTAAAGTTCTAGTTGTAAAAGAACCTCTCCCCCAGGGGTACACCCCTGCATGGTGCATATTAGGTGAGATGCATCTGGTTGTTTTAATGTAAATTTCTTTTCTTTTTTTTTTTTTCTTTTTGAGACCGAGTCTCACTTGGTCACCCTCAGTAGAGTGCCCTGGTGTTTTAGCTCACAGCAACCTCGAACTCTTGGGTTCAAATGATCCTCTTGCCTCAGCCTCCCAAGTAGCGGGGACTATAGGTGCTAGCCACAATAACGGCTATTTTTAGAGACGGGGTCTTGCTCTGATTTAGCTGGTCTAGAACCCCTGAACTCAGGCAATCCACCCACCTTGGCCTCCCAAGTGCTGGGATTACAAGTGTGAGCCACCGCACCTGGCCATGAATTTCTTTATCTTACCAGGGAGTTTCACCTCTTGGATATGTCTCTGATCCATCTGTTTTATTCTTCCTACTCTGGTGGGCTTTACTCACGTTTGTGCAAATTCTCTTGGGGTTTTCTAAGTCTTTTCAAGCTTTCAGAAATCACAAAAGGTGTTTTTGAAGTGATGGTGCCTCCCAGTGGTAGAAGCTGGTAATGTTTCTAAAGGCAGCGGCTCATGGGTTGCAGGTAAAATGCCAGAGGGAGACGTGTGCTTAGCATCCCAGAATGGCCACACTGGGAAGCACTGCAGGCTGACTGGCACATTTAAGTAAGAGGGATGTTAAGGTCACATAGAACTGTGGAGAAAGTGACTTGAGTGACCAAAATGTCATTTGTAGAGTTGAAACTAGAATCTGTATCTCTGAATCTCTTGATGGAAAATCCAGCAACAGGCTTTGAAAATATATCACCCCTGGATGAGGGATTTTCCTGGTGGGGAGGTCGTGCTTGCCTCATGGGCAAGAGTAGGGATGAAACTGGAGACTGACCTGGGGTGTGCCTCCCAGGGACTCTGCCAGTCAGGGCTGGGGGGACATGGTTGGGCGGTGCTCACCTGCTTGTCCTTGCTGCTCTTCCCTGGCTCTGCCTGTCCCATAAGCTCTTGTAACCCACGCATGAGGATGATAGTCATGGTCAGCTTTGTACGCTGGGGGCAGTGTGGATGCAGCACACGGGCTCAAGTGTTCCTGCTGGGTGTGGTTCACAGATCTTGTAATCCTGCTTGGCGTGACCTTGAGGAGCGAGGGTTTGGAGGTGAGGTCCTTGACCCAGAGTCAGGAGTGCACTGTCACCAGCTCTCTACGGGACAAGCTGCAGTACAGGAACCGGCTTCGATACATGGTAACCCCGTGGGCACCAGCTGTGTCCCTGCTCCTTAGCCCCATGGCTCACCTGGCACAGGCTTCTAGGCATTCAGGGCCCTTCCTAGTACCTGGGTCAGTCCCAAGCTTACTCTAGCCCATTTCTGTGCCTTTGTCCAGCACACAACCCAGGGACCTGGTCTGTACTCACTGAGTCTCCGGCCATCTCCCAAGGGCCTCCACCCTCTCCTTGATCTGACCTTTGGCCCCACCTTCACGTGGCACTTGCCTTGTGACTCAGGAATGGACTCTAGGAGCTCGTGGGGAACCTGAGATAAAGAACTAGAGGAGAGACACCCACGTGGCTCTGTACGTCTGTATTTATTTAGAGACAGAGTCTCACTCTGTTGCCTGGCTAGAGTGCCGTGGATCACAGCAACTTTAAACTCTTAGGCTTCAGCAATCCTCTTGCCTCAGCCTCCCAAGTAGCTAGAACGACAGGTGTCTGCCACAACACCCAGCTAGTTTTTCTATTTTCAGTAGTGACCGGGTCTCACTTCTTGCTCAGGCTGGTCTGGAACACCTGAACTCAGGCAATCCACCCACCTCGGCCTCCTAGAGTGGTAGGATTATAGATGTGAGCCACTGAGCCCAGCCTATTTTTTTTTTTTTTTTGAGAAAGAGTCACTTTGTTGTCCATGGCTAAAGTGCCGTGGTGTCATAGCTCACAGAAACCTCAACCTCTTGAGCTCAGGTGATCCTCTTGCCTCAGCCTCCTGAGTAGCTGGGACTATAGGTGCCCACCACAACGCCCAGCTAGTTTTTCCATTTTTAGTAGAGATGGGGTCTCACTCTTGCTCAGGGTGGTCTTGAACTTCTGAGCTCAAGCAATCCATCTGCCTCGACCTCTCAGAGTGTTAGGATGAGCACTACATCTGGCCATGTTTCAAAAAAAATTTTTTTTTATTAATTTTTTTTTTTTTTTGAGCTCAGGTCTGGCATTGTTGCCCCGGCTGGTCTCAAACTCTTGGGCTTATGCAATCCTCCTGCCTCAGCCGCTGAGTAGCTGGGACTATAGGTGTGTGTTACCACCCTTAGCTATCTTTTTTTAAAAACAGATTTATTGAGACATAACGTACCTGCCATACAATTTAAAGTGCATAACTCCATAGTTTTCAGTATGTTCTGAGTTGGGTAACCATAACAAGTTTTAGAACATCTTCGTCATCTCAGGATAAACACACCTTTCTTGAGGTAGAAAAGGATGTCCTTACCCTGGTGGGTGAAACTTCTGCCTTGGTAGGAACTATACGTTTTATTTTATCCTATGTCCCAGAGGAAAGTGAGATCCCCTGTGAGGGTCCCATCTCTGCCACCATAGGGCTGGGCCTAGGGTCCTCTTGTCCCACATCAAAACTCCCCTGGGAGGTTGGGAAGCCTTCCTAAATCATCTCTGCCTCCGAACTCATGCTTTGTTTCTGTGCCTCCCTCCCCCCCCCAGAAACACTACTTCCCCATCAACTACATGATCAGCGTGCCTTACGAGGGGGTGTTCAGAATCGCCAACATCACCAAGCTGGTGAGAATCCTGTCCTGGGCTGTGGGCCCCAACCCTAGGGGCACCCTGGTCTCGGCAGGCTGTGCTGCTGACCAGGGGCCATTCCTCACCCCTCAAGCAAGTCTACCCTTAGCCAGGTGTGGGGTTGCCTGCCATCCATGGCAGACACCCTGTGTTTTGCTCGCTCTGCAGGGGTGAGTCTCTGGGAGAGTCACCGCTGCAAGGTCTGGGCGTTGCATTCATTTCTCATGTCTTTGCAGCACAGGGCCCGGGTGAGCGAGCGGGAGCTGCGCTATCTGTGGGTCTTGGTTAGTCTCAGTGCCACCGAATCCGTGCAGGATGTGCTGCTCGAGGGCCACCCATCTTGGAGTTATCTGCAGGAGGTGCAGAGGCTGCTGCTGGATGTCCATCAGGGGTTCAAGGTGAGCCATGCAGAGGCGGGTGTGCATGAGTGTGAGTGTGTGTGTGTGTGTGTGCATGTGCTCTGGTGTGCTCTGGATCCTGGGCAAGTCCTTGAACCCTCTGACTTTGCCTCTGCCTCATAGGGTCCCTTTGAAGGGCCTGGGAGAGAAGGGGGATGGGTGGAGCACAGGAGACTTTCAGGGTGGTGAAAGTATTCTGTATAATATGCTAATAGTTGTCAATGCTAATATGGCATCATGTGTTTGTCAAAACCCAGAGATCTGTGCAACATGGAGGGTGAACCCAAATATAAACTATGTACTTTAGTTAATTAGGAAAAAAAAAAGTCAGGTGTATGGCTCATGTCTCTAATCTTAACACTCTGGGAGGCTGCAGCAGGAGGATCCTTTGAGGCCAGGAGTTGGAAACCAGCCTGAGGAAGAGACAAACCATGTCTACTAAAAACTGAAAAATTAGCTGGGTGTTGTGGTGAGTCCCAGCTACTCAGCAGGCTTGAGGCAGGAGGATCGCTTGAGCCCAAGAGTTGGAGGTTGCTGTCAGCTATGATGTGATGGCACTCTAGCCAGGGCAATAGAGTGAGACTCTGTCTCAAACAAACAAGCAACAAGAAAAAGAACATTTAAAACAGTTTTTTATAGAGATGGAGTCTTATTTACTGTGTTGCCAGGCTGATTTCAACCTCCTGGCCTCATGTGATCCTCCCCCCTTGGCCTCCCAAAGTGCTGGCATTAGAAGCATGAGCCACTGTACATGGTCATGCATTGTTCTTTTTTTTTTTTTTTTTTTTTTTTTTGAGACGGAGCCTCAAGCTATCCCCCTGGGTAGAGTGCCGTGGCATCACACTCACAACAACCTCCAACTCCTGGGCTCAAGCGAGTCTCCTGCCTCAGCCTCCCAAGTAGCTGGGACCACAGGCGCCCGCCACAGCGCCCGGCCATTTTTGGGTTGCAGCCATCATTGTTGTTTGGCGGGTCCGGGCTGGGGATTTGAACCCGCCACCTTAGGTGTATGTGGCTGGCACCCTAGCCGCTTGAGCCACAGGCGCCGAGCCCATGCATTGTTCTTATACCACATTTTCCCCCCTTGTTTTAAGTTTCCTTAAAAACATACAAAATAGGGCAGCACCTGTGGCTCAAGGAGTAGGGCGCTGGCCCCATATGCCGGAGGTGGTGGGTTCAAACCCAGCCCCAGCCAAAACCCAAAAAAAAACCATACAAAATAAAAACAAGGTCCTAGATGAAGACCTTGGAGGCTGTGCTGGGGAGGGAATACATTTTATAACATAAAATTGGCCATTCTGACCATTTTTAAGCATATAATTCAATGGCAATAATTATAGTCACAGTGCTATGCAACCATTGCCACTGTCCATTTCTAAAACCTTTCCAAAAGCCTCTATGAAGTGGCTGGGCTAGGGCTGGCATTTGGAACTCCTCCCCCTATGCCCGCAGGAAGGGGAGAAGTAGGTCCCAGGCCCCTGGTCACAGGAAATCTGTCCTCCTCCTGTGATTTGGAGCAGCTCGGGCCAACAGCCCCCTGTGGTGCACCACCATCTTGTCACTGGTCCTGACGGTCTCCTCCCTTCCAGGATATGGAGGTCAGCCCCAAGGTGGAAGCAGTGTTGTCCCTCCTGAATGCCCCAGGGCTCAGCCGGAAACTGGTGCGGCCCAAAGCCCTGCTGGACAACTGCTTCCGGGTCATGGAGCTGTTGTACTGCTCTTGCTGTAAGCAGCTTCCAGAGGCCTGGGATGAGGGTAGGGGCTGGAGGGAGGCTGGCGACTGGGCCCAGGTCAGCAAGCAGAGCTGGTGCCCTTCTGGGCCTGTCTCTGTTCCCCAGGGCTACAGGCCACATCTGGGAGCCAAGACAGCCCTGGGTATGGGAACAAGAACATGTGGCTTAGTCTGGTGGAGATGGTAGTTTGGACCATTCTTACAGTCTTATCCTCTCTCACCCTTGCAGGTAAACAAAGCTCTGAACTAAACTGGCAGGACTGTGAGGTGCGAAGTCCTCAGCCCCAGGGCTCAGAGCCCTCCTCGCAGTGTACGGTCACCCAGCTGTACCCTGTACCCCAGCAGCCCCCCACCTCCCTGCCCCAGTCCCTGGGCTCAGAGGAGCTGGTCAGGGCACAGGGCAAAGGCCTCCTGCCCTGAGCAGCCTTATGGTGACCCCACTGGGGCAGCCAGGTGAGCTCCAGCTGGGCCTGAGACTTGGAGGGGTGGTGTCGGGCACCTCCTCCCCTGAGAGAGAACCCCAGGGGGGTTTCTTTGAGGGAATTTTGTGCCAGAGCAGGGCTCAGCTGCCTGCCTTCTCTACCCATCATGGTCACATCTGGAGTGGTGAGAGGCTGGGGAGCCCTGCAGGTGGCACCTCCCTCGCCTTCCCTCTAGGTGGTGCTGTGTCCTGTTGACAGGGAGGCACACCTGGGCCGTGGGTGGGAGCGGGGTGCTGGTAGAAGGTGGAGACAAATGCCACATCTTGCCACAGTGGATGCTCTTCCAGTTTCTTTTATTTTTTCTATTAAATGTGCACCTTTCTTTGGTTTGGTTTGTTTTGCATCTGGGAGAGTGAACCTGGTGAGGCTGGGAGTGGCCAAGTGCAGGAGATGGGAGGGGCAGGGCTGGGGGTTTGGATTTGTGGCTTTGCCTAGCCCCATTAAGCTTAGGGGTAACTTCTGGGGGTGTCGGGCCATCCTCCCTCCCTCCATCTGGCTGTCCCCAGCCAGCCTCCAGCAGGGACACAGCAGAAGCCTTTCAAAGAACCTAGGCCGAGACCTGAGACCCTGGGTAAGCAAGCCCCCAGCTTAGCTCTCAGAGGGGTGCAGGGGGTGGGGGTGGCAGCCCAGAGAAGCCAGGCAGAGGCAGAAAGTTAATTACAGTACGACTTTATTAATACTGGGATCTTCACAGTGCATTTGTTACTTGTAGCAGTGACTATTTAAATCAAGGGAAGGATGGAGTGGAGGGGGTGGGGTGGGAAGGAAAATTTATCCAA
This sequence comes from Otolemur garnettii, assembly GCF_000181295.1. Classification (NCBI taxonomy): domain Eukaryota; kingdom Metazoa; phylum Chordata; class Mammalia; order Primates; family Galagidae; genus Otolemur; species Otolemur garnettii. The sequence goes on from NW_003852442.1 coordinate 9,744,276, forward strand.
AAACTGACAGAAAAGAAACAAAATGGTTCAGATGGGAATGGGACAGAGGGTGGAGAGGGTTTAGAGGAGGGAGAGGAGAAAGGGTGAGTAGGGAGCAGGAGGGGTGGCCAGGGCTTGGAAAATAAATTAAAAAAAGGAACAAGTTAACAGCACCAGAAAAGTTACTTCAGTCAAAAGATGCTTTTGAAAAGAATTTCTCTGTACAAAATGAAAAATGAAATGAACGTAAAGAGGTCCCCCAAACCAAAGTTTGTGACAAAGGATGGTTGGCTTGGATCCCGGGGGGTGGGGGGGTCGCTAAATCCAGGAGAAGGTGGTGGAGGGGCAGGTCAGTGTGGGGACAGCAGGTTAGAGAGTGGGGAGTATGTACAGCCCCAGGTCTGGGGAGGTGCGGGGTACTGTCACGCCTGCCCCTCCCTGGAAGCCCCCTCCCATCAGGACCTCTGAAGCCCAGGGTGTCCCCCTACTACTGTGGTGCCACCTCCTGCCCCCCCTGCGCCTCACTGTTCCCACCACACATCTTACATCCTGCTCCATCCACCCATCTGGGCAACCCCTCAGTGGAAATCCCCTCCCAGAGCTCCCCCAACTGGTCACCTGCTCTACTGCCCCTAAACTGGGGCTCTAGCATCAGCCTGAGCTTGGTGGGCTGTGCACTTGAACCCAATGATAGGTAGGGCCTGTTCTCTGTCAGCATTGTCTGCTGGAGCTCTCTGCCTGCTGGGGCATCCTTGGTGCCCCAGACCCATCTGTCACCCTGCCAGGACCCTAGTTCATGGCACAGAACTCGTAGGACGTTCAGCCTGGGAACAATACGACCTTACTCTATATGGACCCAGGACAGTCTGGTTTCCTGACCCGAGGGGGGCTAGGCCCTGTGGCCTGTATTCCTCCAAGCCCCGCTGCTTTCTCTCCTGACCTGTGGGACCTCCAAGAACCCCTCTGCTTGCCTTAGGCGCACGTGCTTTTACCTGCTGAGACTTGGCGTGACTTGGTACCTGGGGAGGGAGGGCAAAATCCCCTTTCCCCCACAGCCAGGACAGGCTGAGCTGTGGCAGGAATGCCATAGGAAGGTGTCTCCTCTAGCAACAGAGAGTCCAAGCCAAGCTCCCCAGACTTGCTGCTGCCTGGCCCTGTGGCCTGCGCAGACCCAGCAGACATGGGGGCCCCTGGGACCCGAACAACAGCTTCCTCTGCATTTGGGGGAAGCCAATTCTACCCTTCCCTTCCTGCCATGGCCACTATGGGGGGCCTTCCCAGACACACACCCTGTATTGTCATCTTGCTCACGCACAGTCCTTGTCCAAAGTCACCTCCCTCTTATTTTCATAAAATAAACTCCCACCCCCCTCTACTGCTCCAGCCTTCACCCCCCCAAAAAGTGGCTAAAACCATGACCAGAAAGTGCCACCAAGTTAAAGTATCGACATGCCCAGATAAGAACCAGACATCTGAAGACAGCCCCGAGGTTGGCCAGACGACCTGGCCTCGGGCCTCTACCCTGCTGTCCTAATTTCTGGGGGAGCTGCCCTGTCCATGCCCCCTGCAGCCAACCTCCTGGGGAGGGGAGGCTGCAGTGGGAGCCACCTTAGGGCCCCCAACCCCTCAGGTAAGCCCCCTGCATTTCCTCCCTGAGACGCAACCTGGGCCCCCAGGCTCCCTTTCCCCATGGTGGGCCTGGCCTCCCAACTTCCACCTGCACAGATACCTCAGCCGACTGGGCCCCTGGTCCCTCCACAGCCGCCCTGCCTCCCAGTGGACAGCAACCTGGGGAGGCAGAGAGAGGGCAAGAGGGAAGGAGGGCACTCAGGTGAGGGTGAGAAGCAGCGGGGACAGGTGGCCTTGCTGTGGGTCCCAGGTCAGGTGGGGCTGGGATGGCCAGAGGGAGGCCTGCTGGCCCCTCTCCCATGGGCAGGGGCTGTGGCTCTGATGCTCACTGGGGTATGGAAGAGGCAGGGCCTGTACGGAGGAAGGGGACAGAAAAGTATAAAATGGGCTCCAGCCCAGTCCCAGGCCCACAGGCTCTGTCCTGGCAAGGTTGTTAAAGAGGTCACCTCCTGTTTAAATGCTGGAATCCAAGCCTGGTGTCTCTTTCCATAGAGTGGCTCTGCCTCTTCCCTGGCCCTGCACTCTCTCTTGGCTGTGCCTTCGCTCTGAGCAGCTGCTGCTCACAGGCCAGGCCACCTGCTCACATGGAGGCCAGAGAGGGTGGGGAGGGCGGTGCCATCATACAATGCGGGGTGCTGACCTGTCATTGGTGACGGTCCTGCGGAGCCGGACCCCACGCCGGATGGCCACCAGCATGTCTTCAGCTGGGGGGTCACTGGTGGCAGCCGGAGGCGGGGTGGGTGTCTCCTCTGAGAGGGTGGCCGACAGGGTGGTGGGGAAGGGGAATTGGCCCTCGCCCAGGGCATGGGCGCCTGCCACCAGCTCCCCCAGCTTCTCCACCAGGCTGTGCCGGTTTGCAGCCAGCTGTTGCTGCTCCTCGTCCTCAGCTGCCAGCCCAGACCCCGCTCCGACCCCTGGGTAGCTGGCTGCCTCTGGGGATGGGCTGCCCCAGGCCGTGTTGGGCAGGCTGAGTCTCTTTGGGGAGGCCTTGGCGAGGTCTGCAGCCAGTGGGGAGGCGGCCTCATCAGTGTAGAACACACACTCCTCGCTGCCTGCCCGGGTGGGCCCCACGTAGCCGGGGGAGTCGGGCACCGTAGGTGTCTTCACTGGGACGATGGGCGGCCGGATGGGGATGGGACCGGCGCTGGACAAGGCGCGGCGCACGGTGGGCTTGGTGGAGGGTGTGCGGCGAATGGTGGCCACGCCGGGGGGTGCGCCAGAGGGCAGGCCACTGGCTGTTGGCAGCCCTGCAGTGGGCAGCCCAGCGGTAGAAGCTGGGCGCTTGGTCTGGATCAGGCGGCGGTAGTTTTGGGCGATGTTGCTGTTTCTCGGGATGGTGGATGACTTGTCAAACTCAGGAGGGCCCTCGCTGTCTGCATCCCCGTTCACAGAGTAGCAGTCATAGTCGGAGCCTGGGGACACAGCACGAGGTGAGCCCGGGTGTCCCCTCGCCCCCACGCTGGACACAGAGAGGGCCCTCTTGTGTGGCTGAGTCCCAGCTGTCCCTGGTAGGGCTGTGAAGAAGGTTCAGGGCCTACCTTGGGATGGGATGGTGTCCTCGGAGCATGAGGGAGTGGTGGTCTGCGTGCTATAGCCACTCGAGTACTGCAGTGAGTCTCGGCTGCTCTTCTGGTGCTCAAGACTCAGGCCCCGGGTCAGCACCATAGCCAGGTCACTGGCTGCAGGGGACACCTCCTCACCGTGCTAGGGGTGGCAAAGTATAGGTTGAAGCCTTGTTCCCCACTGCCTCCTCCACCCAGACTCTAGGAAGCCTTGGTGGGAGCTGGCCCTGAAGACCACACGCTGGGCCTCCTGGCACTGACCTGGGAGTGAAAGAAGGCACTGGCAGGCTACTTGGGGAGCTGCCCACCTACCTTGGCTGCGATGGTGGCAGGGGACATCCGGGGTCGCGGCACCTCCTCCCCACTGGGGCCCATGGTGCCCCCGCTGGCAGGGCCTGGCTCTGTGTCTCGAAGGAGTTCCACCCGGTCCTTCCTCCGCTGCAGGGTGGTGACTGACGGCTGCTCGTGAGGGCCGGCCTTGGACCAGTCCTGCAGGGTATAGCAGCCAGGTCAAGGCACCCTTGGCCCTGCTGCCTATGGCGCAGGACCCCTCACTGTGGCTGAGGATCAAGGTGTCCAGGGGCAAGATAGGGTGTCCCAGGAGGGACCAGATGTGGCAGTGTGGGGAATGACCAGGTGGTGCTCAGGTGGCTGGTCTCACAAGGACAGGCTGACCCTGGGCCCTCCCTGTGGTGATAAGTCCTGGGGCCGGGCCGGGGACACTGACCGAGGTGGGGGAGCTGCACTCGCTAACGGACTGGCAGGTTTCCGAGGCCTCAGAGGACGCAGAGCTGGAGGACTTCTGCCATGCAGAGGCGAGCAGGTGGTTGCACAGACAGACATGGGCCGGCGGGTGGACAGGGCAGGAGGCAGGGAGGAGAGGAAAGAACAGTCCTGGTCACAGTGCCGGCATGCAGGGGCCAGTCTGACTCAGAGCCTCACCCCACGCACCCCTCGGGGCCATGGCTGCCGAAAGTCCACAGCAGAACGCAGCAGCCCAGAGCACACACATGACACTGACCACCCTGTGGTCCAGCCTCAGAACCACACATTCTGAGGACTGACCACAGGACTAGCTTGACAGCCTGGATGTGGTGGGCGCACAAAAAAGACAATAAGGGTGGCAGCTGGATGTCTGGTTTGTGTAGCTGGGTTGATGGTGTCACAGTTTTCTCAGAAAAGTGATGGTAAGGGGGAAGTACAAAGTCCAGAGTGCCACCCAGCACACGCTGAGCTGAGCTGCCTGTTAGGTCTCTACACACAACACAGGCAACATGTTTCCAAGCCTGGAGTTCAGGGAGAAGTTGGGTTGGAGCTGTCAATGCAGTGGTTGTGGGGCAGGGTGAGGCTACCCAGGCAGCAAGTGTAGTTAGAGACCAGGACCTGGCCTGCAGGGCACTGACACTTAGCAGCTGGGATGAAGAAAGAGACCAGCAAAGGAGCACAGGGAGCCACCAGAGGAAGGCGAGAGCCACAAGCAGGCGACGGTACCAAAGTCAGGACAGACGCCTACCTCGGGGTTGGGGCAGCTGTGCCGATGCTGTGAGGCCCATCAGCTGAGGGCACAGGAGGGTCCATGTAGACCCCGAGGAGGCTGATTTCAGCAGAATGGGCTGGGGGAAGCCCATAGAAGGGTGGACTGAAGTGAGAATGGGCAGCAGGGTGGACTCAGTGCCCTGGGAGGAGCCCCACACTCCAAACAACCACAGAGAATGAAGAAAAATCAGTGTGGGCATATGTGACAGGCAGGGTTCCAGGGCTGTGTGTGGCAGCGTGGAAGAAGGGGAACAGTTCTACAGAGGAGAGGGTCACAGAGTACTGCTCACCCCACGAGCTGAGCTGGAGGAACTAGAAAGGGATCAGCACTCACTTTAAATTCTCCAAATCATTTTTTTTTTTTTTGAAACAGAGTCTCACTCTGTTACCCTGGGTAGAGTGCCAAGGCGTTATAGCTCACAGCAACCTCAAACTCTTGGGCTTGAGCAATGCTCTTGCCTCAGCCTCCAGAGTAGCTGGGACTAAAGGAACTTCCTTAATCTGATAAAGAGTATCTGTAAAATTATTGATGCTTTTCCCACTCAGACTGGAAAAAAGACAAGGAGGCCTAGTGGCATCATGTCAATTCAGCACTGGAAGTCTTAGCCAGTGCAATAAAGTAAGAAAAAGCAAAAGGAGCTGAGCATGGTGGCTCATGTCTGTAATCCTAGCACTCTGGGAGGCCAAGGCGGGTGGACTGCTTGAGCTCATGAGTTCAAGACCAGCCTGAGCAAAACTGAGACCACATCTCTACCAGAAATAGAAAAACTGAGGCAAAAGGATGGCTTGAGCCTGAGCTGGAGGTTGCTGTGAGCTGTGACACCACAGTACTCTACCCAGGGAAATAGCTTGAGACTCTGTCTCAAAAAAAAAAAAAAAAAGCAAAAGGATTGGAAAGAAAAATGATCATGATCTGCAAATGACATAATTGTGTACATAAAGTCTATAAAAGAATCTACAGACTATCAGCATTAATACATGATTTTAACTAGGTTATTTGATAAAAGGTTAGAAAAAAAAAATCAACCATATTCTAAATACCAGCAGCTAACAGAAAAAAAATAGACCCTAAAATGCCAATATAATTTATAATAGGATAAATAAACATCAAATACTAGGGAAAAAAATCCAACAACAGATTGCACACAATCTTATACATGAAAACCACAAAACATGGCCAGGCACGGTGGCTCACACCTGTAACCCTAGCACTCTGGGATACCCAGGTGGGTGGATTGCCTGAGCTCATGGGTTCTAGACCAGCCTGAGCAAGAGTGAGACCCCATCTCTAAAAACAGCCAGGCGTTGTATCGGGCACCTGTAGTCCCAGCTACTTGGAGGGCTGAGGCAAGAGAACTGCTTAAGCCCAAGAGTTAGAGGTTGCTGTGAGCTGTGATGCCACGGAACTCTACCAAGGATGATAAAACATCACTGAAAGAAGGTAAAGCTTGAGTAAATAGAGAGACGTCTGCAATTCCAGTCAAAATCCCAGTTTTTTTTTTTTTTTGTGGGAATGGAGAAACTGATGTTGAAATTTATATGGAAATGCACAAGGCCAGAAACAGATAAGGTGATACTGAAGATTAGCAAAGCTGGAGGACTTTAGTTACTGATATCAACATTTTCTATGTAGTTAAAATAATTCAGATGGCACAAGGACAGATAAGTCCACCAGTGGAACAGAATACAAAGTCCAGAAATAGCCACACACATGCAGGCACACCTGATTTATGACAAAAGCAACACCATGGGAACGTGGGTAAAAGGCGATGCTATTGGCTGAATGTGCCCCCAAATTCACATGCTGAAATCCTCATACCCTAAGAGGAGGTATTAGGAGGTGAGGGCTTTGGGAGGTGATTAGGTCCTGAGGGTGGAGCCCTCATGAATGGGTTCAGTGCCCCTTATAAAAGAAGCCTGAGGGAGTTATTTTTGTTTTTTCTTTGAGACAGAGTCTCACTATATGTAGACTGCTGTGAAGTCACAGCTCACAGCAACCTCAAACTCTTGGGCTTAAGTGATTCTCTTGCTTCAGCCTCTCAAGTAGCTGGGACTACAGGTGCCTGCCATGATAGCCATATTTTTTTTTTTTTGTATCTTTAGTAGAGATGGGGTGTCACTCTTGCTCAGGCTAGCCTCCAACTCCTGAGCTCAAGCAATCTGCAGACCTTGGCCTCCCAGAGTGCTGGGATTATAGGTATGAGCCACCACGCCCCAGCCTACATTTCTGTTGTTGATGAGCTAGCCAGTTATATTACAGCAACCTGAACGGGCTAAGAAATGGTCCTGGGTCAGCTCAAAAATCAGTATGCAAAAAAGGATCCCTATCTCACAACGTACCCCACTGTCACCCTACACATAAATATAACTCAATTCTGGGTGGTGCCTGTGGCTCAGTGGGTAGGGCGTTGGCCCCATATACTGTGGGTGGCGGGTTCAAACCCGCCCCTGGCCAAACTGCAACAAAAAAATAGCTGGGCATTGTGGCAGGCGCCTGTAGTCCCAGCTACTCGGGAGGCTGAGACAAGAGAATTGCCTAAGCCTAGGAATTGGAGGTTGCTGTGAGCTGTGACGTCACAGCACTCAACTGAGGGTGATAAAGTGAGACTCTGTCTCTAAAAAAAAAAAAGCAACTCAATTCCACACAAGCTGTGGTTTAAATAAAAAAGGTAAAAACAAGCAGAACACAAAAAGCGCAAACAATTTAAAGGATGGATAAACTGGGTTATACTACTAAAACTAAGAACTTCTGGCTATTAAAAGACCCCATTAGGAGAGTAAAAAGGTACCTATAGCATGAGAGAAGGTAACTGATGAAAGACTTGTATCTACAAAATATGAAGAGTTCTATAAGTCCATAAGAAAAAGACAGACAACCTAGTGGGAAAGTAAGCACAGGATTTGAACAGGTCTTTCACAAGGGAGGATATTCAAATGGTCTTTAGAAGTATGCAAAGTAGGCCAGGCATGGTGGCTTAGGCCTGTAATCCCAGCACTCTGGGAGGCCAAGGACGGTGGATCACCTGAGTTTAGGAGTTCCAGACCAGACTGAGCAAGAGGGAGACCCCCATCTTTAAAAATAGCCAGCGTTGTGGCAGGTGCCTGTAGTCCCAGCTACTCAGGAGGCTGAAACAAGAGGATCGCTTGAGCTCAAGTGTTTGAGGTTGCTGTGAGCTGCGATGCCACAGCACTCTACCAAGGATGAGAAAGTGAGAGTTTGTCTCAAAAAAATAAAAAGTATGAGAAGGTGGCTGCATGCAGTGACACATGCCTATAGTCCCAGCGACTCTGGGAGGCTTTGGTAAGAGGAACACTTGAGCCTAGGTGCTCAAGGCCAGCTTGGGCCTTTTTAATAAAAGACCCTGTCTTAAAAAAAAAAAAAAAGTACAAAATTGATGAGCCTGAGCAAGAGTGACACCCTGCCTGGGTGGTGGCAGGTACCTGCTTGCGGTCCCAGCTACTCAGGAGGCTGAGGCAGGAGGATTGTTTGAGCCCAGGAGATGAGCCACTGCCTTCTACCTGGGGTGATAGACAGTCTGTCTCAAAATAAAAAAAACAGAGGTACAAAGAAGGTGTTCAAACAGGGTGCAGTGGCTCACATCTGTAATCTTAGCGCTCTTGGAGGCCAAGGTGGGTGGATTGCTTAAGCTCATGAGTTCGAGACCAGCCTAAGCAAGAGCAAGATCCCATCTCTACTAAAAATAGAAAAACTGAGGTAAGAGGATCAGTCAAGCCCAAGAGTTGGAGGTTGCTGTGAGCTATGATGACGTCATGCACTCTACCGAGGGCGACATAATGAGACTCTGTCTCAAAAAAGAAAAAAAAATACAGGGTACTATTACTACCATAACCAGCATGTATCCACCAGAATGGCTGAAACAGAAAGGATGCAAACTACGAAGGGCTGGTAAGGAAGTGAAATAGCAATAAACTGTCATAATCCTGCTAAGTTGGCAGGATAGCTCTGGACAACTGTTAGGACCTAGCAACCCGGACACATGTGCATATTGTGACTCCGAGATTCCGGCCCAGAGTATAGACACACACAGGGCTGCACAAAGGACGGTCACGGCAGTGCTATGAGCAGCACCACAGCCGGAGTGGCGAGTATCCCAATGTCCTGAAAATGGTTAAATAAACTGTACATGCACACGACAGAATGCCGGGCAGCAGTGAGAGTGACACGCACCTCCGCCTGAAACTCGATGAGTGGGATGAACATCACCCCGAGTTAAAGCAGCCAGCCACAGAGCACCCACACTTTATGACTCTACCTACATGGAAAAGGCAAAAGGAGTCTGGGAGGACAGTGGTTACCCTCTCAGGGTACTGCAGTGATTGAAGGAACGCTGGGGACTTCTGGGGTGATGGTTGTGCTGTTCTTTGTTCTTGGTACTGGTTACATGGGCATGATGTATTTATGTCCCTACATGTACAGAATAATTCAATAAAAAAGCTCCTTTTTTTTTTGAGACAGAGTCACAAGTGTTGTCCTGGGTAGAGCCTTGGCATCACAGCTCACAGCAACCTCCAATTCTTGGGCCCAAGCGATCCTCTTGCCTCAATTTTTCTATTTTTAGTAGAGACGGGGGTCTCGCTCTTGCTCAGGCTGATCTTGAACTCATGAGCTCAAGCTACTACCTGCCTTGGCCTCCCAGAGTGCTAGGATTACAGGGGTGAGCCACTGTGCTTGACCTAGGGTCTCACTCTTGTCGCCCTGGGTAGAGTGCTATGGTGTCATAGCTCATAGCAACCTCAAACTCTTGGGTTCAAGTGATCCTCTTGCCTCAGCCTCCTCAGTAGTTGGGACTACAGGTGCCTGCCATAACGCCCAGGTAGTTTTTCTACTTCTGAGTAGAGACAGGGTCTTACTCTTCCTCAGGCTGGTGTTCAACTCCTAAGCTCTAGCAATCCACCTGGCCTTGGCCTCCCAGAGCACTGGGATTATAGGTGTGAGCCACTACGCTCGGCCTCATTTCCTGGTTTTGAGAATTGTTTAGTGTCCCAAAGGACATCAACGTTAGGCAGACTGTGAGAGAGGCATGTGGAAACTATTCCTTTTGTAACTTTTCCAAAAGTCCAAAATAATTTCAATTATAAAAAGTTAAAAAAAAAAAAAACCAACAACCCTCAATGGGTAAATAGCAAAGAAAAGAAAAACTAGATTGGAAGATAGACCTGAAGAAGTTATCCAGAATCTATGTGAAAAAACAAGGAGATGGGAATGATGAGTTAGTTAAGAGATGCAAAAAGACAGAATGAGGTGGTCTGACACACATTTAATTAGAATCCCAGCAGGAGAGGGCAGAAAGAATAAAAGAGAGAATAAAGACAATGGCTGAAAACTCCCAGAACAAATGAAAGACGCGCATTTTATAGTTTGTACCAAGGGAGGTTAAAATAAAAACAAATGTACATCATTAGATGCATTGTAGCAAAACTAAAGGAAAGCCGTAAACGTGGCCAGAGGGAGATGTCAGATCACTTACAAACATCACTTACAAGGGGCAACAATGTTACTGACCACAGACCTTTCAACCAACAGTGAGAGCCACAACAGTAGAAAAATAGCTTCAAACCGTGGAGAGACAATAACTTGCCACCCTGGAATTGTGTCCCTGGCAAAACTAACTTTCAAGAAAGAGGATGAAATAAAGCATGTCTATAAGTAAAATGAAAACCCAGAGTTTCCTATTGTGGACTTATTCTAAAAGAACTTCTGAAAGATGTTCTTTACTTCAGAAAGAAGGAATCTAGGAACCTGACCTTAGAAGGTCTATTTGAGATGCAAGAAAATATGACAAACAAACGTATAAACATAGGGGTAGATCTAAACAAATACTGTATGCATAAAATAAGAAGAAGAACAACGTCAACTGTAGGCACTGTTAAAAAAAAGGGAGAAGGGAGAAAGGGGTGGAGCCTGTGGCTCAGTGAGTACAACCCTGGCCCCATATACTGAGGGTGGCGGGTTCAAACCTGGCCCCAGCCAAACTGCAACAACAAAATGGCTGGGCGTTGTGGCGGGTGCCTGTAGTCCCAGCTACTCGGGAGGCTGAGTTAAGAGAATCACCTAAGCCCAAGAGGTGGAGGTTGCTGTGAGCTGTGACAAAATGAGACTCTGTCTCTTAAAAAAAAAAAAAAAAAGGAGAGAGTAACATAGGACAGCTTTTGAGAGAGTGGGTGATTGAAGTTAAACTATATTAAGGACCTTGAATTATTCATGAGGTGGGGATGTGATTTTGCTAAGTATGCATGGTAAAATTTCAAGGTAACTTGTAAAAGAAAAGAACTATAGCATAATTTGCAATCCAGTAGAGGGGAAATACGAGAAAAGAAAAACAAAAGGCAAGAGAAAAGACAAATGTAGCACAGAATAACAAGAAAAAAGGTGTAAGTCCAAATATGTTAGTGATCATAACAAATATAAATGGATCAAAAATGCCAATCACAAGATAGAGATTGTCAGATTGGGTAAAAAAGAAAATCTAGGCATATGCTGTTTACAAGAGACTATCTAAAATATAAAGATATGGTGAATTTAAATGAAGAAAGATGGAAAATGATGATATAAATATTGACTAAAATAAAGGCCCTGGGGACCTCTATGCTGGTCTCAATAGCTGTTGTGGCCCCAGGCACGGACATTCTGAGACTGTGGCAGCCCACCCCAGCAGTCGTCTGGGTGCCCCCTCACCTGGCTGGTGATGTCTGAAGGCATGGGCGAGGGGGGCTTGGAGTAGGTGGCATCCTGGGAGACGAAGCCAGAGTCATGGGAGGAGACGCTGGAGAGGCGGGTGGTGGCGGTGGCTGGCTGCGCCAGGCTGCGGTAGCGACAAGTGGAACTGGGTGAGTATGTTTGGGCACCCCCTGGCCACGGGGCTCCGCCACCCTTGGCACTGCTACTGCTGCTGGGGGCACTGGGAGGGTGGGGTGAAGGAGGAGGGCAGAGCAGTCAGACAGGGAGACACACAGGAGTGTGTTTGGGAGAGGATGACAGATGAGGGTAGGAGAAAGACGTGAGGGGCAAAGGAAGGAAAAGACAATGTCAGACTGGAAGGTCCCAAGACCCAGGTACTACAGAGGAGCTGTGTTCTGAGATGGTGTGGCAGGGCAGGGCTAGAGCAGGGGACACTGAGCCCCTGCCCCTGGAAGGCCCCAGGGCTGATGGGTCTATGGTCAGGACATGCCCAGGATGAGTTAATCTGTCTCGTACTCTGTCATTAACAACAGTGTCCTCAGTTTAACCGTAGGGAAACTGAATGAGGTGTCAAACCATTAGAACCAGACACAGCCAGATCATATCTAAACTGCCTTCTCAAAGTCTGGTATTTGCCATTCAATCCTAATTGGATGTCTAACATAGTGATGGTCTGTTGGAGGACAGAGGTCACCTTCCAGGTGGGTCTTGAGGCCCACCATCACTCTCATTTCCTCCCTGCCTTGAGAGTGTCCAGCCCTGTGTGACTCAAACCCTTGGGCAGTGTCCTTGGCTCTCCTGAGCGTGACCCTGAAGCTTCCCAGCCCAAGTCCGCCCTGCAATGAACTCTCCTTCCTGTAACCACCCTTGGCCCAAGGTCTATGAGCCTCCTGTGGTCCTGGGCTCTCCTCTTGCTGAAGAAGCAGCTGATCGCTGTGCCTGGTTTCTCCCAAGCCCTGGGTGTCTGTCAGAGGTGATTCTGGGGAGAGGGATGCCTGGCACAGGGGGTGGGGACACCACCACTGACAGGCTCTGAGCTTGCTCGAGGAATGCTGAATTGTAAATATCCCCTCCCAATCTGGCCTTGGTGCTAGCTTGAGACACGGCCCTTGCTCCTGAGCTTGCCAGTGACTGAGCCAGCTCCATGGGACTCCTGGGGCCAACCCAGGGTGAAGTATGAGTCTATGGCAGCTCTTAGGAACAAGCCAGGCTGTCCTTTACTTATGGCCTCAGCAGTGTGTCCCCAGAAGTCTTGCTAACCCTCCCCATGCTGGGCCTGGCAGAATTCAGTGGTTAAAAGCTGGGACTCTGTACCTCAGTTTCCCCTTCTGTGAAATGGAGACAACACCATACCTGGTGGTGTTAGGATTCAATTATGAAAATGCATAAGCACAGAATCTGGTGCATACTTAATGCTTTCTAAATGAGACGGCGACTGCCTCTCCCCTACCTACCTGCCAACAAATGTCCCAGCCAGAAGCAGCCTTGGGAAGATAGGAAATATCTCCATTTGCAAATGCTTTGGCTGATCTACAAGGTGTGTAAATCTAGGGCCCTAAAGTAATTTCTCCTAGCAAATTTGTCAAGAGCTTCCCCATTCCCTTTTGGGATCCTGCTCTCCTCCCTCCTCTCTGTGAACCCCATCCCCACTGACCTGCACATGCTGGACTTCCGGGAGCTGGAACTGCTGGGTGATGAGGGGGGGGTCTGGTAGGACCAGCTGTAGTCTGAACCCTTCAGGTCTTTGATCACCTGGACAAGGATACACATGGGGGTTACTGCAAAAAGCCTGAGAGCTTATAGAGCCAGAGGCCCCCCATTCTTGTCTCAATTGTGAGCCACACCCCAGGAGAAGACCTGGGAGTCTGAAGCCCCCTCCCCAGCTTTCTCCTAATGTGGGGAGTAGGGAAAAATGTGGCAACAGTCATCCTTCTCTGAGCCCCTTCAGCTCACACACACTGAGCATAGATTGAGTCTAGCCTGGGCAAGGTGAGAATGACCATGACACCATGGGGTTCGGTTCAAATTGTTCCTGTACCCCTGTGAGTTTCAGTTTTCTCCTGTGAATTGGGGCCAACTGCCTCTATCTGAAAGCACTTTTGGGAGGATTCAATGAGATGACCTGGGAATGTGCTTAGTGGAGTGTGGGGCATGCAGTAAGTGCCTAAGCAGTGTAATGCTCCATGGACTGTCAGGTAGGATTGGTCCAAGTGCAGTGGGAGCTGGGTGGGGGGTGAGGAGGGCAGGTGTGCCTGGGTCTCAAGGTGTGACAGGGTTTCTTGGTGTGAATGGGAGCCAGGAATCTCTGGTGGGGGAAGAGAGCCTTGAAAGGGGCAGACTCAGGGTTCCCCCAAGGATCTAAGACTTTGGCCATGTGCTCTCAATCTGAAACCCATGTTGGGTCTGGGCAGATCACCTTGTCACCAGGAACAGGTGCTCCTGGACATCCAAAGTGGCTGTTGGAAGGCATCTGGTCTTCTACCCCCAGCTGCCTCCTCCAATGCTATCCCCTTCTTTCCTCTGCTGTCCCCAACCAAAGCAGCCCATCTCCTCCCCACCTTTGGGCCTTGGCCCCAGGGCCATTCGCACCTGCTCGCTGGCGGGAGGCAGCTTGTGGGGCTCTGCGGTCAGTACCACCAGGTCATCGATGATGCCCTGCAGGTGGGTGATCTCTCCCAGCATGGTCAGCTCTCCATTCTGAGAAGGCAGCAGCCAGTCAGACTCACTGCCCACCCCTCCTGCCTCCCTGCTAATCCAGGCTGCTGTGGGTGGGCAGAGGCAGGGCCCTGTGCAGACCCAATGGTTGGCGCTGCCACCAGTCTGTCCAGACCCACTTGGGCACAGTGAGCTACGAGCACTGTCTCTGGGTCAGAAGCACAAGGCCCTGACATGCCAGCCAGGCCTCAGTGAGGGGTGGCCTTCCTTGGAGGTCAAGAGGTCAACCCTAGACTCAGCCCAACCCGCTGGGGCCTCTGAGTCACCAGGAGACCCACCACCACAGGCTGCAGGAAGGTGATGAATGTGCAGAAGCGGCCTCGCTCCTCAATCAGTGCCCGGCGCACTGCCTGCTTCTCCGTCTCCTCCAGCAGAAGGTACATGTCATTGACATCTTGCAGGGCACTGTCCAGCTGGGGCTGCAGGTCTCCTTTCCCTGGGGGAGTTGGGAGGAGAGGCCATGCTGGGGATGCTGGCCCTGCTCACTGCACCCATGGCTCAGGCCCCCTTGGTGGTGCCCCTGGCCATGGGGCTGGGTGCTGCCACAGGCCACGGGTCTGGGGAAGGCAGTCAGGACTCTGGGACTCATGGAGGGGCTGGTCCTACCAGAGCAGGTGAAGAAGACACACACACGCACAGGAAAGACACCAAAGCTGCAAAGCCACCCAGGACCTAGGGTGGGCTGAGCCTTGGGCAGCCCCAGGGTGGCTCTTGGAAGCCCAAAAACTCTGTGGACCCCTCAGGCACTCTCACTATCTGTGGCATAGAGCCCCTCACCTCATAGTCCAGGGAGGTGGGGTAGAAGCAGAACAGAGCAGAGCATGGGGCTCAGTTATAGGCTAGGCCACCGGAGGGTAGGGTCAGGAGAGCTAGGGGCTGGTAGTTGGGGACAGGGCCAGGGCGTCTTGGTGTGGGCCCCTGCTCAGCTCAGAAGCAATGCACAAGGACAACAGCAACACAAAAAAGCAGTGAGAAAGAGAGAGGTGAGAGGATGGCTTAGAGGAGAAGATGAGATGGCAAGTGGGGAGGTGATGGGCAAGGTCACAGGGCTGGCCCAGTGGGGGCGGGGCAGCCAGGGCCTATGCCCCCCACCCTACCCCTGCCGCCCCTCCTGGCCTGGCAGACTGACCCAGCAGTAGCCCCAGCCTCATCCCTGGCCAGGGGCCCCAGGGGAACTGTGCCCCAGGCCCCTCCCTCGGTGGACCAACCGCCTTCCTCGCTCTTCCTTGGCCTGGAGAGGGTCCTTCCAATGGCCCTGAGCTGGGGGAGACAGACAAATGCAACAAGGACGGGAGGAGTAGGTGGAGGGATGGACATTTGACTTACCAAGTAGCTCTACAGGAAGGATGTGGGAGGAGAGGAGGAGAGACAGAGAAAGAAAGAATGTGTGAAGGACAGCCGGATGGACAGCGCCACTCCTGGGGGCCTGCCTGCGCCTCTCGGGCCACCTGCTGCCTCCCCAAGGGAGGTCCTGGGCCAGTCTGGGGTACAGGGGGCCACCCTCTGTCCCACCCAAGATTGGAGGGGCCTGGGCTGGGGAGTGAGCCCCTGTGTCTTGGAAGATGCCTGGGTGACCCAAAGGGCTGTGAGGGGGCTATGGTGGGGGCCCTGTGGGGCTGTGACCGGGTGACAGCTGTTGCCTCTACCTTTGCGTGCCTTCTTCTGCAGCTTCAGCGTGTCTGAGGACTTCTTCTTGATCTCATGCCGAGCCCGTTTGTACTCTGATCAGAGGGGGAGACGGGAGTGCTACAATCAGGGAGGGTTCCCAGAGCAGCCAGGGGGAGAAGGAAGCCCAGTGAGGGCCCTGCCCACCTTTTGCGTGGTCCTTGTCTAGCTGGTTGGCCGACTTCTTCCAGTCCTCGATGCGCTCCTGCAGGGGGTTGATGAGGCTCTCCAGCAGTGCGCTGCGGGCGGGCAGGAGAGTGGGTCAGGCCCGCCAGGGGGTGCCCCACGACCGCCCCCGCCTTCCGCCCGCCCACTCACTTGGTGAACTGCCGCAGCTTGGTCTCGATGCTGCGGTGGCGCATGCACATGCGCGTGAGCGCCGAGCCGATGTCCCGTGTGGCCCCTGGCGAGGCAAGCGTGCGGCTTGGGAAGGGGCCCATCCGGGCCTCCGCAGTCCCATCTCGGGCCACTAGGGGGCGCCTGGCTCGCGAAGGCCAAACAGGGATCCTGCTGGACCCGGCGTGGGGAGCTTGATTCTTAGTCTTTTTTGAGCTACTCATAGATGTCAGAGCCCTGGTCATCCTGGCTACGCCAGTCTCCTGTGGCTGCGGTACCCTGCTGTGCAGGCCAGGAACCTCCCCTCTCTCCTACCTCGGAGAGGCCAGCGCCAACAACTATCCAAGCAGTGACCACCAAAATTCCCCTCCAGCCCTACCAGGAACCTCCTCCAGGGGTGCCCAGATGCAGGCGTGAGAGTGCAAGTACACGCCCAAGGATGGGAAGGAATAGGAGTCCCAGGTCTCTGCTACTCTGACCAGAAGGCAGTGGAGACGCCATGCCCAACAGAGCAATGGAGCGCTCACCTGGCCCCATATGCTCTCAGAAGGGCATAGAAGGGTGCCAGGAAACCATAATCAGGCTCATCGTTTGGAAGCGTGAATGAACTGCAGCTGAGGGGTCAAGTGAGCTGCCCACGGCAAGAAGGGAATCCCTCTGTGCGTCATGTCACCACACCCACTCCTGCTTGCATGCCTCTTGTGAGGGGGGCTCACTCTCTCCACAACCAGCCCATTCCATAGGGGAGCAGACTCTGGGCCTGGCTCCTCTCCCTGGCCCATACCCTATGCAGACTTTCCAGGTCCCAAGCCCACCCTAGGTGTCTCCAACTCCCAGCCCCGCCCCTCCCCACCTCTGGTGTTAGTAGCCATGTCAGCCACTTTCTGGAAGGCATCCAAGAAGGCCACAGCAGCCAGCACAGTAGTCCTAAGGAGAAGGACAGTGGTGTGGGTCATCAGTAGGTAGGATGTCCCCTCATCTTTCATGTGCCCCTTCCCAGCTGGGGTACCCCCGAAGCCTCACCTCAGCTGGGAATGTAGCTTTGTGGCCTTGGAGTTGAAGTCCTCCCAGATGGGGTAGGAGCTCTGCTGGGCAGATGGGAGAGGAGATGCAGTGAGCCCTGTGGGGCTGCACTGTTCTCCCTGAGCCGTGTTCCCCCACATGCCTCATCCAGACTCTGGGCAGTTTCTGGGAGAGTGGCCCTGTCCCCACAGAGGAGGAGGCTTTTAGCCCTCTGGAGGACAGAAGACTGAGGACAGAGCCACCAGGCATGAGCAAGGCCATGGCTGGGAATGGGAGCCTCTGCAGACAGCTGGGAAGTCTGTCCTACTGTCTATAGTGGGCAACCATTTCGGCCTACATCCCTTAGGGACATGGAAGCAGTCACTGGTAGGTTCCATCTCCTTAGGGTTTCCCAGGGGCCTGTCAGGGAATGTGGGAGAGCCCTGTGAGGGCACAATGTTTTCAGAACACACTTGGGATAGTGGGTGTTTACCTGCCCACCTGGCTTGGAGATTGAGGTGCAGTGTGGAGGGCAGGCTGGCAAGGTGTGAGGCATTATCAGGTCTAAACTGGGGCTTCCAGGGGCCCTGTCCTGTACTGTGGAAGTTGCAGCTGGCAGGCTGGCCATCCAAGGCCAGTAGCAGTGGCTCCCTGGCCCGGGTAGGCCATGGCTGCTGCAGGGCCAGGCCAGCCAGCCCGGGACAACCAGGCCTCAGCTGAATGGGGCCTTGTGCGGCCAACAGAGCCACCTTTCTCCACCCCCTTGTGCCCCTCCCCTCCTGGGAAACAGTGTGGCCTTTATCCCAGCCTGGCCCAAGGCTCAAGTTGGGAGGGGGTTTCCCAGTAGGGAGGTCGGGCTCTTGGAGACCAAGTTGTCTAGTCTGATGAAGGGGCTTTTCTGGCTAATGCACTTTCTCCATGGCTGCAGGCTCCTGGAGAAACCTCAGCCCTGGCCCAAGGGCCCTGTGGTAGCTTCAATCCTTGAAGGGCCCCAAGAAGGGCCTGCAAAGCCCCAATATGAAGAGGCTTCTGACCTTCCCCTTCATGTAAGATGGTGCACCTCAGGCTGGGGCATTTACGAGGAAGGGGATGGCAGAGACCTAGCTCCCAAGGCCTCAGAGGGGGATCTGCCCAGCTGGAACCCCAGGGTGGGCTCTGGCTGGCTTCTCCAGGTGAGGAGAGAGTTTGCAGGGGTGGTGAGATAAGTGGCCACACCAAGTCTCAGAACCTCTCTCCCCGCCCAGCCAGACCAGTGTCCAGTGAAAGCAAATATTTGAGAATCCAGAGACTGGAGTAAGAAGGGGAGACTGTGGGTGGGCTCAGGGTAGAAGGGACTGGGAGGCTATCTCTGGCAGTCCCGAGGAGCTGACGTATGCCTGGGACACCTCAGGGCTTTTATGAAAGGAGGCATCCTCCTACCACTTAGACCCTCCCCTCAGTCTGGATGCCTTGAGGAGACCTCCCTCCAAGGGGCAGAGAAGATGCTAGGGGTGTGGAGCTTCAGAGCCAGCTGTCCTGGCGCCTAGGAAATCTTCTTAGTCCCCTCAGCAGCCCTGGGGCATTTTTAGAGATTAAAGCCTCTCCAGTAGGTAGGGGACAAGATGGGGCATGGGGGAGGCCAAGCCCGGTTTCCCTTTGGCAGATGGATCTGGGATTCCACCTCTTTCCCCGTGTAATCCATGCAGAACCCCAGAAACAGGGAGTTGAGGGGCCAGAGCAGCCAGTGCCCTAGCAAGTGTCCTCAGCCTTCACCTGGTCCAAGAGAAGAATGCTAATTTTGCTTCCATTTTACAGATGAGGAAACTGAGGCCCACACAGATTAGCTGACTTGTCCAAGGCCACAGGGTGGCAGGGTGAGGATATGATTCTGTGTCTCCTTGGTCACTGTACTTCAGGTAGAGGGATCCCCTGACAAACAGGACAATAAGCACCTGAGCCTCAAAGCTGGGGAGGTGGGAGGGATTTCAGGGAGGGGGACAGCTAGCTTTGCCCCAAGCGGTGGCTGCTCTGGAAGCTTCACAAGGTGGGGGCTTGTCATTAGAGGTGCCCAAATGGATAGGAAATGAGATTGGGGGGGGGCATCTCCTTAGTCTGGCAGTGGACATGGGATGCAGGTGAGCAGCCCATGGAAAGATCCCAGAGAGGGAGCTTTCCAGGTGGCCCTGGGCCAGGGCTCCCCTAGCCTGATTCTGCACAGGACTGGACCTACCTCCTGGGATCAGTGTGGGGACTCAAGGAGGCTGTGTGGAGGGTGACCAGCATAGGCCCGTGCACGGTAAGCACCCACGGTAATGCTGGCTGAAGAAGAGGATACATGCCCTGCCCCTTGGCCAGGAGCCCTCAGCAGAGGCCTGGCCAGGGCCCATGTGTCCAGGTGACACCCCTCACTCTTGGGGGGGGGTAGGCAAAGATGATGACCCCATTTTCTAGATGGGCCAGTGCTGGGTGGAGGTGCCAGTCCCTCTGCTGAAGGTCTGTGCCTAAGCCTATTCCTGTGGGCAGGTCCTTGGCCCCACTGGCCCTTCCTGGGCTTCAGTAGGCAGCCTGACACTAGCGGGCATTTGGCCTGGTCTTTTTGAGGCACAGAAGGCAGTGAAAGCTCCTGAAGGCCTCCCCATTCCAAAGCTGGTGCCCTCCTCCAGGCCGTCTAGGCTCCAGGCATAGTTTGGGGAGCTCCTCTCCCCTTCTATACCCCTCAAGCCCAGGGTCAGAGCCTTCCAGAGGCCCCAGTGAGGGCTGTTGTTGGGCCTGTGCATGCACTTGTGGGGCAGCCTCTTCTTCCCTGGAACCCCTGCTACCTCTGCAGCTCAGGCTACGGAGGGCAACAGCCCCAAATCCAGGTGGTCAGCCTCCAGGTGGCCCAGTTCCTTCCTCTGCCCTGAGCCAGGGCCCCTGAACACATGCATGGTAGGGACATACTCATACTTGGCATGAACCCAGGTGAAACCTCTCCCATTTTGCTTCCAAATGTCAAAAGATCCCACCTGATGTCTAGCCTGAACCTTTTGCTACAATCTGGGCCAAATTTCCTTCTGTCTTATCCTAAAGTTCCTTCCAAACTGGCAGGAGACAGAGGACAATCCTGGTCCTCTTCTCTAAACAAAAGCTGCTGCTCTTTGCAGTGGTTGCTGCAAGGCTGGGGTTGAGGGGGAAGCGCCCCCTCAGTCAGCCCTAGCAGTGGTTGGTGGGGGAGGGTGGTCTGGGCTGCCCAGCCCCAGAATGGGACCCTATATGGCCAGGGCTGTGAGGCCCACAAGGCAGGTGGGGCTGCTGAGGGCCAGTTGAAGGGACCTGCAGGTAGAGGTAGACACAGCTGCAAGGGATGGAGGTCCCCTGGGGAGGGTGCCAGGCCAGGCCAGCTTTAGGCCTTTTCCTGGGGGGCAGGGATCTGGCACTTGCCCCTGTGGTTGTTCCCCTGGCAGCCTGGGAGCCCCGACCTCACAAGGGCCTGTCCTAGCACTGTGGTGTGTGGTGTCCCTGGCCTCCCAGTGGGATTCTGTGTTGTATACTTGGTGAGTGTGTGCTGGGCTGGTAGAGGGGTATACTCAGGAGTTTCTGTGGGGAGCACCGTCCCAGTTCTGTCCCTTGCTCCTCCTGGCCCTTCCATCCTTCCCCTTTATTCTAGGAAAGGGGCAGAAGAGACAGGTGGGAACACCAGGTCCCAGCCCCTCCACCTTCTCATTGGAGCTGAGTTTTTTCTACCTAGCCAGCTGGGGCAGCTCTGCCAAAGCTTGCCTTCTTTAGGGGAGAGAGTCCCCCTAAGCTAATGAGGGCTGAGGTCAGGAGCAGACTCTAATAGTCTCCTTAATGACCTTGAGCCATCTCCAGGCCTCAGTTTCCCCACCTGGTGGGGTAAGCCAGGAATGAGAGGCCTGCTGCAGCCTGACCTTGGGGAGCGGGGCCTGGGCTGGGAATGGTGTGGGAAAAATGTTCCCTTGGGGTTGTTCCACTAACCCAAGCTTTATCCTGCCCCCTCCCAAGGTGATGGTAAAGGCGTTATCCTTGGATGCAGGGAAATCGGCCTGGAGACCTTGACATCCAGAGCTTCCTGGGGCTTGTGGGGGGGGGGCGGGGCGGGGCGGGGCTGGGGGCGGCAGTCGCAGGGTTAGGCTCAGAGGCCTCTGGCTGGGAAGGAGTTAACGGTTCTCCGCTTTATTATTTTTTCCTGCTTTGGCGGTGACAGCATTGTCTGGGCTCCAGGCCGTCGGGGAAGGGGTGTCGGGGGGCATGGTGGTGGTAGGGGGCGGGGGGCTGGTGAGACCCTTCAAGGGTTGGAGCCAAGCCCCACTCACGGTCTGGGGGTCTGGGGCACAAGGAGCCCGCGTGTGCGCAGGCTCGGGTCGGGACCCCAAGGGGCGACCCTGGGTACCGCGCGGACACCCCGACACACGGGCACCCACACCCCCAGAGGAGCACCCGGAGATACGGGCGCACAGACGCAGGCAGTACACGTTTAGACAAGGACACACAGACACCGCGGGGCGCCGCCACAGCAGGGCACGGCTACCCGCCGCCACGCGCCCCGGAGGGGACACGCACCCGAAACGCGCGCCCGACCCCGCCGCGCCCCGGTTACCTTCATGTCGTTGACTATGGCCTGGAAGAGCCCGCCCAGGGCGCCGCACTCCTTCTCCGCTGTCTCCATGCTCGGGCCGGGAGGCGGCAGCGGCGGCG
>NW_003852442.1:9766434-9806604 GCF_000181295.1 Otolemur garnettii
CGCGGCCTGGACCAGGCTTTGAAATCCGAGCCCGGGCGCTGGCAGACTGGTCGGGCGACCGGGGCCCGCGGGCCCGGGCGCCCCCACGGGTTAGGGTGGCGCTCGGGCGGGGCCTATCCTGCGCACGCGGGGGCAGGATGGCTGCTGGGGTCTCAACGTCCAGGATAGGGCCTCGAGTCCATCTCCTGCCCTTTGGTCTGGGGGTCATTGGGGGAGTGAGATGGGGTCGGTGCATCCCCAGACGGATACTTAGTATGGAGCTGGGGGCAGATCAGTGTCATGGGACTGCCCACCTTGGGACATTTCGCCGGAGACACAGACCCTCCGGCTTAAGTTCTCAAGCTCCTTTTCCAATGGCAAGGGATGGGATGACTGAGGCCTGGCTTTTGTGATGGAGGGTGGTCTCCTCACCTGTGAACAATTCCTTCCTGAGCCTGTGTCGGCCCTCGTCCGTGGGTACAAATGCACATGCATGGGAGTGAGGGCAAGTTCAGCCTGTCTTTCTGGGAGCTCCAGGCAGGGAAGCCCATCTGGAGGGGTAGCTCCATGCTGGGGGCAAAGCAAGAACAAACTCCTTCCCTCCTACCCCAGGAGTCTGTAGGAGCCACTCTAGAGCTTATGAGAATAAACTCAGGCTTCCCAAAGACTGGGCACAGGTGATCCTGGTTTACAGGTATGGGTGAAAAGGGATTCAAACTCCTTCCCTCCTACCCCAGGAGCCTGTAGGAGCCACTCTAGAGCTTATGAGGATAAACTCAGGCTTCCCAAAGACTGGGCACAGGTGATCCTGGTTTACAGGTATGGGTGAAAAGGGACTCTTTCAGCCAAAGCAAGGGTTGGGGCACCTGTCTGTCCCTAGACTGGCCTCTGGGCCTTTCCTTCATCACCCAGTGATCTGCAAAGTGTTCTGCTGTGTGTAATTCCCTTTCCATCCAGAAACTTCTGAGGTACAGCTCCCATCGTGGGGACGTCCCACTGCCCAATGACTCATGCTGACAAGATGGAAATCAGATTACCGTTCAGGGTCCCAGGGCAGGCCAGTGCCTGTGCTCTGTAGGTGTGGGTCTTAGAGGTGGAGAACTGGACCCCAGGCCCTTGGGGTGCAGCTAGGACTCCTTGGGGCCACCATGAGATCAGGTGTCCAGGACAGAAAAGAGCAGGTGGGTTTGGGTTGAGGGTTTTCTGTTATTTCTTTATTGGGGTGTAGAGGTGCATCATTCAGTAGAGATCTCTGTGCTGGCCTCTATGTGCATACAAGTATGTATACACATGTACATAACACACATTCACACATGTATGCACATACACACACATAAGGCCAGAGCTTTGCTGGGCTGGAGGAGTTCAAGATCTTTTTCCAAGAGGGTATTAGAAAGAGACTGATTCCAAGGGATGGGTAGCATTTGAGGCTGTGTCCCTCTCATCCCACTGGGTGGGCAGCCAGCTCTATCTGAGTGGCAGGTGCAGCTGAGCTGACAGCACTGAGGGCCTGGGCCCTGAGAGGAGCTTGGGTAGATAGAGCAGCATCCGGCCACCCCCGGCCCAGCCCTGGGCTGGTGGTCAGGTCCAGCCCTGGCCCTGAGAGGCAGGTTCTCAGGTTCCTAGGGTTTGTGGGGGTGAAGACCCTGAGTGTTTCATGGGACCACTCATTGGGCCCTTCATGTCAGGACTGTCAGAGGATGATCTTCCGGTCCATGGGATCCCCACGCCCACTCCGCTGGTGCCTCACTTCCAGGTGCTTGTTCTGGACCTTCTCAAAGTGCTGCAGCAGCTCTGTGTAGTCGATGCTGGGGGAGTCAGCCTTCTGAGACTTGGGGGCTGCATTCAGACTGGCTCTGGGAGGAGGGAGAAGGCTCAGCATCAGGCACCAGGTCACATGGGGGCTACGGGTAGAGAGCAAGGGATCTGGAGCCGAGTCAAGGCTGGTGGGGCTCAGCCTCCTGCCCAGCAGCTACCCTAGAGAACTGGGGCACCCCATTAGTACCCCCCCAACCCCTGCCGCCTGCTGCTTGGATATTGCCCTCAGCCTGTGGGCTTGGCGATGAGGCCCAGAGCAGGCATCTAATAGGGAAGC
Organism: Otolemur garnettii; assembly: GCF_000181295.1. Taxonomy (NCBI): domain Eukaryota; kingdom Metazoa; phylum Chordata; class Mammalia; order Primates; family Galagidae; genus Otolemur; species Otolemur garnettii. The sequence goes on from NW_003852442.1 coordinate 9,768,509, forward strand.
ATTTCCTGTTTACCAGTGGCTCCCTTTGGGGTGAAAGCCAGAGCCAGCAGCCAGCCAGGAAGCCAGCTGGGGCCTGGAACAGGGTCTGGGGACAAGGGGGAGGGGGCAACCTAGTCCTTTCTCTGGGGCTGGGCTTGGGCTGGGTACAACAAGCATTACTGAAGTCTCTGCTGGGCCCTCAACTTGGCAGGATTCTTGTTTTTGAGTGTTGGGGCCCTGAGGCCTATACTCACTCCCTGTTTCTGGGGGAAGGGGAACTGGTCTCTTCACTGGATACTGTGATAGCTCCTATGCTCCTGTTGCTACCACCGTCCCCAGGAGGTCTGGATGTGGCTGTGCAGTGCAGGCTGCAGTGCGCACAGGGCTCCCTAGCTGTTAAGGGACTGCAACTTCAAGCCCAGCGCTTAGCTTGCTCTGGCTACCAGAGCCTGTGAGCTGCTGTCCCATCCCTCACTGCTCTCCAGCTGAGTCTCACAGACTACTCCTTCACTCTGGCTTCCCTGGCTTGGAGAAGATCCCTGTGCTCTGAGAAGTATCTGCTTCCAGCCCTTGAGGCCTGGTGGCCCTGGTCAGGGTCTCATGAAGACCACGGGCTGCTGAGTTAAGCAGAAGACCCCTCAGCCCTCTGTATTCATGAAAAGACTCCAATACAGAGCATCCAGGCAGCAACTGAGCACAGGAGCTAGACAGACCTGGACCCAGCCGCATAACCCTGTCCTTGCCACTTAATGTTAGGCACGTGATTCAGTTTCCTCAGCTGTAAAGGGGGGGCTGTAAGGGTTCTTTCAGACATGGTGTCTTAAGAGCTCAGCCTGGTGTCCAGCAGCTTAAGGTGGTGTGTGCTGGTTGCCACTTTGGGGGAAACACAGTGGCGCTCCCCCCAATAGAGCTCTCACTCATGAGCTCCACCCGGCAGGAAAGACCAATGGCTGGAGCTTGACAGGCATTGGTCAAGGAGGCTGCAGGCAGGACCAGGATGGTGGACTCTTCCCACAGCTGAGACATCTTCCAGAGCCCAGACGCAGTGTCTTACACCCCTGCTCAGCTTCTGCCTAACCCCACCTGCTCTCCTCCCTCCTTTCTGTAAAGGACACACCACCAGAAAACACCTGGGATAGTGTCTGGCTGACTGTGCGCTGGGCCTTGTCCCTCTGCCTCCTGAATGGGGCTCAGTCATCGCTAATGCCACAAAGATCAAAAGCATCTGTGCACATCACCCCCAGCTTGTAATCTGGTGCTGGCAGCTCCCTAAAACCCCCTAGTCTCCCCTGGGCCTAATGCTTTGGCTTCCCAGGAGCACTGGGGGGAGCAGCATGCAGACCTGTGGGCACCCATCAGTGTTGTCCCTGTGGCCTTGGCCCAAGTATGTTAAGGGAGCATCTAGAGTTAGGGCTCTGAGCTCCAGGTGTCCCTTGGCTTCCTCAGAAGCCCAGGCTGTTCTCTGGGCCATAGGGTGACTGTGCCAGGGAGGTCCTTCCCCATTCTTGGGAGCCCAGAGTGGTCCATTCTTGGACCCCTGGGTGGGGTCCACCCACTTGCTTTTGATTTTTGTGGTGCCAGTGGTGATTGACCTCCCTCAGGAGGCAGGGGCACAAGGCCTGGTAAAGCATCAGCCACAGACACCACGCAAGGTGTTTTCTAGTGGTGTGTTCTCCATGGGAAGGAGGGGAGGGAGCAGGTGGGGATGAGGAGGAGTGGGCTATATCCTGCTCCTCATGATGGCCGACCCTTCCTGAGATCTTGGGAGCAGGGAAGCATGTGTCCCCATGGGGCTAGGAGGCACTGCCTGGTTTTGGAGCATGGCTCAACCCTTTCACTCTTTGTCTACAACAGCCCCAGGCACTCAGTGGCTGAGGATATCCAGCCATCGGAGCAGAGCTGGGATTCCAGCACCCTGAGCTGGTCTCTTCTGGTGCCACTCAACCCACACACCTGTCCCTAGATTTTCCTTCAGAGGTTCCCTCCTGCCTCACTGAAGAGATGGTCCATGGGCAGTGGCCCAGAAGCCTAGGTGGGGGCATGGTTGTTGAGCTCTGCTGGAGCCTTCAGGACACACAACAAGCGACGAGGGACAGGCAAGGAGAGCAGGAACTGCCCAGCTGTTCCTGGCTGGCAGGTCTGTCAGGCAACTCAACGCAGCTGCCAGCTGCCTGCCCCTCCCAGGGCTGGGACTGTCCCTCTATGCCCAACCCTGCAATCTGACCCCTCTCCCAGCTGTTCCTGAAGCCCTTCCTTGCCCACTGTCCATGTCTATCATCTCTCTTCTCAGGTCTTTTTAAGAAAGGCTGGGCAATGCCTCACACACCCATTTAGTCCACCTGTGCATTTACTGATGAAACCAAGGCATCAGACTTGCCTGAGGTCACACAGCAAATCCACAGCAAAGCCTGGACCAGATCTGAATCCAGGCCCAGCCCTCTTGCTCAAGAATTGCCTGACTCTGATCATGGGGGATGCTGAAGAAATCCTTTCTCCCAGCTTCCCTCTGCACACTTGTTCTACCCTGGGATGAATATGGGAAGAGGTCAACTATACTTAGAGCCTTGTGCCTAATCCTCCAGGATGAGGAGATGCAGCACACAGGTCTCCGACAGTGACACTGACCTTTAACACCATAGGGTCAGCTGCCTGACCGATACACCTCCCCTGGGAAGGCTGGTTCCCATGGAGAAACTGGAGGTCACAGTGAAGCAGCCCTTCCTGCAGCTTCCCCCTTCTAACAATCCCTTCCCCTCCTGAGTGGCTTCCAGGGCAACTCTAACACCCACATGGAGCTGCAAAGGCCAACATAGAGGCCAGGCTAGTAACCCGCAGTGTGGCTCCAGGGCTTCTCTCTGCATCTCAGGGCTGGCGGCTCTCTGGTCGAGGGAATCCAAGTGGCTGTCTCCCTGCTCCCTTGGGCACCACAGTGTACCCAATGCCAATGCTGTCTCCTTGGGATTACCTGGTTGGCACCCTGAGCAGCTGGGACAACAGCTGGCACCAGGGCTATTCCTGTCACCTGGAGCACTGCTGTCTGGGGAAGGGGCAGGCAGGACAGAAGCTGGGCCTTGGTGAGGGCCATACTTGCTGGGGGCTGAGCCTGTTTAGCTGGCTTGGGGCAGACAACCAACAGGTGCCTCTGCGGGGCCAGGTGGGGTGGTGGAGGCGAGGCCTGCTGGTGTGGAGGACACAGGGGCCTTGAGCACGGGTATGCCCATCTCAAGGTTGCCTGTGTCCACCCCAAGGGCAGAGCCTGAGGCCCTTCACTAGAGCCAGGCACAGGCCCGCTGAGTGGCTCAAACAGCCTGGGAGGGAATTCTAGACACACAGGGCATCTGATGCAAGCTGGGTGCACTCCATTCAGCGTAAATCTTCTCAGTGGCTCTGCCCGTTTCCATGGCGACCTGACAAGTGAAATTTTCCATCTCGGATGCCAAATGCCTGTGGATGAGGCAAAGCCTCCAAGGGTTACCAAATATAGACACAGCCCAACAGGCTCTGGGGCAGGGGCTGCACTGGGTGCATGATGGGGGCCTGGGCCCCTGCCCATAGGCTGCTGAGCTGGGCCTCTGGGAGAAGGTGTGCCTGGGCCAGAGCAGGGAGCCCCGGTTGCACTCATCTGCCACCCCACCCAGCAGGGGGCTGGGAAGGTCCTAGTAGCGCTGGGGTCTCCCAGTGCTCCCAAGTCCAGTTTACCACAGCCAGGGTGGGGAGGGATATCTGAGGCCTGGGAGATGCCTGGACTGGGCCCTCTCTCATTCTCTTGCCTGACTGCCACCAGGGTGCCATCTCTCAGCTGGGGCAGGGACTCTGTTTGGGTAACTCTTGGATGCCATCTGAGATTTTAGAATTTGTCCTAAGCTTGGCCGAGACTGCTTAGAGAACATACTGCTACTATATACCACCTTCCTTGTAAATAAGCACCTCAGCCTGATGTTCTGACCTGGATGTGCAAGGCCAAAGGGCAAGTGGCTGAGGCTGGACTGTGGCTGCAGTGACAAGAAGGGTGAGAGCTGAGGCAAGGGGACCTTGGCAGCCCCTCAGTCACCCCTCCTCACCAGACACCTCAGCCAGGGTCCTGCTCCATATCAGGAAAGTCCTTTGGGGGCAGGGCCGCAGACCCAGCTGCACTTACTCAGTCTGCAGCAGCTCGGGGTTAGGCACGCACTGGAGCCGGTGCGAGAGCAGCTGGAAGGCGCTGCTCTGGGGCAGCAGCATGAGCAGGCCGTACAGGGCCTTGATCAGGTAAGGGTTGTTCTTCACGTCCAGCAGCTGCAGGCGCAGATCTGTGGTGGGCAGGGGACAGAGGCCAAGGTTCAAGGGTCAGAGGTCTGGCACCGCTCTGGAACATATCCAGCCCAGAGCCCCAGCCTCAGTCTGGCTGGGGCCACCAGCACAGTGGCACCCACAGCCCGTGAGTGGGTCAGCCAGGTTGCTAAGCTTGTGGTGAGGCAGGCACCCCTTCCCAGCCAACCCAGCCTGCCCCCTCCTCTGCCAGGAGTGTCTTGGCTGTTTCCATGATCTCATCTTTCTTCCTTTCTACCCACCTGCCTGTCTGTCTGATCTTTCTAGCAGTCACCTCAGCTCGGTGACCCCCAGACCGCTGCTGGGCCTGGCCCACTCCCCTGCCCCCAAAGCCCAGCTACCTCCCCAGTAATGAGGGTTCGGGCTTGTAGTGTAACAGATTCCCCAGTCGGCCCTGCACGTGCCAGCACAAGAGAGCTATAAATAGGGTGTGCTGGAGAGAAAGACGGTGGATTAGGACAGCTTTAAGGGAGAGCAGGATGGAAAAATGCTTTTGTGTGTAGTGTGACACACACCAAAGCCCAGGAGTGCCTGGGAGGAGCTTTTGAATCTCCAGCTCAGACCAGCCCACTCCCACTCTGCCAGGGGAGAGATGCACTCGGGTCTCTGCCCAGCACCCAGACCAACCCGAGATGCATGGAGCCTGCTGGCTCCTGTGCAAGGCAGGCCCCACTTTCCCAAGGCCCGTGGGGAGACTGGACTCAAAACAGGCTCTCACAGCTCTCCTGTGAGTCTCTTCAGGTAGAGTCTGGGCATCCTCTGTAGGGAGAGCTATGCTTCTGGAGTGACCATGTATCCCCAGAAGCAGCTAGGCTTGGGGGCAAGGAAGCAGCAGACTAGGGCCTCTTCCCCAGGAGGCACAAGTAGAGGAGACCCATATTGTTGCCCCAGGGCTGGCCACTCCGGCAGAAGCATGGGCCTGCCTAGGAGTCTTTTCTTCCCTTTGGGCCTTGGGGAAAACCTGGGATTTCCTGTGGCTTAGATAGCACCACTGAGATCCAGGCAACTCGGGGTATTGGGCCAGGAGTGCGTTCTCCTGTAGTCTAGTCACCCTTCCCCAACAAGGCCCTGGGCCTGAGGAGAAAGTGCTTGGGGCTCCTCCAGGGTCAGGTTGGGTGAGTGGGTGCCTGTCCTGGGAGGCTCTTAGGGAGGTGACACATCAGGCACACTTGGGACAGGCTTTGGTGGTTTCTGCTGACAACAGGGGCATCAGTCACCCATGGCACTTTGCTGCTGGGAGAAGCAAGCCCTCTGAGTGGGAGCTGGGGGAGGGCAGGAGGGCCTCTTAGCTCCTGCATTTACTTTGGCCTCCAGAACTCAGGCTGGGTAGGTCAGACCTGTTGCCACAGAATGGCAGGCCTGGGTGGCCAGATTAGTGGGGAAGGGGGCCCCTGGTAGGGTTGCCTCCCAGCTCTCTATGTGCTAACACATGGGTGTCGCTTGGAGTGTGCCTGCTTTGGGCAGCAGGCATCATGTGTGCCGGGGTGCCGGGGCGGTGTTCACCCAGCCAGCTGCCGCCTTTGCACATTCAGATTGGGTGTTACTAACCAGGCAGCTCCTGCCCACCTACTCTCAGCAAACTCCAACTCTTTTTCCCAAGAGGTGTGGGCATGGCTTCTGGGCAAACAGGAGCACTTGCAAGGGGCCCCACGACTTCAGAGAGCCAGGGCAGAGGGCAGTAGGCTTAGAGGAGTAGCTGGAGACAGGCCTGGGCAAGCCTTGGTATTAGCCTTCAGGTGGGTTTTACTGTCAGCACTGACCTGAGGGACACAGGCAGGTCCCAAGTTCTGCTCTGTGTACCCCATCCCCACACCAGCTGGTCTCTCAGTCCTGTCATTCCCAGCCCTACATTCTTGACATTCCAGAAGCATCCCTGGGGTGACTGCCCTCCCTGCCCCCCCAGCCTTGGCCAAGAGCCAATCCTGAGATTGGCTCAGCTGGGCCTCCCTCCAGCCTGGCCAAAAGCTGAATGCTGGGCGTGCTAGGTGGGTGAGGCAGACACAGGACTCTCACATGTGAAGATGGGGCACTCGATGAGCTGCACCAGCTTGTCCACTTCTGTGAGGAAGTCCACAGTGACCTCCAGGTCCCCGCTGGGTAGGCAGTCAAGGAAAGTCTGACCGCTGGGCCAGCACAGCCACAGCTGCAGAGCTGGTGCCAGGCTGGTCCCACCTTGGTAGTACGTGGCAGAGTGCAGCCTGGCGCTTGTCCTGGCAGCTGGCAGCACCATGTGGCCTTCACCCCGGTCCCTGACTTCCTTTGCCCAGAGTGCAGACTTTGATGAGCAGGATCTAGTATACAGAGCGCATGAGGGTGTCCTCTTCCCTTGTCCCCTCTAGATGGAAGCCGCCCGTGTGCACTCAGGTTCTGGGCCTGCCTACAACCTGCCTTGTCTATATCCTCTGGTATAGAGGCTCTTTTTTTTTTTTTTTTTAAGAGACAGAGTCTCACTTTATTGCCCTTGGTAGAGTGCTGTGGTATCAGAGCTCACAGCAACCTCCAACTCCTGGGCTTAGGCGATTCTCTTGCCTCAGCCTCCCAAGTAGCTGTTGCAGGCGCTCGCCACAATGCCCAGCTATTTTTTTGTTGCAGTTTGGCCGGGGCCGGGTTTGAACCTTTTACCCTTGGTATATGGGGCCAGGACCCTACTCACTGAGCCACAGGCCCCGCCTTCTTTGTTTTTTGTTTGAGACAGAATTTCACTTTGTCGCTCCTGGTAGAGTGCTGTCACGTCATAGCTCACAGCAACCTCAGGCTCCCAGGCTCAAGTGATTCTCTTGCCGCAGACTCCTGAGTAGCTAGGATTAAAGGCGCCCGTCACAACACCCAGCTATTTTTAGAGATGAGGTCTCGTTCTAGCTCAGGTTGGTCTTGAACTCATGAGCTCAGGCAATCCGCCTGCCTTGGCCTCACAGAATGCTGGGATTTCAGGCGTGAGCCACTGTGCCTGCCTTTAGAGGCTCTTATCACAGCCCCACAGCCTGTCAGAGAGGACTGGGCAGGAGACAGGGCCACATCAGGGCTGCAGCAAGTGTGTTAGGTGGTGGCCAGCCAGAATTTGGGTCACACAAGTGCCAAGAAGACCAGGATCTGGGTTGGGGAAGGAAAGCAGGGACCCTGCAAGGACCCAGGCAAGGTAGCTCACACCAAGTCCAGGGTTGCACACCAGGCATTCACAGATGAAGCTGTTTGCTTCTTGGTGCCTCTTACGGGGGCCAGAGTCGAGGTGTGCACAGGCTCTTCCCCTCCTGAAGCCCCTCTGTTCAGCCTGCTTCCCCCATCCCATCTCCTGCTGAGTCTACCTGGCTCTGGCTCTGTGGCCCTGAAGGCCCACTCCTGAGCTTGAGCCTGTAGGCCTTGCCTGCACCTGCCCAGGGCCTTCTCCTCAACCCCTGACCGACAGAGCCCTGAACAAAAGTGGCCAGCAGGAACTGCTGTGAACAGAGTGTACCTGCCTCATCCCTGGTGAAGGAGCTGGGGCTCACCCTCACCTGGTGGCCTGGTACCACTTGCTGGCTAGGCTAGGCTAGGCCCACTCAGCTCAGATCCCAACTCACAAGATTTCTCCAAGGCCAGTTCCCCTCTAAGAGGCCCTTAGGTGGCCTGCCCGTTGCTAATTGTGCTGTCCTTGATTCATCCCTCACAGCACCCTGGTCGGGCAGTCCTGGGGCTGAGCAGAGGGCCAAGGGCAGGAAGATGGCTGCTGGACACCCCACTGGGTGGGGAGGGGGTCACCCAGCCCCTCCTGCCCCTCAGTGGCCTACCCAAACAGTGAGGGAAGGATACAACTTCTGGATGAGGTCATAGGCGTGCTGGTAGTTCTGGGTGAGGAAGCACAGGGACACCGTGGTGACTGGGTTGTGGCACCAGGAGCGGTATAGGCAGCAGAACAGGTTCTGGCTCTCCTGAAAGAGAAGAGTGAGAGCACTTAGGAGGGCCCTGCTCCTTGTGGGACCAGGATGGAGGGAAGGGGAGCAGAGAGCCAGCTCATCCCCCCACCGTATTTGGCAGCCCAGCTGGGAGCTAGCTGTCACAAAGGAAACGCTGACAATTCCTCCTCAGACCCTGTCATTACCTCCCAGTCCCACAGAGCTGCACAGTGGTGAAAGACTGGTCAGGAGCCTGTCCTTTGTGCTGGTGTTACTGCCCTGGGCAAAACAACAGTAATTGTGCCCCTCAGAACTCTGGGGCCAGTGGGGCTGGGTAGGCAAGGGGAGCAGGCTAAAGCTTCCTCAGAGGCCAGGCTCTCCCAGTGGCATCCTCCCCTCTGTCCTCAAACACCACCTCCTCCCAGTGCAGGCCAGCCCAGGAGCTGAGCCCACACTTGGGGGAAACCTCTGCCCCTGATGAACATTCTTAAGGCCTCTGCGAATGTCTGGAAAGAACCACAGGAGGAAGGCAGGGCTGTGGCCTGGATCACTCTGAGCCACTTGGCCCTAGACGCCCTCAGACATGAGCTTGGATGTCCTAAGACTCCGGGGGAGGGTGTGGAGGCAGGGTCTGCAGGGTCCTGCTAGGCAGAGGCTGTGGGGAACAAAGCCTGAGCCCTGGCACTGAGGATGGGGCCTGCTGCAGCCCGCCATGCTCGGCCCTGAACCTCTCCTCAAGTCATAAGGGGAGCGAGTGTCTGCCTCCCTGTTCTCTCTGAGCAACCCTTGGTGTGTCCTCACCCAAAGTCTGGGATGGGCAACAACCTGATACCCTGGCTTATGAGAGGTACCTTATGACACAGTACAGCTATGGGAGAGAAGGGCCAGGCTGACAAGGACAGGAGAGTAATTAACCCCTTAGCTCCTGGCAAGGTTACTGTTCAGAGGCCTGACCCTGAAAAGGAGTGGGACCAGAGCCAGTAGAGGCTCTGTTTGGGGCGGGGGGGAAGGGGGATTTGGGTAAGGGAGGGTGTCAGGCAGAGAAGGCAGGGCTGGGGGAGGGTCAGGGAGGGCACCTGAACCTGAAGAGACTACAGACCCTTCTGCAGGCAGAGACCTCCACAGCAGATGACTCAGCTGGTGGTCAGCGCTTATACACAGCCTTCCACTCAGGGGTCTATTTCAGCTGGACTGGGCAGGTCTCAATTTCATCCCCATCGCCTTCCTGAGAGTGGCCTGGGGCTACTGAGGGGAGGACTGGGACACGTGCGAACAAACCCTGGGGTCAGACTCTGACCCGGCGTACCAGAGTCTTCAGGTCCTTGAGCTGATTTCGTAGCTGGAAGAGCTCTGTGGAGGTGAGCAGGATGGTGTTGAGGGCATGGACCATGGTGGAAGCGAACTTGAGGTCTTCCTCCTGGAGCAGGATGTCAGCCATCGAGTGGAAGATGTTCTCTGCGTTGAGCAGGAGGCAGAGCTGCCTGGAACGGGTGGTGGGGGTCAGGGCTTGGGCTGCTCTGGAGACCTCTGTGCGGAAGCCTGCTCTCCCTAGGGGGCTGGTGTGGAACCCTGACTCTGAGGCCTGTGTGGGTTGCTGGGCCCCACTCCACACCTCTCAACACTGCCTGCCTGGCCCAACACCTCTGGGCTCTAGAGGATATAGTGACCTCCCGTCCCCATACCAACAAGGGAAATGGCCAGGGTGGGGAAGAATCTTCTCCAGCCTGGCCCCCTCTGGCTACTGATGATGAACAGGGCCAGGGGCACATCCTGAGCTTTCCACCTGTGTCAGCAATGTCCCCCAGGCCATGGCACTCCTGCCCGCTGCTAAGCCGCAGTGACTGCTGCTCCACCCACTGCTGTTCCCCTGGCCTGGGCATGCCTGCAGGTGGCAGGGGCCCAGCAGGTACTTATGGAATGAACCTCATAAGGACCTGGGGTTTTTCTCTCACTGTACAGATGACAGTCTGGGGCAGGGGGGAGAAGTGACCTGACAAAGGCCCCAGGATTCCTGAGGATCAGAGCTTGGATCCATTGCCCCCTGCACCACGACTTTCCACTGTCTATCCTCTAGCAAGACTACTGGGGGGAGGGGGACAAGAATTGGGCTCTGTGAAACTCTATGTTTCGGTCTCCATATTATAAGAAAGAGAAATAACCCTGAGAATGAAGAAAAGCAGTTTTTCCAGGGTCTCTGGGGCAAGATGGTGTCCACAGTGATAAGTGGGTTTTGAGGACAGGCTCTGAGGAAGCCTCTGACCACCCTACTTTCCCATGTGCCCTCAGGGGCTTGGCTTTAGGGGACAAGCCTAAAGGCTCCCTGGGTGATGGCTTCCTAGCTGGGGTAGGGCCGGACTCCCATTAGGAGTCCCTGGGATCTGGAAGCTTCCTGAAAACTGAGAAGGAAGTAGGTGAGGGCCGTACAGGAGTGGGCAAGTGGATGGTGGGGGTTGGGTGCTGCCTGCCTCCCACACTCTGCTCCCAGGAAGCACTGCCACGCACCAGACAAGGGGTCTGAGTCCTCAAGGTCCCCCATGCTGCATGATGTGAGCCACGTCTGTGGCAACATGCCTGAATGTGTCCACATCCTCCCAGGTCACTGACCTTGTGCTAGACTCAGTGTTATCGAGCCCTGTTTCCTGCTTGCTTCTGAATACCAGCCATGGGTTTGGGGCCAGGCTGGAGAAGATTCCTCCCCACCCTGGCCCTGGAAAAATCCCAGAGAGTTTGGTAACGGAGAGGTCAAACCACGAAGCGCAAACAGTGGGCAGGCCATCTCCAGCCTAGTCCCAGCTGGAACCAGCAGGCCTGGGCAAGAAACCATGAGAGAAATCTAAACAAGGCCGAGGCAGGGTGGGTGAGTGGTGGACGCAGGACGTGAGGCCACTTCATCTCAGCCTTGCACGTGTTCCCCTGCTGTAAGGTGGTGGGCAGATGCGTCAGAGCTGGAGCTCCCAAACACCAGCTGTGTGATCTCAAGGTCTCTGCACAACTTCTCCACTTTTTACCCAGGGGCCATCCCTGCTGTGAGGTAGGGGGAACATTCAGAGGCCAGCTGGGAAGACTGGAGACAGCTTGTGTCAGGTGCCCAGCGTCTGGAACACGGACAGGGACCGGAACCTTCCCAGTGGGGATGACAGCCAGCCCACCAGAGGGAAGGCTGGCCAGGCTGCCTTAAGCCCAAGGCCGGGAGGTGGTGGCCCTGCTGAACTTGGACAGGGCTTCCCATCCCCTCCTAGCCCTCCCTTCCTGGGATAAGCCCTGTCTCCAGGGCCGTGGGACAGAAATGTTCCAGAAGGGCAGGCAAGGGAGGAAGGGGAGCGTTCTGACAAATGGTCACAAATGCCCGTCGCCTGCAGCTGCTGCCGTCTCCATGACAGAGGCCAACAGCTGAGCTGCTGCCAGGCAGCGCTCTCCAGGGATCACAGGCTGGGCCAGCCGGAGGGTGGGGGTGTCACGAATGTGAGGACAGCTGGGGAGGGTGCGAAGGACAGGCAGGGGCTGGCGATGAGGAGGGGTGGGTGCCAAGGCCTCTGGGTGTCCCAGAGAACCCGGGGAATGCAGACAGTGCTGCACAAGGTCAGGGATGGCAGAGTTTTCTGAATTACCCTCCTCTTCTCTTGCCACCAGCCACACGACCCTCTTGGATTCCCTCTCACCTCACTGCTGCACCTCCTCCCCTAACACTGGGATGGCCCTTCTGCTCTTCTCTCTCTAGTCTATGCCCCTTGCGGGTCTCTGGTCCCGTGGATGTGTTCAAAACTGTCTCTAGATCAGTGACTACCACATGTGCCCTCCTGCCCTGAGAACCCCTGAACTCTGGATGGGACTGCTGCTTTTCAAAGGCATTTCAAACTAAAGTTTGGGGGCAATCCCTGACACCCAACTCCAGGTGTCCCCACAGACTTGCCACCTCTCCTCCATCTCCTGTCCATCCAGCTGCTCAAGCCCAAACCAAAGAACTGTCCCTGCTGCCCAGCCCCTCCATGAACTCCGGTGGGCAGGCCCGGGGGCCGTGCCTTCAGAGAACATCCCAACCTCTCATCCCTGCCCTGTCTTAGCCCCTCTTTCTGGGAGCACATACCCCCTTTGCCTAGTCAATCTCCTGCTACATGTCTCACTCCTATGGCAGTCCTAAAGAGTGCCAACCAGAGCACGCCCCTCCCTTGCTGGGGACATGTGGATGGCTTCTACTGGATATAAAATAAAGCCCACCCTCACTGTGGCCTGCAAGATCTCACACCCTTTGGCTCCTCTCCAGCCTAAGCTCTTACTGTCCCTCCTCTTATGATGTTGTTGCCTTCTGGGCTTTTCTTCTGTCCCCGACCCGGTGAAGCTTTTGAGCTCCCCACTCTGCCTGGGCCTGGCTGGCTCTGCCTTGCTGGGCATCTGCCTCCCGGACTTCGAGGCCTGGGCTCCATCCTCAGGTCTTGGCAAAGCCTCGGTCTGGTGTGCACACTCCCCCCTCAGAGCAAGTCCTGCTTCTTCCCAGGCACCCACCCTACTTGAAATCATCCTGTTGATGTACCAGGTCTGTCTCACTGGCCAGAATGTGAGCTGTAAGGAGCAGGGCCTTATCTGTGATCCTTGTCACCCATTCCTCTCCCCTCAAACCAAGGAAAGGGCCTGGTTCAGCAGTTGCTCAGTCATTATCACTGGACACTGCTGTGTTAAGGACTGAAATTCTCTTGGACAAGACTGCAGACATGCCCAGCCTCACTCTGCCCCTTCCCAGGCACCCATACTCTGGTCTGCAAAAAGAAGCTGCCCTGATATTACATGTTTTGGGGTTTTCTTTTCTTTCTTTCTTTCTTTCTTTTTTTTTTTTTTTGAGATAAGAGTCTTACTCTGTCACCCTGGGTAGAGTGCTGTGGCATCATCACAGCTCATAGCAACCTCAACCTCCTGGGATCAAGAGATCCTTCTGCCTCAGTCTCCCGAGTAGCTGAGACTGCAGGTGCCTGCCACAATGCCTGGTTAGTTTTTGTATTTTTAGTAGAGACAAGGTCTTGCTCTTACTTAGGCTGGTCTTGAACTCCTGAGCTCAAGTAATCCATCTGCTTTGGCCTCCCAGAGTGCTAAGATTACAGGCGTGAGCCCTGTGCCCAGGCCAGGCCTGGCCATCTTGCCCAGTCTCCTCTGATGCCCTGGCCTCCTCCTCTGGGAGGCCAGGTTGTCTCAGGAGACTTGGGAGCATGTGCCTGCATGACAGCTGAAGGATCAGCAATAACACACTGCCCCGGCCTCTCCTGAGAAGCGTCCCCTGAGCACTGCTAATTAAAACACCACGGGAGGGGAGGGGAAAGGGAGAAGCTAGGAGCGGCACCCATGGAGAGCAGCAGCTGGGGCCCACCACACTCTGTACGCTCCTGCCAGCCCTGTCCAGGAGCCTGGAGGGGCAGCTCACGGGGCTCCACCAAGGGAGTGGGGTAAGGTGAGGGTTGCATTCGGCTTACCCCAAGGTCACCCCAGGTTTGGGGAGAAGGAAAACACCTCCTGGACCCCTGGTTCACAAGGCCTCAAGAAGACAGGAGTAACAGTGAGAGTGTCAGCTGCTCACAGGGCCCCTCAGTTTACTGGGTCCCCAGGCTGAGGGTGCTATGCCAGCTCACCTGGATCCCGCCGGGGTGGTGGGTAAGAACAGCCCTCCCAGAGGGCTTGTCAGGGGCAAGGCACTTTTCTGGGCAGCTGGGGGGATGGTGAATGGGGGTAGGTCAGCTGGACCTTACCATAGAGAGCTCTGGAGCCTTAGCAGGATGCCAATGCCTCCTACTGACTCAAGGGAGGTTGGAAAGGGGGCCCACTTTTCACTTCAATCCCGGGGCCACACAGGATCTGCATAGATGGCCCAGGGTTACCATGTGCCTGGTGCTGGGCTCTGAGCTCCTGCAGTGGCTTCTTACTGAGCCCTCACATAACCTGTGCAGGGTGTGTGATTACCACTCTCATGCAGAGAAGAGGATTCCAAGGTTCAGAGAGGACCCATGGCACCACTCACGTCACTGACCAGGAGAGGATGGAGGATCCAGAACCTGAGTTCCTCGTCAAAACTCTGCCTCCCTGGTCCCTGTTGTGAGCAGCACCAGGGGCTGTCCCTGCTTGGTGGAGGCCTGGCAGATGGCTGCCTGGCAGGGCTGGTGCGTCATCACTTCTCTGCTGAGCCCAGCCCGGTTTGAACTGCCTGGCTGGCTCTCAAGCACAGCGTCAATGATGGAACCCAGCTCGTGAGTATTAGGCATCTGTCCTTGTTTCTAACACCCATATTAAAGTGCTACTCATCGTGAGACCATGGCCTGGAAACTGCTTGGGGACAAGGCAGAGAGATGAGGTGGCAGGAAACCTGAACAGAGTCTGGGAGGGCACAGGACTGCACCACCCCCCTGGCTAGAGGAGGACAGGGTCCGTACATGAGTGTGTGGCAGTGGGGCTGGTGGCCTAGCTGGGGCTCTGCTTCTCCCTTTCAGGCTCCCTGCTGTTGTCTGGACAGCTGATTCCCTCCTTCCAGCCAGGTCTAGTTTCGTGCTGGGGTAGGACCTGCTTCTCTTTGGCTCCTCTGCCCCTTACCAGGAGCTCTCAAGTGAGCGCTGGTATGCTCTGAACCACCTTCCTACCGGAGAGAGGAGGCTGTCACTCTCCCTTAAGAATGGAGAATCCTGCCTGGTCTGTGGATTCCATTCTTTGGGGGCAGCCTCAAAAGGCCAAGGCCAAGGCCAAGGACCCCACTGGAGCCAGGGAAGGAAAGATATGGCTCTGGCTCCCCTCCCTCCCCTGGCTCTGGTGTGGGCCGGTAAGGTACTCTGAAGCACCGTTTGCCTGGCAGTGGCTGAACACACCTGCCAAGCTAGGTGAGCCTCACATCATTGTACCTTTGACCACCCACACTGGATAACTGTCACCATGCCCCAGGATCCAGCCTGGACAGCCACAGGCCTCAGGGCGACCCATGGTAGGAGGTGCTCTTCCAAGCCCCTGCCTGGCACCCAGCACAGTTCCTGCTTCAGGTGAAACCCAGGGCAGTAAATGTGGGAGGAGGGAAGTGTCAAGTTGAAGCAGCCTTGGGCTCTGGGTGGCTCTAGACCGGTCAGTCATGCCCTAACGCTATATGGCCTGGCCTGGAAGGTGGTGGGAGCCTGGCACCTTCTTCTCTGGCAAGTCCTGGGTTGGTGGAGGGGCCACAGTTTACTTGCTCTCTGGGGATTGGATAGCCCCTCCCCAACGTAAGTGAAGCTGAGCCTTATTTTGGAGGACAAGGGGCTCTTCCCCACCCCGGGCTGTGGGTGGACAGCAGCAGAGCCCCTGCCTGGGCATTCCCTGGAGTGTGGGCCCTGGAGTACAGAGGGCTGGCCTAGGTGTCCTTCTTGGGAGTAGGCACACTGGCTCCCTGCTGTGCTTTGTCCTCATCTCTGCCCTGTGGCTTCAGGGAAGATGGACGACTTCTTCCCACAACCCCATTTGCCTGCATCCTTTGAAAACAGGACCAGCAATGTTACCAGGACAGAAACAGCCTCCCCCAACTGCACTGTCAGCCGATTCTTCCCAGGTCCCTTGGCTGTTTGCTCAGGACGCTCGAGCCAGCCCCTGACTTTCCTCTGGCACTCATCACCAAGTAAGGGCACACTGCGCTCCCACCACCTCACCCGCCCACCCTCAGCACAGAGCCACCTAAGGGAGGTGGGGGACTGGACCAACCCGCTCTCCCCAACTCCTCCTTCCTTAGGTCTGTTCTCCTCAAGAGAATGCCCAAAGGCAATAGCAGCTGATGCGTCTGACCTATGGCAGGGATGACTGCGGGGAAGAGAGGGAGAGGGCCCAGGAAGGCCCCTGTGCCTGCCGGCCTGATAGTGCAGGCCTTCAGGGACATTGGTGGGCACAGCCTGCCCCTCTGGCCAGCTGACCCAAGGCTTGTGGGCAGGCATGTGGACAGGCAGACTCGAGAAGTTTAAGGGGAAACAGCTTGCAGTGATCACCCCCTCTTAAAACCTGTGATGTTCTCGACTGTCCCAACCTGTAAGCTATCCACACTAAGGAGGTGGCCACCAGGAGTATGCAGAACAGCAGTGCCAGTGGAGATGCTCTGGAGTCTAAACCCCTTGAGTAGAAAGAGGTGCTAACACTGAGGGAAAGGCATAGATGTGAGGGCCCGACACCCACCTGGGAATCCCCACTTGCCATTTAGAGTTTATCTCCACGCCTGCCCTTGCCTGCCCTGGGACCAACAAAGGACTCAGAAGCCTCAGCAGGCAGGGTCAGGGTGGGGTGGGTGTGTCCCAGTGCTTCAACCCTCTGCTTCCCAGCCCACCCTGCCACCTCACACACAATCAGTGGGATGAGTCCTTCCCAACTGTGCCTTGTTAATGCCACCTGAGAAGCAGTAGTTCGGATGGTCTTGCTCTGCGCCCCCCACTAGGCTGGGCCACAAACAGATACAGGAAGGTCTACCTGCTGAAACCTGGAACTGCCCCAAACGCGCAGCAGAACCCACCCCCTCAATGCTGTCCCACCACCTGGTTCTTTATGCCTCTGCTTCTCCGAGGTTTGGCCCCAGGACCAGCTTCTTGGTGGGGGTGTGACAGGGGATGGAGGCAGGAGTCTCTATGCCCCCTTGCAGGCACTGTCAGCTCTTGACAAGTTGGGGGATTCTAAGGAGTGACACGGCCTGTAGTCCTGGTTCATGGAAACTCAGAGGCTGGGTTGGCTGCTGATTTTGAGAGTCCAGGGTAGCTGGACTCCGCTGCCCTCTGTAAGCAGCCTCAGGGCTGGATCACCAGAGCTTCGTGGCTCGGTCCCCTCCCCTCCTGCAGCCTGGGCCTCCTTCCTTCACTTCTATCCCTAGCTGCCTGTGGTCCACTGACTAGGCCAGTGTCACACACAGAGGCTTGAGCCCTTACCTCCTCTCTGTGCTGGTTACTGGCTGGTGTCCATGTCCCCATCGGTGGTCCAGGCCTAGTGGGCCATGGGCACTTTTCTGGGAGACACCTGCAGTTTCATGGCCAGTAAACCTGAAGCTCAACCTAATATCAAGGCCAGAAAACACAGAGGCACCCAGAGCTGTTCCCAGAGGAAAAGGGCCCATCCCTGCTCAGCAGCTGGGATCCTTTAGGAATTTAAAGAGAAAGCAGCTTTGGGTCAGCACACCCCAGCAAGGGAGGGAAGGAGCGGGCTCCCAGCTACAGCTCAGAAAACTCCAGAGTTTCACTGCATCCGGCCCCTCCCCCTCCAGATCTTCCCTTCCAACTCTCTGCTTCCCAAGTATGAAAATTGTAAATCTGTTTTATTTATTTCAATCAATCCTCGGCAGTGTGCCCCTCAGGGCAGAGGCAGCCATGGTAACCCTGCCAACTCATGCCTTAAAAATTCACCATGTTTAATACAGCCAGTGCGTCTGGTACACTTAAAAGTTTCTTGAGGGGAGGTGGGAGGAGGGGGAGGATGTGCAAGGACTTATTTTTCTGGGGCTCGCTGGGAGCTGGTGGGAGGGGTATGGAGGAGGCCAGACCTACAGTTCTCTCAGCTGTTTGTCCCTCTGCCTAAGAAGAGCCCTGGTCGGACTGTGCGGGCTGGGGGCAGCCAGACAACTGGACTCACCTGGAGATCTGCAGGGGTCCTCACCCTGTGGGAGGAGCCATTCCCTCACTTTAGGTTTAGGGTTTGCTCTAGGGGCTAGTTGAAGGTGACACAGAGACGTGAGAGGTGACTCCTGCCTTTTCCGCTACTCAGGGTGTAGGGGCTTTACCTTCTTCTAGGACTTTAGGCATTTTGCCGTGGCCCAGTGGACAGCCTGGCCTTATTCTCTATGTGCTCTGGCCAAGCCAATCCCACTACCCTTTCAGGGGTCCTTTCCAATACCCTACCCCCTCACCTGCCGCTAGCTCCCTACCAGCTCCATCTTAAACCCACGTTGGCCCCTGGGTCCTCCTCAAACTCTGGCCTCTTCCTCCATCCAGACCACAGCTTCCCAAGGCCCAGGGCTGGGCCCCTGTGGGCAACAGGGGATGGATGCTTGTGGAACAGAGCAGTAACAGCAGGAGAGGACAAGGTGGCCTGCGTCACACCATGGTCATGGAAATGCACACTCAGGGGCCTGGGGATCAGGTGCACTGTGAAATCAGGGTTTATGAGGTATCTGGCTCTGCTTAAAGCACTTTCAGAATTTGCAAGGAGGCCCTTAGATGGGACTCAGCAGGCATCTCACAATGAGTGTGGGTTCATGTTCCAGAAAAGAGGCTGTAGCTTCTGCCCACAGGGAGAACAGGGCTGGGTGCAACTCAGAGGTAGGGGCTTAGAGGCAGGGGTGTGACCTCTGTGATGGAGGCTCTCACGCCAAGGCAGCAGGGAAAACTCCTGGGGACTTGGCTGAGACATTGTCTTGGTGCTGGAGAAAAAGGGAGAGCAAGACAGGATGTGGAGACAGCCAGTGGGGTAAAGGAGTGAGGTCAGACTGGCCCCTGCCCAGGCCTGCATCATTGCCCAGGCCACAAACCCGTATATAGAGGCATGTGGCTTCTAAGTGTTGAACCCTCAAAGTGCATGAAAACAAAGGGACAGGTGACAACAGAAATGCTGACATCTCCTTGACAATCAACTCTAAGAAACTCTGAAAGGTGTCTGAACCCGTGAGCCCACCTGGGCTCCTGTATCCTGCCACAGGGATTTCCTGCAAGTTGGAATTTCCTTCCTAATAACGGCCATAAATGACAGTTTTGGAGTGCGTCCTCTGCATTAGGCACGTCATGTACATTCAGTGTCTCAACATGGCCACACTGAAAGGCCACATTTTAGCCCTGTGGCCTTTTTAACAAGGATGCATGTGGAGCACAGATTAGAGGCCCTGCCACTGTCCCTGGTGGGCCAGCCTGACCCAGCTCCCAAGCCAACATAGAATGTCACTGCCATACACACAACACACAGATCCCAGGCCCAGATGGTGCAGGGCTCCTTGGATGTGCTTTTCTGTGAAGACAGTTCAGGCCACCTGAGCTACAGATGTCATCGGGGCCTTCTGGTGGACCGGAGCCGAGTTTGTCCAGGACAGCATATCTGCAGCTGGCTCCTTCACCTCTCTCCACCCCGGGGGCATCTCTGTGTGGGCAGGCACAGGCCACACCTGGTCAGGATGATGCTGTCCTGCTGGGGTGATGGCTTGCCTCCCAGGGGCCCAGAAAGAAGCAGGGCCTGGAAACTGTACCCATTGTTCTATAGTCCAGACTCAAATCTGGGGGGGGGGGGAGCAGGGGCCATGGGGGTGACTCCAATAGTAGGTTCCCAGAAACCTCTCTGGGATGGAGCAGCAGCTCTTGAACATGTGTCCTAGGCCAGCTGCTGCCTCAGGTCCAGGGTGGGGGGCAATTAATATGATGATGCCTGGTGTCCAGGGAGCTGTGGCCAAAGCTGGTGCTCTTAATTTGGGGCCAGGGAGGCGAGGGAAACAGTATCCTTCAGCCCCAGCTGCCCTGGCGTCTCCTTGGTCAGCTATAAGAGAACCACAGAAGCAACCTCTCTCCCTTTGAAGCCCCTGTAAGCATAACTTCCTCCTGGGGACATGTCATGCTTCCCTGCGGAGGTGAGACCTGCCTGTGAACAGGGTGGTGCACCTTGGGGTGCTGCTGCCCCATCCTGGACCCTCCGGCCTCTCTACGCCCCTGTCACCTTCTAGTCAGGCCTATGCGCTCCAACCTCAAGGGACACAGGAAGAGACGAAGCCAATGACTGGCTCCAGGCCACATAGCAAGGGCCACAGCTGGGACTGAACTTGGGTCCTTGACCTGGAGGTCATGTTCCCACTCTGCCAGACAGCCCCACACTGTGTGACATCCGCAGAAGGACACAGACCTCCCCTCTGTGGCCCAGCCCCTCCTCTAACCCATGTGAGGGCTCCAGTTCCCTTTAGCTCAAGTGCCCAGGGCAGAGATGCCCCTTCACCCCCTGGCATGTGACCTCATGCTCTCACATAGAAAGCCTGTCTAGAAACAGCTAAGGGAAACACACCCTGTACCGCTGCCATGTCCCCTGCAAACAACTGGGGTTGCCTTGTGAGAAACGAGGCAGTGCCAAAAGCTGGGAGAGTCAGCCAGGGTTACCCCATGGTATCCACAAAGGGCTGGGGAGACACTTGCCCAATAGTCTTCCTGTCACCAGGCTGTTGTGTTCACATTTTCCTTTACTTCATTCCATTATTCCCAGACTCATCCCTTTGTTCCAGGCTGAGGGAGCACCCCCTGCTGCTGTTTATACAACCACAAACATTTACAGATGGCGAGCATCCTCCTTCCGCCTCTGCCAGCCCTGGGCTGGGGCACCAAGGCCTTTTCAGGGCCCACAATCAGCCCCTCTGGCCTCAAAGCCATGTCGTGCTTGGCTTGGGCCCAGCAGCCCCAGTGTCCATGTGGCCAGAGCCTGAGGTGAGAATGCTTTCCTTCCCTAGTCCTTGTGGTTGTCCCTGGTGATCACAGTGACTCACTGGTTATCTCATGTTCCCATGGTGACTTTCCTCCAAAGGGTTCAGTGTGCTCTGAAGGAGTTCCAACCTGGGCTGCCATTTTGATTTCTGGTGGCACCTTTGCGTGCTCACCAAGTGCCCTTGGGGCCAGGAGCACAGCTTCAGCTCCACACCTCTCAGCAGAGAGCCACCACCCTTGTCCCACTAGTGTCCTTACCCACCACGAAGGCTGTGCATTTACCCTCCAGAACCAAGAGTCCCTGGAAGACCTTTGAGGTGCCAGGACTAGGTGCAACCCCCACCTCCAGGACGGGAGAGGCCAGCAGCACTCTCAGAGAGTGGGACCACAGAGCCTGGACCAGCGTGAAGCCTGTCTTCCCTTGGCCCCATCTCCACCTGCAGAGCCTGGGTCCTGGTTCTTGAGTTTCTGCCTGATGTTTCATTTACTTTCCCTGCTGGTCTCTACCTTGATGGTCCCAAGCCCCACTGTGTGCGGCTCTGATCTCCTCTGTTCAGACAGAAGGAAGAAAAGACCAGCTCTTAGGGAAGACCCAGTCTTCCCCAGGGCTCTCCCTGGCCTCTAGCTCTGTTTTCTTGGGCGGCCGTGAGGCTGGGCTCCCTCCATAGCACTGGCAACCCTAGTGGAGAGGCACAGCCATTTCTGCCTTTCTGGCTCTGTGTGACTTCTGCAGACAAAGCCAGTCCTGATCAGGAGCTAGAGCCATTAGTGCCTTTCTCATGTCATGTCTTTAGTCCAGGGGTTTTGTGAAATTTTATGAACTGAGATGGGTTTCTGTAGCCTTTATAAGTACTCACTTAAAGGGCACTGAGTTAAGTGTCAGAAAACAGTACGGGAAGTTAAACACTAATACCCACCACTGGCAACAAAGAGCAAATATCACAGTAGCCGGCCGCAGTCTCTGGGAGGCTGGGAGATAGATGAGAGGATGGAAGAGCCGCAGCAGAAGTGGTGGGACAAAGGCAGCGTGGAGGGGACTCCTTCAGGTCTGTAGGCAAATGGAAGGGGGGGTGGTCTTCTCATTGTACCCTCCCCCACCCCTGCCAGGAGGCTGAAAATACTCCTTTTGTGATCAGACATTTTCAGGGAATTTTAAGATGCATGAAATAGGCTTTTTGTCCATGTGTTCCCTGCCAGCCCCGGAAATCTTCACTGGATTAAATGCATGAGAATGAGAGAGGCTCCTGATGTGAGGTGCCCTAGGAAGTCACTCTGGGAGATGGGTCCTCACCCCAGGTCTTGGTTACAGACCTCCCCTTAGCAAAACTCCCCCCATGAACATGCCACTGCCCCTCAGAGCAAAGAGGCCAGGTAATCACACACAGAGAAAGCTGGGTGGGCAGATTTAACACTGAGATGTGGCCGCCTCTATGAGGCGGGAAAGCGCCCCTGAGCCACTGTGCTCTGGCCCAGGGAGCAGAGGGCAGTGTCCGACTGGGCTCAGGGTCCTGAGGGAGATGCTCTGCCTAGAGATTGCAAAGCGGTGAAACCAAGGCAAGCTGAGCAGAAGGTCCTGAGTCTAGAACCCACTGCTGGAAAGATAGCACCAACCCAGGCCCTATGTCCATAAGTGTACCAAAAAGCTTCTGGAAGAAAATAAACAGTAGCTAACAGAGGCTACCTCTGGGAGAGGAGGTGGTGCCCAAGGGTCTCTCATATTTTATGCTATATATTCTGCATTAATTATTATTATTATTATTTTTTTGGAGATAGGGTCTCTGTCGCCCAGGCTGGACTGCAGTGGTGTGATCACAGCTCACTGCAGCCTGAACTCCTGGGCTCAAGAGATCCTTCTGCCTCAGCTTCCGGTATTTCAATTTTTATTTTATCTGGTTAAATATTTCTAAACAATAAATAAGAACGTATTTAGATCCTCAACAACTGCGATTATCCTGGACTCCTTAGTTGAGAGCCTCAGCGGCAGAGCCTGGGAACAGGACTGGGGAAGGTGGCGCCTGCCCGGCGGGTGTCGGCTGTGGCCCAGGGATGGCAGAGCTCTCGAGAGGGGGCTGCCGCAGATTTAACAATGGAAACATGCATTTTACAAATGAGAGGATCAACTGCTGGGAAATGATATTTTTAGTGACTGCGGCTCTTTGCTTCAAAGGCGTATGTTTCATTTAAAACCAGGCAAACCTCCTACAAAGTCTGCCTGTTTGCAAGGAGTGATTAGCATAATATGAGCAAGAAAAAAAGGCCTGGCTTCACTCTGAGGCAGGAGTGCCTACTACAGGGGGAGGCTTTCTCCTGAAATAGAACCACCATGAGAGGAGAAAAGTCTTATCAATGGAGATGGAGCCCGTCTTCACTTGGAGAAGGGAAGCCACCTTGTGCCAACAGCCTGGCCATTGTGGGTGCGCATCAGAACAGACCACAGGCCACCCCAATGGCAACTCCTGTGGGAGCTTCTACCTCATGAACTACCTGCTTCTAATGTGAAGTTCAAAGGGTCTGGGGCTACCTTTCCAGATGTCCTCTCTGAGAGGCAGGACAGAGCAAGTCAAGGATGGGCCAGGGGATAGACTTGGCAGGCAGGGACAGTCACACCACAAGGACAAAGATGATGAAATTTCAAGTCCTTCTCAGATACCACAATACTGTGCTGCCCCTGTCTCCCCTTACCCCTTGGCCGCTGTCACCCGTATGGACTTTCCTCTTCTGGGCTCCCCACTCTCTGAGGCCATAGTGCCTGGCCTGTGGGGCATCTTTCATCTCTGTCTTTTCTCTCCTAGAAAGCTATCAACAGGCTGAACCCGCCGCTGTGGACATGTGAGGAGAGGCCAGACTCTTCTCCAAACACCACAGAAAAGAAATGAAGGGTGTGACCTTCCAGGAGCTGTAATCACAGATACTCATCTCTGCAGCCACTGGAGACAGATCACACTTGGCAGCTGTGCAGGCGCCCTCTCCCACGGCCCATCCTGGGCTTTGCAACTGTGGGCTGCAGGGTAGGGGATAAGGGCAAACCAGTGGCATTTTTGCTGCCTATTTTAGGCATGGTTGGCAGGAATGAGAGAAAGTCTGGAAGGCTCAGTCAGTCCTCACCACCTCTCTCCCCGAGGGGCCCCCACAGGGAAAGTGCACAGATAGGCCTTCCTGCAGGGGGAAGTGCCCACAGATGGGAGCAGCTGAAGATCTGAGAAACTAATTACCAGGCTACTGGGGGGCCCGTGAGAAGCAGAAGGAGCTGGACCCGGACAGCCGCTCAGGCTTACAAGGGCAGGAAGGAAGGGAGGTCCTCCAGGAACCTGCCAAGTGTTAGGGGTGGGGGTTTCTCACAGAGGTGGGTGGGGGTCTCCTTCAGAAAAGGAGCTCAGAGGATCCAGGCCCTGGATCAGGGAAGGAGGGGCTCCGCTCATGTGGGAGGAAGGGAAAGGCTGCCTTTTCCCAGGAAAAACGAGCCGAGCTGGGTGAGGAAAGTCAGCTGAATTCACAGCACCTGGAATTAACTGACTGAAGAAAGTGTCCCCTGGGGAGACAGACAAGTCCAGGGCAGGGATGACTGGGTTATCTGCTTAAACTGCCTGTCCCAGCAGCACTGAACCTTCTAGAATGATATAGCAGCAAGACTCCTTGTCAAGCAAGCTTCCTGAGACAGCTCCTGAACCAGCCTTTGGTGTTTCATGAGGCTAATGACAGGGGACAGAGTTTAAGGCCACGGCTGTCACGGTGAATGAGGGTCTCACCCCCACCCCCACCAGTGGGCTCTGGCCCCCCACTTCCCTCCTGCTCCCTGGAAGCTCTTGGGGCCCCTGCAACATGCTGAGCTCTGGGAGCCAGCTCAGGCACGGCCTCCAACACACCACAGCCCATCCCAAGGGCACCAGGGTGGCCTCATGTCAATGGCTTCTCTTCTCAGGGACTTGGGTGCCCCACAAAGGTGGAGGGAGTTTTCTGAACCTGCTCAGGCCCTCCTGTGGCTCCTAGGCTACCTCACGGGTGCTCGTGGAGCCACCAGGGGCCTGGCTTCTTGGCTACACTGCAAGCTGCCCAGAGCTTGGGAAGCGGCCTCTGGGCTGTGTGCTCTCTCGGAAACACCTTCTCCCCACCCCCGGTTAGTTCCTACTAATCTCTCTCGGCTTGGCTTAGACATCATCTTTCCAGAAGCTTTTTCAGACCTCACCACAGGCCTGGGCACCCCCACCCCATCTGCTCCACAGAGCAATCACTGCACCGCGATGCTACCACCTGTAAGCCTAACACCGGTGGGGAGGGACTGGCTCTGTCCACTGCAGTGTCCCCGCTGGTGGGCACCGGGCCTGGCACTGACGGACACCGAGACACGTCTGCTCAGTGACAAATGGAGCCTCCTGGCTAGGGCAGCAGCAGCGCCCTCCCTTATCTCTCCTGATGGGGAGGGGACTGGCTCTTGCTCCCGGCAGTTCCATTCTCAGAGATGCAAAGGCTCTCGTCCGGCTTGACAGCTGTGGCCTAATTTCCAGGGCTCTAACCGGGCTCCTTATTTTTACCCACTTGGTATTTTTCATCACTGCTGGGCAGGAGCTGGTGAGGGGCTGGGATGGGGGAGGGTGTGGACCAGTGGAAGACCTGGTGTGGGCGCAGATAGGAGTCAGGCCGTGGGGTGAGGAGCTGCAGGTGGGAAGGTGAGTGGTGGGGATAAACTCAAGGGATGTGTGTGCTTATTTTTCAGTTTTAAAAAGGGCAAAAAACATAAAAAAACCCAATCCCACCCTTTCGGTTTTCCTCAGTAAGCATTTTCAACAAGGTCACAAATGCACCAGCTCTATAGATTTTTGGCTCCAAACCACATTTCAGGCAGCTTTAAAAGCTGATTCTTGGCATGGCTTCAGCAGGGCTGAGGAGGGAAAATTAGGGCACTTTTAAGCTTTGAGAAAACCTTGGATCCAGGTCACAGCTTCCGGGCTCCACTGAGGCTGTGGGGCACCCCCTTCCCATGGGCCGGAAACTGAGGAGCCCTCCCTGACCCTTGGCATCTCCTGCAGAGCAGGAATCATGACATGGGGTCACACATTTATGTTACCTGTTGCAATGGGCCTATCCCACTAGACTGCAGCTCTGGTGAGGGCAGGACCCAGGCCTGGGAATGTGTGTGGAGTGGCCCGCCCCCCAGCTGGGCGAGCTCTCTCCTTATAGCCTCACCGGTGCCCCCATCACACCAAAGCCTCCCCTGAGGGCTGTGGAAGCCGGGCCTGTGCCAGTCTAGCCCCGGCCTGTGCACAAAGGCAGCAGGGAAAGGGAAATATTTACTGGAAAAATCAGAGACTCGGTTTTTTCCCATGTGAAAGAAGCCAGCTGATCCTTAAGGGCCCTCTGGCCACTCTCTGATGAGACTTCCCTGGTTTCTCAGCTGTGGCCCTGTGACTGCTATCCTGGGGGCACACGTGTTCACAGAGGGCCCTGAGTGGGCCTGCATCCAGCCCCAACTCCACACATGACAAACAGTAGAAGGCACATCTAGTCTCTGACAAGGCACAATGCTGCTGACGGAAGGAAGCGGTGAAGGAGGGATTAGCTGGCAGCCTGCGAAGTCCTTGGAGGTCACCCCCACCCACTGGCCACCTCCCCACTGCCTGTTTCCATTGTAGTCAAGCCTTCCCCTTCCCTCCTTCCTGGAGGAAGGGAGGTTTTGGCTGCCAGGAAGTGAAGGAAAGCCACTCCTCTGCCACCACCACTGTGGCCCTCCAGTTAGCACTTAAATCCAGCACTTAAGTCAGGTCTGCCTATTGGTGTCCATTGCCTTGGATTCTGGTTCCAGGACCAGGATGGTCCATGAACACCTGGCCCTCCTGCCCCTGAGGGTGGATATACGGTGCTGCTGTCCTGGATAGTCAGGGCACTGGTCCTCTCTGGCCACAGTGATGGGTCCACTGAGATGCAAGCCCAGGGCCATCATGGAGTGAGCCATCATGCCTCAGAGTGGGTAGCCTGTCCACAAATGGGGATGGCAGAGGGGGAAGGGCCAGCTGTGGTGGAGGACAGGGAGACTGAGTCCTGAGGACAGGAGGAGGCCAGCCTTGAACTTCTGGTTTGTGACAAGCCAATCCTTGTCCTTGCCAGCACGCTGCCTTTCTTATTCTTACTGTAGGGTGAGAGCTACCTTTCTGTCACATGCCACCCAGAGTCCCAGAGTCAGGGTCAGAGGACTGACGCTCCTTCTTTCCATCACTCTTGTAGTTGCCACTGCTACCAACTGCACCGTTCCTATGTGCCAGCACTCTCCCCATGCCACATCATCCAGTCCCCACAAGGATCAGGAGATAAGCGGCTACTCTATCCTCACTTTTTGTGTAAGAAAACCCTGCTCAGACAGGTAGCCCTGTGGTGGCCCGACTCTGAGCACCGTGTGGTAATAGCAGCCCCCGGCATTTGGAGAGCTGTCACTGCCCACTCCATGTGAGGTTCTGTTAGGGCTGCTAACTCCCAGCCACCTCCCCACCCAACTCCTGGCCGCTGACCCTGTCTGAATGATCACAGAAGCTCCCCCCGGGATCGTGATCTCCAGGGATGCAATGGCCAAATGATGTGGTGGCCACATCTCTGACACTTGGAAGAGACTGAAACAGCAGGACTGACCTCAAACAAGGGCTGGAGAGAGAGGTGAAACCCCAGGGAGATGTCACCAGAGTTCTGGATCTTCCTAATCTCTGCCATAGATGCAGGCTAGGCAAGTCCCCTACTCGCTGTGGTGCCTTTGACTTGGGTTCCTGCTATGTGCCACTGCAAGGGCGCTGCCCAGTACAGAGTGGTAGTGCCCAGTCCTGGCCTGGCCACACCAGAAGCCCCAGAATCTGTGCTTTTACAAAGCACAGGCAGGCTGGATGAAGTGGGCTCCAAGAACTGATGCCTCCGGGTCTCAGGCAGCTTGCGCTCAGTACCCACTTCCCAGGAATGCTGGTGAAACATCAGTCTGAGCAGGCAGGATCACACGCATGTTCCCACGAGCTCCTAACCCCCTGAAAAAGCACCACAAACACCTACCAAAGGCTAACTGCAAAGAGAAGACTGATCACCTGGACTCTATTAAAGATAAAGACTATCAATTCATCAAAGGACACTGCTAAGGGAGTAATAGGCCTGCCATAGAGCAGGAGATAATTATAGTACATACAGTTGAGAAAGACAAAAGTCCAGAATATACAAAGAACTTCACAAGCCAATAATAATAAAAAAAACCAAACACTGAAAACTCAGTGCGAAAATGAGGTAAAGGCCCATCACAAAAAAAGAGGATTTCCAAAAGGCCAACATTAGGCCAGGTGTGTTGGCTCACACCTATGATCCCAGCACTCTGGGAGCCTGAAGCGGGTGTATTGCTTGAGCTCAGGAGTTCAAAACCAGCCTGAGCCAAGAGTGAGACCCTGTCTCTACTAAAAAATAGAAAAACTAGCTGGACATTGTAGTGGGTACCCGTAGTCCCAGCTACTCAGCAGGATGAGGCAAGAGGAGCCCAATAATTTGAGGTTGCTGTGAGCTATGATGCCATAGCACCCAGGGTGATAAGAGACTCTGTCTCAAAAAAATCGCCCCCCCAAAAACCCACAAAAGGCTAACATGCTATAAAAGTTGTTCAACTCCAGTAGCTTTCTGAGAAATTCAAATTAAAGCTACAAAGTGATGCCTACATATCTGCCAGAATGGCTAAAAAAGATACCAAGTGTTGATGAGGCCACAGAACAAATGGAATTCTCCCCCACTGCTGATGGGAGCAGAAGTTGGTACAAGCACTTTGGACAGTATCTCCCAAAGCTGGCTGTGTGTCTACCTGCCTATCCAGAAATGTTTATATACGTTTACCAAAATATATGTTCACAGCAGCATTATATGTAATAGTCCCCACATGAAAATAACCCATATGCCTATCAATTCTAGAACAGACAAATAAATCGTGCTATCTTCACACGGGAATACTCTACGGAAATGTGAGCTACTGCTGTGTCCCACAGAGGAATCTCACAAACCTAATGTGGACCAAAAGAAGCCTGGCTTTATAAGAGCACAAACTGGGCCGGGCATGGTGGCTCATGTCTGTAATTCCAGCACTTTGGGAGGCCAAGGCGGGAAGGTCATTTGAGGCCAGGAGCTGGAGACCAGCCTGGGTAATATCAAGACCCTGCCTCCAAAAGAAGAAAAAGCCTGGGTGGCGCCTGTGGCTCAAAGGAGTAGGGCGCTAGCCCCATATACTGGAGGTGGTGGGTTCAAACCCAGCCCCAGCCAAAAAAAAAAAAAAAAGAAAAAGAAATAAAAAAAAGCCAGGCGTGGTATGCACACCTATAGTTTCAGCTACTCTGGAGGCTGAGGCAGGAGGGTCACTTGAGCCCAGGAGTTCAATGCTATAGTAAGCTGATCAGGCCACTGCACTTAAGCCCGGGTGACAGAGCAAGACCCTGTCTCTTAAAAAAAAAAATCAGGTGGCGCCTGTGGCTCAGTGGGTAGGGCGCCAGCCCCATATACCAAGGGTAGTGGGTTCAAACCTGGCCCCGGCCAAACTGCAACAAAAAAACAGCCGGGTGTTGTGGCTGACATCTGTAGTCCCAGCTACTCGGGAGGCTGAGGCAAGAGAATTGCCTAAGCCTAGGAGTTGGAGGCTGCTGTAAGCTGTGACACCACGACACTCTACCAAGGGCAATAAAGTGAGACTCTGTCTCTACAACAAACAAACAAATAAAAAAAACCCCCAAAGCCAAAACCAATTAAACAAAGCCAAAACTGTATGATTCCATTTATATAAAGTTTGAAACCAGGTAAAACAAACCTACTGTATTAGAAGTGAAGTGAGGACAGGAAGGAGGGCAAGGCCACACAAAAAGGGATCTTTTTTTTTTTTAGAGACAGTCTCACTTTGTCACCCTCGGTAGAATGCTGTGGCGTCACGGCTCACAGCAACCACCAGCTCTTGGGCTTAGGTGATTCTCTTGCCTCAGCCTCCTGAGTACCTGGGACTACAAGCACCCGCCACAATGCCTGGCTGGTTTTTTTGCAGTCTGGCTGGGGTCGGGTTCAAACCCGAGACCCTTGCTATATGGGGCCGGCGCTCTACTCACTGAGCCACAGTCCCTGCCTGAAAAGGGATTCTTGGTGCTGGAAATGTTCTGCTTCTTGATCTGAGACTTGTTAGGTGGGTGTGTGACAGTTAGTGAAAATCACTGGGCTGCAGCACACGCGCTCTGCACGTACAGCACTGGCATACTTTGTACACTTTTAAAAACCATGTTCTTTAAATTTATATTCCACGAAGGTGTCGTAGCATGGAGGGAAGTGAGGCTGCCACGCTGCCACACTGCCCTGATCAGGAGAAGGAAAGAAGACATATCTAGGGCACTGAAGCGCAGGGTGACACGTGGCTGGTAAGGGAGAGGGCTTTACGAGAGATGGCAAAACCAAGCTGAAAATGAGTCACAACTTCCTGGGCACAGTGGTGCTTCCAACACCCCTTCTCTGAAGCGGCAGGAAGGGCTGGGAGTCCTTGAGTTTGGATAACTGTCCTTACTTCACTGGACACACGAACAGCAAGTATGGGGACAGAAGGGCCCAACCAAGGCACAAGTTTACTGATGACAAAGCAGAGGGGGACAGGGAGAGGTTGCTGTGAGCTGACAAGAGCCCTTATCAGGCTAAAGAAGACGCTCTCTTGGGGAGCAACAAGGAGGCTTGGATGGCTCTAAGCCTGGAGCTGGGGCAGGGCCATGGTAGGGACTACAACAGTCAAGGGTGACACCAGGCTCAAAGCAGACTGCCCAGGACCCTCGATGGGGGAGTAGAACAGAATGAGACCTAACTCTGGAGTGAGCTGAATCTACCTGGCTTGGCTTCAAAATGAAGGGCCCATGGGGATGATACTAGCAGTGTGGTAAGGAAGGAGGCAAAACACAGCCCCGGCGGAAGGAGGGGGCGAGACACATCCTCTCCAGCGAGAGTCAAAGGAGATTTAGATCGAGAGAGAGATTCACTGTCAAAGCTCCAGGAGTTACAAGATATGCCCCTGGAAACTGGAAGTAGCCAAGATAACGAGCTGGCCAGAGTGTGGAGGGGCCGGGATGAAAGCCAGGGAAGGACACCTGGACTTACTCGGTATTTCCCTTCCCACTCACTGGGAGGGGTCTTTGGGGGATTTTTCTACTGGTTAATAACCCTGGGAGGAAGGAGAAGGCCGTGAGAGGGCACGGCTTCTTCCTGGTGAGGCTGACAGCCTGCCAGGGTCCCGGCTGCCAGGTCTGAGGCCCTGCTCTGGTGTGTGGAATCTGGAGATACAAGCAGTCAGCCCTGCCCCAGGTTATGTGGGATGGCCACTGAGCCTCTCTGGGCCCACCCAGACATGGATTCTGGGCTGGAGAACCTGGTGATGGTCTGCAGACAGGGTTAAGTGAGTCCCAGCGTGCCAGGGTTGGACCAGCACATGACCCTGGGCCTTTGTGATGCATAGCAGGTACTTCCTGGCGCATGTGTCCCACCCTCCTGGCCATGATTTTCCCCTTCTCACAACAGAAGACCCAAGGTCCGGCAGGGAAAACCTCAGCTCTGGGTCTCTGGCTGGCTACACAGCACTCTGCACAGAGCTTTGATGCCACAGTTCCTGAGCCAAGACTCAGGTGAGGAAGGTGGGGGTAAAGGCTCAGGTGCCCCAGAAGTACTTAAAAGCTATGGCAATGACAACAGCAACAGACCCAAAGCTTACACTCTGTTGGGATTCGCTTACTTTGAAGCAGGAAAACTTTACAGAAAGCTCTTTTATCCACTTCTGATCCTAAGAGCCTCTTCGGTGGACCATCTCGGCTGGCTTATGAAGAGGCAGTGGCTTGTTCAGCACCCTTCCCTGCGGACTGGGTGCTACTCACTCACATGGGCTATGAGTGCCACCTGAGGTGATGTGTGTGCCACAGCTCCCCCAGGCCAGGCCCTGCTGAGGGCCATCATCTGTGCTCTAAGGTGGGAATTCTCCTTCCATGTGGAAAGGGTGCCTGTCTGGATGGCTTTTCACAAACTATACATGATGGAAACCCTTCTGGATATTTTCCTGAAGACAGAGGTCAGAGTGTGATCTTTGTGACTGTCTGGAAGGGGAAATGAATTGAGGAGACAAAAAGGAGGACCGCTCGGGAGACTCCAAGGGTAGCCCATGCAAACCCGCCCTGAACTGATACTAGGATAAAAGAAAGAGCTGCCTGAGAAATAGATCCTTGAAAGAATGGATGAGATCCACTCTGCAGCTGCTTTTCTATAGGGAGTTAAAAAGCATTTATAACCAAGGACACCCCTTGGTCTGTCCTGGCTCAGATGGATGGAGGCAGGAAGATGGAAAATGGCTTCTAGGGACCAATCCCAAAACCACTGCCATTTTTCTCTTTTCTTTTGTTTTTATAGTGGCGATGGGGTCTTGCTCTATTGCCCATGCTGATCTCGAACCCTTGGGTTCAAGCAATCCTCCTGCTTCGGTCTCCCAAAGTGCTGGAATTACAAATGTGAGGCTATGCCTGGCCTGCCATTTTTAAAAAAGATGCTACATTATGACACACATTAGCTACTTGCTAATTAGCCAAGCTGTCTGAGTTTCCAATGCTAAAACCTTCCAAGTTTCCTGGCACCCTTGGGTAAAGTATAAACAGTCTGATCCAGATACTGCAGGTTCCACCTACAAACAATCCCTCCAGCTTCAGAAAGAAACTCGTAAAGTTCTCAGCCCTTGGAAACAGTTCCTGACCATTCCCCGAGCCCTGCGGCTGCCTGAGCTCTGGGTTGGGGAAGGTGACGCTTGCTAGGAATGGACTTTCCAAAGGAAGTACTTTAGGGAAAGGCAGGTGCGGTGCCCACTTCAGGAGGAGTCCAACCATACGTGCTCCATGGTGGCACCGTGGCTGGGCGCTTTCCTGCCAGTCTGCTGCCGTGTCCTGCCCTCCATTCTAGGGAGGGTGGCTGCTTGGGCTATGCGGACAAGAGTCCGCCTGAAGGACATGTGACCTCTGTTGCCAAGTTCACCTATGACCTCTAACCTCCCACCAGCCCTTCAAACACCAGGATGCTGCCCCTGAAAGCTCTCGGGCGCCCGGAGCACACCATCCCAGGCTGCTCTAGCCAGCATTTCCTTTCTTCCCCTCATGCCCCCATCAGCCCTAATTAATCCCAGCCCAGCCTGACAAGGCCCACCACACGTGGTTTCCATTTTCCAGAAGAAAAGACATCCTTTCTTACAGGGAGGGCCAGTATGTGACTGTGTGGGGACTGCTCGGAGGCAGGGGAGCAAGGCCAGTGGCCTGCCCCCAGAGGGCATCCACAGCCCTCCCTGCCACCCCTGGGTCAATGAGGAACAAGAGGGGCCCAACTCAGATGGTTCTGTGAGGTCAGGGACTGGGGGGCGATGCAAATGCAGGCTGGGCTGGGCTCTCTGAGTTTTGCTCCTCTCAAGGCCACCTTTTTATCTTGGAGGGCAAGATTCTTTCTCTCCCCAGAGATCTTTTCTACGTGTCAGACCGGCCCGCTGGGCCTCCCTGGCATTCCCATTCCCATGGCGTTGTTGCCAATGAGGCGATCACAAGACAAGAGCCGGTTGTGCAAAATGACTTCTGCTGTGTGCTCCCTTCTGCATCCCCTGAAACACAGAAAAGGCACCCCGGCCTTGGCCCCTGGTGGGAGAATAACTGTAGAAAGCTCCAGAAGATTCACATAGGAGCTGGGTGACCTTAATTAAGCCAGCAAGAAGAGAAGCTTCTTCTCAGAGGGAGGGAAGGAAGAACTCTAGCCTGTTCAATGTCCTGACCTCCTCCCCCTGGTGGGGGACCCAATCAATACGGCCATAAACAGAAGACCAAAACCTACCTATTCTGGGTAGGAGGGTCAGGGCCTCTTGAGCATGAACTCCAGTGTGTGTGTGTATGCCACAGAAACTTATTTTTATGTTGAAGAAATGGATAAAATCCACTAAAGGGGTAAGAAGAGGGGAACTGGGTGAGGCTGCTCTGAAGCCCTCTCCTAAGCTGGGGACCAGCGGCAAGGCCTGGAGGTGGGTCTTCACTCCAATTTGCCTTCCATTGTGTCAGCATCATGAGCTTTGCAGGGCCTGGCCAATGTCCCCTGCATGTTAAGTGGCATGAACAGAGACTCACCGTGTGGGGTACCTAATGTCAAATGGCCTCCAGAGATGGGACAGCCTGGGAAGGTGACTGAGGGCGAGGAAGGAGCTGGGCCCTGGAGGGGTCACGGGTGGCCCCACACGTCGTGGAGAACCACCTCACAGGCCAGCGCGCACAGGGCCAGCAAAGTGGAATTTCCCAATTACAGCATGAAAGAGAGCTTCTTCTCTGAGGCCCTCCCTTCTGGTCCCCACAATTAAAAACAAGTCCAGTTTTTAGTGGCTGCCCTGCCCCACCACCCACCTCGGTGGCCAATCAACTCCCCACTCCCCCATCCCCCTGCCTGCCACAACTGCCCTCGTGTAAACCCAGGATGCTGCAGAGAGGCAGGATTAGTAGGGCGCATATTAGGGACTCCACGCATTTGCTCTCAGTTGGAGAGGCTGCCATGCCTGTGTGTGTCGGGATGAGGGAAGGAACAGAAGGAGCCGGAGCCTTATCACTGGGATTCTATGGCTTGGGGTCTAATGAAAAAAGTCTTGTGACCACTTCCTCCTTTTCCAATGGGGTGCAGGCCCTTCTCCCCAAATGCCTGCCTCATCTTAGGAGCGCCCCTTTCCCCTGGGAGGGTGCTCAGGGCCTCATCTACTGCGAACCAGGCCAGTTTGGGCGGGAGTCCTCTATTCACAGCATACAGGGGCTCATTAAAAATGAAAGCATTCTCTGGCCAGCCCTCTTTCCGAGGCAGCAGGGAGGAAGAGGAGGGAAATGCGCACAGGGGCTGAAGCCAAAGCCTGGCTGGCCAGAGGGCCGTGCTGGCGGGTAGAGTGGAGTGTCTTCAGATTTGCTCACTTCCCACACAGAAGCAGGCCTTGTAAAGATCACAGCTGCTGGGTCACGCTGGAGTTCATATCACAGTTTATCAAAGAGGCTGGGTTTTCTTCCTGCTTTCCTTTTCTACTGAGTATGAGTGGAATGGTTCACGGGGAGACAAGGCCCTGGCTTGTTCTGGCTGCCTCAGCGTGGAGGGTGGGAGGAGGCTGGAGGAGGGCAATGCACACCAACACCTACTTCAGACAGAGTTGTGTTAGTGGGGCCGGGGCAGCAGGCCGGGGGCACTGGCGCCAGCTTGAAGCATGGAAAGGTGAATTATTTTACCCTCTGGTGCGGGTTCTGGTGTCTCCCCCACAGGCCACTGTGGAAGGCAGTGGTCAGCTCAGGAGGCTGGACAACAGCCCCCTCCATCAAACACGGCCAGGATGGGGCGGGGGCTGGAACACGCATGATCCTGTGTAACCCCCACTGTGATAGGCCAAGGCAGATGTTATTGTCCGTTCACAGCCAAGGCAGAAAGGGCTTGGAAACAGTTTGGGAAAATGGGAGGATCTGGGGTATGAACCCAAGTCATGTTTTGCCGTGTTCATCCAGCCTGCCAGAAGCTACTCTGCCTTCTGTGGAGTCCTAGGGAGGGATTGGGGGAGAGAGAGGGAGCCAGAGGCTCACGGCACCCTCCCACATGTGCCTCAGTCTGCGGGCTGGGCCTCACTGCTCTGCAGCCAGCCTGGGACAGACACAGGTTGCAGGGAGCCTGGCTGAGAGACAAAGGTCTTGAAGCTGTTGGCCTCCCAGCCTCCACACGCATCTAAACAGAGGCCATGTGGACACTGACAGGACCCCCCAACCCACCCATGCTCCGCTGGGGTCTGGGTACCCCATTCCCACATGGAAGGGTGGTCTGGGAAAGCCACGTGGGAAGAGGAAACGTTCCTGGGGGCCTAAGGGAATCCAGGCATCTTCTTCAGTGCCAAGAACCCCAGAGATGTTTATCTGTAAGATCTGCAATGCTTTGTCCTACCAACAGCAGCGGCTCCTGGAGCGGAGGACGCTACTGCAGAAGTAGTGGTTCTTCCCACGTGGCCAGAAGGAAGTCCTCAGCACTCAATCTTGGAAGCTGAGAAGAGCAGTTTGTAGTTTGTGTAACAGCTGAAGGAGAGGGTTAGGAAATGACTTATGGGTTCCTTATTGGGCCTGTAGCCTCGCCCCAGCAGTCTGCTATGCCCCTCTCTAAAGTCACAGAAGGACGACGGAATATACACTGGGAAAGTGGGAGGGCAGAGGACACCCCCCCCAGGGCTCTTCCCAGCAAGCCTCTGCTACAGGGCCTCAGCCCCGAGGAAGCTGGGCCAGGTGGCTGTTAGCTGTAACATGTATTGACAGGCATTGATGCTGCTTCTGGGGAATGGCAGGCTGGACAAACACGGCAAAAGACTAGGAGAGACCTGGTCCTGTGTGAGGGGCCCAACCACAGGTGCCTTCTGTCCCAGCCTACTGGTTCTTTGTACTAGTGCAAAAGGCTAAGAGATCCTCTCTGCCAGGTGGGAGTAAGGCCACAGAGAACCTAGTGTGACCCACGAGAAGTTTGGGCCCTGGGACAGAGCTCAACTGCTAAGCTGGACATACTGAGCCCTTAGGAGGAGGAGGGAGGGCACAAATTCTGAGCCCTCCCAGGAGCTGGGCCTGGGTGGTCCTGGATGCAGGCTGTTCAGGGCCCCTGAGGGTCCCAGGCTCTGCATTCTCGCATAGAAGGGACAAAGTGGTGGCTGCTAAATTAGCAGAGTAAAAGGGTTAGCTCCCACCAAGCCCAGTGGGCACATCACTCCCTCTCTCTTTCCCTTCTGCAAAGTGAGGATCCTCACAGCCCAGGGCACCCAGGATGCTGCACAGCAAGCAAAGCCTCACTGCGCTGGAGTCTGCAAACGGGAACATGGCAGCGGCCCTGGGCGGGCAGGGGTGACGCACCGCATGTCCCTGCTGCCCATGCATCAGCCCCGAGTCTGGGGACCCTGGTTACTCACTGGCTCCCTCTCCCCAGGCCTCTAGGTGGGCATGTGAGGTGGAGACAGGATGGAAAAACCCATAACAGCCTGGCTCTCCAGAGGGAAAGGCCTCTCTCCTGCCACTGGCTCCCTGGAAGGCTTGCAGGGTAAGG
This sequence comes from Otolemur garnettii, assembly GCF_000181295.1. Lineage (NCBI taxonomy): Eukaryota > Metazoa > Chordata > Mammalia > Primates > Galagidae > Otolemur > Otolemur garnettii. The sequence continues at coordinate 9,805,152 of NW_003852442.1, forward strand.
AGAGCTTGCCAAATGTGCTGATGCCACCGCAATTTGGAAAACCACAGGTGGTTAGGTGCCACTGTGAGAACATTCCAGTTTCTCTGGAGGTGGGGGGTCTCTTGCACTGCACCTAATCTCTACTTCAAGCCCTAACCTGAAAATGTCCAACTTGGTGGGAAGAAAAACCAGACAGTTTCCGCTTTTGGCCAATAAAGTTAAGAATGGCTTTCTGGGCGCGATGCCTGTAGCTCAGAGGCTAGGGCACCACCCACATGCACTGAGGGTGGCAGGTTTGAACCCGGCCAGGGCCTGCCAAACAATGATAACTATAACCAAAAAATACCTGGGTGTTGTGGTAGGCGCCTATAGTCCCAGCTACTTGGGAGGCTGAGGCAAGACAATTACTTAAGCCCAAGAGTTTGAGGTTGCTATGAGCTGTGATGCCATAGCACTCTACCCAGAGCAACATAGTGAGACTGTATCCCCCCCAAAAAACCACCACCAACAACAAAACCACAATCAGTTTCTGTCCCTGGAACAGTGGTTCCCAACCAGCACCAACCAGGGGACATTTGGCAATGTTTAGAGAATTTTTTGATCATCCCAACTGGGTTAAGGGTGGAGGCCTGGGATGCTGAACACCCCACACTACACAGGCCAGCCTCAGTTATGGAGGATCATCCAGCTCTAAACACCGGAGTGCTGAGTGTGAGAAACTATTCCAGAAGAGCCCAGAGAAGCAACAGGGCAGTGACAGCCTCTCCATCACCACGGGGGCATCCTTTTGGTGGTCTGGACCATCAGAAGCCCCTTGATTCTGCTGCAGTCCTGCTATTTAACTTTCTGGTCAGGCAGGCCGGTCCCCTCCCATGACTCAATACTTTAGCCCCATCTTCAACTCCAGACTTAGCCCTGAACCAGTCAGTGGCCTCCACCCAGTGGGCTTACCTCCCACACCTCCAGCTTGTCACAGTCTTTTTTTTTGGAGACAGAGTAGAGTGCTGTGGCATCATAGCTCACAGCAATCTCAAACTTGGGATCAAGTGAGCCTCTTGCCTCAGTTTTTCTATTTTTAGTAGAGATGGGGTACTGCTTTTGCTCAGGCTGGTCTTGAACTTGTGAGCTCAAGCTATCCACCCGCCTTGACCTCCTAGAGTGCTAGGATTACAGGTGTGAGCCACCTCGCCCGGCCACAGCCTCCTTTTCAGCTTCTCCTCCTTCCCTGACCATTACAAACTGGAGCTCTCAGGCCTTAGCCTCAGACCTCTTTCCTTCTTACTCCACCCCTCCTAGTCCCCAGAATGAAAGCTCCCTAAGGGCACAGCCATCCAGACCAGAACGGCACCTTGCAGAGTGGATAAATATCTGTTGAACAATCCTCAAACCTAGGTCCCCCCCTTTGAGAGCCAGGGACAGGAAGTTACTTTTTTTTTTTTTTTTTGGAGACAGAGCCTCAAGCTGTCACCCTGGG
>NW_003852442.1:9806708-9809592 GCF_000181295.1 Otolemur garnettii
GCCCGCCACAATGCCTGGCTATCTTTTGGTTGCAGCCATCATTGTTGTTTGGCAGGCCTGGGCTGGATTCGAACCCACCAGCTCAGGTGTATGTGGCTGGAGCCTTAGCCGCTTGAGCCACAGGCGCCAAGCCAAGCAAGTTACTTCTTTAACATCTTCCCTTTGATGTCCCCAAAGCAACTGATCAAAGTCAAACACGACCTACATCATGCCACTCTTTCAAGGCTCCCCTCTCAGGGACTGGTGCCACCCTCCACCCAGCTGCCCCAACAGAGGCCTGGCTGCTTCCCACCCCCTCTCTCCTCACTTGCTCATGCAGTTGGGCACTAGTCAGCCTTACTTCCTACTCATTCCTGAATCCACCTGCTTTCTCCCATCTCCTCACAAGCTGCCATGGTCTCACTCCGACAATAGTCTCTGAGCTAGTCTCCACTTTGGCTCTTCCAAGCCATTCTCCCAGCAATCCATCACTTTCAAATCAGAAATCTGGTCATGTCATTCTTCCCTCCAGCTCTTTCAGTGCCTCTCTACAGAGCTCTGGATAAGGGCCCTGATCCTGAGCATGGCCCATGGGCTGAACCTGCTTTCCAGGTCACAGCAAAATGAGCTCCAGGCTCTTCCCTGCCTTGAACCTTCATGCAGGCCAGGCCCTCTGCAATCCCCGTGGCCCATGGACCACATTACTTTATTCTGTTTCCAAGCACCTGGACCACTTTATAACCCTGGCACCCCATAGGTTGATTTCATTGGCCGGAGGGGGTCCCAGGCATCTTTGGGTGCGGAGTCTGGAGGAAACTGTGCTCTGACATAGTTTTCACAAGGAGAAGGTGACACCAGGCTACTCTTCTACTGACTACTCCTTGGAGCTGAGTTGAGGGCACTGGGCCAGTCCCAGCCATGCTGCTGGAAAGGACAGTTCTAGAGGCCTAGACCTCAGGTGCTCAGGGACTGTCTGGGCCTGGGCTCACAAGATGCAGGAACCCGGCTCCACCAAGCCTGGGCAGATCCTGCCCTGGAGGCCGAGCCCAGAGCGTAGCCCTATGTCAATGGGTAATGTGGCACACCTCTTTTCCTCTCCAAAACAGACCAAGGCAGTTAATGAGAGTATTTTCCAACCTCAAGGCAAAGGTATTTTCACAAACAAGTGAAGTGAAGTGAATTGAAGTGAATTCACCTTTTTTTGAAAATGTCAACAATGCCTTGCCTTACGTTGTTGGCGTCAGTAATCTGGTACGAACCTTCTTCATCTCTTTTAAGAACAGACCCAAAGATCAGGAAAAGGGGGAGACAGAAGGGAAAGAGAAGGCAGCTGTTTTGACGCCCTGTGCAGTGTGACTGTGAAAAGCTGTGGCCACGCAAGGAAAAGGCGCGCAGAGGCTGACCTGATGATGAAGGGACCTCTGACCTCCAGGAGCTTCCGTTCACTGCTGAACCTCTTGAGAAGGTTGATCATGAACTTATAGAAGTAGGAGTTCATGGTAGGAGTGGAAGGAGAACATTCTAAGCCTTTGGTTCCTGTAGAGGAAAGGACAGAGCCAGGATTAATTCTGATTATGTACGCACAGGAATGGTGAGATCCACACAGACAGTTGGAAACACCAGAAAGGGGTGTGTGGGTCTCTGTATAATACTGTCCACCCCTCCACCCAAGGCCAAACTTCTCAGTGAACATTTCTTATGTGTTAGAACCTCCTAGGCACTAAGCTGTTTTTTGTCTGTTTGTTTTTGTTGAGACAGTCTCACACTGCTGCCCAGGCTAGAGTGCTGTGGCGTCAGCCTAGCTCACAGCAACCTCAGAGTCTTGGGCTAAAGCGATCCTTCTGCCTTAGCCTCCCGAGTAGCTGGGACTACAGATGTGCACTATGTCGCCTGGCTAATTCTTTCAATTTTTAGTAGAGATGGGGCCTCACTCTTGCTCAGGCTGCTCCTGAACTCCTGACTTCAAATGATCCTGCTGCCTTGGCCTCCTAGAAGGTTAGGATTACAGGTGTGAATCACCCTGCATGGCCCAGGTTTTTATTCGTTTTTATGGTATAATAATATTCCACTATATAGATAGACTATATATTGTTTATTCATTCATTAGCTGGTAGACATCCGGTTGTTTCCATTTTTTGGCTATGGTGAATAACACTGCCATGAACATTCATTTATAAGTATCTATCTGAACCCATTTCTGATTCTTTCTTTTTTTTGGTCTCACTTTATTGCCCCCAGTAGAGTGCCATGGCATCACACAGCTCACAGCAACCTCCAATTCCTGGGCTTAGGCGATTCTCTTGCCTCAGCCTCTCGAGTAGCTATAGGCGCCTGCCACAATGCCTGGCTATTTTTTTGTTGCAGTTTGGCCAGGGCCAGGTTTGAACCCGCTACCCTTGGCATACGGGGTCGGCGCCCTACCCACTGAGCCACAGGCACCACCCCCGTTTCTGATTCTTTTAGGCCTATACATAGAACTGCTGGGTCACATACATAGTGATTTTAACTTTGAGCAATTGGTAAACTGTTTTCTACAATGGCTATACCATTTTACATTCCCACCAGCAATGTATGAGGGTTTCAATTCTTCCAAATCCTCACCAACACTTGTTATTATTTGTCTTTTTGATTAGAGCCATCCTGGTGATGGGAAGTTGTATCTCATTTGGTGGGATCTCGCCTAATGTGCACAAGGCAAGAGTATATTTCAAAATAACTAAGAGTAAACTATACATGTCTTATCACAAAAAATAACTGAGGTGGGCTCGGCGCCTATAGCTCAACCGGCTAAGGCGCCAGCCACGTACACCTAGGGTGGCGGGTTCGAATCCCCAGCCCGGACCCGCCAAACAACAATGACGGCTGCAGCCAAAAAATGGCCGGGCGTTGTGGCGGGCGCCTGTGG
>NW_003852442.1:9810775-9824687 GCF_000181295.1 Otolemur garnettii
GAGCCTCATTTTTTTTTTTTTTGAGAAAGGGTGTCAATTTGTAGTTTGGGCTAGACTGCAGTGGAGTCATCATAGCTCATTGCAATGTCACCATAGCTCACTGCAATCTCAAAGTCCTTGGCTCAAGTGATCCTACTGCCTTAACCTCCCAAAGTGCTGGGATTACAAGCTGCATGGTCTTTGATCAATTTTAAGTTAAGTTTTGTATACAATGTAAAGAAGGGGTCTAAATTCTTTTGCATATGGAGAGATGTCCAGTTGTCCAGTATAACATGGCATCTAAACAGCCAATAGCTACCATTTATTTATTTATTTTTTTGAGACAGAGCCTCAAGCTGTCCCCCTGGGTAGAGTGCTGGGACATCACAGCTCACAGCAACCTCCAACTCCTGGGCTCAAGCGAGTCTCCTGCCTCCTCCTCCCCAGTAGCTGGGACCACAGGCACACGCCACAAGGCCTGGCTATTTTTTGGTTGCAGCCATCATCGTTGTTTGGCGGGTCTGGGCTGGATTCGAACTCGCCACCTTAGGTGTATGTGGCTGGCGCCTTAGCCACTTGAGCCACAGGCGCCGAGCCCTCATCAACTCTTAAGCACTTATTTGAGGCAGGTCTGAGGCTCCCAGGTTAGGAGGGCAACCCTTGTTAGGCAGGAGGGCAGAAGATGGCATCAACGCAATGCCATTGTCCCGCCAAGTCAAGACTACGGACACAGAAAAAAGACACCACCAAGAGCTACAGAGCAAGCACCTGGCTGCAGCTCTCTGTAAACCCAGGGAGGACACGAGAGTTAGCAGCGGGGCAGACAGAGGGGTCTGGGAGCCTAGTGGGAGCAATGACTTCCTTCCTGGACAAGGAAGGTGACAGCAGGCACCAGCATAAGATAGGATGTAGATGTCTGAGAATCATCGCCTGGGGGAGGTCACACCAGCCAGCAGCATTAGCCCAAAGCAAAAGTAAGAAAGTGTGGAACCTTCCAGAGGATTACAAGTGAGTCTCACAGAGGAGCCTCGACAACTGAATTTAGGCCAGAAAACAGCAGTAAACCCTCTTCCCAGAGACTCGTTTTTTGCTGAACTCAAGACTTCCCTACATCCTCTGTGGTCCTTGTGCGGAAGTGGCTGAGCCCTAGAAAAGGTGTTTTTCCCAGCTGTGAATTATTCCAGAAGGATTCCTCACCAGGAGCCACACCTCCAAACCTTCCTGTCTCAGTCTTGAGAACCTCCTGCACGGCGCTTGTGAACGTGGGAAGGGGTGAGCCTGAGTGAGAAGCCCTGAATTTGCTGTTGTTTGGACTGTGTTGTTCTGGGTCCCTGCCCGGAACAGCCTGGCTTGGGAGGTCCTCAGTGACTCTGGGATGGCAAACAGTCTCCGCTTTGTGGCCCAGAGGGGCTGTTTGTAGAATCAAGTGTCACATTCTCACAGATCAAGTTACCCAGGCCCAGCTAGGGCTGGTCTCAGAAGCCGTGGCTTTGGCCTCAGATCCAGCTGCAGAGCAAGGCCCGGCTTGCAGTCCCCCTGCCAGGAGGTGAATTCCTAGTTCCTACAGGCCCCCGACACTGGAGGTGCCCAGTTGACCATCCTGTTTCTCCAGGTATACCCCCCTGCCTACCCCACTTCCAGGCCTGGGGCCGCTTAGGCTCCCAAGTATTCTAAAGGACAAAAAAAAAAAAAAAAAGACCAGAAAGAAGCCCTCCTCAGCTGATACCAGCCTCCCCAAGCCTAAGGTGCACTGGGGAGGGGTAGGTGCCACCATTCCAGCCTCATGGAGTGGGGGAGGAAGCATCAATCAGGGTGATTAAGGCTCAGTTTCCTCATCTGTAACTTTCTCCATACCTGGGAAGGAAGATCAGCTCACCTTGCAGATGGCAGGAGAGACAGCCTGGGGTGCTCTGGACAAGTCCCTAGTCTCCTTAGACACAGCTCCCACTCTGGCCCCCAAATTGACTCTCAACATCCAAACCATACAAGCTGTCCCCAGAGCTGAGGCCCTCAGTAAGGGAGGAGGGCAGAGTTACCCCTGGGAGAAGCCATGGCAGGCATTACCCTCCCTCACAGTGCTCCCACTGTCTAAAGACTAAAGCAGCAAGAAGACGGGGCTCCCTAACAGGGGTGGGCTTTCCATAGGCCCAGCCTGCTGGGCCTGAGGCTGCCAGGGGCAGGACCCTCTGCACTCAAGGAAAGACCACCACCTTGAAAACCACTATCTCCTTAGGACAGGGTTGGGAGCTTTGGGAAGTGCTGAGCAGGGGAGGTGGGGAGACAGCTGTGGGCTGGACAGGGATGGGACACTGTCTTAGCACCCACAGCAGAGACAGGGTGGGCCAATTCCATCTCTTCCAACCTGGGCTTCCCTCCTTAGCCACTAGCTGCTGACCTAAGCAGCCCTTCAGACCTGGTTGGCTTGAACCAGAATCTGAGAACAGACATTCTCAGGCAGGGCTGAGGCTCAGGAGGAGGGGATGGGGTGAAGAGAGGACAAACTTGCCCCAGGAGTGTGACTCTAGGCACGACAAGCCTCACAACGGCACTGATTTCCACCTCACTGCTGCCTGTGCCTCCCTGGGGAGGCTCCCAGTGCCTCCAACCACCCCACAGTTTCTGGCTCATCTCCAGAGTCATAAAGGCCGTGCCTGGGCCAGTGGCTGCTTGTGCGCTAGGAGGAAGGGGCAGAGCCAGGACAGGAGCTCAGTGGCATTTTGGTGGAGACCTTGCTTGAGTGGCACTGGAGATGGTGGGCCAGTTGCTCAGCTGGAACCACCTGGCCATGTGTCTCAGGAGAGGGGCTCTCTCTGCACGATGAGGAGAGCGAGAATTCCATCCCTTAATCCTGTGAAGTGGTCTGGCCTGGGGGAGCGAGGAGCCTGCCAGCCCCAGCAGGAAGTTCACGTGACCAGCCCTGGCCCGGGTCCACAGACACCGCAGAGCACTCTGGACAAACCCCAGGCTGGGTCGGACCGGGCGGCTGGGGGCCAGCCCTGCAGATATTCCTAAGTGAAGCCTGATGTGGCGACAAGAGAATCTGCAGAACTTCTCACAAACAACCTTCCCTGGGATGTTTTGGATTGAGTTTTGTGGCTATGACGTGAAGGAGCCTCACGTGTCAGGATAAAAATAGCTCTGGCCTCGATACACAACACGAGTCAGTTCAGCAGAACCAGATGCGAAAACACGAGCCACCCAGCACAGGCTTGGGAAGGCCCCCTGCACACATACCCACTCCTGCTGGGTCAGAGCCTATGTACCTGGACAGCCCCCATTAAGCGGCATCAGGATCTGCTGCCCTGAGAAGTGAGGGGACAGCCACAGGCTGCGCAGGGTACCTGTGAGCCCAAGGGACCCAAAGGATACAGCCCTGTTGCCAATTAGCAGGCAGTGGAGGCAGAGACAGCTTCTCTGAGGTGGTTCCTCACATGTGAGCTCCAGCAGGGCTGAAGAGCATTCAGACCATGTCTGGCACAAGAAGTACCCCATGGAAGGGACAGTGTGATAGGGAGGCTGGTATGGATGAACCAAGCGGGCCTGGCACAGGAAGGCAGCTTCTGCACATAGTCAATGGGCTGGGAGAAGGGGAGGCCAGAAAAGGTCTCAGGGATGCGGATCTCTGAGACTGAAGGGGATGCAAACCCTATGGCTGCATGGACAAAAGGCTGCAGCACTGGTACCATCTTGAGACCCGATCCAAAAAGCCATCACTTATCTATGGGCTGTCCCAGCTGAGGCTGGCAGGACAGAGTGCATGGGGCCAGCACCCATAGCCAGGCTTCCTGGCTTTTCAGTTCCGTGTAAGAGATAGGCCAATGGGCTACAGCAGTGCCTGGAGAGACTGATTTGACAGTGCAGAGACTGCCACCAGGCAGAGCTGCTGTAGCTGCTGAGGACGACTGGGGCCAAGGGCAGCATGGAGACGGTGAGGAGGAAGGGACCGCTTTTTGCCTATTGGCAGGGAAGCCCTGGAAGCTGCTGTCAAGAACCGTCAGGCTGGGGCCATGGCCCGGCACCCACTGCTTCTCCTTTCCAGTGCTAGGCGAGGGTAGGCTCCCGAGAGTGTTGGGGTGGGGGTGCAGGCTCTCAGGCTGGGTTTCTGGACGCACTGAGATGCGGTAACAGTGCTCACCTCTCAGAGCTGCTACGAAGAGGTCAGGGGCTCACCCACAGGTGCCAGCCCGTATGAGTGGCCAGAACAGTGCTCAGTCCTATCAGGACTTCAACGCATGCAGGCAGCCATCATTATTATTACTGCTACTGTGATTATGGGGGTAAATGTCCCAAAGATGGCTTTATAGGTTGCTTCTAGAACTTGTTTCTGTGGTGATACTAAGCTGTTGCCAACATGGCAGGGGTGCAGAGAGAGGGGTGCATTGATGCACTGTTAGTGGGACTGGAAACTAGTAAAGCCTTTTTGGAAAGAACTATGGAGAATCCTTGAAGAGCTAAAAGTAGACCCCCCCCATTTGATCCCACAATCCCATTACTAGGTTATCTACTCAGAAGGAAAAAACATCATTTTCTATAAGGCCATTTGCACTAGAATGCTTATAGCAGGTCCAATTCACCATCACAAAGATGTGGAAACAACCCAAGTGCCCACCAACCTATGAGTGGATTAATAAACTGTGGTGTATGTATGCCATGGAATACTATTCAGCCACAAAAGGGAGACTTTGCATCTGTTGTATTCACCAGGTTGAATGTGGAGAACATTCTCCTAAGTAAAGTATTTCAAGAATGGAAAAGCAAGCATCCCAAGTACTCAGTACTAATCTGAAAATAATAGACCAACACAAGGTCACATGAGAGAAAAACAATTAAATTCAAGAAGAGGGGTTGGTGGTGCCTGTAGCTCAGCGGATAGGGCGCCAGCCACATAAATCCAGGCTGGCAGGTTTGAACCTGGCCTGGGTAAGGTTCAGCTAAACATCAATGACAACTGCAACAAAAACAGCTGGGTGTTGTGGTGGGTGCCTGTAGTCCCAGCTACTTGGGAGGCTGAGGCAAGAGAACTGCTTAAGCCCAAGAGTTGGGGGTTGCTGTGAGCTGTGATGCCAAGGCACTCTACCAAGGGCAACACAGTAAGACTCTGTCTCAAAAAATAAATAAATAAAATTCAAGAAGGGGGAAGGGAGGCTTGATTAGTTCCCACCTATCAGGTACAATGTAAGGGCGTATGGCACACTTCCTGGGCAAACGATTCAACTACTACGCAGACTTTGGACTTGACCTTAAAGATACAAATAATGTAACCTAATCATATGTACCTTCATATTAACCTATTCAAAAAAAAAGAAAAAAGATGCTGCCGACATGTGGCCACACTGGCCTGGACTATAAGGAACGAAACCGAATCAGAACATTTCATTTTTGCCTGCTCTTAGAGGTAGGGATAAAAACACCTTAGACCAGTGTGTCCTCCAGGTTATGCTCGCACAAGCAGTTTTCATCCCTCCAAAGTTGTGCCCCCGTGGCAGGCAGGAAAAGTCAGGGGAGACTGGGTTTTAGGGGCCCACTGCAGCCCTAGACTGCCATACTGCTGCTGCATTTAGCCATGGATCCTAAAGGCTGGCTGGGTTTTGCCAGGCCTGGCTGCTCCTTCCCTGGTGGCCAGAGATGCCTAGGCCCCAGGAGGACAGGAACTAAGGAGGAACTAATCCTAGAAACCTCCTCGGTCCTGCTGAGCTTTCTGTGCAGGCTCAGGCCCAGGGAGGCCTGAGGGCCTGCTCATCATCCCTGCTTTCCCAGAGCCTGACAGGCTGTGCAGAACCCCCCGAGTAGACAAAGTACAAAAGGAGCTGAGTTGCAGGAGACCAAGGGGTGGGGGACAAGAAAGGGGTATCTCTCTGCTAGCTTCCTTTAGAGCCACCTGCCCAGGCAGCTCTTCCTCCTGATTGCCCCCAAGGTGACTCTCCCTACTCCTGGGGCTCTGTACCAGTAAGAGATGAGGCAGGTGGGGCGGGAGAAGGGAGACCTGGGCCTCTGCCCATGACATTTGGCGCAGGAGGCAGAGATATTTATGCTAGGCCAGGCAAGAGGAAAATCCCACGTGGGTAGTTCTGCTTCCCAGGGCCCTGGGGACCACTGCAGTAGGGAGCGTTCAGGCCAGCACAGCAGCCACCTAGGCGTGGGATGGGTCTCGCATCTCCTATGCTGTGCGCGATCGGCCTTTTCAGTTTATGGACATAATGCACAGGCAGGGCTCCTGGTTTTCAACAGATGCCGCTAAATTCATCTTTGCTAGGCTCCCTGCCTCTTTTGCTTTCCAGAAAGTCCCTTCACACCTTTGGGGTAATCTACCCTAAAGGGATGCAGCACTGCAGCCTGCCAAGTTCTCAGAGCTGTGCTTCCGAGAGCCAGAGGAGAGAGCAAGATCCAAACAGGAAGATCATCTGGCCTTGTCCATGTGCACGGCCAGATGGAAACAGACAGAATGGCCCCCTTGCATGCCTGAGCAGCAGTCTGGGGAAGCGGAGCTAGCTGTGGAATGAGTGCATGCTTCCTGTATGCTTTCTGGCCTAAACACCACCCTACACATCCTTGGCGCCTGGTGTATGCCCTCCCAGGCAGCAGAGGCGGGAGAGGACAAGGCACGCTCTGGCTTCCATCAATCTTCTGTTGCTGGTTTGAGCTGACCTTTTAAAACTGTGGACCTGTCTGTAACTGCTGATGCCAGCTGTGCACAGGCACATGTGAACACATATGGATCTGCCTGGAGGTTCCCACATTCCTTGAAACCCACACATGGGTCTTAGGTTAAGAGCTTAGGGCCCAGAGTTGTGGCTTCCTCTTTTATTCCTCACATGGCTCCTTGGCTATGATGCTGTAGATTCCTGAAGCAAGAAGTTTTACTGGCGACGGGCACTTCCTTGGTGTTCTTTCCAGGATGGAGTTTCTTCCCATCTGGCATACGCTGTTGTTTTTCTATGAATTCCAAGTCCCTGGCTGATGTGAGCCAACATGACAGCCTTGGTAAGCTGGGGCAAGAGTCTCCACAGCCTAACTTGGCAGGGCCAGGAGCTGGGATCAGAGGGCTCTGCTGTACAGTCCCCCCAGCCCTTGCTCCTAAGTAAGGGAAAGGGTGTGATGCTGCAGGCCTTCCAGGGACCCCTCAGGGCACACACCTCCCTCTCTTCTGTCCCGGCTGCCCGTAGCAGTGTCCTGGCCCATCCCTCCCACGAGTAGGAATCTATGTCCCAGTCATCAACTTCTCTGTGCCCAGGAGGAAGAGAAGAAACCCCTACAGATGAAGGGCGGGTTACAGAGAGTCTGGGAGATACAGGTGTCCTGGCCCTGCCCTGAGGCTGTGCTGCCCCAAACAGCTTTCTGAGCCACCATTCTGAGACAAGGTGCCATGGCATCTCCTTCCTGGGGTGGGGAGCTGAGGGCAGACACCAAGGCTCCTGTGCCTGGCTTTCCCCCGAAGGACGCCTCTCTCAGCTGCTGCCCCCCTTCCTAGGGAAAAGCCTCGGCTCTTTCCCCTATATCGTCATGACCTCCATGTGTTAACCTGCAGATGCAGGAGGCAGGATGCAGAAAGGACTCCTGTGCCAGGAGACAGGTGGGAGCCCCAGTCCCGGGTTCGGGAGTGGGAGCTGCTTCCCTGACCACAGACATGGCTGCCTAGAACCGGGCTTATCAGCAAAGAAGCAACTGAGTCCTGGCAGAACAAGAGAGATGAAGCTGGGCGGCTGTGCAGGACACGTGTAGGGAGGTGGCCTGGGGCCTGGGCTCCCATGTGACACTCCACTGCAGGGGCTGGGGAACCCTTGACTTTCACTGCCATTGAGGAGCCTTTAATACAGGGGCCTCTGTGACGTGACCTGGCATGCCCTGCGAGCAGGAGCTGGGCCTGGTCTCTAGGCCAAAGAGATGCCCAGCACTGGCTAGGTACTTTCTTGCCAACTTGCATCCCTGGGCATCTTCCAGGATCATGTTGCTGGAGGGAGGTGGCATCTGCCTGGGTCCCGGTCTGCTGTCAGGAAGGAACTGAGGGCTGAGCACTAGAACACCACAGCTATATTCGCTTCCAAGGACTGCCCGGAAACAGCCTGTTTGAATTACCCCGTCTTGCTTGCGCTGTTTGCTGGCTTAAGGGCTATTTTTAGCTTCTGGACGAGGAAGGAAATGGCTACCTTGTTTTCTACCTGTGAGACCTCAGACCAGGAACCTTGATTCCTGAGTGGGGAGACGCTGTCCAGATAGAGAGGTGCCTAGCTGATGGTTCTGTATTTACCCAATGGCTCAGAAGCATCAAAGAGATGCAGAGAGATGGGAAGAAAGGGCTGCAGGGTCTCACTGGGGGCTGCTGGGGTTGCTGGGGTGTGAGGGCTGCCCCCCTCTGGGGCCTCTTGAGGTGGCAGATCACCAGTAGGAAACCCACAGACCTTGCACAGCCAAAGGAGCTCTGGGGTTCATGGAAAAAAGTCCCAGGAATGGCCTGGCCAAGATGAGACACAGCATGAGCATGTCTATGGCTGCTGAGGCTGGGAGTCCTGGGGGATACTTACCAGGAGTTGTGGGTAGGCCGGCTCTGCTGGGGGTGGGCACCTGGAGCTCTGAGTGGCTGACCCGGAGGTCAGGCCCATCCAGGGGGCCTGGGTCATCTGTCTGGCCTGCAGGGGAGGAAGCAATTTCAGCCAGCACCTCCAGATCCTTCAGGACAACCTGGGGAGACAAGCAGAGCACGAGGCTGAGCCTCTGCTGTGAGCTGCCATGACCTGGTGGGAGATGAGGTCAGGAGGTCTGCAGAGGGCGACAGTGGACTGGTAAGAGTCACTTAGATCACTGCGGGTGTGTTCAGAAAAGTAACAGAAGAGATGGTTGAAGAGAATATAGATGGCACCAGATGGGCCCTAGGGAGGAGGAAGCTTGCATCTGAGCCCTGGTGAGTCAGCTTTCTCACAGCCCTCCTCTCTGGTCCCTAGGAGACACAGGGCTCAGGTGAGGGTGCACTCTGCAGCATGCATCTCAGGGCCTCTGGCAGTGAGACTCCTGTGGTGCCCTCCTGCTGCATACATAGCCACAGCCCTGCTTGCCACTGGTCCTCAGGACAGATTCTCCTGTAGAGCTGACGTCAGGCCACTGCAGACCCCAAATCACCCTTCACATTTGGGATGCTGTGCTGGGCTCCAGGATGGAGAACGCGTAAGGTCCAGACATGTCATTCAGTCCTTGGCTGCCTCCCCAACCTGCTTGCTGAGATCTTCTGGGGCGGAGGCAGAGCATGGAGCCAGGGCAGAGTGTGAGCACAGGCCAATGCTCTGTTACAAGGGCCCCCAGGGCCGTCCCTATGAGCCAGAGAACACCCAACCCTTAGAAGCTACTGCCCTTTGTACAGCCTAGCACCGAAGCCCAGTGGGGCCCTAGAGCCCAGCTCACTGCTCCAAGGCCCTGCTGGGAGGGGACTGAGTATGTGTGCACGTGCAGGTCACCTGCCCCCGGGGCTCGTGAGACTTCCCAGCCACTTTCTGCTCACGGTTCTGCCCACCCTGCTCTGCTCTGAAGAGAAACTGTGCCTGTTCTACCCACAGGTGTGTCTCCAGGCTGCCCGGCGGATGCCCACTGGGCAGATGACTGTGCCTCTTCCTGGCTACTCTAGGCCACAGGCTGAGATAACTCCAGTAAGCAGGGGCCTCAGCCTTGGACCAGTGGAGCAATGCAGAGCCTGGTGGGGGCCCGCTGTGGGGAACATGGTGAATATAAGGTCAGGTCAAGGCTACCACAGAGTCATGAGGGATGATGAAAATGTTCTGCAGTTAGATGGTGATGTAGTTAGATAGATAGTGATGATTGCAAAACCTTATACATACCCTGAAAACCAGTGAATTACGTATTTTAAAAGGGCAAATGTTATCTTGAAAGAAAAAAAAAGGGAGACAAGGCTGATCTCCTCTAAAGTTTGAAAGCGGTTCCTGCCAATGCAGAGATATGCCAGCACCTCCTCCTACACTGCCCTGTCGCTGCCCCCTCCTGGTACCCCCTCGGCTAGCTCTGGCCCAGCTGGCTGAGGCCCCTTTGTTCACCAGCCCGGCTGGCCCCACGGGTTTCTCCATGAAGCATCACAATGTGTTTGGCATGCCGACTCCTTGCCAGCCACAGCCTGGCCTCACCCAGGCATCACGCACACAAGACACTACCTCCCACTGTCTGACTGCGTCCTTCCCTTTGTCCTTACCACTTCCAGGCACTGGGACATTCTCTGGACACCTGAGCCCCCACTCTGTGCCAGGGGCAGTGCTGGGTACTGGGGCTGCAGAGGGGAGTGGGAGCCACCCCTGGCCATTGCCCAGTAGGCAGCAGAGAGGTGAAGCTATCACAAGCATCCATGCAGTCCCAAGGAACTGAACCCTGGCCTGCCCTACCCCACAACAGTGTATGTGATCCAGCAGCTCTCCAAATTTTCCTTTTATCTTTTTTTCAGAGACTGGGTCTTGCTCTGTATGCTGGCTGGAGTGCAGTGGTATGAGCATAGCTCGCTACAACCTTGAACCACTGGTCTCAAGTGATCCTCCTACCTTGGCCTCCAAAGTACTGGGATTACAGGCGTGAGCCCCTGCGCCCAGTCTCTCAGAGCATTTCCACTTTCTGGGCCTGTGGGAAATGGACCCACAGCGGCTAAAAAAATGCAGCTCCTAAGTAGCTGGTCAGAGAGGAGGAGCCAGGGCTGCCCCTGTGGCCCAGACAAGAGCCAGGTGGCACTGGGTGGGTCTAGACCCAGAAGCAGGGAGGGCCCAGGCCTCTGCTCCCACTGAGGAATGAGCCTCCAGAGGCTTTGTTTCAGTGATTTTTTGTTTTTTTTTTTTTTTGAGACAAGAGTGTTACTCTGACATCCTGGATAGAGGGCTGTGGTGTCATCATAGCTCACAGCAACCTCAGTCTCTTGGGTTTAAGCAATCCTCTTGCCTCAGCCTCCTGAGTAGCTGAGACTATAGGCACCTGCCACGATGCCTGGCTAATTTTTCTATTTTGGCCTCCCAGAGTGCTAGGATTACAGGCACAAACCACTTCGCCTGGCCTGCTTCAGCAATTGAAGAGACAGAGAGTAGGGAGGGTGGGACAGGGGTGCAGAGGCTATATCCCTCGGTGTTCAAGTGTCCAAACAAATTACTTTACAAAGGTCAGGGAGGGGAACTGAGACCAGGGAATGGGGGTAGAGGGATGACTCACCCAAAATTAAACAGTGAAGCAAGAATCAAGCTAACAGCTCCTCACAAAGTCAAACAGAGTTGCCATAGGTATACTCCCACTCCTGGGTAGTTACCAAGAGAACTGCAAACACATCCACACATAAAAACTTACATATAAATGTCTACGAAGCATCCTTCCCAAAGCCAGAGTGGAAACAACCCAAAGGTCCGTCAACGAATAGAGGGACAAAGAAAACACGGCATACCCATACTGAGGCCTATTATTTGCTAATAAAAAGAAATGATGTGCTGATAACTGCTGCAACATGGATTAGCCTTGGAGACATCTGCTAGGTGAAAGCCAGCTGCAAAGACCACATACTGTATGATGATTCCACCTCCATGAAATGCCCAGGATTGGCAAATCCACAGACACAGAAAGTGGGTACAGGGTTTCTTTCTGGGGTAATGAAAATAAATGTTCTAGAATTAGAAAGCAGTGATGGGCCGGGTGTGGTGGCTCCTGCCCATAATCCCAACATTCTGGGAGGCCAAGGTGGGTGACTGCTTGAGCTTAGGAGTTTGAAATCATCCAGAGCAGGAGTGAAACCCCCAGGTCTCTAAAAATAGCCGGGTGTTGTGGCGGGCGTCTGTAGTCCCAGCTACTTGGGAGGGTGAAAGTGAGACTATGGCGGGGGGAGCAGTGATGGTTGCACAATCTTGTGATAAATACCAAAAACTACTGTATTGTATGCTTTAGACTTGCAGGGGTGTCTAACCTGCGGCCTGCAGGCCCACACTGATTAGAGGACCGTTTTGTTTATCTATAATGTCAGATTGCAAAGAGTATGCAGATACCTTTTTTTTTTCTCATCAGCTGTTTTTAGTGTTTGTGTATTTAATGTGTGGCCCAAGGCATCTCTTATTATTTTAATTTTTAGCAGAGAAGAAAAAGGTTGGACACCCCTGCTGGAGTTTAAAAGAATGAATTTTGTGGTATGTGAATTGCATTAATAAAAGGAAAGCCCAAACCCTAAATCAGCCCCCTAACTCCCAGAGTCTAGGGGTCCTCACAAGCCTGTTGTTCTTGCTCTGCCCACAACCTGAGGTGGTGGGGTCTCCCGAGTCTCCAAGATCTCACACCTGACTCATACTCACAGGAGAGATGAGGATCTCAGTAAGGCAGCCTGTGTCTCTTTACCTGGCTTTGCACCTGCCACTTTCTCCCCCCACGGACGGTGCCCACACTACTGAGGTCTGTCTGTGGAGGGCAGAGGCGCATGCCCCTGGCAGCAAACCCTCGTGGTCATATGCGGCCAGGAAGAAAAGTGGGAGCCAGCAAGGCAGGTGGTCCCATGCCACACCTGGTCAGATTTATGACACCAGAGTGGACACAGTGACACGGTGACCTGTGCTAAGTGTCTAATGGATGCTAATTTCCCTGTTGGAAAAGATGCTTGGGAAGAACCACCAGCACCTGGGGTCATGGGCTGTGCAGGACAGTCTCCACCCTCTGAGTGGCTCCAGGGTCAGGCTGCAAGGGATGGGGAGCCCAGAGGAGCAGAAGGTCCTCACTCCTGACCACAATTAACGCCCGCACTTGTCATCAGACCCACCTTACACACCAGACATGAGGAATCTGAGGCTTGGATGGATACCTGCTCAAGGGAGGCCACCTCAAACCCAGCTCTGTCCCCAAACCTGAGCTTGTTAATAATGCTCCACAAGCTTTGCGGCCAGACAGTCCTGACAACCAGTCCTGGCCCTGCCACTCAGCCGCCTGACCCCGGGTCAGTTATCTCTGTGCACACAACCCTCCTCTCTTGGATATCTACTGAGCAGCCTCCATGGGCAAGTTCTGTGCCGGCTGTAGGAGATGCCAAGGCTGGGCAGGACAGAGGTCTCTGATGAGGTCACAGACCCCTGAAGGATATGGGTGGCCTGAGGAGCGCCTAGAGGCTTTGGGGAGCATGAATTGGCCTAGGAAACTGAAGTGGGAAAGAAAGGCACTCAAACCTCTTACCGAGCAGGAGCTGCTCCAGGAGGCAGAATGACCAGGACATTCCAGGAAATGAGGCTTCTGCTCCAGAGTGAGGAATGGAGCTGGGGCCTGGGGTGTGGCCAGAAACTGGGCCAAAGCCATAGAACTCCATTCTACAGGTGATTGGGGGGGGGGGGCTTGGTTTCCCCTTATGAGCAAATGGAGATTTGACCTTGCAAAGCTGTCATGAAGATTACAGAAGACACTTTAAACGCAAAGTACAAAAAATCAAGCATGCAGAGAAAGGCCAGCTCACCACTTTGGGGCAGGGACAGTGCTGCTCATGCCTAGCACTTTCGACTCCACTTTCTACCCCAAAAGAGAACATGCATTGCGCACCCCCGGACCACTGCCTTCCACCACACTAGAGCAGGGTCCCCAGCCAGCAGCTAGCAGCCACCAAAGCAGAACATTTAACATTTTGAATTCTCTTATTTTAGAAAGTTTAACACCAAATGGCAAATAAATGCAAATTACATTTCAATTGCACAATTAAAGCCGGAAATGTTGTCCACAGGTTCCTTCGGTAATCAGGGCCACTCCTTCTGTGCTTTCACACCATAGGATCCTGTCTCTGGTCCCCAGGGACTGGCAAAAAGCCGATAGCCCTGTCTGGGGTAACACCATATGTACTTGTATATGTGGACACACACACACACACCCCCAATATGTACTTGTATATGTGGACACACACACACACACCCCCCATATGTACTTGTGTATGTGGACACACACCCCCCCCATATGTACTTGT
>NW_003852442.1:9827231-9851663 GCF_000181295.1 Otolemur garnettii
ACACACACACACATCCCCCATATGTACTTGTGTATGTGGACACACACGCACACACGCGCGCGCGTGGCACTCCTTCTGTCCCTTAACTAAAGCAGGAGTCAAAAACATCACCATCTCCTCCAACATCTAAAAGGAGGGGAGGGGCTGTCACAGTGGAGGGCACAGAATGGCTTCAAGTGCCAAGTGGATTTTGTGGGGGGCCACTCTGGACCTCCAAGGTATCTCTTGACACCCAGGCTCCTGTGCCCATCAAGCCCAGCTGCTGGGCTCTCCCAGCTGACCAGCTAATCCGACTGGGCCCAGGGCCTGACCCTGAGGCTTTGGAGCAAAACAAACAAACAAAAACAATGATGTTGCGGACCTAGGCTGGGGCAGCCCCGGCGAGACGTAGGCCTTGGAGGGGGGCAGCCTAAAGAGGAGGCCTAAGGGGGAGCAACCGGGGCTGTGGACAGCCACCCTTCCTGTGGGATTGGCTTTGAGTCTCTGTGCCAGGGCTCTGGTGCTCCACCCATCGGGAGACCCTATAGCCCTTGGTGTGTGAGTAGGACCCTCTGGGACCAGGACAAGGTGACCTCCGTGGCCTTTCTTACTGGGCACCCTGCTCCACAGTTGCAGACCCGCTGGTTGGGCACTGCTGCTTTGGCTGCTAGAGTAGGCCGTCTGGGGCTAGGCCTGTGGCCACCTGCAGTCCAGGCTCCGAGGATGGGGAATGGCTCAAAGAAAGCAGAGGGAAGCCACGCCAATTAGTATGCGCTCTGCAGCTTTTTGCAAAATGAATATAAAACACTTGTGCTTTCTTTTTGTGTGAGAGAAAGAAGGGGGAAAGAGAGGGAGGGAGGGAGGTTACAAGAAAGCAATATTCTGCAGGAGCAGGGGTGCCTACTGTTACCACGGCAACAGGCTGGAGGTGGGGAAGGCCTATCAGCGGGTTGCTCATTTTTGGGGGGGAAGAGGAGTGAGCTGACCCTCAGAGGAGTGAAGGGGTCAGGGTGGGTGGTGACTGGGTCTGGAGGGCACCAGCAAAGCAACTCAAGGGAGGCCTACAGGGTGAGAGGTGGGATCTTCTTACCCTCCATGGTGTGGGTGGCAAAGACCAAAAAGCTGGGGGATTCCCAAGAAAGCCTCCCCTTCTTGGAGATGTCTGTACGCCAGCAAAGGGCACATTTGAATCAATGTCTGCATGGGGCTCCTGCAGGCTGTCAGCCTTTATGGCGAAGGCCAAGGACAGCCTCTCTGGGATGGTGGCTTTTTCTCCCTTTTCTGACTAGTCTGTGTGGCACTCACTGTCCCAACACCTCATCCACAGACTAGCCCTGGAAAGCCACGGGGTGCTGGAGGCTCCATTCTCTCTCCTCCCCAAGGTGCTGCTGATTGCTCCTTAACCATCCTGGGGACAATTGCGCTAGACGGCCTATCCTTGCCTTCTACCACGGCTCCTGAACACAGAGTCCCAGGGTGAGGGGGTCAGCAGATCTGAGTAAATACCAGCTGACCTGCTTCGAGGAGCAGGAGGGGGAAGATGGATAGTTCTGAACAGCCACTGGTGGCTGGAGAGACCACCCTCTCATCCTCAAGAAACTCCCCTTTGTCCACTCATCCTTAAGAAACTAATGGCTGGCTAATGGGGGTCTGGGGGTCAACTGGCCCAGCCTCCATGCTCTTGAAGAGGGAATCCTTATGTGGACAAGAAATGCCCAAGCTGGGCCCTCTCCAGTCCCAGCCAAGAGGAAGTTGCAACAATGTTTCCAAGGAACATGTTTGATGTTGGCCTGAGAGATGAATACAGACTAAAGGTCTGGAAGCTGAGGTGTGGCTGGTGTAGACCACTGCCAGGGGCTATCCGATGCTTCTGTCCAGAGCAGCTGGGTAGCAGGGGCTCGGCTGAGATCTGGGTCAGCTCTGGCTGCTTCTTATTCTTACAAAGTGGAGCTGATACTAAGCGCAGAGGGCATCGAGGCCAGGCGTTCATAGGAAGCCTTGGGGCCTTCTGGCTCCACCCACATAGCAGCCTGGCCCCTTCCTTCACAAGCGGCATGGCCTAGTTGGCCAGGCCTTGGCAGGCCCTGATCATGTATGGCATGGCTCCTGCTGTCCTGGGGCTTGGAGTATCAGGCAGAGAACTAGGAAGCTTTCCCCACGAAGGGTATCTTGGGGGAGGTGAGGGAAGGGGCTTTCATGGGCTGAGAGCAGTGGACGAAGATGGCAGGGCCATCTGGCACCAGGGCCAAAGGCCTTCGCCCTGGACACTGTAAACATGAGCTACAGGAGGTAGCAATCAGGCACTGGCCCTAGCCAGGAAAGGGATGGACTTCTGAGAAAAGCTTCAGTCTATGGCAGTCACAGTAGCCCTGCCTTCTGCAGCAGGGAAGGAAAGCATTGCCTCAAAGAACATTTAGACTTGAGGGTGAATGAGGAGATTGCCTAGGTTTGGACCTATGCTATTTCCCATTGAGAAAACCACCCTGATTAAAAACCTTCTGCCTTGGTAAAGCAACAACAGCTTTAAAAAAAAAAAAAAAAAAGAGGCACTTCAGTTTAGTATTGCCTAAGTCTGAACATGAGCCCCTGGGGATCAGGATTACCTTCTTTGCAAATAGAAGAAATCTTTCCTTCAGGGCCTAGTACTGCGTCCTCTGTGCAGAAGGCCAGCACCTGCCTGACATTTGTTAGGTTCCACTAGTTAATGGTGACAGTACAGCGTGGGCCTGACAGCTGTCTATCCCTCTGAGTGCACAGGGGACAAGGCAGGCCGGCCTGGGGCAAGACAGTATGGAGACCAGGCTCCTGACCACCCCACTTTGGTCTCCTTCCTGCTGATTCCAGCCACTGCTCATCTGCACCACCCTAGGCCTCTGAGCAGGAGGGACTCTCAGGGTTATGGATTCTCCCTGTGGGCTTGGCAGGGAACAGGGTGGACCTGGGGCAGCATAAGAGTGGTGCCCATGGCAGCAGGATGGAGGGCCCCTGCCCAGCTCCAAGGCTCTGCTTCCTCCTGGTTTACCTGCAAGCTACATGCAGCCCCAGGCCCGCAGATACAGACACTCCCCTATAGGTCTGGCTTCCTGGCTACCGGGAGGCGCGGCTCACTGTCCAGCCAACCCCATTTGTTCACTTTCTCTTAAAATGTTTCTGAGCATCTATTAATGCTGCCGTCTACTAGGGGCTGGACAGTCTGTCCTCACAGAGCTCAGTGCTGGTGTGGAGGAAAGGTCTGAGCTGACGGGGATGTTAAATCACAGAGGCGGACCAGCCTCAATGTGCAGGAGGAGGGGCCACATACACAAATAAGGCTTCGTGGGGTATTTAGGCCGGGCCTTGGGTCTCACTTTCCTCTTAGGTGAGATGGGGGAAGTGACTCACCGCACACAGGGGCTGCGGTGAAGATGAACCAAGTTCACGATCGCAGGGCTGGGCTCAGGGTAGAATGGAGTGAGCAAGAAACGGCAGCTCTTCTTGTCAGCAGTGTGGTGGTCCCTGCCCACAGCCCGCTCTGGGCTTACCCAAACTCCCTGCCCAGCCCTTGGGCCTTAGTGAACTGCCAACAGGGAGCTGCCTGGAAAATCCAGCTGACTCAGCTTTGGCCATAACCAGAGGAAAAACCAACACACAACCTGGAAGAAACCTGGACTCCTGCAGACATCAGGGATGCTGAGTGGGGTGTGGGATAGCAACAAGGGGCCTGGCCTGGGTGCCAGGCCTAGGGCTGTACGGAGAGGACATCAGGACTGAGAGCTGGGGGGCACTGCCCTAGTCTCCAAGGGGGATCTCACTTTGGACCACATATCACATACGAGGCTCCCAACCAGTGGCATGTGCATCAAATTCTCCTGGAACCTTGTGAAAAACACCAGTGCCCGGGCAGCCAGGTCCCACAGTAGGGTACAACTGAGGAGGGCTGCGATGAGGCCTGTGTAGCTGATTTTTAAAGCTCCAGAGGATTCTGATGGCTGCCCCGATTTGGGCAGCTCCATTGTGTGGCTTCTGAGTTAGGCTGTGACAGGAAAAGGGTCCCCTGGACTGTCCTTGCTGGGCCCAGGTCATCTTCTCATGTGTGCTTAGCCCTTGGCAAGAGGAACCAAGTTCTTAGCCATTGAGGGGTTACCACTCTCTGGGCTGAGAGTTTACCTTATCATGTGATCTGATTTAAAAGAAATCTGTGAAAATGAGGCAGGGATGGAGGGGTTGTTTTTGCTTGTTTGGGAGAATGGATGGAATGAAAAACGGAGTGAAATAAAAACTGAGGCAAAGAAACAAGAAGGAAAAACAAGTCCCATTCTTCCAGAAGACTGTCCACTTTTGAGCGGGCAGCATTAGTATTCTGGGCAGTGGAGTCAGGACCACACAAATTCAGAGCTGGAAGGGATCTCAGGCAATCCAGGCCAACCCCAGCATTTGAGGAAGAAAACTGAGGGAAAGGGATGCTGTGGGACTTGCCCACCCCACAGGGAGCTGGGCAGTGCAGGGCCAGAGCTCCTGCTCCCTCCTGTCCCCACCCCTCAGTGGTCCCAGCCAATGACCTCAACCCTTTTGGGAAAACACTAGATAGGTGGAAGATGGAAAGGGCTTCTGGACTGAGCCTCAGGGGACCCCCAGGTCAGAGAGTAGTAGCCTGGAGCAGCCCTTGGGAGCCTAAGGAGGGGCAGAGGAAAGAGGTCAAGATCAACTACTCAGAGGGGCAAGGTGTATCCAGAATTGAAGGTCCACCAAAACAAAACAGCCTCATTGCCTTGTTGCAATGGATAAGGCAGTGCCCCCTCTTCTGGGCTGGGTCCCTGCTCTGTAGTGAGGGGAGGCCTTGTGTGGAGTTTTGTTTTTTTCCTTTTTTTGAGACAAAGTCTCACTCTCTTACTCAGGTTAGAGTATTATGGTGTCAGCCTAGCTCACTGCAACTTCAAACTTCTGCCTCAAGTGATCCTCCTGCCCTAGCCTCCCGAGTAACTGGGACTACAGGTGCCCATCACGACACCTGGCTGGTTTCTTTTCTTCTCTTTTTTTTTTTTTTTTTGAGACAGAGTCTTACTTTGTTGCTCTTAGTAGAGTGCTGTGGCATCATAGCTCATAGCAACCTCAAACTACTGGGCTCAAGTGATCCTCCTGCCTCAGTTTCCAGAGTAGCTGGGACTGTAGATGCCTACCACAACATCTGGCTAGTTTTTTCTTTTTTCTTTCTTTCTTTCTTTTTTTGAGACAGAGTCTTGGCTCTGCCATGGCTTCATAGCTCACAGCAACTTCAAACTACTGGGCTCAAGTGATCCTCCTGCCTCAACTTCCCAAGTAAGCTGGGACTACAGGTGCCCACCATCACACCTAATTTTTTTCTTTTTAGAGACAGGGTCTCACTCTTGCTCACGCTGGTCTCAAACTCATGAGCTCAAGCTATCCACCCATCTCGTCTTCCCAGAGTACTAAGATTACAGGTGTGAACCATCACTCCCAGCTTCAGTTTTTCTATTTTTAGTAGAGACAGGGTCTCGCTCTTGCTAGTCTCAAACTTCTGAACTCAAGTGATCCTCCGGCTTTGGCCTCCCAGAGGGCTAGGACTACAGGCATGAGCTATGGTGCCTGGCCTGTTGTGGGGTTTTAGAAGCTTTGGAGTCAGGCAGACTTGACTTCCAATTCTGAATGCTGGCAATGTGACCCTGGGGACATTATCTTCCTCCTACCTGTCTGAACTTACCCATATGTCAAACTGGGGATAACGGAAATCACTCCTAGACTGCCATGCAGATTCGTTAAGACAGTAGAAAAATGTGGTCAGAACAGGGCACGGACCCCACAAATGTTAGGTTGTGCCCTCTCTTCCTCCCAGGCCCTTTCCATAGATACATGAGGTCTGGCACACAGCACCCACCACAGTTCCTGAAGATAGCACAGCAGGGGTGCCACAGGGCCACCACTGGCTCTCTAAAGCTGTGCTCTAATTAAGTTTGGAGCAGACACTGAAGAATGGCCAGCTTCCAAAAGAAGGCCCTCCCTCTGGACATAGGAGAGAACACCAGTTACCTTCCACTAGGAAGGGTCAGGCCTTCCCCCACCACTTCTCACAGCACAGCTCTCTAGTTTGGGGCTTCCCCCGGATGGAACCAATGTCAAAGTCCCTGTCATCACAAACTACATCCCTCTAAAGCAGGCTGATGAGACTGGGGCCCAGCTGGCCGACCCCCAGACCCAGTGACAAGGATGCCCTGGAAAGAATAAGCCCAGGGAGCCCTTCTGTGGATCAGTGAGTTCGAGGGTGGGGACTGCCAGTTAGCCTCAGCAGCGTGGCAGTGTCACCATAGCCCAACCCTGAGCTGGTCCTCTAGGCTCCTGAACCAGCCTTGACCGGCTCCTCTTCCTGGCAACCGGCCTGGCCCCAGAAGGCTCTCTCCTGTGGGCTCTAAGAACCTCTTCCATTTTCCCAGTTCATTTCTCCTGGGATCTGAACCACGAAAACAAATGAAATCTCCCCTGTCCCCCAAAGCAAACTACCCCTCAGTTTGGGGCACAGCGGCGCATACTCTCGGAGACAGATGGGCTGGAGGGGTTAGCCCTTGCGCCAAAGAGAACAGCCCTCAGGACACCCAATTCTTCTCCTTTCAGAACCAGCCGAGGCTGCAGCAGCCCCTGGGTTCCCACATACGGCCCGGTAGGGGACAGGGAAGGCACTGGGCCTGGCGGATTGGGTATATCACTGAACCACATGGTGTACTTGAAGCAATTTTAGAAAAGCCCTTTCAGATGCCCCTAAATCACTCCTTAGCCCCAGCGCCCATACCCCATTCCTCCTGAGTGATAGCTGTGTCACAAGTGTGATGACTGGCCCATGTTCTTCATGCAGTCAGTGGGCTCCCAAACTGGAAACGCCACCGTCATGAACAGTGCCCTCGGAATCCTACCTTCCAAGTTTTCTAGAAAGCCCGTTCTCAGTTTTTTCTTTCCCCCACATCCACAATGGTCACATAAGCCTTAAGCTCCCAGCAGCAATTTCTCCTCTAGCTATTTTAACGCTAAGAGAGGGGAAGGAAGGGAGGTGCTCTCGGGCTGAGAATCACCCTTGTGAGTGTTAAGGGCACTCCAGGTCTGAGAGGCTGAGAGCCTGGGAAGGCTGTCTGGGCAGGCCTCAACACAGAGCAATCGATTGGTGCCAGTGACTGGGCCCAGGAGGGCATGCCTTCTGGGTCGCAGAGGCTTTGCTGTGGAGGTCCTTTGCCGACAATGCCATTTCTCCTCATGTGTGGCAGCCAGCTGCAAATGCAGTGACAACGGGGCTCTGATGAGCGAGGCCTCCGCTCTGGGCAGCTCCAACCTGGGGGTAGTGGGGAGGCTTAAGGAGGGAGGGGGGGACAAGTGCACAGGGGCACTCATCTTGTGGCCTGCTGTGTCTTCATGTGGCTTTCTACAACCTTGAGATGGAACCTAAGTCTCTCAACCCCTGTGGTCCTTGGGCCTCTAAAGAGAGGCAGGAAGGCAGAGAGGATGGAGAGCAGACACTGGCTTGAGGGCAGACACAAGCTGATGGTCCCAGTTTCTCTAGGTACTTCAGGGATTATTTCCAGCTCTGGAAGGGCTACTGCTTCTCGTGGGTTTACACGGGCCGGTTCTGTGCTGGGCATTGGACACATATGACCTCACTGAAATCTCACAAGAAACCCAGAAATGAGGTTCTATTATTATTCTCCATTCGCAGCAGATAAGGACACCGAGGCTCAGAGAGCCTTGATCACTGGCTTGAAGTCAACCAACCACGAAGAGGCGGAGCCCTGGACTCCTGGGCTGTGGACCCTGCAGCCTGCACTCTCAAACACCAGGCCACACTGGGGAGAGAACATGGCCAGCAAGAGATGCTACTCAAAATCACAACAAAAATACCCAATACTGAAAATGTCAAAGTGAGTAAGACTCACCAAAAGACCCTACAGTGCTGCTGAAGGACATCCAGATGACATGATGCCCTGCTCCTGAGGAGGCAGCTCAACTCAGTGGAAGGCCAATTTCCCCTTAAGTGAACTTGTAAAACACCCAGAGCTGGATGGGTATCAAACAAACACTATGAGGCCGGGCGTGGTGGCTCATGCCTATAATCCTAGTACTCTGGGAGGTCGAGGCAGGTGGACCGCCTAAGCTTAGGAGTTCAAGACCAGCCTCAACAAGAACAAGACCCTGTCTCTACTAAAAATAGAAAAACTAGCCGGGTGTTGTGGTAGGTGCCTGTAGTCCTGGCTACTGGGTAGACTGAACCCAAGAGACTGAGGTTGCTATGAGCTATGACACCATGGCGCTCTACCCAGGGTGACGGAATGAGACTCTGTCTCAAAAAACAAGAACAACAACAACAAAAACAAGCCTCCAAGGCAGGTGCAGACACCATTAGCTTCATTTCATAGGTCCAAGGAGTACCTGGGCCTGGTGGCCACTTATCTGGGATGTCACAGGGGACACTTAACGTCCTGGAGATGACCCTGAAAATTTTAAATGCAGGTCAGGAGGCAGCTGTGCCTAGGAGTGGGGTGGCTAACTGGAGGCCCCTCCTGGGCCAGCCCATCAAGTACATGGACAAGACCCCTGTCTCGGGGGTGGGGCTCAGAGCTGGGGCATGGCCTCTTACAGGCAGAGGTCACTCAGGCAGCACAGCAGCTGCTCCACTTCCTGAAAGGGACATGGCAGGATGCTCCGAGGTGCACTTGGCATTCTGTCTTATGGAAATCAGGGTTGTATGTTCACTTAGAAAGCAAGTGACTGGGCCCCTAGCTAATGTGAAGATTTCTATTCCAGAGCCAAGAATATCAATTTGACATCTGCAAATTCTTTCTAACAAAAGGGATTGTCAGATAGTGTCTGCAAGAAGCAGGTGGTAATGAGCAAACAGTTGCTTGTCCAGAATGACGGAAAGGCAGACACAACTGGGGATGTCAGAGGGTGTGGCCTACCGAGCTGTTACGCAGATGGAACTGAGGAACAGTGGCAGACCAGACACTCCGGTGGGACCGTGGCCAGAGTCCCATGGGACTGTGCCACGTGGTCCTGCAGGCACAGTTAGGTCTCTGAGGCTCTGCCCCACTCTGTGCCAGCTCTTGCATCATTAACTCCTGAGTACACTCTTTCCCCCAAGGCCAGTGACTCTCGGCAAGAGGGAGGGGTATGTGGGTTTATTCCTATTGTTCTGGGAGAGAAAGACATTTGTAACATAGATGATAAACTGCATGCCCCAAATATACAAAGAGCACCTACAAATCAATAACAAAGTAGGCAAAGTGAGCTAAAAGGGGAGTATTTTCAAAACACATACAACACACCGCCTAAACCCAAGGGCTAGAGGTTGCTGTGAGCTGTGACGCCACAGCACTCTACCAAGGCCAAGGGGGACAAAGTGAGACTCTTGTCTCAAAAAAAAAACCAAACCCAAAACAAACACCCCCCCTAAACACATACACCACACCACATTGAGAACTCTTCTCAAGAACTTGTAGAGTAAGAGGAAAAGACCAGGAAACCTTCTCCTGATGAAATCATGAGGAACTGAGGATGACCCCACAACCAAACACAAGCTCCCCTCCTCCCCAGCTGGTTCTGAGGGGGAGTCTGGGCCAGCACAGGGTGAGACACAGGCATGGTGGGTAACAGTTAGGGCTCTGGAGTCATACAGGTCTAGATTGGGGCCTGGGCTCCACCACCTCCTAGTTGTGTCCAAGTTGCTTAACCTTCCCAGACCTTGGGCTTTCTGAATTGCAAAATGGAAGCAACAGAACTCCCCCAGATAACTGGGGTAAGGCTTCTCTAGGCGCCACAAACGAAGGGCCTGGCACAGTTCCTCGCACAGCGATGACTTCATATAACTGAGAGCCCATCCGAGGTAACCTATGCCTCGAGATCCCCAAGCTGTACGTACGAACCTTCGAACCTTCGTAGGAGTGCTGAGGTTAAATTCTATCAGTGGAGGCTTCTGAGGGAAGGGACCCACCAGCCTGGCTGTGGTCTTGTTTACCTGCATAGGCTTCCAAGGTCTTGAGCCCCAGGGAGGGTCAACTTGAGATCAGGGAGGGCTCTTTGGAAATACTTGAAAACTCCCAACAGAGAGCACTTTCCAGATATTCTAGAAAGGAAGTCCAGGAGAAGGTGGGTTTTGTCTTGTTCATGGCTATCTTTCCATTGCCAAGTATACAAGCATGTCCTCAGGGTCACCAAAGAAATGGAGCAGGGGACACTTAGGAATGTGATTCTGGTGAAGAAGCAGGATGTGGCAGAATCCGGACTCCCCACTGATTGCCAACGTCTCCAAATCCCTCCACGAGAGGGGGGCAGGGGATAAGCAGGAGCTTTTCACTCTTGTTATAGCGCCCCCCCCCCACAGTCCCTAACTGTCCCTAAGCGCAGCTTTAATCTTCTCCTCACCAGAGGCCCACAAGATGCGCCCCAAAGCCCTTGACAACATTTGGCACTTCAGCAAATCGAGTTTCCACAGCCGCAGCCTGAACAGAGCTGTTTAATGGACTGCATCTCCTCCGCTCGCTGAAAAAGCAACGCACACAAAAACCAATTTCAAGCAAAGAAAGCTGGATGGGATTAAACAACTCAATTTAAAGGACTGAAAACTCAGCTGCTTCCAGTGAAGTCCTAGGAAAGGAACCAATCAGCAAAGTTCTTCTCTCCTTTTTGTATTGAAATGAGGGCCATGACTGTGCAGTGAGTCACTCCCAACTCTCAGGCAGAACTGGGCCATGTCCACCTGGGCCTCGCACCGCAGGGGGTGGTGCAGGAGCAAGGAGAGGGCCTGCGTGTGGTGGGGGAGGGGGAGGCAGGAGAAGCCAAGGGCACACTCGCAGACCATCTGTTTTGGATTTTTCTGGAAATGCAGAAAACCTCAGGGGACCTAGAGGCTAATAACCTGCCTGTCTGCTTCTTTCTCCAGCTCAGGTTGAGAAAGCAGATTCAGCTGCCTGGGTCCCCCATATGAGCCTGGTCCCAGCCCAGGGAAGATCAAGGTGCCTCACTCCACAGGGCGCTGTGAGCAACGTCCCTCTCCTGTTCTCCTGGCTGCCAGCCCTGGTCCACTCATGCTCCCACGAGAAAGCGTCTGTCCATTTGAGAGCCCACTGCCACGTGGAGACGGTTCTGTCCACAGCTCACAGCCTCAGAGCCCAGAAGAGGAAGAGGCGTAAGTCTTGGCTCAGACTGTCAGCACCTAACACGCAGCCTGAAGGGTGGCACAGATGGGAGGGCAGGATAGTGCCCTTGCAAGTGGGCAGGTCTGGCTGCAAATGCTGCCCTGGGCTGGGAGGCTGGGGAGCCCTGGAGAACTATGCTGCCCCAATTCCATCTTATGGAATGCTGCTGAGAACAGCTTGGGGAAGGGTGCTTGGTAGAGGAAACCCTCCCCCCACTGACAGGAGGACCCAGGGTGCCCTGTGGTCCCCAGGTCAGCCCCTCTGCACTCTGGTCCTTGAAGAGGGTTGTTCCTACTACCTGGGATTGGGCGCAGCCACTCCCTTCATGCCAGCAGCTCTCGGTGACCCCAACAAAGCAAAGCCTAAAGTCCAATTTCCAACTGGAGTAATAACCATCACTGACTTGAGTACTTCGCTTGTGCCCGGCATGGCGCTTAGCATTTCACATGGACCATGGTGTTCTCACGCCCCTCAGGTACTGCTGCTGCCCCCACAGAACAAAGAAAACTGAAGAGACTGGACAGCGAGGCTGGGCCAGGCCTTGCCCTCAGGCAGCCTGACCCTAAAGCCACGCTCCCCCTACCATCCTCCTCCACTGCCTTCCTGGGTAGATCCCCAAACTCCTGCAAACATGTGTCCTCATCAATGCCCTGCCCCAGGGTACTCCAGAGGGGATCACAAAGAGTCCTTACTTCCAAAGCTAAGAGCATAGCTGTACCTCCAGAAAGGATGCCCTTACCAGGTATGAAGACTACGGTGACATTTTGGTGTAGATTTAAGAGTACAACAACAAACTAAGCATGTTTCAGTCATAAGACCCCATAGGTCCCTCCCAAGGCGAGGCAGGGCCGCCTGTTTTCTGTAAGGAAGGGTGGTGCTGGTGACCTACCTCATCGGACTCATCTGAGAGCGTCTGCAGCAGGATGGGGAACAGGCTGTCTGTGTGCCGGAACATCTGGAGGGCAGAGAAGCAGGGGTACCAGGAGCTGTCCCCCGACTGTGCTTGCTTCAGCGTCCTAATGATCTGAAGGGACCACCCACTCCCCAAGACACAGAGGGCTCCCCCCAGCACCTGCCACTCCTCCGCTGGCCAGGGTTTCTCTAGAACTGTGGTGACCACAGCCATACAGAGTGGTCGCAGGCCCTTGAGAACCTAGGTGGGTGCTGGAGAGGCCCCGGGCATGGAGGGGCCCCCTGGGTGGATGGGCTGGGGGCTCACCTTCCGAGGAGTCTTGATGTAGAGGTGGTAGAGCCACTTCAAAACGGCAATCCTGGTCATCATCCCAATGGCCATGTCACTGAGGTGGCAGTTCAGGACCTGTACAATCCCATCGAGGTGCAGGGTCACTGGGGCTCTCTCAGTGCTGTGGGTAAGACCAGGTGGAGAGCCGGCTGAAGCTTACTGGAGCCAAGCCTACCGCCACGGTACCACCCAAGGCCACCCACTCCGAATCACACACAGCTGCCCACCACCGCAAGCCTGAGCTGATGACACACACCTCCCCTGTCTCCCTGCCTGCGCCAGCCCGAGGGCTGGAAAGAAGGCTTCTCTGCCTCCCTTTCCAGGTGAGTTGAGAGCTTGTTGCTTGGTTGGAGCTGTGATAACCACACTTGGGGGAGGAGGCCCAGTCTTCTGGGTTCCCACTCACTCCCCTTTTCTTTTTGCAGTGCTATCCTGGCTCAGACAAGGGATAGGGGGAACCTCTCCAGTGTCAGGGAGCTGGCCACCTCCAGACTCTGGGTGTTACACTTGGACCCTCTGTTGACAAAGCGAAACCAGCAGGTCTGGACAGCACACCCCTGACATCCAACAGGCCCTTCACTGAGCAACACAAAATGGGGACAGGGATCCCGGCCTGTCATCTTGCCCTGCTTCAGAGCACTCAGCACAGGATTCACTGAGTATAGAGGCCTCAACAGCGCTGAAATTTGGAAGCTCCCTCTCTGAGCTGGGGAACAGGCAATGGAGCTCAGGATGTGCTTTTGCCCCAGTGGGCACAGGAAGCCCCTGGACACCTGTGGATCCAAGCCCTGCTGGGTTTCCAGTGGCAGACGTCCCACTAGGTGGCCTGGGGCAGGGTAGGTGCTACTGGGAGATTGAAGTCCAAAGCATTGCTCCTCTGCAGAAGTTGCTGCTTTCAGGGACAGGGCCTGAATGGGTAGAAAACCTTCGATGTTGGGAAGGGCCCCCTTCCTACTGATGTGTTTCTGTATTTGCTAAAAGATGCCCTGGGAGGGGCAGGCTGGAGGCCACCTTTCCTGAGGACCTGGGTCAGGTGGCCTGGTGGCCCGCCTGCACAAAATGGTCTTTTGTGGCATTTCCAGCTGCTCAATTATTCATTTGCATCAGGAATCGACAGCTATACTTTGCTCATTCGCCTGCAGCCTCTCTGAAGCTCATTTGATGTGAATTCCCAAAGGGCATGATCTGAGCTCTATAATTGCTAAGCGGAATTGCTATTTAATATGGTTTGATGATCCCACAGTGCCTGTTCCAGGGGTGAGAGTGGGCACAACTATCCTTTGATGCCCAGATCCAGGCACGTGACACAGTCACTGAGCCCACAACTAAGCCTCTGGGTGGGCGGCCACTGTGATTTCCCAGAAGGAAGTCCCATGGCTGGAAGTTCCTGGTGTCGTCTGAGGATATCACGACTTCTCAATTCTTTGGTAGTCTAAGACAGATGGGGAAACTACGGCACAGACAGAGGAGTCTGGGGTGGGGGAATGCAGGCTCTTAGCCAATCTCTAATCAGTCTCTGGAGCTTTCTGTCCAACAGAAACACAATGCGAGACACAAATATAACCTTACGTTTTCTAGTTTTAAATTCAAAGGCAAAAACAACAGGCAAATTTTAACGATGTTTTAATTAACTCAATATATCCAAAATATGAACATTTCAATGTATAATCGATACCAACATTACTAACAAGATACCTTATGTTCTTGTTTATACTGTGAGCCTTTGAAACTCAGCATGTGTTTCGTGCTTATGGAGTCTTGCCTCAGATCTGCCCCGTGTCAGGTGCTCTGCAGCCACGTGACCCCTGCAGCGGTCAGCAAAGCAACCACACGGGGCTTCCTAAGCATTTCTTATCTATCATCTGACAACCCCTCAGATGCTCTCCCTCCCAAAGGCTCCTGCCCTTGTCTGTATAGTCTTCTAGGGCCAGCTGATCCCTGTGGCTAAGGAGGCCCGTTCCCGTGTTTTACTGGGGGAGTCTATCTACAGCCAAAGCCTTACGCAAAGCAGGAGGTGAATGGCAAATGAATGAAAGCCCCCCCCAACCCCCCTGGCTTGGTCTTTTCTAACCCTGTGAGCCCCAAAGTTCACAGTGAGCCTGCAAATCACTGCCACTTTCTCAGCTGAAATGGCCTCCCTGGGAGGAGGGCTTTGTTTTTACTTATTTACCCAGGAGACTCGGGACTGCACTAGCCTAGTAACTGCCTGCCTGGAGCTGCAGGCTGGGAGGCAGTGCCAGGCCAGGCCCTCTACATCCCCCACAGGGCAGCCCAGGGGTGTGTGTGAATCTCCAGGAGGAACAATAGCTCTGACAACGACGACAAGGATGGCACCGAAAATGACAGCAAGAGTGCTCTGCTGAGTGCTTTACCCACACAGCCTCACGGCATCCCTCAAAAGCAGTATTTCCATTTTGGAGAGGGGGGATTTGAAGCAGAGGCATTAAGTGACCCGTCCAAGACTGCACAGCAGGAAGACGGGGGGCTGGCAGTTTGCATCTGAGCAGTCTGAATCCTGAATGGTCTCACCCACCACATGGCCTCACCTTCTACTGGGCAGCAGCTTGGGAAAAGTCTATGGTGGCATCACCTACAAGTGTCTCCTAATGAGGACAGAATGGCCCCTGTGCAGGCCCCTCTCTGGCCAGGGAGAGATTGTCACACATACACTCTTGTAGTGTACTTTGTTATCAGAAGGGGAGACACAGCCTCCACATAGAGAGACAGCCTGGTGCTTCCCACCTGTGTGGGGCACACTCCAAAGCCAAATAGGGCCCAGGCCTCCAGGCTGCACAGTCCCTGTAAAGCCCAGCTCTCTCACTCCCAGTGGTCCGGAGATGCTGCTGTGTCAGGGCCAAGTAACAGAGGGATTTCATGGAGCTGGTGTACAAACGGGCAGCATTTTATAACACTCTCCAACTTTCTCCACAGCAAATGCCAATCAGAGCAAACGGGAAGATACAGGTGTCTCAGCCAGGAGCAGCCTCAACCAACCAAGAACTTAATACCTGAAGAGGCCCTCAGGGGTCGTGTAGCTCAACCCTTCAATGCATGGACGAGCCCCATCCAAGGCCATGAGGCCCTGCACTGAGAACTCATTCCCTGGGCTGGAGACACTCTCCCTGGGTCTCTCTTCCCTTGGCTGCCTGGAGATGAAGATCATGGCAAGCAGGTGTAACCCAGGGTATCTTAGTGCCTGGGAAAGGGATGGCTCACCATCTTACCTGCCCCTGGGGAGGCAGCTGTCGGCAGCTCTGCTGACTGCGGCCGCTGAGCTCTGTCCATGCTCAGCTGGGGAGCTGGGGCTCTGGGACCCTGGGTTCTTCCCAGAAGGGCATGCTGAGTGATGTGCGTAGCTTCCCAGCTGCTCGGCTGGAGCCCAAGCTGTGGCACCTTCCACCCTGGCTCACTGTGCCCACTGAGAACAGAAGGAGCTCACCCCCAGCTCAAAACATATTTCTGCATCAGTTCCAAAATGTCTAGACAAGTCACTCCTGGGGGCTTCTGAGTTATTTCAAGGTGTCTGCAAAACCCCATTTTCACCGAGCCTTTTTTTCTCATAAAGCATCTTACAAACGAATGTCTCACACGTATGTGTACTACAACTCCAATCCGAGGTGCTGCTGCGGCTATTAAAATACACATTTACTGAATAATGTTTCTGATGCTACCAATAAATAATAATCAGTTCCAGTTGTTCTCTGGGAGACAGCACTTTATTTCTGTAACGTCTAAGTCTACACGGTGCTCATGTTACAGGTCTAATCAAATTAGAAGGTAAGTCTAAAAATAGAGTTGCTTCTGAATTTCCTATTTTAAAAAACAAGATCATTACACATTTTTTCCATCATCAGATGCTAGAAGTTGGGAAGCACTGATTTCTAGATCTTTCTGCCTGCTATGTACAGGGAAGCCAGCTATGACTGCAGAAATGTGTGGAATGTCACCGAAGACGCAGGTCCTGGGCATCACAGCGGAACACCCTTCGGAGCGCAACACCTGGTTGAGAATGCCGGCATCAGATAAGTCAGGCAAGGAGCCGACTTCTGGAACTCCAAGGGTGGCTAATAAAGTTAAACTCAGTCAGTCAGACTGAGCTTGAATTCAAGTTGGCCCGAATTAGCTGAGTAACTTTGGGCAAGAAGTTAACTTCTCTGGGTCCATTTTCTCATTTGTAAATGGGGATAATGAGGTTCTTGTAATAGCAATCGCAGTGAAAATGTGTAAAGTGCCTTCTGTGTACCAGGCACTGTTCTATGTTCTTTCCATATGGTAACTCATTTGTCCCCATGCCCTTGGAGGTCATTGCTGTCATTACACTCCATTTATGAATGAGGAAACTGAGGCAGGCAGAAGTTAAGCCACCTGCTCAAAGGCCACCACCACCAGGCATGCTGGAGTCAAGATCACATCTCAGGCAGGTGGCACCACTACTCAGAGCACTCATGAGACACCAGGGATGTGCCTGGTGGACAGACACGTGGTGGTGAAGACTATTACCGCTTACTTGGTCCCCGGCTGGAAGTGTGCTCCCTCCACCTGGTTTCTTCACCTTCTCGCCCCCCGTTTCTAGCATCCTGTGCATTTCTCATGCTCTGGAGGGTGGAGGAACTCAGACTTGCTTTCCCAGGAGGCTGCCCCCTGTGACTACATCTGGGGCCACCAGAGGTTTGTCCCAGCAAAGAGGGGAGATGATAGGGGAGAAGAGGCTCATTCTCTTGAGCCGAATCAGTTAATTCTCTTTGTGTTTTGACCCAATTGTGGAATCTTTGTAAAACAAATCTAGGGTGCACGCATTCGAGGTAATCCCTGAACCCGTGAAAGCGAATTCAGTGTTTTGTGTGGATGTGCATTTTTCTTGGAAGAGGGTTCATAGCTTTCATCAGGCTTTCCAAGGGTCAGTGACCATTCACAGGCTCAGGACTGCTACCACCACTGGCAGTTTTCTTCTGGGTGGGAATGAATGCCTGTCTGCTATGGGAGGAATCCCCAGGCTGGCCACTGCTCTGGCAGCCCTGAGTGTAAGTAGCAGCTTCAGGAGTGCTGTGGCATCTGGAAATTCGCAGGTGGGTTCGTTTCTTGGTGACCCTGCACGATGCCATCTTGTCCAAGCTCAGCTCAGTCTCCCTTTGCCACCAACTGCAGGAAGGAGGCAGTGGGGCTGGGCCCAGCTCTGCAAGTGCCCACCTTCTCCCACAGCCAGAGATCCGCCCATGCACTGCCACGAGGAAACCTTCCTTCATTCACCAGGAGCTAAGGAGCACCAGATGATCTGTTCTTGTTCGGTTTTTCATTTTAAAAGGGTAGGAATCAGCATTGGCTTCTGAATGATGGATAGGAACCAAAACCCTGGTTCTGGCCTGTTGGTTACTGGCTTTCACAAGGGCACCAAGTCCTCCCATACACCTGTCCTTGCCAACACTAGCACGGAGCTGGGGCACCTCTGTACCCATCACTTAGGCCCTCCCACTGCCACTCCCTCGGGAGCATGACAACCCCAGTGGCCCAGATTATAGTGACAAGTCTACTGTAAGCTTTTCAGCTGCCAGAAGGAGTTACTAAATCCCAGATCTGGTCCTGCCGTTCTCACTTCCAAGGCGGCTCCCGCAGCCTGCAGGATGACAGCAGAATCCCGGGCAGAACGCAATGTCTCCTGCATCTCCATCTAGACCTCTTCCCGAGTTCTGGGATCAAGTGCACAAGGTGCTTCCTCCACTCCTGGACGCTCAGAGCCACCTGGAACAGAGCTCTGAGTGCCACCTCACACCTGCTCTTTCTTTCAGCCCCAGTTTGGCAATGCTTGCCAGGATGTCCAGAGTCTGGCTCCACCAAACATCTAGAAGTCAGTCTTCCCTTCACCTATGTCCTGTCTACCCCTCTCCAGCCATCAGCAAATCCTATCGTTCTACCCTCAAAGCAGACCTTGAACCCACCCAGCTTTCTCCATATGTGGACCCCCACAGCCAGAGCCTCTGTCTCTTCTTGCCAGGAATGCTACGATGGCTCCCTCACTGGTCTGCATCCACTGGAGTCCCTAAGTCCATTCTCTACATGCAGCTCCCTCCTCATCCCTGAGATGAAGATACTACTACTGACACCACAGGACTTAAACGTAAACAAAAGTGGAATGATCCAGCACAAAGGACTTAGTCCAGTGCCAGGACGTGGAAGCACTTGGAGAGTGTCCACTGTTATCCATCATTGTCCAGGTCCAGCCAGGCACGATGGCTTGTTCCCCCAAACACCCTCTGTAAAGCAATCACCCCTATTTCCAGTAACTTCTCCCCTCCCAGGAATCACTCCCCTTTCTGGTAACCTCCCGGCTACTTCTCGGCCTCCTAACTAGAGTATGTTCAGGGCTGGCTCTTTATCTTGGAACCTGGACGCAGGCAGGTGCTTGGAAGTGGGTGATAACTAATCAAAAGCAAGTGAACAATTAACCTTCACTGATCTTGACCAATGTGGAAGAGGTCCCGGGGTACTGATTTATAGCCAGCACTTGCACACCCAGAAAACATGCTCAGGGGCCTTAGAGATAAGAATAAATTCACAAGTGATATAAAAGGAGCAAAGAGCCTAAGGGCCTGGGAGAGGAGCCTCTTGAGGTGGAGTGGCATCTTCTCCTTGTGAGAAACTGGCTCCCCCAGGGCCCAGGTTCGATATCAAGCTCGGAGGGAAGAAACTTTCTGTAGCAGAACCGCCATCCAACTCAACCCCGCAGGCACCAATGCTACCCAAATACAAAGTGGCATGGGGCAAGTCCAGTGCCCCATGGGACTCAGACCAGGACAGAACTGTGACCATTCCCTCCCTGGGAAATCCCATCTCCCTACAGGGAGGGTGGAGGGAGCCTTCAAGGAGGGGATTGTTTCACAGCTTGGCCTGCACTGCCCTCGCGTGGAAGGCTTTGTTATTACAACTGACCTGTGCTGCCAACTAGCTGTTCATCAGTTAATGACTGCACATGTTGGAGGCATCCTTGAGCAGCCTTCCTTTTCTGAGTCTGGTGGGCCTCAACCTGTCCTGTACAAGCAGAAGGCCCTGGGCCCAGGATCTGCCAGCGTCTCTCTGCAGTGACCACACAAGCAGCATCCTTACAACTTGCAGCTACTTGCCTTCTACAGCTTCTAATCCCCCCCTAAAGGCCACTTGCCTGCTAGAGTGGGTGGGATGGGCTCACTTCAGATCCCTCATCTAGCAACTCCTCTGTAGACTCTGAGGGCGCCCCAGAGTCTGCCCCGGGTCTTTGCTACAGTCTCCTGCACCCAGGAAAGATCTAGGTTGCGGCACACTTTCCACAAACACTTCTGGCTGCAACAAACCACTTACCTGGCCGGAGTGAAGACACTGATGCCACTACTGAAGCTGGAGTCACAAGAAACATCTGTGCCTCCTGGGAGAAGAAGGGGGAAAAAGGCATCAGGAAAGGCTGTTGGGTCTTTTGAATAAACAAGATCCCTGTCACAAGCAACACCAGCACCTCCAGGGCCCCGCACCTTGATTCAGACTCTGGACTGACTAAAGCCCCAAAGGCCTTGGACAGTACCCATGCCCACAAGTTTTTAGGCACGATGATCTCCCCGGCAGGGAACACCAGTGCTGAAGACACCTGGCAAATCTCAGGAAATCACGGGCTTATGAGCAGTGGATGTTCAAAACGACTGGGACACTCATCATCCTTAGCTATGAGGAAAATGCAAAACAAAACCACAATGAGATACTATTTTTCACACCCACTAGGCTGGCTAAAATAAAAAAGACTGAAAATAACAAGTGTTAGTGAGGATGCAGAGAAATTTGAACCCTCAGAAACTGCTGTGCAGTCACTCTGGAAAACAGTCTGACAGTTCCTCAAAAGGCCAAAAAGAGGGCGACTGTATGACCCAGCAATTCCACTCCTAGGTGTAGACCCAAGAGAAAGGAAAACCCACGTCCACACTGGCATGATCTACAACAGCCAAAAACCGGCAACAACCCAAACGTCTACCAACTGATGAACAGATAAATGAAACGTGGCGTAGCAAACAACGGACGATTATTTAGCAATGAAAAGGAGTGAGGTTCTGAGACGGGATACAACACAGATAAACTTTAAATACTTGTGCTACGTTAAAGAAACCAATCACAAAAGACCACAGATGATCCTGCTTACAGGAAATGTCCACAATAAGCAAACCCATGGAGACAGAAAGCAGATTACGGACTGCTGAGGGCTGGAGGAGATGGGGGAAAGAGGGATGCTGGCCAAGGGATTCACTTTAGGGAACAGAACATGGCCGAAACTTAATTTTGGTGATGGTCACACACCCTGTGAATATACAGAAGTCATTTTTGACTAAAAGGAGCTCTTTCTTGTGTTTGGCTATTAACCCCTTGATGGCGAAAATGCAAACATCTCCTCCCACTCCCAGTCTGTCTGGTTTCAGAACTTGTAACCTTTTGCTGGTCATACTAGTTTTGAGTTTAAATATGGTGTAAGAACCTTTTTCTTTACAAGTTTTGCTTGTGGGCCTTGCTGAAGAAATTCTCCTATGTATTCTTGGTGAGAAATTTCAACCTTGAACCTGACTGGGTGGCAGCAGTTTATAGGGGAATGCAGGGAACAGGTGCCCATGACAGAGACACCATGGGAAACTACAGGACAAATGCCAGGTCCTTAAAAAAGGATTAGGGAGGATTAAAAAGAAAAGAAGATGCAAGGGACAGATCAATCAACTGCAATGTACGCAATGTGCTCTAGTTCAAGTGCACTGTAATAAAGAAAAAACAATTCTTGAGTCAATGGGAAGTATGAAGCCTGAATAGGTATTTGCTAATACTAAAGACTTATTATTTTTTCTTTCCTGAGGTGTGATGATGGTATTGTGGTAACTTTTACAAAAGGACCTTTATCTTTCTTCTTCACATTAATGAAAGCAGGAGTTGTGGGCAGGAGAAGTACCAGGAAATGTTGGGCCTGGTCACAAGCGGAGGGACGCTGAAGTGGACAGACGCTGAAGCAGAGAGACGAGCTGGGGCTGCCTCATACCTATCTCACGACTTTCACTGGCAACCTGCAGGGCATTTTCTGGCTCTTTACCAACTGTTAAGCCTCTTAATGGCCTTACTCGATAGGTGGTGTTATTATCAGGTGAGGAAACTGAGGCACGGAGAGGTTCACTAGCCCAAAGTCACACAGCCGGTAAGGTTCACAGCTGTGACCCACAGGTGGCAGATCTGTAATCCAAGGAACTAGTATCATGAGTTCACAAACTGGAAAGGGCACGAAAGCAGATCCTCTCAGAGGAGCACCAAAAGGCGGGCAGCCCTGCTGACCAGTAGTAGGCTTCTCATCAAAAGTTTGCCTGAGGGCCTCGGCCCGTCTGTGTTAGTTCGATGTTGAACGTGTGTTAACACCACCAAAGTGCTTGCTATTGAGACTGTTTGCCACATGCCATGTGCTAAGCGCTTTAAGTACAAAAACCTCTTCTGAAACCCCAGACAGCTGTGGTGGCTCACACCCGTAACCTTAGCACTCTGGGAAGCTGAGGTGGGTGGACAGCCTGAGCTCAGAGACCAGCCTAAGCAAGAGTGACACCCCATCTCTACTAAAAAACATAGGAAAATGAGCCAGGGATTGTGGTGGGCACCTGTAGTCCCAGCTACTTGGGAGGCTGAGGCAAGAGGATTAAGTGAGCCTAGCAGTTTGCTGTGAGCTATGACGTCATGGCATTCTATCCAGGGTGACAGTGAGACTATCTCAAAAACAAAACAAAATCCCAGACTATTGGTTAGCTATTATTAGTCTTACTCTACTTAACAGATAAGCTGTCTGAAGCTTCGGAAAGGGTGAACAGCTATCCAGGGGTAATAGAAATGAAGTTAGCAGAGCCAGGACTCACAGGCAGGCCGCTGGGACCCCCAATCTTTGCTGCGATGCCTGAGATAATCAGAGAATGTCACACAGGGGACCAGGCTGGTCTTGTTAAGTGGCATCAGAACTCAGAATCGAGGATAGGACACTGTGTTGTGACTCCCCCCAAGTGGCAGGTCAAGGCAGGGGGTGGAGGGAGTGAGTGAAGAGGGGCTGCCCTGACTGGAGGGCTGTGGTTAGTGGAGGAGGAAGCAGCTTGGGCAGCTGAGGGTGTGTGTGTGTGTGTGTGCATGCGCGCTCGCAGTATGCTGTGAAGAGTGCAGTGCTCTGGGTGAGTCAGCACAGTTACACAGAGCCGACCGGGCAGGAGGGCCCTGTCTTCAGCCTGCACCAGGGATGGAACAGTGGGAGCAGGAGAGGCTGGGACACATGGTCCCCGACCCCCTAAATCACCTGTCTGCTAGCTTGCTGGAACCTTCTCCTGAGCACCTTGGTAAAAAACTGGTGATCAGTTCCTTAGGAGCTGAGTGGGGCTGAGAGTGGATGTGAGGGTCCCAAACAGCTGCTGCTCTCTCAGGACTGCCACAAAGTGAGCGTTTCATCTGCTGAAGTGTTGTTTATGAGGCAGTAAAATGCACAGCCAAGCTGCCAGAACGTATCCTGTTTTAGGGTAACGCTCTCCTGAGCAAGCAGCTGTTTGAAGGATGCTCAGGAAAACTATCTAAAAAGGCAAACAAACTGCATTGGCCGGGAATCGAACCCGGGCCTCCCGCGTGGCAGGCGAGAATTCTACCACTGAACCACCAATGCTCCAGCTGGCAGTAAGATTTTTAGCTGCTGCCACGAACCACAGGATCCTCCCTAGAGGCCTCGACTTACTGCCACATAAGCAGAAAGGGAGGGCAGGGGCCGCTGGGTTGAACTTTGGGGGAACAGGCACTAACTGGTTTTTCTTTTTACTTGAGAAGTAATTCATATGACAAAATTTCACATAACACAAAAGTATATGACTGGGTGGTTTTTAGTATATTCACAAAGTTGTGGAGCCATCATCTCTATTTAATTCTAGAACATTTCTATATTACACCCCCCCCCCCGCCAAACCAAGCACTTGTTAGCAGTTGGTCCCAATTCCTCTTGTCCCCCCAAACCCAGGCAACTGTTATTCTACTTTCTGAATACATGGATTAAGAGGTGCTGTAAACTCTGCAGTCAGTATAAAAGAATCAAAACTTCTGCATGTTATACTGGTCAAGCTAAAAACAAAGCAAAGAAAAACAAAATAAAAAATCCTTTGTCAAATAAAATAAAAGTATAATGGAAAGTTGTATGATCTTCACTATTATGTGTTTATATAAAAAATCCTGGAAAAATATGCCAAATTTTAATACTGATTGGCTCTTGGTGGGGATAGTCTTCCTTCTGTGTATTTTTTCCTACTTTTCAAACTTCCTAAAATAAGAACCAGAGAAAGAATACCAAAGTAAAATACTCTTGGAACAGGGAGAACTCATAAATACTTCTAGTCCTGAGATTCTTCTAGATTTCTCCTGGCGAGAAAGCTCCTCTCTTTGAAGGCCTACACTAACTTATCTCTGCAAGGTTATTTTCCCCTAGAAGCTGCCAAAAAGTTTACAGCTACTGCACTGGCCGGGAATCGAACCCGGGCCTCCCGCGTGGCAGGCGAGAATTCTACCACTGAACCACCAATGCTCCAGCTGAGTTCTCCTCTGCCTCCAGCTGTTTTGCTGCTCTGGCTCGCAGTGGTGACAACACAGCTGTAATGTGACACCTGAGTCAGGTTCAGCATGGACCACTGTTCAGTTCTACCAGCCAAACCCACAGGAGTGGGTCCACGGGACATGCCTGCCTGACATCTGCTCATGAATGGCAACAGGGGAACACGCTTTAGCAATTCTTTTGGCCCCTGGGGCCGGTTCCAGACCTTGCCCTGGTATCCTTACAGATTTGGGTAGGTGTACATCAATTTACTCTCTGGCCGATTCTGCAAAAGTGGATATCACCCCAAAGCTGATCTGTGACCTCTTGGTGAGGAAAAAAGCCCAAGAGATATGAAAAATTGGGGCATTATGTAGAGTCAAATGCTAGACACCAATCAGCATAAAAGTACTTTTCTTTTTCTTTTTTTTTTTTTTGTAGAGACAGAGTCTAACTTTATCACCCTCGGTAGA
>NW_003852442.1:9851715-9871715 GCF_000181295.1 Otolemur garnettii
GCCCCAGCCTCCCAAGTAGCTGGGACTACAGGCACCCGCCACAATGCCCAGCTATTTTTTTGTTGCAGTTTGGCCGGGGCTGGGTTTGAACCCGCCACCCTCGGTATATGGGGACGGTGCCCTACTCACTGAGCCACAGGCGCCTCCCCAAAGTAGTTTTCTTTATGTCATAGATTAAACAAGAAAATGTTAAACGAGTTTGAAAGGAGAATAGAGAACAACTTCATTTTTTAAAGGTACTGATTTGGGCAATAAAATTCCTAAGAACTGAATAAACTGAGCTAGTGCTTTCCTAACCCTCCCCCACTAAGAACTACACGCACAGTTCAGGCAGCCAGGCTTCCAGGAGGCGGGGCATCTACAACCAAGAACCAAGCGCATCCTGACTCCTGGCACTCCCTCCGTGCTCCAGACCTCCCTACCTTAAAAAGGACTATTTCCTGTAGCTGAACCCAGGACAAAGATTAAGCAAAGGCTTACTGGTCTTTGAGGCAGAATGGGTTAAGATCATGGCCTC
Source organism: Otolemur garnettii (assembly GCF_000181295.1). Classification (NCBI taxonomy): domain Eukaryota; kingdom Metazoa; phylum Chordata; class Mammalia; order Primates; family Galagidae; genus Otolemur; species Otolemur garnettii. The sequence goes on from NW_003852442.1 coordinate 9,852,233, forward strand.
TGGAGGCAGGTTGCTTGGATTTAAGTCCTAATCCCACCCTTGACCAGTTGCCAGATTCTGGTCATGCTGCTTAGCTCCCAGTCCCCCATCTGCAGAACAGTGACAGTAACAGTTTCTACCTTACAGGGTTATTGCCAGCATTATTTGAGTAACAAATATAAAGTAGCCCCACATCAAGTCTTATGACTTCTGGCTGGGGCCCCCTGTGGGAGGTGAGAGGCCACAGGCAGTTTACTCACCATTGCCTGCCCCCTCCTGCCTTGACAGGGAGTCATCTGGGTGGGGTTCTAACTGCCTCTGGAGCACTGGCTTCGGCTCATCTGGCTCATCATCCTCAGGGGTGACCAGCTTCATCAGGCCCTGGTTGCATACATTGGCCACCTCCTTGATGCCTGATCCACTGATGTAAGGAGTGGCCCTGCCTAGGGAGTCTTCTCTCAACCTGGTGTTCCAGGTTAGGGACTCAGTCCCCCGAGGCTGTGCTGGGTAGACAGGGAATCTAAACCCAGACCCTGCTCTCCATGCTACCTATGAGAAGAAAGAGGAGCATCTCATGGGGCAGGACACCAGTACGCCTGGCAGTTCATCATCTCCTGGGGAAGGTCCAGTCCCAACCCTTTTTCTCCAGCCTGTAGTTAGAGCCTCTAGTTTAGCAAAATCTAAAGGGGAGAAGAGGAGAAGGAAGTGAATAGGGAAGGCTAGGCAAGGCTAGGAAAGGCATGTGTACAGGAAACAGGACTCCTGGCTTCACAGTGAAATCTGTATTTCCTAGGGCAAGGGATGAGTTGGGTCTCCTTCAGGGCCAACATGACGAGCTTTGGGGGCAAAGCTAAATACAGTGCCTTCAGATTATCAAGTGTCAATGGTTATTCCAGGGATAATAATGAGGCATCCTGTGTCAAAGGGACTGTCAGCAGATTTTGCTAAACTAGAGGCTCCTTTAACTATAGGTTGGAGAAAAAGAGTTGGGGCTGAACCTTCCCCAGGAGATGATGAACTGCTGGGCGTACCTGGTGTCTTGCCCCATGAGATGCTCCTCTTTCTTCTCATAGGATCCTTTCAGGCGGCCCTCCCACTCCTGGGTCCCTCAACTTAACAGTCCCTTTCAAGTTGCTTCTTCTCTCCCAGAGCAAAGGATACTTTTCTTGCGGTCATCATAGGCCAGACAGGGCAAAACGGCAGTCAGGATCCCAGAAGAATAGGGCAGCATGATGCGGCCAGCCAGCTGGATGAACTCCCGCATCCAGCACATAGCTGTCAGCTGGATTAGGTCATCTGCAGGGAGAATCAGTTCGTTCCAGAGGGATCAGTGTGAGTAGCTGGAGTGCTCCCTGCCACTGACTGCCCCCAAGCCCGTGCCTCACCAATGCTCTGTTACCTGTGTGCTTTGCTCTCTAAAGGAACTTCAGTTACAGGCTGACGTACAGTGACAATCCTGTGCTAGACTTGGAAAAGGCCCTCTCTGCATCCACACCCCTCTGCAATGTGACTCTGTATCTCCACTCATCTAGAAATGGGGCTTATCTCCCTTCCTCTTGAATCTGGGCTGGCCTTCTACTTTGGCCAATAGAACATGGCAGGCCTAGCTCTCAAGAGGCCTTGCTCACTTCAACCACTGCTCTGAGAACGATGTTGGCATATGAAAGTGCCCAGGCTTGCCAGCTGCATGATGACACATGATGCAACTGCTCCCGTTGCCCCAGCTGACAGCCAGAAAACCGCCAGACATGAAGGAGGCCACCCTGGCCCACCTAGCTCAGCTAACCCTCTAGTTCACTGTACGTGCACAACTGAACCCAGCCAAGCCTGGCCCAGGTAATCACAACCACGTGGGTGAGAGGAACTACCCAGGTGAATGGAAGACTAATGACCAATAAGTGGCTGTTATTTTAAGCAATTATGTTCTATGGTGGTCTGATATGCACCAAAAGCTAAAAGAGACATAATTTCAACTTCAAGCATTTCAACTCTCAGTGACCAGCAAAGAGGTGCCTGGATTTACTTTACTCCAGGTTATACCTGACAAAAGGATCTCCGAGTCAGCAGAGAACCTAAATCTCCCATTTAGAGACCTTGCTCCCAGGGCCCAGCGTCACACGGTTCAATGCTCTTCCTAGGACTCTCTCCTGCCCTTCACTGAGGGGCCTCGACACACTCACCTGTGGTCTGGCAGTGGATCACCAGGATGTTGGCCATCTCGGCAAACTTAACACTGGAGGGGTTCTTCTTTATTTCTTTCAAGAATTCTCCAAGAACAACCTCACACCTACCAATGAGAACAGGAGAGTGGAAACAGCTCATGTCAGCCAGGGCCAAGGAGACCCTACTAGTGCCCACTTCTGCTTGGGGTCAGCCAGCCAGGGCAGGGGGGAGGCCACATTTAGTGACATGGCAGGTGAGTGTTCGCAGAGGCTGGTGGTGGCTGGGCTCTTAGCTCCTCGAGCAGGAAGGAGTGCGGGACTCATTCCTTGCCCCTCTGTGTGATGGATTCTTAGGCCAGCTGCCTGCCCCTCACTCCCCTCACATTTTCCGAATCTCTTTGCCATTGTCGCCCAGGATCTGGAACAGTCCATCCAGGATTTCTGGCAAGTAGTCCAGCAGGTTGATGTCTGGCACGGACTCCAGAACCAGGATCTGACCGAGGGGAAGAGAAAAGGAGGGGAGGTCATGCCAGCCCCAGAAACTCTTCTCCTCCTCACCGATCCTCTGGGACTGGGGACCCTATGGAAGTAGTGTCCTACTACTGAGCTGCATGTGTCCTGTGGGAGTAGGGGACATGAGCAGCTAGGATGTTCTGTCACAAGTACAAGGAATGGTGATTTGGCTCTAAGGCTATTCAAATGCCTGGGGAGAAGGAAGTTAAGAGGGAAGGATAGGCAAGGCTAGGAAAGGCATGTGTGCAGGAAACAGGACTCCTGGCTTCACAGTGAAATCTGTGTTTCCTAGGGCAAGGGATGAGTTGGGTCTCCTTCAGGGCCAACATGATGAGCTTTGAGGGCAAAGCTAAGTACAATGTCTTCAGATTATCAAGTGTCAATGGTTATTCCAGGGATAATAAGGAGGCATCCTGTGGCTAAAGGGACTGTCAGCAGATTTTACTAAACTAGAGGCTCCTTTAACTACAGGCTGGAGAAAAAGGGGTGGGCTGGACCTTACCCAGGAGATGATGAACTGCCGGGCGTACTGGTTGTTGGAGTAAATCCTCTCCCGCAACAAGGGGATGAAGCCCACCAGGTCGAACCTGCTGCTCTCTGTCACGATGTCCTGTGGACCAAGGAATGTGAGCTGCTATTAACCAGGGACTGGGCCTGGCCTGGGCTGGCTTGAGGGGTCAGACGACCACAGAGGGAACCGGCAGAGCCTGAGCCAGGCAGGGGAGGCCCCTGGAACATGGGTCACAGACCAGAGGACAAGCAAAACTCGCCAGGACTCAAAGTCAACTAACCCAATGGCCAAACCCTCCTCTCTATGGTCTGGATGGGTTGCTGGACCCCTGTCCTCCGGTGGCAACAACGCGAGGGCATGTTTAGGGTGACGGCCAGTTCTGTGTTTCTACTGTGGTGGTGACACAGCTCTACACACTTGTCACAGAACTGCACACAGAAGAGTAAATTGTACTGTATGTAAACTGAAAAACTAAAACAATAATTTGGAAGAACATCCCTAATGATGAAATTTCCAAGCTATATAGATAGATGGAAGAAATAGATTCTAGAAATAAAAGTGGCAACAAAGTACAAATACCTTTAAAAGGCGGTCTAGGAGCTCAGATCCACTTTTTACGTTGGGGTCTGGGTCAGCAGCCAGCTGCAAGAGGCATGGGAGAGACATGGGGACCGAGGTCAGAGCTGAGCAGAAGACACGGGTCTCCTACAAACCGAGAGCCGAGGCCTTGGCACAGCCTGGAACACCTAATGGGCACCCTATGTGACGTTGAGAAAGGTCAGGGAGGTGGGCAAGACAGAGCTGGTAAGGAGGCCTGTGCAGCAGCCCCCTTCTGCTTGGACCACTTCCGTGATGTGCCAGAGTGTCTGCTCCCTGCCACCACTGGGGCAGAGGGTTGTTTCCCATCGTCCTTCCTCAGGGGGGTTCCATTCTTAAAATGTCGAGTCCTCTCTCCTCTCTTGGAGTGGGGAAGGGACAGCTTTGAGGTATTCTAGAAGGGACCATGGCATTCTACAGGAGCTGCAGGGCGGCTCTGCACCTGGGAGCCGAATGCCAGGAAGCTGAGAGAGGTGTGGAAGAAGAGTTATCAGGGGCTCCAAAGCCCTTCTAAGAAGAGGTTTTTCTAGAGCATGTGTGAGCCAGAATGCCCTCCGGCCTCCTCACAGGGAAACACAGTCTGTACAGCCAGGGAGGCTAGTGCTTCTCAGACTACTGGTTATTCCCCTCCACTGTGGGGCAGCCTGATACTTTCAGAAAATGCAATAAAAATGGGAAATAAAAAATGTGAATATAAAGTGAATATAAGCCCATTTAAAAATTATTATAGACAGTAAAGGTCCGGTGAAGTCCCATACTTATCTGCTGTGCCTGCTTCTGGGAAAAGGGACCCAAGCATCCACAGTCCTAGAAGTCAAGTAAGGTGGGGGACTGAGCTCAGCCCAGCCAGAAGGAGCAGTTACCTTGCTCAGCCCGTCGAAAAGCACATTGAAGTGGGGCAGCACGGCGCCGCGGGCCACCTTGACGATGTTGTAGAGCGCCTCGCAGGCATAGTAGCGCAGCCTGCTGTCCGCATCATTGAAGCAGGTCAGCACCGGCTCGATCAGCTCCTTCAGGTACAGCCCTGAGTCCTGCGATGGGGCAGGAGGGGGAGCAGACTGCTCAGAGGGGGGAGGCGGACATCCCAGCTCAGGGCTTTATGTGAGCCCTTCCCAAGCCTGCCTCCCAGGAGAGGGACCTCGCCAGGTGACAGGGCTGCAAAGTCAGCCCTTGCTGGTCTTAGGTATAGAGAGAGTGGCAATAAAACACAGGTCTGCAGCACTTTGCCAAGTCCTAGGACGGGAAGTGTCTGGATGGCTCAGAGTCAAGGCATGGCTAGCGTGTCTGTCCCTGAGGAGAAAGGCCCACCTTGCCCAGGGCGATGGAGCAGGCGGCCAGGCCGATGAGGCCCCCTTTCCGGCTGTGGGGGTGCTGAGACAGGGCGAACTCCTGAGACAGCGTCTGGATCACGTGCTTGATCTGCACCGTATTGTTCTGGGCCACGAACTCCCGCACCAGCCTGAAGAGAGAGGAGAGAGGGGCTGTGGGGACTAGATCACCCCTCCTGTCGGGGTCAAGGGGAAGAAAGGAGGTAATCTGTTTAGAAAGAGGAAGTAGGAGTCAGGTATCTTGGGCAGGCCTTCCCAGTTCTGCTTCCCTACTCCGGGTCTCAGGTTCCCTCTGTGTACAATAGAATGAGTAACAGGTATTCGCTCACTTCTGGGAATCTAGGAGAATGCAAATAAACCTTTCATCAGAGACCAAAAAACAGTGCACTGTCAGTTCATCAGCCATTTTCATTATGTGACACTTCCTCAACTTTCTATCACGAGTCCAAGAAATTCTCTGGAGCTGGGCCATTATTTCCAGGGACGGTGCTGGGGACACACAGCTGGACCAGGCCCCAGTCCAATCGGCTAGATCCACACACAAATAAGTAACTGCAGCAAAGTGGCACAAATGGTATCTCAGAAGCAAGATAATACAAGCCAGGTCTCCCCAGGCCATCTAGTGGGGGCAGAGAGAAGCCAGTTGAGTCTGATTTTAAAAACATCCTAGGCATTTCCCAGGCAAAGAAAGGAAGGCAGGGTGTCCTAGTCACAGGGAAGCCTGGCTAAAGGCAAAGAGTGCCGAGAAGACACAGCAGATTGAGGGCTGGACCAGGCATCTAGCATGTGGAAGGGACAACTAGAGGCAGTTACGGAAAATATGAAGCAGTAGAGGGGCCCCAGCAGGAGATGACACTGCACTTAGACACCACTTTAGCAGATTCTTCTGGTGGCAGCTTGGAGGGCTAGGGTGGTAGCTGGGTGGGCCTGACAGAAAAAGCTGATGCCAAGGACACACTTTTCAGCAGAACACTGCAGCTTCGCTGTTAGGAGGACCTGAAATGTGGCTGGGCCAGTGGGAAAGAGCAGGAGGGATTACTTCTAGAATTAAACAGAAAAGCATCAGGAGCTGGTGTTAATATGGGAGTAGGTGGTAGATGGTGCCTCCAAGGTGTCTCCTTGGGCAGTGACACTAGCAGGGAGAGGGGCAGGTAGGAGGGAGGCTACCTTTGTGGGTGGGACGTTTGCCCAGGCAGGCCCTGCCCTGAGTGGAGAAGACCTGAGGGAGGCCTGGCTGTGTAACAGACCAGTCTGTTTTCAGAGACCTGTGGATGTGAAGGTCAAGTCTCTGTCCTCCAGAAGCTCACAGCTCCCTGTGGAAAGAAGCCCTAAGTGGGATGATGCCAGCAAGAGCACCCACATCACTGCTGGGGTGGTTAGGGAAGGCTTCCCTGGTGTAGGATGGGAGCTGGACCCTGCAGGCAGCAGGGTAAAGAGAAGGAAACAGGCCTTCTGGGCAAAAGGAATCGTGTGAGGAATGGCAAGGAGGGGGCACCAGGCCACCTTGTCTGGGGCTCCAGAAAACAGAGCAGTAGCGGGAAACCTCGAGGATGGGTGGGCCCTGGAAACTGGCATCTCTAGCTAGGAGAATGAATTTTGTACCACGTGACAGGAGCCTCTGGTGGTTTTTGCTGAGCATGTGAAGGAGTATTTGAGAAGCCTGATGTGTGGGGGGTGGGAAGAGGGGGGTTTAGAGATGTAGACTTCAGAAGCAGCTGCAGAGGCTTTCTCCCTGATGCACGCCTGTTGCATAAATGGAATCTCAAGTTGGCTTGAAGAATTTTAAGAATGGTCATGCCCAAAAGGCATTAATTAGTCTGCGTGGTTTCAGCTCAGTGTCAGAAACTTCTAGTAACTGGAGCTGTTCAAGACCAACTGTGCTATCCTGTGAGACAGGTGTGATCACCTGTACAAAGGCTGTTCAAAGAGGGGTCACAATGATTTCATAAAGATTTAATATAGCAAGTCACATGGGGCATTTGTTTTGTGCCAGGCACTGTCCACAAAAGAGGGGAGAAATAGGCCTGGCTCCAGCCTGGTGGACACTGAAACAGAGAGGGATATTTTAGGAAGAGGCTGTACAAATGAGTGGAAGATGAATACCAGTTCACAGGCTCCAACTCCCAAAGCAGAGTAATAAGGCCTGGCAAGGATGCTTCTACATAAACCTGTCTGGTCACACCAACTGGGCAAACCAGCCAGGTGAGGCCCAGTGACCTGTCAGAGAGCATCTCTATAGAGAAAGAGCCTCTTATGAAAAGCTCTGCAGACACTACAGAGAACAGCTGGAGCATTGGTGGTTCAGTGGTAGAATTCTCGCCTGCCACGCGGGAGGCCCGGGTTCGATTCCCGGCCAATGCAAATGCAGTGTTGCTTTTATTGCCTTTTCCTGGCTAGTCTCCTCACACAGATTGTGCTGAAGGAGCCCGTCCTCTTGAGCACGCCATGCCTGCAGCAGCCCAGGCAGCCAGTGAATCTGGCACCACATTTCCTGCTGAGCGAACACAGGAAGGGCAGCTGGGTTCTTCAGAGAAGCGCTCACTATAGGCGCTGGAACCTTGGCCTTGATGCCTTCATCACAAGGCATGGCTGCTCGCGCCTTGGCCAGTCTCCCAGCAAGACGCTGGAGTGAAACCTGAGAACAGTAAAACTGCTGAACACAAGCCTAAGCAGAATGGAAAGGCAGGATTCAGACATCAGAGTTAAAGTTCCCCCAAGTCTCAACATGCTTTGGCTTCTGAGAAAGAAGCTCTTGTTTCTGTCGGGAGGTCTCAAGGCAAATCAATTGCACACACACATCCTTCTGCTTCCTCCTGCTCTGGAGGCTAAACTTTCTGTTCCTGCAGAGGTGCTGACATGGCAGCATCAGAGACCAGCCTTCTAGCCTTTGAGCCAGCACAGGGTTAAAGGGAGGTGTCCACACAGCTGGTTACAGCTGGAGCATTGGTGGTTCAGTGGTAGAATTCTCACCTGCCACGCGGGAGGCCCGGGTTCGATTCCCGGCCAATGCAGCAGCAAATTATTTTAATCCTAAAGAGAGATTAAACTGAGGATTCCACACTGCCTAACCAATTTGTGAATATACTCTGAGAACTGAGGGTGACTTGTTTTTAGCTTAGACTTTAAATGACTTTGACAAAAATCACTCAGTCTCCTAATTCCATAAGGTCCAGAACCTGGTCTTGCTCTTGAGAAGTGCAGGATGTGGGGATGTGTCAAAGCCCACTGACAGCAGCTGTGCCCACTACGCCTGCCCAGACAGCCTGCCAGGGGGCCAGGATGTGCTTCTGTTTGGTACAAGTCAGGGTGGCACCAGGTGCTCGGTGTGGAAATCCTTGTGGGGTCAGCAAAGGATCTAAAAGCAGACCCCGTGTGCACAGCAGCACAGGCAGCCCAGGACCCACTGGTCTCAGGCCACACTCACTGGGCCACCAGAAAGCGTGCTTCTCCCAGCATGTGGGATGCACCCCCTGCCCTTGAGGGGCTCTGCACTGGCAGGGAGGAAATGAGAGTACCCAGGACTACAGTGCAAAGAGAGAACAAAACCTGGTAAGAAGAGTGGAAGGTGTCCGGGGTAGGCAAGGAAAACAACGCCCCGTGTCTGGTGGGAGGGAAGGTGGGGCAGCTTCCTGAGGGTCAGCGCTGAGACGGCTGGAGGGTGAGTAGGTGTCCATTTGGGAGCTGCCCAGGCTGAGGCTGAACAAAGGCTCAGAGGAAGGAAGAGCCGGTATTGGCAGAAGCAGAGGCCACAGGAGGAGAAGTGGGCGAAGGCTGGAGAAGCTGCTCCCTGCCACTCGGCTCAGGACCCTGAATGCTATCAAAGGAAGTGACATTTAATCCTGGTGATAGCAAGGAGTCAGGAAGGCTACAAAGTGCAAGGAATGCGGTTCTAATGTCAGTGACAGCTTGCAAGAGTAACAGGCCTCTGGAAGGGAGAAGATGGGAAAGGGGACATTGTGCTCCGCACTGTCTCCCCACCTCCTTGTGAAAGCCCAGCAGTACCATTACTCTCGCTTGACATCCACTGGGAGGCCTCTCCCACCTGAATCTTACTGGGACTCAACTTGGGGCACCCCAGGCCACTGCAGAGATGACGGCCCCCTCTTCAAGTCCTGCAGCTACTCTGTACACTTGCGCTTAAGGGTAGAATATTCTTCTCCAGATAGGTAGACAACGGCTGGAGGAAAGCTACTGAGAACATGTTCTCGTCTATAACATCAGCCTGGAGAGCACCGAGGCTGGCGGCAGATCAACCTGTGAGTCACCAGCAGGAAGAGTCTGATCCAGGAGTCAAGCCCGTCTTCCCTATACAGCACGTGGGCCAATCAAAACAGGGCCAGGCTGTCCTCTGCAATCTTTCTGCCCAATCCCCAGCATTAAGTGTCCCCTCTAGCCAGCCCTGCTTTCTGCTTCTATCAGCCTCTTTCTGGAAAAACTTCCACTCCCTTCCGCATCCATCCAGCCCTCAAAGTCCATCAAGCCCAAGCCCCTACTTTTCTTGACTACCCCATGAAGTGAGCACTTCTCCTCCGACCCTCGTCCTGTGCCCAGCAATGCACTATCAGATGTCACCAGTTAAGTTCCTTCTTGTGTGTGTATTCCTATTTCTAAAGCTTCTTGACAAAGTCCTTGAGGGCTGGTGCCATCATCTCTGCATCTCCAGCACCAGCCCTGAGTCCAGAGCTCTGCATGGAGTAGGTGGGAATCAGTAAACACCTGTCAAGGCCAGCAGAGACCACAGGTGACAAACCTGGGTAAAGCCCCTGCTGCCATATTGGTGCCCTGGGGGGCTCTGCAAACCCAAGTCTAACCTGTTGGACTAACCAATATTGCATGTGGATGGTCCTTGGCCCTTGGCCTTATACTTTAAGTTAATAGGAGAAAGACCTCATTACTGGAACCCCAAAATGCAAACTGAGAAGGGCCCAGGTCCCCAGAGCTGCTGCTAGTCACTGGGAAAGATGCACATGCCGGGACCTGCCAAGGGCGGAGGCAAGTTCTAACTCCTCACTGTGTGCTCCTAAATTGCTCCTGTCATAGCCTGTGGCTCAGTCTCTCTACTTCACAGGGCAAGTGCAGAGACGGAAAAAAGCAACTACAAGGGGACGCAGAGCAAGTGAAGTTTAAAACCTGGGCCTTCCTGGTTTCTCTTCAAAAGACCACATTGTCCCTCCTTTCATCTACCGGCTGGGAGCCAGGGGTGGTGGATCTGAAGCTAAACTAATGTTGAAGTTAATATTTGGCCCAGAAATGCTCACGATCACAAATCCCTGGAGACTGTCACTGATGCAAAGGTCACAGGCTTTCCTGTTCTGAATACCAGAGAAGGGAATCTGCTTCGGCCTTACCTCCTCCAGAGGTTGCTCAACTGGTCAGCAGTGTCACGGGATGGCAGAAACATCTATTCCCCAGGAGACACAAACCCCAGAGTGGGCCACTGCCAAATTCCAAGCTCCTGACAGCATGCTCCACACTCTGACGACCACACATAGCAGCCACCCACCCTCCTGGACCAAAGGAGAAGCCACACACAAGGAGGGAGGCATTTGGGTTTCCCATCAGCCAAGGGAGAACCTGGGGCCACAGTTTCAGCAGCATAGCCACAGCCCTACAGTGGAGTCTCCATAACACAGTGCGGTGACAGTCACCTGGGGGGACTAGTGAAGCAACCACATCCTAAGCACCTGCTCTATGCTAAGTGTGTCAGGGGTCAGTTATTTCCCAGGACAACCTCTTTCCATAGCTACTATTATTCTCATCTTCCAGATCTGATGCAGCCTCAGAGAGATTAAGCCCCTTTCCCAGGGTCACAGAGGGTCTGAACTCTTGATATCTACAAAGTCCACACCTTTTCAACCGTCTCACGGTTCCTCTCTCCCAACTTCTTAAGTCACTTCAGCTGCAAGCTGAACATACCCCACACAGACCAACTCCTCTGGGCAGAACTGAGGCCCCCAGTGGAATGTAACTTTCTCTATACATTTTCCTATGCTGACCAGTGTTCAGGCATCCCTCAAGCACCCCTCCCCACCCACTCAGGGAGCACAGGTGAGGTGTGCATTTGAGATCTTTTGAAAGAAAGCTCTAGAGCTGGTCTCCTGCTGAGCAGGCAGTAGCTGAGCAACCATTTGCCAAGCACTTACTATGTGGCAGGCAATACACTGGATCTAATTGAAACCTAGATGGGTACTAGTATACCCATTTTATGGCTGAGGCAAACTGAGAAAAGGTAAGAAACATACACAAAGTCATACAACTTGCAGATGACAGGCCTAAAAATCAAACCTAGATTTTTCTGATCCCAAGGTCTGAAATCTTACCCGTAAGGTTATCTCACCCCCCTTCCCAAATATCACAGCCACCACCTGTTGGATGCCTGCTGAACGCCAGCCACTTGACACTTATTTAACTTCCATCCCATTTCATTTGGTGATGTCCAGACTCTGTCCTGGGTGGCAGAGGTTTTAGCCACTACATGCAGGTTCTCACGTGTTCAGAGTCCTCAGTGGCAAGGTGGGGCTAAATACAGCGCCTTCACACCGTTTCTAGAGCACTGAGCTAGATAACGCACGGTGTGTGCTCTGCACCACACATGCTCAGCAACAAACAGCACTAGTGCAATCAGAATGAGGGAGGCAGGCTGCGATCTCACACACACCACGCGAGACGTGTGCACTCAATAAAGGTTGGTTGAGCATCTCCTATGTTCCTGGCTCCAGAAGAATACTAGGATAAACCCAGAGCTGATAGTTATGCCCGTGATAGGAAACTTTCAACATGGACTTGGGGCTGCTGCCTTTTTTCTTTCTGGTAAGTCCTGGTCCCTATGCAACATACCACATTCGGGCAGTCACGTCCCATACAGAATCTGGGGAGACATCTCCATTTGCTTTGCTGAGTATTTAAGTAATGTTTCCATTTGCTCACTGGTCTCTAATAAAAGAGCAGGGAAAACCAGTAAACCTGCCTCTGAGGAAGGGCCAAAGGCCTTTTGAAAAGGCCTAAGAACTAATTGATGGAACAGATGAGGTCAGACAATCAAGTTTGCGATTCATGCTGGAAAAAGTGCTATATACCTCACCGCCAAATGTCACTACAGTCACCTACAAAGGAGGCTGCCCAGGGAGGTATGACAGGCTCGGGGTGAACTTCTCAGCACAGGGAGCAAAGGGCCTGCTGATCGGCTATGGGGGAAAGGGGCCCCACAGGACCACATCTCCCAACTCCCTAATGGAACCCTGAATTTCACCGTGAGATTTCTCAATCTAAGATACTCTGTGATCCAGGCCAAACTAAATGGATCTGTGGCTAAGACATAGCCCCTGGCTGCTAGCCTGCAGTGCCTCGATTAAGGAATTTGCTGAGGAACTACTGATAAACAACAGAGCAGGGCAGAATTCTAACCTGCATTTCAAAAATTGCCTCAGGTTGCCAGGCAATGTGATTACAGTTATGTGTCAGTCACCAAGGCCATTTCAGTTAACAACAGACCATATATACCACAGTGGTCACATAAGATAATATCAGTTTTGCTGAATCTTTTCTACAGTCAGATATGTTGATATACACAAATATCACTGGGTTACAACTGCGGCTCAGTACAGTAACACACTGCACAGGGGACAGTGCACATTGCCAGACCACACAGCCGAGGTGTGCAGCAGGTTTCACTGGCCAGGTGTGTGCAAGTGTGCTCTGTGATGTGTGCATCAGGATGAAATCATCCAGTGACATTTCTCAGAATATAACCCACTCCAGTGATGCATGACTGTTTTGTCTTCTCCATAGACAAACAGGCTAAAAATGAGCCCGGTCAAACTCTCCAGCTCAACCTTTACTGATCACAGAGCTCCAGGGACTCCCTTCCCATAACACCCACCCTCCCTCCCCCCAGCAGGCAGGGAAGCAGATTCAGGAGCTGGGCTCCCACCTATCCACTCAGGAAGCAAAGCCTGGGTCACTCTGCAGAGTATCTATATTTGCTGGCTTCTGAACATGAAGTTCAAGAACATTAGATACTTGACCACGAAGGGCACTGGCTCTCCCAGGGGCAGGGAGGCCGAGGGGCTGCGGCTTCACAGGGCCTCCTGGCACAGTGGGTGCCCCCCATGTTTGCCACACTGCCTGCCGGCATTTCTCCTCCTCCTCCACCTTAGACTCCTGGGGAGGACGGCCTGGGGTCTTACCAACCTTTTTGTTAGAACTGACCAACAACCACATCCCCTAAAATCGGGAACCCACAAAATCCAAAACAGTCATTCTAAAAAATCTTAACGTGAATGACTTCTCCTATCAGAGGCTGTACAGTCATGTTGGAATGAGGTTTTGTGTGTGTGTGTGTAGCTCTCCAGGACTGTGCACCATGGGCTCACAACACTCAGCCAGCAGACTCTGGTCACTGAACACCGCACCACAGGGCTGGAGATTCTGGATCCAGGGGATCTTTAGTTGAGCTGAGCATCATCTCTCTGCATTTTTAGTGTCTGAGAGGCCTGGCATCGTGCTAAACCCCTGCTGTGAGTGGTTTTAAGCCCTCACTGGAACACCATACACAGTACTGGCTCTGTCACTGAGCAGACAGGGTCTGGAGAACTGAAAGCGGCAGGTAAAACCACCGTGGAGATGTCTGAGTTTGAACACTTCTTGTATGACATGTACAGAGAAACATTCACGTAGGAAACCTTTTGAGATACTTAAGAACCTGAGTTTTCTAGCCAGGCTCTCGCTGTGGAGCCATGGGAACACTACTTAACCTCAGGATACCACCACTCAGCTCACAGGGCAGCGGTGTAAAATAAATGAGGGGTGTAAAATGGCAAAACGGAAGCTTCTCTCTACCTCCCACACCACCACCTGCCTGGCCCAAAGGGGCAGACAGCATTTTGTTACAAATGTACTCCCAGGTTTCACTGTCACCACTGTTATGCACTTAACTGTCCTCTCATCCCCAGTTTCACATGTTGAAGCTCTGATCTCTATGTCCTTACAAGAGCCATCAGAGCCACCAACTCCCGTCCAAAAGAGGTTATGGAAGCACACCTGAGATGGCAGCCACATAGAAGCCAAGAGAAGATGACTTGGAATGAAACCTACCATTGGCACCTTGATCTTGGATGTCCCAGTCTCCAGAACTGTGAGAATAAATCTGTCTAGCCTCTCGGTCTGTGGTACTCGGCAGCTCTAGCAGACTCATATATTCTATCCTCTGGAGCTTTTCTCTAAAGAGATCCCTCATCAAATCTCACCATGACTGCTGGGTTAAGCTGACAAGGCAGCTGTGGACAGTAAGCTACTTGGTCTGGGAAAGCCAGGGCCAAGCCCAGGGGGCAGTTAGTGCCACAGCCTTCTGCTGACAGCTGCCACATGCTGGCAGGCACTGAGACATGAAGGTAACACGAAAGCATGGGCGCTGCTGTCAGGGAGTTCACAGTCTAGGAGCGGCAGATTTAGAAACACTGACGATAGAGCTGTACCCATTTTCTATCTGCTATTGTAATAAATTACCACAAACTTAGTGGCTTAGAACACAACAAATTTACTATTATGGGTCTTGCTGAGCTGAAATTTATCGGGCCTGTTTTATTTTCTGGAGCATCTAGGGAAGAATCCATTTTCTTTTCTTTTTTTTACATGCTTAACTATCTTTAATCAACAAATTCACAGGAAAAAGTATATTCGTTTCTTAGTAGATCAGTTGGTGGCTTTTAAATATGAATCTCATTAAGAATAGCCCAAACAGCAGAATTCTGAATAACTGAAAGTCGAAAGGTTGCAACGGGATTTCGACTAGGATCCACCATTCCTTCTGCAACACCATTCTCAAATTTTCCTATTCTGAAATAGCCATCTTCTAATCATTTGTCTTCGGTTTCTTTGCTTATTTCCAAACCTTCACTCTTTTTTTTTTTTTTTTGAGACGGAGCCTCAAGCTGTCCCCCTGGGTAGAGTGCCATGGCATCACACTCACAGCAACCTCCAACTTCTGGGCTCAAGCGAGTCTCCTGCCTCAGCCTCCCAAGTAGCTGGGACCACAGGCGCCCGCCACAACGCCTGGCCATTTTTTGGTTGCAGCCATCATTGTTGTTTGGCGGGCCCGGGCTGGGGATTCGAACCCGCCACCTTAGGTGTATGTGGCTGGCGCCTTAGCCGATTGAGCCACACGCGCCGAGCCCAAACCTTTACTCTTAAAAGGCAGAACTTCCACAGTTGTATTTAACAGTATATCTCCTGGATGTTCTTGGCTGCCACTATGGAACAAATAACTTTCTACATTGACTGGTTTATCAAATTTAAACAAGATGTAGTCTCCAGCTACTGGGGTGATGGCCCAGAAGAAATCTTCCCCCATGGACGTCTTCTCCAGTGTATGTCCTTGGTAGACCTTCAAGGAAGTGGGAACCTACGTAGGTGGATTTACATGGATTTTAAGAAGTAATGGTTTCAGGCTTGGCTCCTGTAGCTCAAGCAGTTGAGGCACCAGCCACATACACCTAAGGTGGCGAGTTCGAATCCCCAGTCCGGGCCCACCAAACAACAATGATGGCTGCAACCAGAAAATGGCCAGGCATTGTGGCAGGTGCCTGTAGTCCCAGCTACTTGGGAGGCTGAGGCAGGAGACTCGCTTGAGCCCAGGAGTTGGAGGTTGCTGTGAGCGTGATGCCATGGCACTCTACCCAGGGGGACAGCTTGAGGCTCTGCCTCAAGAAAAAGAAAAAAAAAAAAAAAGAAGTAATGGTTTCATATAATCCGTATCCACGAGTTTCTGGATTTTTCCTGACAGTGATGAATGCAGACCAACATGTTGGCAAAGGGAAGGTCTGAAGCGAATTCGCAGATTTGCTTTTTGTCTATCACAATGTTTTGCATCTTTTTCAGGGTTGCAGACTTTCACCCAGAGAATAGGATCCAAAAGCCAGTCGATGGGTTTCTCCTTATAGAACATGAATTCTACAATCAGAGTGAGGTCCGGTGCTTGAAATATTTTACCAATGAAGCCCAGTTGGGAAAACTCTAGAATCATCCATTCCTCAGAAGAAAGCTGAAGTGCAAATTTTTTTATAGTATTAAAATAATTCTGTTTGACAATGATATCCTCTTCAAGCTGAATGTAATATATGCCCTTTTCCTGAGCATACATCATTAGAAAACAGTAATCCAGGTTTTGTTTTGTTCTCCATCTTACTCCTTCTTTAGAATCTCCAAATGTCTCCTTCAGGTTTGTTGAGTCCGGATAATAGCTCTCAGGGGGTGATATTACTTCTACCAGGCCAGAACAGATTTCTTTAGAAAATTGTTTCTCCAGGTTGGCAACAACACCATGCACATAATCAATATCTGTCTCTCCTATGAAGACTACTATGACACAGTCCACCTTCTCTTCAGGATACAGGTTATTGATAAGGGGATGAAGAGTTTCTATGAGGTCTGATCTAACTTCTCTCTTCACTGTGGGGATTCCCATTACTATCGAAACTCCTGTTCTTCCGCTGCCAATCTGCACTGCAGGTTGAAGGCTTCCTTCATTTTGCCATAAATGAGGCAAATGATAATAAATACCTGGCACTTGAAGAGATTTTTTGCTTGTTAATTCCTTTAGCAGCCTTAGGGTATTACCTGAAAACTTATTCACTGTATCCTTACTTCCATTTGTTTCGGCTCCTACACGTCTGAACTGTTGTACAATGGTATTTAATTCAGAAGAGCGCTGAGAGATTCTATGCTCAGCTATTCGAAGACGTTCTTTCAAAGCGAGAAATTCTCATCGATAAGCAATAAGTTTTTCTTTCCCATTTTGCTGTGTGGTATACCAAGAGAGAGTAAGGAACGAAATGATAAATGCTAAAGTAGGGGCCACAGTTCCATTTCCGAGCCTCATCTCACTTCACCATCACACTGGTTCATATGTTTAGGATGATAACCAGGACTGTTTTGTTTTTTAGCCGGCAGTCAACTAAATCCAGTATTCCTGATTCTAGGCCAATAAAAACAATCAATAAGAGAGATTCATTCCAGATGCTCTGCGGAAGGAGCCCAGCAGCTGTACCATTCACAACTGCTACTCAGAATTGTCTTCACAGTCTTCATAGACTCGTGTCTCGGGCTTTTTTCTTCCTTGTGGCTACTTGCATCTCCCAGTTCGGAAGGTAAGCAATGAACGTGCTCCAGAGAAACACAACGTTGAAAGAAATAAGAGGCACGCGAAGGCTGTAACGCAGCCACCTCATAAAAGCAGCCTTTGCGATGTCACCTGGTGCACTTCATGGACTCACCCAGACACAGCCTAAGGGTGCCACGAGCAGCTTCATCACTACAGCGGGAACTGAGGCCTGGAAGCAGAGGGTGTTCTGTCACGCTGGACCATCAGCTCTCCAATTTGTAGGAAAATTCCCCGCTGCAGCGGCTGCACTTCCTGGCCCCCTCGGCGGGAGCAGCCTCTGCCTCTGCGCCCTGCGCTTCGCCACCGCCCACCTGCTCCCCGGCCCCGCAAAGGCACCGCCTCTGGGCTCTCCTGCCGCCAGGTCCCGCGGGCAACTCTCTCTCTGCCTCCGCACCCCGCCAAATCCACACTTTGCTCCACTTTCCCCCAAAGTCAGCTAGCTCAGCCATGCCGCGGAGCGCCTGGAACACACGAGGCGCCCGGCCCGCCACCAGGAGGGCGCGCTGCACCCAGGGGCTGCTGCGCCGTCGCGGGCGGGGCGGGCGGCGCGGCCTCTTTTTTTCTTTCTGAGACAGTCTCAAGCTGTCACCCAGGCTAGAGTACTGTGGTGTCATAGATCACAGCAAGTTCAAAGTCCTAGGCTTAAGTAATCCTCCTGCCTCAGCCTCCCAAGGAGATGGGACTATAGGTCCCTGCCACCATGCCTTGCTGCTTTTTCTATTTTAGTCGAGATGAATCTTGCTTTTGCTCAGGCTTTTGCTCAGGCTGGAACTCCTGAGCCCAAACAATCCACCTGCCTTGGCCTCCCAGAGTGCTAGGATTATAGATGTGAGCCTGAGAATTCATTTTCTTGCCAGCTTCTAGAGCAGTGGTTCTCAACCTTCCTAATGGACGTTCTGAGAACAGCTGTTCTAGAGGCTGCCCACATTCTTTGCATGGTGGCCCCTTTCCACCCTCAGTGCCAGCAGTAAGCAACTGGGTAAGGTTTCTCACATCACGTCACCTTTCTGCTTCCCTCTTCCACACTTAAAAGCCTCTTGGAGTTACACTGGGCCCGCTAAATAATCCAAATCTTCCTATTTGAAGGTCAGCTGATTAGCAATTTTAATTCCCCCTTGCCATGTAATGTAACATATTCACAGGCTCCAGGGATTAGGATGTGGACATCTTTGGGAGATCATTATTCTACCTATTAAAAAGTGATAAGATGGCTTGGTACCCATAGCACAGTGGTTACAGCACCAGCCACATACACCAAAGTTGGTGGGTTTGCACCTGGCCCAGGCCAGCTAAACAACTGTAACAACTACAACAAAAAATAGCCAGGCGCTGTGGCGGGTACCTGTAGTCTCAGATATCCCAGATACTTGGGAGGCTGAGGCAAGAAGATTGCTTAAGCTCAAGAGTTTGAGGTTGCTGTGAGCTGTGATGTCACAGCACTCTACTGAGGGTGACATAGTGAGACTCTGTCTCAAAAAGAAAGGTGATAAGATACAAAACAATTATGTAATATATATTATAAATAATTAGAACAATTATATAACAATTCTATATACAATGTATTATATAACAATTATAACATGCCAAGTACTGTGCTAAGTAAGCACTTTACAACATTATCGCAAATATCCCTATGAATACTGTTATTATTCTCAATTTACAGGGAGGCAGAGACGGTAATAAGCTTTTTCAGGGTCACCCAGTTAGTAAGTGGGAGCTTGAACCCTAGATGTTTGGCTCCAGTGTCTGCTCTTAACCACTATGCCCTGCAGGCAATCAAGAAATAGGGTATCCTGGTGGGACTGCTTACCAAGAACAGGACTAAACACTTTCATTTCTGAAGCATGTAAGCTGACTCACCTATGCTACAGATAACTGCTAGTATTCTGACTTTTCTTTTACAGGTATCTGCAGCCTATGTGAGAGCTTAGTTAACAGTCTGTGTTTGGCTGAGGGTCACTCTGACCAGGCCACATGAAGAATATATTCAAATATACAATATTTTATGTGAACCTGACATAGTGCTCAGACATCCAAAAAGCTGGACAAGTACCAAGAAAAAAAACCAATTATCTGTCTTTGAATAACCTGTGAAAACATACGTTCTTGAACATATTAAAGTGGCCAGCCATTCCTCATTCCAAACATGACTGAAAGGTTGGAATGGACTGGAGGGTCTGTGAGACCAGCACTTCTCAAACTTTAATGCACACACTCATCACCCAAGGATCCTATT
>NW_003852442.1:9876715-9945891 GCF_000181295.1 Otolemur garnettii
CTCCTGAAATTACATTCTGGATCAGGTTGCTAAGCAACCAATTTCTTATTCAAGGCCAAAACCAATGCTTTGTCCTAACTTTAGGTCAGAAGGTGTGAAACGGAGCTGGGTGTGGTGGCTCATGCAGTAATCCTAGCACTCTGAGAGGCTGAGGCAGGTGGATTGCCTGAGTTCATAAGTTTGAGACCAGCCTGAGCAAGAGTGAGACCCTGTGTCTAAAAAGAATAGCCGAGCATTGTGGCAGGTGCCTGTGGTCCCAGCTACGTGGGAGGCTGCGACAAGAGAATCACTTAAACCCAAGAGTTTGAGGTTGCTGTGAGCTAAGATGCCATGGTACTTTTACCAAGGGTGCCAAAATAAGACTGTCTCAAAAAAAAAAAAAAAAAAAAGTCCTGAAACCAAGTGGTTAGTTAGATCAGGTTCACCTCTCCGGCTTGATTGCTTGCTTTGTTTTATATTTTTTCCTTTTTCCATAAAGATGAAGGATGTGGTAGCTGAAGGCCTTACTGCTAAACACTGAAACTCACCTTTCACAGTCACTATGGAAATAGTCATTCCATCTGTTTTTCAGGAACTTGGGCCAGCTTTTGTCCAGTTCAAACCAGTTGAGACCACTGACCCTTCCAATGGGCCTGTGCTTGAGAGACGGCCTTTTAATGTCAAAGGGCCAAAAACTCTATCCTCAGATCATGTGAACCGTGTTCTGTGGAATGCCGTGAACCCCCGACTAAGATTCTGTAGGGCAAAGCTGTTACTTCATTTTTCTCCACCACCAATCACCTTCCCCTACACTTTATCCCACCCCACCCTTCTTGACCTATAAAGATGCTTAAGCCTTATCTTCAAGGAGGTGGATTTGAGATGGATTTGAGAGCTATTCTCCTGCCTCCTTGCTCAGTGGTCTTACCATTAAATCTTTTCTGTTTTACAAAACCAGCAATTGATTTACTGTGCAAAGGCAGAAGGGATCTGAACCTGGGTGGTAACAATTCACTGAAGAAGTGTTTTCTTTCTCCAATATCTTGGAAAATGCCAACTAATAAAAGTTATTTGGTGCCTGTGGCTCAGTGAGTAGCGTGCTGGCCCCATATACGGAGGGTGGTGGGTTCAAACCTGGCTCCAGCCAAACTGCAACAAAAAAATAGCCGGGCATTGTGGTGGGTGTCTGTAGTCCCAGGTACTTGGGAGGCTGAGGCAAGAGAATCACCTAAGTCCAGGAACTGGAGGTTGCTGTGAGCTGTGACGTCACGGCACTCTACCGAGGGTGATAAAGTGAGACTCTGTCTCTCTTTAAAAAAAGTTATTTATGCATGATTGAATTGGCAATGGTGCTGAGAATAAAGCCCCAAAGCCACCCTTGCCTCTGTACATGCCCTCCTTCTCTGGTCCCTGTGGTCAACCCTGCACAGACCCTTCTAGACCAGGAGATAACTGACATGCCTGGCTGTACACTGGCTGTCATTTCATACTTAATATTTATCTGCATCTGTGTGGTGCCTGGTTGTTATTACAGAGCTTGTAATAGTTCTGTAACAACTATTAATAATAGTTATTATAAGCTATGTAAAAGTTACTGCATAACTCATAGCAAGGGGATGCTGGTGACATTGTAAGAAATTGTACCCAAGTCTTGAACTGGGTAAAGAAGTTTCACCAACAGCAATGTAATTTTAGCTTGAGTTTCATGGCAACATGGTTGAAGGGGTAAGAGGCATGGAGAGTCCTACGGTTGGGATTTTCTTGAGATTTTCCAGGCCCTCACTCATAGTATTGTCATCTCTGACTTGAGGCCACCAAAGAAGTGATTAGACTGAGCATGGCACATTCACCAAGGCCAGGGAGCCCCATTCTTATGGTCCTCTGTGCACACTGCTCCCTGGAGTCCTTCCCCACAGCCACCCTGAACATCACTGGCTAGAGGTCTTCTTGTTTGCTTTGCCAAGAATGGACTCTTTCAAATGTAACTTCCACAAGCTTATGTCAGAAGGCTTAACCCACCAAGCCTCTATCTGGCCTCTGGCCCCTACTTTGACATTCTACACTTGCGATAGGAAACTATTTTGTTATGGCTTTTTTGAGGCCAAAGAAGCATGGGAATTACCAAAAGGGAAAAAATGCACCTAATCTCAAGTCAGCCAGGAAGGGGGTTCTCGCAGGGGCAGGATCTGAGCTGGGTTCTCAGTCTCAGGGAGAAAGGGCTGCCTCCTTGCTCAGGGCCCAGGAAGATTTGGACTCTGGACTCTGGCATGGTAGGGTGCTAAGGTCTGGGGCAGGGGGAGTTGCCCCTGGCCACCTGAAGGCAGGCTACCAATGACACCACTTTGCTGGCATTGACACCAGGAAATGGCTGGTGTCATTTCCTTGTGTCACCAGAAGGGACATTGAGGGGAGGGCTAAATTTATCAGCTAGGTCATAAGCACAGTTCCTTTTTTTTTGAGACAGTCTCATTCTGTCACGATGGCATCACAGCTCACAGCAATCTCAAACTCTTGGGCTCAAGCAATCCTCTTGCCTCAGCCTCCCAAGTAGCTGCGACTATAGGCACCTGCTACAATATCCACTTAAGTTTTTTAATTTTTTTTTTAGTAGAGATGGAGTCTCACTCTTGCTCAAGCTGGTCTTGACCTCCTGAGCTCAAGCAATCCACCTGCCTCTGCCTCCCAGATTATAGGCATTATAATCTGCCTCCTAGGATTATAGGCATGAGCTACTGCGTCCAGCCATTAAGACTCTTGTCTTGGCTGTAATGAAGAGGGTTAGGGCTGTGGATTTGGCAACAAAGTTCTGCCTGTGACCTTAAAGTAGCCTCTCAACTGCAGGGTGTGGGCTTGGAGGGCTGTTAAAATTCAGCTCTGATTAGGCAGTTCTGGGCTGGGCCTGAGGTCCTGCCCTCTTAGCAAATTCCCAGGAGGTGATGCTGAGGCTTTAGAGCTGTGGTTTCACGGTCTGATCCTACAAACAGCAGCAAGAGCATCACCAGGAATTGGTTAGAAATGCAAATTCTTAAGCTCCACCCCAAACTTCCAAATTAGACTCTGTGTGGGTGGGGTCCAGCAATCAGGGTTTCGGTAGCAAGCCCTCCAGGGGATTCTGATAGAAAAATTTGAGAACCACTGCTTTTTACTCAGACTGTGTTCGCTAGTCCTAACACTTGCTTGTTGCTCTTGGCGTCCTCTCAGGTGGTTGCTTAGACTGTTGCAGTCTTTGGTTACTTAGCCACTGGGAAAATCTATCATCTAGTTCTTTGTTTTAATACCATTAGTGTTGTCTTCAGATCTCAACAGTGAGTTGTCTATTCAGTTGAGTTTTTCCCCTGTATCCATGGTCTCAACTGTGGAATGAACATGTTAAATGAAAAATTCTAGAAATAAACAATTGGTAAATTAAATTGCCTACCATTCTAAGTAGCATCAAGAAATCTTGCACCCATCCTGTTTCATCCTCCCCAAGACATGAATCACCCCATTGTCCAGGGTGCACATGCTGTGTACAATGCCCTGCCTGTAGTCATGGAGTGGCTGTCTTGTTTACCAGACCAACTGTCATGGGAAGTCCTGCTTGTGTTCAAGGAACCTTATTTCACTTAAAAATGGCCCCAAACACAAGAGCTGTGGTGCTGGTATATAACTATGCTTGTTCCATTTTATTAGTTGTTATTGTTGTTAACCTCTTTCTGTGTCCAAGTTATAAACTAAATTTTATGATAGGTATGTATGTACAGGACATACAGGTTCAACACTCTCCACCGTGTCCGGCAGCTATTGGAGGTCTTGTAACGTAACCCCCGAAGATGACAGTGGATTACTCTATAGATCTGAGTTTGCAAACATTCTAGAAAAAGCTGCATTTGGTACTAGGTGTCAGTCAGGTGTACCAGGCTGAGGGTTGTGAGAGGTACGAAGGTATGGAAGAGTCTCTATCCATCTAAAGTGCTTCCTAACAGATGCATTGCTGGGCTGCACCCCCAGTTACTGAGGCTGCAGTCCCTCAGTAGGTCTAGGGCAGGGACTGAGAATTTGAATTTTAATAAATACCAGGTGCTGCTGTGCTGGTCCAGGGGCCATTTGTGAGGCCTGATTCTTTACCGCATTCCTTCATGGTGGCCATCTTCTTTTGTGCCCCCTCCTTCTCTTGCAGGTGGATTGTGGGGGATCAGGGCTGGGGGCAGGTGCAGGCAGGGCACCCTTAGCCATAGGAGTACATCTAGTGAAACACATCCACTCCAGGGCCAGTCTTTAACAATCTTTATTTCAATAGGGGATGCTGAAACGGAAGTGGTGCTATTCATACACCCCAAAAGACCCGGGAAGAGGCTGCCGTGGAGGGGATGCGGGAGAAAGGCACTGGCTTAGACAGTTGTGCTTTAGGTACGTACACAGTAGGTGCAGTTTCAACATATCAAACTGGGTTGCGGTTCTTCCCCTAAAAGGGATTCCTGACTCAGCTGCAGCACAAGTAGCTGGATAGGCATTTGATGTGTGGAGCTGGTCCTCAGCATTGCTATGTATAAAGATGACCATGCCCCTCGCTAGACCAATTAAGTCAGAATTCAGCAAGGGGCTGGGCTCTGGGCAGACAGGTTGAGAATCACTGCCCTCCATCTGCCTGCTGTGGCCAGGACAGGGAGGGTGTGGGCAGCTGTGTCACCATTAGCCTTTCTCCAAGACCTTTCAGTAAGAACTTGCTGCGGGGAACAGCCAGGTGATTCAGAGCGGATGGAGCAAATGGCAAGGGAATAAGTCATGGGAGCATTCTTGGGTTGCCTTAATTTTATCTGTTCGTTGCTTTTAAAAATAGGTACTAATTTGGCTTTTATGTGAAAGCAGGATAAAATGCCCCATCAACACAGAGCCATATCCAAGGGCTCTTTAACCCATTATGGAATTTCAAAAGCAACCGCAGTGCCCAGCATCACGCACTGCTGAGTGCTGTGTGATAGAAGGTGATGAGTGTGACACCTATGTCTTCTTGTTAAAAATGGGGATTATTAAAAAGTACTTCAGCTTTGCAGATGTGCCAAGAAATAAAATTTAGGGAGCCACAAGGATCCAGTTCTCTAAAATACAGATCTGTTGTATGTAGCTATAATGTTTTAATATGGAGTAGACATTTCATATCTATCTTTGGAAACCACACAGATTGGAAATAAATGCCCTTATAACTGCATGGGGAGGATAAAACTGTCCCTTTAGAATTCTTATGTCTTTCCCTCTTCGTTGTCAGGCCAAGATTATGTGTGGCTCTTAATGCTGAGGAAATGGCTTTTGGCTGGTGCAGGTGACCCTGGTTACCACTAAGGGGTGATCCCCTTTAGGTAATAAACCCATTTGATCTCAGCCTCACTGCCTTCCTCGGGACGGCAGCTGACGATCAGCTTGGTCGTGATGGGGGTTTTGCTGCCCGATGGGTTTCCTTCAAAGTAGACGGAAATGTTGTTGCTCTTCTTGGGACGCACGGAGTCGGTGGCGCGGATGGAGAAGGCGGGGTTCTCCACAGCGAAGGTGAAGGTCACCATGTGAGTGAAGACATTCTTGAAGGGGATGATTATGTTGTACCCAGCTCGGATCAGGTAGGGACCCTGGGGCTTGGGGGGCAAAGCCATTCCGATGAGAGGGATGGTGTACTCCCCACCCATCAGCGATGACAGGATCAGGGTGCCCTTCGTCTCTCCCAGGTGGCTGGGCTCAAAGAAGACTTCCACGCTGACCTCGGTGCCTCCTTGGGCTCCCGGAGCTGCGTTAATGACCTTGTCCATGTGGAAATCTGAACAGTCGGTCTGAAGGGAACAAATGAAGTTGGCTCACACTGGATCCCCAGCGCGTACTAGGCGCTCAAGTCCCCACCGGGCCTCCTCTACTAGACATCAGGCAACCACGTCTGTGTGAGGCTGGGCAGGTGTAACTTCAGGGTGGGTGTTATCAATTATTATCCCTATTTTACCACAAAGAAATGGAGGCAAAGATGTTAACATGGGCACAGACACACAGCCGGCTCATAAGGCAGTTACTGAGGCCACTGCCCCAAAGTGGGCTCTTCCCTCCTTCCACGCACATGAGAGACTGAGTGTTCTGGCTCCCTGTGCATGGGTGGGGCTGGTTCTGGGCAACTGGGCATGGGCAGGAGAGACAGGTGTCACTTTCACAGTACAGCTTGGAGCTGCCACTTCAACACAGGGTCTTTCTTCCCTCTGGTTCTGTGACTGGGGACATGTAGGGGGTGTTTGCTTCTGAGCCAGGAGCCTGAGTGACTGAGACGAACAAAGTGTCCCATGGACCCTCACTGAATCGATGGCAGGTGTGAGAAATGAGCCTTTGTTTTAAACCCTGTGATACTGGGAAGTTCTAGCCTCCCCTGACTGATGTGATTGAGCGCCTCTGCCTCTGGACTCCACCATAAGACCCTCACCATTTCAGGGTATGCTGACCACCCAGCATAAGGGCTACATTTCCCAGCTGCCCTTGCTGATGGATGTGGGCCTGTGAAGTAGTTTTATTCAATGAAATACTAGAGGGAATGATGTGTGCAATGCCCTGTCCTTGCAGCTGGCTGGGAGATGAGTGTCATGGTCATGGTCTGCCATTGTGGCCTATGTGGACCACAGCAACTCCCTGTGGAGAGCAGAGCCTCAGGACAGAAAGTGTATGGGAACCAGACATCACGGAGCTGCCATTCCAGCTCACACTGCCTCTGCCCAGACTATTATTTAGAGGAATAAACTTCTGTATTGCTATTCTTTGGGTTTCTGTTTTACTAGTTATGCCTACATAACTGTAGTTATGCTATGAGAGCTAATGTATTTGGAACAGACTCTAGGAAAATTCTTACAGCAATCCTGTGAGCAATCCTATTATCCTTATTTACAGATCAGCTTCGAGAGCTTAAATAAATGATCCAAAGGAGAGTAAGTGATAAGGCAGGATTCAGCCGCTGTGTGTCTGAGCTCACAGCCTGTGCTCAGGACTGCTAAAGCACACTGTCTCCCTCTGTTGACCTCTGAGTTTGCTGTTAGAAGCCAAACTCCCCCTACTCCCCATACCAGCTAGTTAAGACAGAAAGTCTGAAAAGGAAGAATTCGGGCCTGGTACTATTTGTTTCTAGCGGAAGCTTCTGGGCTAGATTGAGGCCTCCAAGGCAGGGTCACCATGACAATGAAGCAACGACTTTCTCTGAGCTGGACATTTCTGGGCCAGCTGTGTCCTCCTCCCATTATATTAGAAGCCAGACTTCTGGCCAGGGGCAGGCAAAGGGAGAGGCAGGGGTGCTCACCCTGCAGAAGTATTCTGCCCTCTGCCGCGTATAATTGGTGAACTTTGCGAAGATGCTTTGGCTGCTGCCAAGAACCGTCTGGAAGTAGATGGGCTTTTCAGGAGGTGCTGGCAGGGCCTTCAAACTGAGCTCATACTGGTAGTAACCCAAATCACTGTTGTGCAAAGTTAGTTTCCCGAAGGTTTCTCCAGCTTTCAGGGGCTGGAATTCAAATGTGAACATGGCCTGAAAGAGAAGACAGAAGCCACCTTTGCTGAAAGTGCGACCCATCACCTGCCACCCAGTGTCCTTCATATAGGCAGAAAGCCTATATATAAGCCTTTAAATGGTTCCATTTTGTAAGGTAAGTTTGAAGTCTTTTGTGAGTTAGGAAGGAAAAATACCTGGATAGAATTCCATAAGCGGCTAAAGGTCTGGTCATATAATAAGTGGCGCTTGGCTGTATTGGGGGCAGGCCTGCAGGCAGGTACCTGTATATCTCAGGAATTTCCTGACTACTCCCTAAAGATAGATGACTGCCTCCAGATGTTCTGTTCAAGGTCAAATTTTGGATCTGCTTGACTCCCAGAATTTGATCCGTTTGAAATCCTGGAACTCTGGTTTTTATGGTTTGTTACTTCTAATTACTTAGCATAAGAAACAACTTTAGATAAGGTTAAAAGTGTTGTTATGTGTTATGCAGTAAACATCCTGATGCCAGGTGGCTAGGGCCTGGGTCTTTGAATTTTAGTCATTAGTCAATGATTAAGGATGTGTACATGTAGCACGGCCTGTTTAAGCTTTGGTAAAATAAAGTTAAGTTGCTACATGCCAGAGGGAGCGGGCAGCCTTCCTTATTCACTGACATTTCAATGCAGGCTTAACCCCTGTGGCACCGCACCATGCACCCCATTAACCGCAATATCTTCACAAGCAAATGCTCATACTGACCTCAAGCCTGAGGAGCCTCTGTTCTAACCAGCCCATTCTCCCTCCCCTGTATCTCTTCTAACTTTCTCTAGTCTAGATGTTTCCATAGTTGGGATTTCTAAGAAGCTAAAAACAGGCACTGGGCCCTCTCTTGAGAAGCACACTTCTGGAGGTGGGGCTGGGTGAAGGTCAAGCAGCTCCCTCTTTGCTCGTAGCCCCTCTCAGAACCACTCTGTGGATTCTGCCACCTCTTGGGGGAGGCTTTCTCCTTCCTCTGTTTCTACCCAGAGCAAAACAAAGTGAGAACCAAGAAACACTGCTTAAAATAGCAGAGCAAGGGGAAACAATTCAAATGTGTGAACAGTAGAAGACTGGTTAGATAGATTGCAGTTTTCTCACTTTGGTAGAATATTACATTCTATGTAGATACTAAAAGCATGAGGTAGAATGGTAATTATTGAAATGAGAGGTGCTGACGATACTGTAAATGGAAGAAAGGAGGTTCCAGAAATGTGTGTAAAGTCTGAGCTTATTTTTATGATGAAGAGTTATGTTTACATCTGTATAGAAAAGAGATTATAAGAATACATTATAACAAGATATCACCAGCAGTTATGTTAAGGTGGGGGAAATGGGACTGTGGGGACTTTGATTTTCTATTTCATGCACTTTTATATAGTTAAAATTTTGTTTTAATATGAGTAGGTTCTTAAAAAAATAACTAATTTTGCTTTTTGAAAAAATCAGAATAAAAAGAGGACATCATTGAAATTATAGATGGCTAACAGAAAAGAATACAATATAAAAAGTTGGATGATTTTTACCACAATTAATAAAATTAGATGAGATGGACAAATATATAAACAAATGTAACTTATAAAAACAGACCCAACAAGATATAGCAAATGTACATAGTCCTATAGCCATTACATATGTTTAATCAATAGTCAGAAAATTTCCCTTAAAGAAATTCCAGGATCATAAAGCTTTATTTGTAGGTTATATATGTATCAGACAATCAAGGATGAAAGAATTCTAGTACTCCACAAAGTTTTCCAGAGAAAAGACAAAGAGGGACCTTACCTCATAACCAGTATATACTTGATAACAAAATTCAACAAGAATAATAGGGGAAAGAAAAATCAGATGCAGTCTCCCTCCTAAACATAGGTATAAAATACCTAATAAAAATATCATCTACCTGAATCCATAATATAAAAAAATATTATATGATAAAGTTGGGTTTATTTCAGGAACGTAAAGTTGGTTTAAAATGAGAAAAATAAACCAATTGCTACATTGACAGATCAAAAAGAAAACAATCATATTAGCATCTCAATAGATATGGGGAAAGTATTTGATAAAACTCAATATCTATTTAGGTTATTTTTAAAAAGCTCTTAGCAAACTAGGAATAGAAAAGAACATCCTTAACTGATATAGTATATCTATAAGAACTTTAAAACAGGCACAATGCCCGTAAGCACTGTGGTTACAGCGCTAGCCACATACACCCAGGCCAGGGCCAGCTAAACAACAATGACAACTGCAACAAAAAATAGCTGGATGTTGTGGTGGGCACCTGTAATCCCAGATACTTGGGAGGCTGAGGCAAGAGAATTGCTTTAGCCCAAGAGTTTGAGGTTGCTGTGAGCTGTGATGACACGGCACTCTATCAAGGGCAAAATAGTGAGACTTTGTCTCAAACAAACAAAAAAAAGAACTTTAAAAGAAATAAAAAATGGTAAAACTCCAAATACTTTTCTTTTAACATCAGGAACAAGAGAGAGATACTCTCTAGCACTATTCTATTTGACATTGTTTGGGAGATGCTACATAGTGTTATAAAACATGAAAAGGAAATTAAAGAAAAATGTTTAGAAGGGAGATAACAAACTGTGATTATTTAGCAATGACATGATTGCACATGTATAAAATTCAAAAATCTGTAGTTAAAATTATTATTAATAAGTGAATTTTAGAAGATAGTTGAGTATAAAATCAATATACGTCAATTATATTTCTAATTTTTTTTTTTTTTAGAGACAGACTCTCACTTTATGGCCCTCACTAGAGTGCTGTGGCAGCATCACAGCTCACAACAACCTCCAACTCCTGGGCTGAGGCAATTCTCTTGCTTCAGCCTCCGAAGGAGCTCAGACTACAGGCAACTGCCACAATGCCTGGCTTTATTTTTTTGTTACAGTTTGACCAAGGCTGGGTTTAAACCCACCACCTTCCGTATATGGGGCTGGCACCCTACTCACTGAGCAACAGGTGCTGCCTCAATTATATTTCTAGATGCAACAAATAGAAAATGAAATCAAAATAAGATGCCATGATATATAAAATCTGACAAAATATCAGTAGCTTCTATGTAGAAAACCACAAAACAGTATCGAGAGAAATTTAACAATACGTATGTTAGTGGAGATTTGCTAATGGATCGGAAATCTCAGTACTGTGAAGACTTGAATTCATGCTATCATACATAGGTTCAAAATGGCCCAATAAGCCCCACCTCTGGGTATTCACAGCTGGGTTGCAGTCTTTTCCCACTTTGTACCAGGGTTGGTCTCTTAGCATATGGTAGGAGAGCTAGCATATCATTTCCAAGATTAAATGGTAAAAGACTATGGCTTTTGTTCCATGCACTCTCTTTCTCTAGGCCTCTCGCTCTAGGGGAAGTGAGCCACCATATTGAAAACAGCTCCTGGGAAAGGCCCACGTGGTGGGAACTGAAGCCTCCTATCCATAGGCAGCAGAGAGCTAAGGCTTTTCCAGTGAGCACATGAGTGAGTTTGGAAGCAGATTATCTAGCCTCGATCCTGCCTCCCTCCAACTTCATGAGTGACTCTGAGCCAAAATCACCTGGCCAGGGTGTTACTCTTGAATCCTGAGCCTCGGAAACGGTGCAGGTAGCAAATGTTTATTGTTTTAAGTTGCTAAGTTTTGGGCAATTTATTATGGATCAATAGAAAATGAATATGTAGCATATTCCTAAAATAATTTATAGATTCAATATAATCTCAATCAAAATCCCACATACTGTTCTTGTTTTCTTTCTTTTTTTTTTTTGAGGAACTTGACAAGCTCATTTCAAAATTTATATGGAAATGCAATGGGCCCAGAATAGCCAAGATACTCTTCCAGAATGCTATTAAGTTTTAGTGTAAGGTTCGAGTGATTATTTGCTTTACCAGATATCAAATCTTACTGTAAGTCTATAGTAATTAGGATGCTGTGGTATTCATACAAGCCCAGAAATTGGATCATTATTATATAGTAGAAAAGCTAGAACAGACCCATGCATATATATGAACTTAATTTATTTCACAAATGGCCAGGCAGAACAGCAGGGAAAAGATGGTCTTTTAAGTGAAAACAGTTTGAGATGATTTATATCCACTTGGGAAAAAAAGGAAAATGTATTCCTACTCACATCATATGTAAAAAACAATCCCAAGTTTTGGGCAAGATGATAGTAGCAGTATAGTTTGGAGTCTCCCCAAATTCCCCCACAAAACACACAGATCAGCAAGATTAACACCAAGAACAACACCAAGAAGCCATGGCTAATATCCATAATAAAACTAAGTGCAAAGGCAACCCCTAGGACCCCCATACATGAGTGGATAGGGCTAAATACTAGCAGCTATGAGACTGGTGAGGTATCAGCCACCAATTGGGAAGAAGCAGAGCAGGGCAAAGGAACACCAGCTCTGAGGGCCAGAGGACCCAGAAATCACCTCTGGACTGAGGGGTCCCCCTCAACCTGGAAAACTTGATAGGACAGTCTGACAACAGGAGCCTGATAGAGGGGTGATTTCATGCTCTAGCTTATTGCTAGTTGCAAACTATCACAACAAGATTAGCCAATGTGGGGCAGTATAGGTCATGTGAGCGCTCAAAATCAAATGACTAAAATTCTCTTAACAAAATCCTTCCATGTAAACATAAAAGAGGTAAAGTCTCCATCTTTTTTTTACAACTGCATAATATTCCATGGTATAGATATACCACCATTTGTTAATCCATTCATGGGTTGATGGGTTACCTCTTTTATGTTTAAATGGATGGATCTGGAATATATTTTTCATAGTAAAGTATTTCAAGAATGGAAGAAAAAGTATCCAGTGTACTCAGTACTATTATGAAACCAGTACTATTATGAAACCAATTCAATCACCCACACTTTCATACGAATGATAAAACACAACCATAGCCCAGAATGAAGGAGGAAAGAGGAGGGTGAGGGCAGGGGAGGGGGGAGGCTGGCTTGAGGGAGGGTAATTGGTGGGACCTCACTTACTGTGCTTATTGCAAGGTATATCTATTTCATAAGAATAATATGTGGGATTTTCAACTCTATTAAGAGTAGAGTATAAATGTCTTAACACAACAATTAAGTGAGGTAAAGGCTATGTTAACCAGTTTGATGTAAGCATTCCAAATTGTATATAAAATCAGCATGTTGTACTCCATAAATGCAGTAATGTACATAGTTATGATTTAATAAAAAAAAAAATTCTTCACAGAGCAGCACCTGTAGCTCAATGGGCAGGGCGCCAGCCCTATATACTGAGGGTGACAGGTTTGAACCTGGCCCTGGCCAGCTAAAACAGCAGTGGCAACTGCAACAAAAATAGCTGGGTGTTGTGGCGGGCATCTGTAGCCCCAGCAACTCAGGAGGCTGAGGCAAGAGAATTGCCCTAGCCCAAGAACTGGACGTTGCTGTGAGCTGTGATGCCACAGAACTCTACTGATGGTGACAAAATGAGACTCCATCTCAAAAAAAAATTATTCACAAAGAGAAATCTATTTAACAATAATAGAGATGGGAAGGCTCAAGGAAAGATAAGGCTTAGACAAAAATGGGGATGAGAGCAGAGAAAGCAAATCTTAAAAGTATTATGTAAGGCTGTATTTGAACAAAAATTCTTTTGCAGTAACAAGAGGAGAGGCTTAGATACATGGGCCACATTCTCCTTCTAAGAGCCTAGAGAAACCTCACATGAACAACAGAAAAGGAGTATGGTAGAATTATATATAAAGTTATTATTTTAAAAGAGTAAGTGATGAGCTTTGGGAAAAAAAATAATAAGTTAATTGATGACTCTATACTGAACCTCAGAGTCAAAGCATTCTATAATAGACATACTCTAATTTGACAATGCAAATGTTACTTTCTTTGCATTATTATTATTATTGCTTAATATTTCATTGCAGCAATCATCTGATTTCTTTTATGAATGTATTTATCTTCATTCATACTTTACGAGGTTTTCTTTTTCTAGTCCTTATCTTAAACATTGTTATTGTTGTTCAATTTTAAGTCTTTTTGATTTTGTGAAGGCAAAAAGTGGAAACATAGCAAACACATGTATGTGTAAAAATAAAATAAAAATAAAATAAAAAGTAAGTGATCAGCAGAATAACCATAAAGACATACCACCAAGAAATATCTATGAAATAAAAGAGAAAAGGAAAACATGGAATGGTTTGGATGAAGAGAAAGCACATGATAGTATATAGTATGAACCTGAGCATTTCAGTGTTTATATTAAATGTAAATGGTACAAATATTCCAGTTATAGGTAAAGACTACCATACTGGATTAAGAAATCAAGTTTATCTCATCTGTATACTCTTTATAGGAAACATCTAAATTGTAAGGAGATAAAAAGGTAGAAAATATGATGATAAAAGAATATACTATGCAGAACTAACCAGAAGAAAGCTGAGTTAACATTATACAAAATAGACCGTAGGGCAAAAACAATATGAGAGACAAAGAGAATCACTTCATAATAAAAATAGTTTCCAAACAATTTTTTCCTAATAAAACACATTGTGATTTTTTCTTTTTATTTTTTAGAGACAATGTCTAGCTCTGTCACCCAGGCTGGAATGTAGTTCCACCATTCTAGTATACCATAGATGACTGTAGCCTTGAACTCTTGGGGTCAAGCAATCCTCACTTTTCAGCCTCCTGGGTAGCTGGGACTAGAGGCATGAGCCACAGCCCCTGGCTATGTAATTTTTGCTTTTACTAAAAACAACTTCAAAGTATATAAAGCAAATCATGACAAACTACAGAGAGAAACCCATAATTATAGTGGTGTGCTTTAATGTACTCTCTTAAAAAGCTGATAAACTTATCAGTAAGCTGATAAATTTATCAGTAAGGATATGGAAAACTGAACTCCCAAATGGCAAATGTATTCTTTTAAAAAATATGTAGAGGTTTTGAAAAATGAAAAAAGGACCACACACTGGGCCATAAAAGCATAAAAGTCTAACCAAATTCTAGAAGACAGAAATAACATGGAATATGATCTCTGACAACAAAGGACGTTTTAAAAAATAACTAGAAAAATCCACATATATTTGGAAATTAAGAAACTCTCATGCTTTAAAAAAGGGCTGTAGTAAAAACAGAAACTCTTCTAATAAACATTAGTAAAGAAGAAGTAATAATCATGAAAGTTAGAACATTTTCAACTGAATAATAAAAACTATAATCAAAATTCATTTTATACTGCTAAAGCAGTATTGATAATTTTAAATGTTAGAAAATCAAGACCAGATGGGAAAATACTAAGCATTCAACTTAGAAATTAGGTAAAGTGCCAGTAACCCAAAGGGAGCAGAAAGAAGGAAATAAAGGTAAGAGAGAAAATCAAGTAACTAGAACACAACCATACAATAGACTACCGACGAAGCCAAAAGATGCTTTTTTGAAGAAAATATCTGGTAGAAGTGACCAAGAAACAGAAATAAAAGGCATAATAACCAGTATTAGAGATAAAAAAGGAATGCCATGTCAAAAGGTAATAAGATATTAACAACTATACTAATATTTTAAATTTATGGATGAAACAGACATGCTCTTATTACTGACTCAAGAAGAAACAGGAAATCTAAGTAGTTCAATAACCCAATAAAGGAATTAAATAGTAGTGGTCCATTAGTAGACAATCTTCCCTCCCCTGACAAAAAAAATCCCACTTGGCCTGGGTGATTTCATCTGTGAGTACAAGGAAGACATGACTTCAATCTTTCTAAAAATTCTTTCACAGAATCCAGAAAGGGACAAAATGTCTGGCTCTTTTTCTATGGCCAGCAAAACTGATACCCAAACTGGACAAAGATAGTATGAGAAAAGAAAATGGTGGTCCACTTTCACTCATGATTACCGATACAGATATCCTACATGAAATATTACCCAACTGAAATCACTTTGTTTGATAAAAGGGAAATGAAGATCACAAGGAATGATCAATTAATCTAGAGTTTATCGGGTTAGTAAATCTTAAAAAATCTTACAATACTAGCGCAGACCAGGAACTCTCATCTCTGATGGGCAATTACTGTACCTGCAGAAGTGAAAGGTGTGCACACCCTATGACCTGCTGTTCTACTCCTAGGTATTCCTATTGTGGAAAAACACACGGCCACGCACATTAGAAGAACACATGTTCAGTAAGATCCACAGCAGTATTTTTCAGGCTAGTGAAACACTGAAACCACTACAACTGTCTGGCCACAGCAGAATGGACGTCAAAACTGAGAGAGTCAGACAATGGGACATTTTACAGCAACAAGGTGAATGAACCTCAGTGGCAGGCAACATGGATGGCGGGCACGATCACAATAGTGAGCGAAAGAAGGGGATTTATATAGTACGATATCCTTTACATAAAGTATTAGATAGTATGCTTTCTTTTACGTAGAGAAAGAATGTCTTCCCAACCACTGCCAAAGGTTTCTCGGGCATCCTCTTTGAACTAGTCTAAAGAAGCAAAGATATACATGAGCATGCACCTGTGTGTGGATGTGAGCGAGAGATGTTGATATGCTATCATGTGCCAGGCTTTCCTTTTCACCACATATATTCCATGCTACTTTTATAATTAGCAAAGAGAAAGGAAACTATCTCTAGTTTGAAGAAAGCAAACACATGGTAGAATAGAGAGCAGGTTCATAATAAAGGAGCCCATTGTACTCCTACGAACCACAGCTAAGGGCCCCAGTTCTTATGATACGAACTGGGGGTGACTGTCTCCTGCCTTCCTGACCACTGCCAGGGCTGGCCCACCCTGGGAACATGCATTCAGAGGCCCCGTGGGCAGAAGCCACTGTCACGGCCCTCAGGGGAACCCCGGCAGTCAGGGCTGTACCTCGGAGTTGGCGGGCACTGCAAACTGGATGGGCAGGCTGATGTCCGGCACCCTGCACTCTGTGGCGAAGGTCACCGAGTATGGCAGGGGGTTCTCCACCTTGATGGAGGCTGATGTATTCTGCCGGACTGGGGTCACCATTTCGATGGTTTTGATGATGCCTGAAGGGATGACCTTGAAAGTCACCGTGTAGAACAAGAACTCACCGGTTGCCTCATTTCGAAAGATCACCTGTATTTACAGGAGGGAGGGAGGGAGGAAGGAGAGCAGAGCAGGGGTTAGCCGAGGGTCCTCTCACTTTTCCAGGAGCTCCTTCTTTTTGTTGGCACCACCCGGGTACATGAAGCACAGGTGTCATGCTGGCATGGCCCTTCCAGCCTATCTGGGTCCCTTGAGCCTTTCTACTTAGATATCTTGTTTGGCTCCCTCTAGGTGAGAGATTATTTGGTAGCCTGGGCTTGCTTGAGAGGAGGCCAGAGCAGCTCTGCCCAGCACCAACAGCTGCTGGCCCTGGAATAAGCAAGGCCTCTGGAGGTTCAAGCTGTAGTGGGCTTTACTCCTATTCCTGCTGTTGCTGGAATAGTTAGTTAACAACCACCACACCGATGACAGCATCTGGTGCTCAATGTAATGGATGATTACTGTGTGCCGGGCACCAGGTGTACTTATTCACGCAATGTATAGGCACTGTTACTATGCCACCACCTTTTCTTTTTAAGAGGTGAGGAAACTGAGGCTTATCAAAGTCAAGTATCTTGCCCAAGGTCACATGCAAAGAAATGTCAGAACCAGGATTTGAATATAGGTAGGTTTGACTCCAGACTTCACATTGCTACACTGTACTGCAGCTGACTTGCTGATGTGCAGCTCACCTTTTCAGTTCTTTTCCCTGGTGACTGATGATGTTGAGCACTATCTTGTGTCCTTATTGGTCACTCACATAGTCACTCTTGTGAAATGTCTATGCTGTTTTTAATACATTGGGTTGTTTATCTTATTATTGTTAGGTGGTATTAGTTCTTTATAAAGTCTGGCTTTTTACTTTCTTTTTTTTGAGATAGAGTCTCACTTGGTCACCCTTGGTAGAGTGCTGTGTCATCTTAGCTCACAGCAACCTCAAACTCTTGGGTTCAAGTGTTTCTCTTGCCTCAGCCTCCTACGTAACTGAGACTACAGGCACCTGCCACAGTGCCTGGCTATTTTTAGAGATGGAGTCTCTCTTTTGCTCAGGTTGGTCTCAAACTCATGAGCTCAGACAATCCACCTGCCTTGGCCTCCCATGTGCTGGGATTATAGGACTGAGCCACTATGCCCAGCCCTGGCTTTTTATTTTCAACCTCTTTGTGTCATTAAATTTTTTTTTTTTTTTTTTGAGACAGAGCCTCAAGCCGTTGCCCTGGGTAGAGTGCTGTGGCATTACAGCTTTTAGCAACCTCCAGCTCCTGGGCTCAAGTGATTCTCCTCCCTCTGCCTCTCAAGTAGCTGGGACCACAGGCGCCCGCCACAACGCCTGGCGCAGCCATCGTTGTTGTTTGGTGGGCCCAGGCTGGATTTGAACCCGCCAGCTCAGGTGTATGTGGCTGGCATCTTAGCCACTTGAGCCACAGGCGCTGAGCCTGTGTCATTAAATTTAAAGTGCTTCTGGGTTGGGAATTGTGGCTCACACCTATAATCCTAGCACTCTGGGAGGCTGAGGGGGGAGGATCACTTGGGCTCAGGAGTTCAAGACCAGCCTGAACAAGACTGAGATCCTGTCTCTACTAAAAAATAGAAAAAAAAATATATGGGTGTTGTGGTGGGCACCTGTAGTCCCAGCTACTCAGGAAGCTGAGGCATGAGGATCTCTTTAGCCTGAGAGTTTGAGGTTGCTGTGAGCTATGATGATGCCAGGGCACTGTACCCAAGGGCAGAAGAATGAGACTCTGTCTCAAAAAAAAAGTGCTTCTGACACGCTTTGTCTTTTGATTGTAGTGTTTAGTGTTTAACATAAAACTAATTACATCTTTAAATGAATAACTCTCCAATATTATCTTCAGCCCTGACCTCTCCCCTATGAGCTACAGGTCCATACATACGCCTTTTCTTCAAAGCACTTATCTCATTTGGTAATTAGACATTCACAGGGCAATTATTTGAGCAACTGCATCTCTCTCCATGAGACTGTGTGCTCCATGAGAACAGAGACTGTGTCTGCTTTTGCTCATTACTATGTCACCAGCCCTTAGTATAGGACATGGTGTGTTTGCTCAGTAGGTGCTTGTTGAACCAATGAATGAATCTGGCAAAATAGCTTATGTGCAAAAGATCCTGCGGTGCCTTGGAGCAATGAGAGATTGGGAGGTCACTTTTATTTCCTAACACCAGGATCAACCTCAGGTTCGAACTTCCAGAGTGCCAGGGCACTGCCTTCAATATGTAGATACCTTTGCAGAGTATATTCCCTCCTTGTAAGAAAAGAAATTCAGCTTGTAGTCTTTCTTGGAGCCAGACAGGACATCAATGTAATCAAGGCCCTTCACAGTGACGCTTAGGTCTGGCTTCTCTGGTTTCAGCATTTCCACAATGACTCGGAATCTGGGGCAGCACAGGAGCATGTGGAGAGAGGAGAGAGAAAATGAGGCCCTTTACCCAAAGGACGGAAGGGCAAGTGCTATATCTGCTCGTGATGTTATGGAATGTGCATGGGTCCAGGGTTCTAGTAACTACTGACCACTTCTTATGTGTCAGGTACTAAATGGGTGCTCTGCATATGTAATAGCCACTTAATCCTCGAAATAGCCATAGGTGGTACATGTCACTATCAGCTTAGTGGAAACTAAGTGGAAACAGAGGCCAAAAAAGGGAAGAGAACATGCTCGGGAAACGTAACAAGTTCCTGGCAGAACCAGGATTCAGCCTTGCGTCTGGGCCTTTACCTACTGATGTAAGCAGGTGGCCTTCAGTATGGTGCACCTTGTCTCCCAGTCTTTGGTTCCTTCTCTGTAAAACAGTGGTTCTCAACCTTCCTAATGTGGCAGCCCTTTAATACAGTTCCTGTGGGTCGCGACCCCCATAGGTTGAGAACCGCTGCTGTAAAAGAAGGGGACCCGGCTGGTTGGCCTGGAGCTCTTCGATGCTTGAATTCCTCTCTACTCCTACTGTGGTACAAGGTCCAGGGCTTCCTTCTCTGGCCAGTGGCTTAGGTGAAAAGACATATACTCAATAATAACCATGATGACTACCATTCTGATAATAATAACAGCTAACACTTATTGAACACTTGTGATGTGTCAGGTAGCATTCT
Organism: Otolemur garnettii; assembly: GCF_000181295.1. Lineage (NCBI taxonomy): Eukaryota > Metazoa > Chordata > Mammalia > Primates > Galagidae > Otolemur > Otolemur garnettii. The sequence continues at coordinate 9,896,358 of NW_003852442.1, forward strand.
AGGAGATTTACAAGTAATAGCACCAAACAGAGGAATCTCTCCAGAGGTTTAGAGTTTAGGAAATGCCTGGCCACATCAGGGAATTTTGTCTCTGGCTCTCTGAGCCTCTCAACAGCCTCCAGAAGCCCTGAGCAGAGGAAGTCCAGGCCAGCTCATGAAAGTCCTCCGTCCATCTCCCAACCTTGACCCCTTATTACACTCCCTCACCTCTGGGGCTTGTTCAGCCAGTTGGTGATGGGCAGGAGCTCGGTGTAGGGTGTTTTACATGGCACTTCACGGTAGATATTGCTTACAGCTTTGGGGAGCTCTGCAGTCCCATGCAGAGCATACAGCCAGCCAGTCCCATCCGGAAGGGGGAAGAAGAGGGTCCCCTAAGGGAAGAATTATGATTGGAATGACACAGAGGGTCCTTTGTTAGGTACTTACCAGGCATGGTGAGGACACAGGATTGATGAAGGCTCTGTGAATGAATACAACGTTTAGGGAAAGCAGCTTTGTAATATGTTTTAAGAGTTCTAAAAACGTTCAGATCTATTGGAACCAGGAATACCACTGCAGGGGACTTACTGAAGAAAAATCCCTCCAAAGGAAAAAGTTAGAACCACTTATAATATTGATAAAAATCTGAAGATAAACATTCAAGAACAAGGGAATGTTAAACAAATTTTGGGACTCTCATCCAATGAAACATTAGGCAGCCATTCAAAAAGTTATCATAAATAGCAAATGATGCTAATGATATAATATAAAGTGAAAACAGTGCCAACTGGGTAGGCTATGATGACCATCAAAGCTTTATCTTAATAAGAATTGGTAGTGAAGATAGAAGAAAAGAGTTTGTTCTTTTATAGGGTGGAAGGTCATGGCCACTTTGATTTTTTGGTTTTCATTATTATAGCCGCCATCATGTTATTTATGTAGTTAAGCCAAATTTTGATTGATTGATGCTTGGTTTAGTACTATATTTCAGAACTGAACCCCTGGCTCTAAGAGAATCTCCTGAACATGTGGACAGAAACAGAAGCCAGAACTTGGTGATCTGCATAAGTCCCTGTTGTGCCAACATGATCAGGTGTCTCCCTCCTTGTTCTGACATTCTCTGAGCTCTGACCTTGTCATATGGCTCCTCCCTGAGAAACCAATGGGAAGGCCTTCTGGTGCCTGCCTACCTGGTGCTTGCGGTTCTCCACGTTCATGGTGCGAGGCCTGTAGGTGATCTCGTAGGGCTTGTTTTGCTGATGGGCCTCCAGGGTGATGAACTCGGCCCCCTCCCAGTGCTCACCCTCAATGATGGGGTGCAGGTTCCAAGTCTGGTTGGTGCGGTTTGACAGCAGGATGATCTGTGTGTGTTTGGAGCGCACCTGGCAGGTGAAATTCACCACCTGAAAGAAAGCAGGCACCTGGTCTGTCTCCAAGGGCTGGAAGTGTAGAACATGCCAGGTGAGACTGACTTTAATGGTGTTTCCCATTGGGAGTTTCAACGGATCATTTTCTTTTTCTTTCATTCATTCCCCATATATTTATTGGGTACCTTCCATGTGCCAGGCAATGCTCTTGGTAATGGAGATACAGTAATGACCAAAATAACAAAAATCCCTGCTCTCAAAGAACTTATGTTCCACTGGGGAGAGACAGACAAGTAGGACACAGGTATGTGCTAAGGGGAGCCACAAAGCAGAGCAAGGGGACAGGAATGACAGACTGGGGAGGGGTTTTGCAATTTTAAATAAGGTGATCAAAAAGGCCTCACTGGCATGTGTGGTTGATTAGAGACCAAGAAGGATGAAGTCAAGAAAGACCTGGGGAAGAGGCTCCCAGCAGAGGAAACATCGATTGCAAAGGTCTCGGATTTTGACAAATGGCAGAGAGGCCAGTGTGGCAAACATGAAGGGATTGATACAGGTGAAAAGCCTATATACTTGCGCCTTTTTGCCTCTGAGAGAGAGCAAGAATAAAAGTCATGTTTTTCTACAATCAAGGAGACTCTAGGCAGAACCCCACTGTGGCCTTTGCCCTAGCAGGTGGGGTGTGACATTCCACTGCTTTAAGCTGGCCAGGGGACTAAGGCGCGTAGGCACCTTCTTGGCATGTCATTAGAAGCCTCCGGATTGTGGATTAACAAGATTAAGTTACTGCCTCCAGATGGCTTCGGGCTTCTAAGAGTAGACAATCAGTTCTGTCCCCCTATGGCCGTTTCCATATCTATCAAGAATCAGGCCAGAGAGCTGATAGTGTGTATTTCCTTGATTACTATTTTGAGCATAATGAATAACTTAGGAGAATGTGTATTACCTGTCTAGCAGGCATGTGTATTACTTAATCAGTAGTCTAGCCGGAACCTAGTAAAAGTTAATTTGTTTTTTTATAATATGTCACTGAAGTAATGGAATGATTACTGATTAACAGTGTGCACGTGCAAAACTGACTATTTAAACTAGTAAGAAATAAAGAAGTTTGCTACTTGCCATCTTAAGGTGGTAGCCGTCTTTGTCCTATACTATTCCAATAGCAAACCTATACCCTGCGTCACTGATCATTTGCGACACCTGACACCAACAGAGTGAGGGGAGAGAGAATGACAGGAACAGGGAAGGGCATGGAGGGCCTTGGAGTCATGATAGAGATTTTTCTTTTCCTTCTATTGAAACAGGAAGACTTAGAAGATTTCTGAGTAGAGGAGGGACATGATCTGATCTATGTTCATGCAGAACTGCTCCAGATGCTTAGAGGTGACCGAGGAAGAGAGATCAGTTAGAGGACACTTGTATTGTCCAGGTGAGAGGCGACAGGGGCTTGGCTGGTGCTGGAGCACTGGGGATGGTGGGAAGTGGGAGTGTCCCAGAAGCATTTTGAAGAACCAATGGGATTTACTGTTGTAAGGAATCTTGGGTATAAGCAGAAGAATATTCGAGACTGACACCCATGTTTTTAACCCGGACAACTAGGAAGGAGATACTACTTTCTGATGTTGGGCTAACTCTGGGAGGAGCAGGTTTGGGGAGAGACCAGGGACTCAGTTTTGCACTTATTAAGTCTGAGATGCTTATTAGCAGGTAGTGGAATTTACAAACCTGGTGTTCATGGGATAAGTCCAAGCTGGAGATAGGGAGCTGGGGGTTGTCACTATAGCTGTGTTTTTTAAGGTTAAGAAAACTGGATGAGATCAATAAGAAGTGAGCATATTTATAAAAAGGAAGGAATCTAAGGAGTGATTTCTGACTGGCACACTTCAGTGTTAAGAAGACTCAGAAGAGAAGATGAGAAGGAACAACCAGTGAGACAGGAGGGAACCGGAAGAAGGAGGTGTCCCAGAACCAGGTGAAGGGAGTATCTGAAGGAGAACAGCTGGTCCATGGTGTCAAAAGCTCTCTTCAGGTCAAGTAAGATGAAGGCTGAGAACTGGCCATCAGTCTTAAGAACGTGGAAGAATAGAGTTCAGCAACAGACCTACATATAGGTGATCAATCGTTTTTTGAAAAAGATGCGTACCCCAGAAGTGCATTAATGTACACAGTTACCATTCAATAATAAAAAAAAAAAGGACAAAAAAAATAAAAAAACAAAGTCAATGCTTAGGAAGACTTCTCTGCTCAAAAAAAAAAAAAAGAAAAAAATGCAATGGCAGTCTTTTCAACAAATGGTGCTGAACAATTGGATATCTGTATACAGAAAAATGAATTTTGATCCAAATCTTGTACTATATATAAAAATTAACTCCAAATAGAGTGGCAACATAAATGTAAAACTTGTGTCCAGCATACATAAAGAGCTCTCAAAACTTTAATAAGAGAACAAAATACCCAATTAAAAATAGAAGATTTAAAAATATTTACTATTATTATTTTTGAGACAGAGTCTCACTCTGTCACTCTGGGCAGAGTGTTGTGGTGTCGTAGCTCACAGCAACCTCAAACTCTTGGGCTCAAGTGATCATGTTGTCTTAGTCTCCTGAGTAGCTGGGAATACAGGTGCCTGCCAGAGTGCCTGGCTAATTTTTTTTTTTTTTCTGTTTTTAGTAAAGACAGGGTCTTGCTTTTGCTCAGGCTGTTCTTCAACTCCTGATCCCAAGCAATCCACCTGCCTTGGCTTCCCCAGAGTGCTGGAATTACAGGTGTGAGCCATAGCGCCCGGCCATAGTTAGAACATTTGAATAAACATTTCAACCAAGAAGCTATATAGCTGGCTGGGAATAGTACCTAAAAGATGCTCAATGTCATTAGTCATTAGGGAAATACAAGTTAAAAACCTTAGTGAGATGCCTCTACATACCTAATAGAATGGCTCAAATTTAAAAAACTGAGCATATCAAGAATTGACAAGGAGGTGGAGCCTGTGAAGATGTCAGACATTGCTAGTAGGAATGTAAAAGGACACAATTATTTTGGAAAATAGTTTGACAGTTTCTTAAAAGGGCAGACGTATACCCATCACATGATCCAGCCATTCTACAACTAGGTATTGACCCAAGAGAAAGGAAAGCATGTATTCTTGCTGAGACTTGTACCTCAAAGTTCACAGTGTGGTGTGTGACTCCATTCACATAACATTCTTGAAATAACATCATATTATACAAGGTGTCCATAAAGTCTGTGTGCAATTTAAACCATTAAACTATTTAAACTACACACGACCTTTATGGACCCCTTTTATATGCATTTATGGTAGACACTGGGTACCAATTCTACCATAAGCAACGTTGTCAGTTAACACAACTGACAGTAGTTAGGGGTCTAGTAACAGGGCTAGCACATGGTTAACACGTGGCCATTTTAATGTATTTTATTTACTTATTTTATCTTTTTGAGACAGAGTCTCACTATGTTGCCCTTGGTAGAGTGCCATAGCGTCATAGCTCACGGCAACCTCAAACTCTTGGGCTTAAGCTTGCCTCAGCCTCCCAAGTACCTGGGACTATAGGTACCTGCCACAACGCCTGGCTATTTTTGTTGTTGTTGTTTTTGTTATAGTCGTCATTGTTTGGCAGGCCTGGGTTGGATTCAAAGCCATCAGCTCTGGTGTATGTGGCCGGTGCCCTAGCTGCTGAGCTACAGGCTCCAGCTCCATTTGTTTTATAAGCCATAGAGATGGAGAACGGTGTTAATTCTTTACTCCTACCAATCTCAGAATTTGATCTAGCCAAGGATAATAACGCAGGCTTCCTTGAGAATGCGTAATGCTTGAGTTGAGAGCTAACAAGTGAAAGGAATTAACTAAATGAAAAATATTCTAGCCATGGGAAAAGCATATTCACAGGCCTTGCGGAGGGAGGAGGGAGCAGGTCTGAGTGTTTGATTTGGGTGCTGAGGACCTTTTGAACAGGGCTGCTTGTTTGGAGGAGGCTCAGCTGAGTTTACCTGCTGGACTCAGTCCTGCGGCTCGGCCAGCCCACTAACCTCTTTTACTACAGGGGGTCCCACGCAGACTCCAGACAGGGTCAGACTCAGGGGATTGCCTCCCTGGATGAAACAGAGCAAGTTTTTGTAGAGACTCTCCTTCCCCACCTCGGTGGGATGATAAGTCACTTCGAAAGAAACCTCCATGCCTGGGGTGATATAGCCTTCTTCTGGGCTGATGGAGAAATGAGGCTCAAACTTTTTGACATCCCATTTAAACCTTTTCCAAGACAAAAGAAGAAAAGAAACTCTAATTTACTAATGTCCTGAGAGTATCTTCAGCGCTACTGAGAACAAGAGACTTTAGGCTTTTTGCTGTGCGGTTCAGCTCCCTTGCTACTCCCTGGAACCTGGAGAAGAAAGATCTGCCAGACAGCAGAAGCACTGGTGGGTGTGGGTGTGTGCTCACTGGGGAAGGTGGCTCAGTTCTGTTTCAGAGCTGAGCCAGGGTGGGAAGTGGCTGCATCTGATTACCCAAGGGTAATTCCCCACGGCATAAGGGACAGAAGCATGAATATGCACATACGCATGTACACAAGGTGGCGTGGCGAGGATGGGAACCTTCTGAAACCTTGCTTTAACTGTGATCCATACTGCCTCTTAGTTCAGATCCAGGAGGGTAGCAACAATCCCTTCATGTGAGAGTTGTGCCTGTTCTTGGTGGCACTGGGATGTGATAGCCCTGTGTGGTCAACCCCCTGTGGTTGGTTGCTTGGTCTGGGCAGGAGACAGAGGCTGGATGGTGTAGATCAGTGCCTCTAGCACCACAGATGCCACATCACCCCCAGGGTGCCATTCGCATGAGGTCTACCTGAAGGTGCCCCTGGGGGGTGTACAGTATGCAGCCTGGACTGCTATGTCAGCATGCCCAAATGGGAGGAGCCTGGAAAGAACAGATATACCTGGTTCCAGTCCCATCTTTGTTACTTCCTGACTATGTGACCTTGGACAAGTCACCTAACCTCTCTGAGCCTCAGTTCCACCTGAGTAATGGGTATGATATAGGACCTACCTTACAGCATCCTGGGAAAAATAAGTGTGATATTACATGTAAGAATGCTCAGCACTGCCCTGCACATAGAAAGTTCTTTCTACATTCATGAATTCAGAAAAGTTACTTAATCTCTCTGTACCTTCATTAACCTGTCTGTAAAATACATTGGTAATAGCATCAGCTGCACAGAGTTGTTGCTGGGATTGAATGAGGTGAGCTATATAATAAGCATTGAGCAAATGTTCTCCATCATATTAATTTTAGAAATCATGGCAGTAGTGATCACCCTGCTGAGGCCACCGTGATCACACCTTGAGGGAAGCAGTGGGGATACAGAAGGGAGAGGACAGAAATAAGAAGTGGCTACACCAGAGAAACAGGTGTCTGTCCAGGGCAGGTCCCGGGAGGGAGGCAGCATTCCTCTACCTTGCACCCATGTCGCCTGTGTTCAACATGAGGATGCGACGCGAGGCTTGTGTCTGATGCACGACTGGTCCAAAGGGCAGATGGTCCTGGTCCAGCGAGATCTCCAGGGCCTGGCAGCAGCCGCTGAGAAGAAAGAGGGGGCGCAGGAGCCCCAGGCACTCCATGAACACTTCCTCAGAGAATGCGGGCACGCGCTTCTTTGGGGCGAAAGTGACTTCCAGTTTGCAGACTTCTTTGGGTTTCAGTGTGATGTTCTGGAAGGGCACCACGGTGATGACCTGGATGAAATGACACCCAGACTCAGCTGCTGAGGGTGGAGGTGGGGCTGGGGGTAAGGCCTGAGATTCCTAAGGTCTTGCTGCTGGGGCTGGAAGAGGGGCCAGATGTCACTTCTGCTATTGGGCCAGCCGAGTGAGCTTTGGTAAGTTACTCAAACTTTCTGACTTACTCCACAGTAAAGACAAAGGTCATCTATGTAAAATACATGGCACACGACAGGCATTCAGCAAGTGTCAACTCCCTCTCCTGCCCCGTTCCTACTTCATTTTGGGCAATTCATTCTTCCTTCCTCTTCTCTGGCAGAGGAAATGGTGACAGGAAATAGGAAATGCTCAAGAGCTCCAGCATTTCCCCTGCATCATATTTCCCTGTGTGACTGTTAAAATGCAGATTCCTGGGCCCTGCCTTAGGCCGGCTGAATCACAGCCTCCTGGAGAGAGCCTGGAACCTGTATTTCCAAAAGTTCCCTGGCTGACTCATGCATTCTAAAGTTTGTATAAATTTGTATGGCTTTTTCTTTCCCCTTAGTCCTGAGAGACATCACTCTTGAACACTGAACAGTCACTGCAGCAGCAGGGAGTGAGATAACCGGCTGGGCAGCGGCAACAGGAAAGTAATCTCAGGGATTTCACAAAACACGATGACACTGGAGACTAGCCTCAAGGTGCTGGCGGCAGCACGTGTCTGACCAAGCCTGCCTCTTACTCTTAGGGGACCTGGCACACTGGAACTGAGGACTTTAATTTGGATTAATGAGGGAAGGAAGAAAAAGGTCTCCCTTCCTTGTCTGGATGGTGAAGTAGGCAACACGGGGTCCTGAGATGAGATGCCCGCTGGGTGTCTTGCCTTGGCTGACCTCTCACAGCCTATTTCTCTCTATCTTGCAATCTCCAGATGGTCCCCACTGCTCCTGCCACACTGAATCCTATCCAGTTTTCCAAAAGCATTGACCCTTTTGAACATATATTCCTTTATCCACCAGGAACTTCCCTTTTCAACCTGTCTGCCTGGGAGATACATCTTCACCTTGTAAAATTCAGCACAGGCCTCTCTACTCTGAGGTCCCTAGCCCTGCCCCCCATCATCCCTCTTCTGAGCAGACCTGCTCCCAGTTCACACCCTGCCTCTGCAGTTTCTATGCTGTCCTGGGACTGTTCGCGTGCCTGTAAGCCCCAAAGCTTGAGAATTCCATCAAACCAAGGTCTATGTCATGTTCACGTTCAAATTCCCAGCATCTAGCACATATTTACTGAGTAACGTAAGAATGAACTACATGAAGGAATGGATGTGGTCTACTCTTGGAGTGGAACATAGTTGGTCTATTTCCAAGGGCCACAAAAAAATACCAATGGTGGGCAGCCAGGACTGTGTGCCCGAAACTTGTGGACGACGACTTAGCAATGAGCAGCCTTTTCTCCCACTGCTGATGGGAGCACAAAGTGGGAAAACCTTTTGGGACAGACTGGCAATGCATGCTGAAACACACTTTCCCTTTTGCCCACTTCTAACTAGGGGTGTTGCTCATGCAGAGGGTCATGGATGCTCACAAAGGTTTAGGGAATAGTCCGATCTCCTTCATAACAGAAAAATTAGAAGGACCCCAAATTAGCAGAAATAGAGAACTGGTCCATGTACATAATGGATGTATAAAATGGAGAAATGATACTGAATGACCTGGAAAATGAAGTGAGAAGATAAAATAAAAATAATGAAGCACCAGCCCCATGCTGTTTTTGCAAAAATAGAAAGAGAGCACACATAGAAACTCATGGAATAGCCTGGCACATTGTGTGTGTAGGAAGTGGGAGCTGTTTGTGTTGGTAGCATGGCCACCCTCGGCACGAGGAGGCATGAAGAGGCCACCAGGAGTCCCACTGGGCACCAACCTTGGGTTCCTGGAGCTCTGGAACTGAGAACAAAATCGACTGGTTGAATGTGATGTGGGCGAGGCTGTTGTTCATGATGGAAACCGTTTTTTTCACAACCTGTCCTGGCAGGAGGGCTCCCAACTTCACTATCCTGTTGGCTGGATCTAGGACTGAAATCTGTGGGATGAGGAAGGGTTCATGGTCAATGAGAAAAATAAACATTGTGCAACATCTTTCCTGGTGAGGCGGGGCTGTTCCCTTTCCTTCGGTGGCCTAAATTCTGCTAGTAGAAGGGCATTCACCTACTCAATGAACAGTAACATGCATCACACACCCACTCAGCTACCCATTCCACAATTACTTAATTACAACCGCATTAAAGGATATGAAGGATGAGCACGGGCCACCCTGAGAGCGTAGTACAGGGGCTGAAGCTATATGGGGGCTCAGGGAGGCCTTTCTGAGTGTGGCGTGTTCACACTAAGTGCTCATGAGAGGAGGATCCACTCAGCTAGAGTCAGGGTGGGTGTGGGGTTGGGGACACCCTAAGGTGAGGGGATAGCCTAAGGAAAGGCCTGTGGCTGGAAGCTGGGACTGAGAAGATGAGTTTAGAGGTGGTCAGGTCTTGTAAGGCCTTGTGGGATATTGTTGGGTGGGAAGGAAGAGTTTATTTTGGGAGAAAAGGGAAGTCAGTGAAGCAGGGGGCGCTCGTCACGCCTGTGCTGTGAGAGTGGGTGGGCTTTCTCCTCCATGGAGAATGGACAGAAGAGGGTGAGAGAGAAAGTGTGAGGAGTGAGAGGCCATGGTGGTCTGGACCAGAATAGTGGTGCAGAGAAGTAGATATACTTCAAAGGCCTCAGCTAAAGTGATGGTCAAAACGGGGCCTGTATCAGTCCACCACCAGGCGGAGCCTTGTCCTTCAGTGTGGCTTTGACCCACAATGACAGTGACCAGCAGCACCCTCTGGTCACTGTCATTTGACTGGTCACTAAACTGCCCTCCTTTCAACTATTTTATCTCTTTTTTTTTTTTTTTGAGACAGAACCTCAAGCTATCACCCTGGGTAGAGTGCCATGGCTTCACTGCTCACAGCAACCTCCAACTCCTGGGCTCAAGCAAATCTCCTGCCTCAGCCTCCCAAGTAGCTGGGACCACAGGCGCCCGCCACAACGCCCAGCTATTTTTTTTTGGTTGCAGCCATTATTGTTGTTTGGCGGGTCCGGGATGGATTCGAACTTGCCACCTTAGGTGTATGTGGCTGGCGTCTTAGCCGCTTGAGCCACAGGCGCTGAGCCCTTTCAACTATTTTAAAACCCAGCCTGCATTTCTATTTTGCCTAAAAAGGCAAGAAAGCATCTCCCTTACCAACCATGAGCTCCTGGGGGTCGGAGCACATGTTTACATCACCTCTGGATCTACCCAAAGTACCCGGCACACAATGGTGCTGAATGAACAAATGAAAGAACAAGCAAATGAGTGAAGATGCAGGACTGGAAGAGACCCCATCTCCCCTCGGGTCCAGACACAGCAGCTGGCAATGTCCTGTTGCCCCTGTGGCTTGATGAGAAGGCTGCCAGGAATAAGCCACTTCATTTTCCCTTGGTTCCTGAAACACCCCATGTATTCTTGAGAATCTCCTTTTATTAAAGTAGAAACTCCTCCAATAGACAAACATCTTAAATGTTTGCCAGATACCGAGAAGGAGCAGGTTGGGACTGTTCCTTCCTACCCAGAGTACCTGGGTAGGAGGAATCCCCTTAACCAAGTATAATCCCTGGATCTGTGGCTGGTTGGAGAATGTTCGTCAGTCAGGGTGTCAAGAGTGGACTCTTGACACCCAGTGTCAAGAGTACCTGGGTAGGAGGAATCCCCTTAACCAAGTATAATCCCTGGATCTGCGGCTGGTTGGAGAATGTTCGTCAGTCAGGGTGTCCATAACTGAAATGCATGCTGTGCACACTGCTTGAAAATATTCTCTATTAAATCTAAAAACAAACACTAATAGAAAGAACATTCTTGGGGAGCTGAGTCTGATAGTCTCAAAATTGTCCAAGGAAAAGAATTGGTATGGTAAATTTGAGATGGTAAAGTTCGGTATTGGATAGGACCTGTATCATTCAATGAGTCTGATTGGACAAGCCACCCTTTTGTGTTATTAGGTGCATCATCTGACCCTGACAGAGTAGCTCAGGGCCAGAGACGTAGAGGGGGAGGAAGGGTGAGCAGCCCAGGTGGGCAAAGGAGGCTGAAGAGGGTGGGAAGGAGGGTGCCAAGCCCAAGGGCCTCCCTGTATCGTCTTACCTTCATTTCGGTGCCCCTCCCTTTGATTTCGACTATTTGTTGTGACAGTCCATTGATTTCAAAGGGGACGAGTTCATGATAGCTGATACTTTCTCGAGGATAAAAGATGATTGGAATCTCCAGTGTCATTCCTGGCTTTATCACTTCAACACGGAAGTTAACCTCAAGGTACTTGGTGTTGGTATACAGACAATCTATGCTGGAGAAATCCAAGAGGAGGGTGTGTAAACCCTGAGAAGACTGACCCAGACAGCCAGGCTATCTGTTCTTGCAATTCTCTGGTCTGGGAACGGATGGATTTCCCATCCTGTTGTCCAGAGTTAGTTAAGAGCCAGAAAGGACCTCAGCAGTGACCCAGATTATACTCTCCTAGGCATAGCCAAGTTATTTAACATATCCCAGATCCCATCCTGAGATGCTGGCAGAACTGAGCCTCAAATTTAAAGGCTCATGACAATTTGCGCAACGGTCTCCATGCTCTTGTCCTCTGTTTCCTGATAATGCATCTTGTGGTTTTATACCATGAGGCTTTTGTACCCTCTCATAAGAAGGAAGGGCTTCTAGAAGTAATTGGGTGGTAAAGTATAGTGGGGAGGAGTGTGTGCTCTGGAGTCAGATAGACAGGAGGAGTTGGATCTGGGTCTATCACCAACTAGCCATGTGACCTTGGAAAAATTACTTGGCCCATGTAGGTCTCTGTTTCCTTATCTGTAAAATGGGGGTAATAGTAACTATTTCAAAGGGTTGTGAGAATTAAATGAGAAAGTGACTTAAACAGTCACTAAACAGGGCAGAGAGAGGAAATATTCTACATAGATGAACTTTTATTATTATGATATTACTAATTGCTCAGCCAGAAGGGATCTTAAATGATCATGTCCATCCACCCTATTCCATCTGGGGGCAAGAAGGCACCTACCTCTCCATTACACCTTCTCTTCATCTGTCTTAGAGGTATAGAGAGAAGGAGTCTAGCTAGGCCAACTTAAAAAGTAAAGTAAGACTGAGATTACATTGAATCATGTAAGAAAGACTATATAGTAGATAAGCTTTTTAATTAGCATATATAACACTCTTATAATTTAACATTTAGGATAATAATAATCGATAACAACAACAAAGCAGCAGCTAACAATAATTGAACATTTCCTATTTCCAGGAAGTGCTACAAGTGTTGTTTCTAGATGAACTAATTTAACCTTCCCAATAGTTCTAATTTTAGAAGGCATGAGTATGATTTCTCCTTTGGGGCAAAGGGACAGAGACATAGAGAATTTAAAAAGTATGCCAAGGTCACACTGCTAGGGAAGAGTTGAAATTAGAATGTAAATCTGTGCTATCCAATATGGTAGCCACAAGATACATGTGGCTATTTAAATTAAAATTACATAAAAGAGTCAGTTCCTTAGTTGCACTAGCCACATGTCAAGTGCTCCATAGCTGTATCCAGCTGTTGGGGACCACATTGGACAGTGCAGATAAACATCTTCATCACTGTAGAAAGTTCTCCATAGTACTGACACAGAGCTTTGAGTGAACATAGGTTTTTGGCCAATCCTTGGAGATTCTGTCTCATTAGGTAGACAATGCACTGTAACATATCACACAGGAGAGGTGTAGAGAAGGTGGATTTGAATCAGAAGACTTAGGCTCAGTTCAGATCTATTTTTTGAGAAGTCACAGGCCTGAGAAATTCACTTAACTCCCCAAACCTCAGTTTCTACATATATTTACATGAAGAAAATAAATGGAAGCCATAGCACCTCTCATCACGCCATTTGGCATTGCCCTCTGCACTCTAAGAAGTGGGTGTGTTGCAGATAGTCTATGGCTATTCAAGCATCATATTAGTGGTGAGGACGGGACCCAGGATTCATGCCTACTGTGTTTTGTGCTTGACTCTTTCCAATGATTCATTTTTTTTTTTTTTTTTTTGTCTTGGCAGGACTTCACCTGTGGAAGCTCCAGAGGATTCTGAGCCAGCTTACCTCATGGACGTTTCTTCCTTGTTGGTGATGACCAGGATTTGTTTGTATGGTGGCATCCCAGCTTGGAAGATGAAGCAGGTCCCAAAGTTGTAGCTGGTGAAGGAGAAATGGACAGCTGGGCTCACGGCACAACCTAAGATGCTGCATATGTATGTTGGGCCATGGGTGATCTGTGGGGAGGGAATGGCAGGGGCTCGGTGAGTAGAAGTGGGAGGAGGGGCACTTAAGTCCTCAGGTGAAAGAGAAAAGCAATTGGCATTTTAACAAATACAAGTCTCAGGGTTATACCTCCAGAGATTCTGATGTAGCAGGTTAGAAGTTTGTTTACTGAAGAAAAGCTGCTCTGTAATCAGACCCTACATGGGCTCTTGCTTTGTTCATGCATCAGTGATTCAGCTTGAAGGTCCTCACTAGTAAAACTCTGGTTGCCAGTGTGCTTAGGCACACATTTCCCACTGTGCCTTGCAGCTCAGGGCGGCCAACAGGCATAGTACTGATTATTGGATGTAAACAGAAGAGAATAAGAGTGTGTTCAATCTTGAATAAACAGGCAAAGCCTTGCTAGGGAAAAGTTTTTTGCCTTTAGGATCTTCCTCTTTCTTTTCACCCTGGAGTGTAGACTTTGAACTTCAGGTAGGACAGTTACCTTATGACCAGGAGATGACAAGGATGAGGGCAAAGGCACTATGCCAAGGACGAAGAGTGGAAAGATAGTAAGATCACAGTCACCATCTGGACTTTCAACCACAAGGTAACACTTGATCCATTGGTATGTGGACATAATTTGTTCCTTACAAACTTTATAATATGAAGTTTCACAAACTGATAACTAATTTAAAAGAAAGTATCTAATATTTATTCTAAACATCATTAGAATAAACATTATTAGAATAAACATTAGAATAAGCATTCATTTTTAAGCATTAGAATATATCGACAATCATTAGTACAAGTTTTCATAAACAACTTTGTAAATTTAAAGCCATTTTCTTATTTAAGGATTTTACATAATTTTTATGGCTGATTCTCTGAAAAAGATTTAAATTCATCACTATTAACTTTTGCTAGTCAGAGTGGGAATATCTTATCCCACAGCGGTTCTCAGCCTGTGGGTCGTGCGACTCACAGGAACTGTATTAAAGGGCTGCGGCATTAGGAAGGTTGAGAACCGCTGTTACAGCATGTTGTATTTCTTTTTGCTATAAGAAATGAAGGTTCTGAAAAAGACCGTTCTCAAAAGGGATGAGACCTTTATATTTCTCAGGGAGCATGGCTGCCAACTTTGCTCTGAATTCCAGGCCAGGGAAACAGAGATTCCTGAACTCCCAATGGCCAGTGACTCATCTGCTATCACTCAAATGTTTGTCCCCTCTAGAACTCAAGTTGAAATTTAATTGCCACTGTGATGGGACCTTTAACAGGTGTTTAGGTCATGAGGGTTAGCCACCACGAATGGGCTAATGCCATTACTGTGAAAGTGAGTTCGTTATTGTTACCATTATGTTCACCCCCTTTTGTGTGTTCTTTCTCTCTCTCTCTCTTTCTCCCCTTCCACTCCTTCCTCCTTCCCTCTTTTCCCTTTCACCATGTAATGCCATCTGCCATGTTGTGATGCAGCAGGAAGGTCTGTTTCCTTGACATTGGACTTCACAGCTTCTAGAACTGTGAACCAATAAATTTCTTTTCATTATAAATTGCTGAGACTCAGGTATTCTGTTATAACTGAAGACAGGACTAAGATAGGTTCCAGTTGTTTTACTCCCATCTAACTGAAGGCACTTTCTTGAGGATTTGATAAAGATAATATCTTAGGCAAGGCATCCCAAATTTCTTTTTGTCACTGACTTCCAATTTTACTTCATTGTGGCTGATGAATGCACTCTGTACCATTTCAATCCTTTTACGTTTGTTGAGGTTTGTTTCATAGCTTAATCTATTAACTATCTTGGATAATGTTCCACGTGCATCTGAGGAGTATGTGTATCCTGGTGCTACTGGATGAAATATTCTATTTATGTGTGTCAGATGCAGATGTAATTATAAATTTATAATTATAAATCTGTACTGATGGGCACCTATAATGGGTGGCTGGTTCATATTCAGCCCTGGCCAAACTGCAACAGAAAAATAGCCAGGCTGTATAATTACTGCTTTATATAGTTGTTTTTAAAATTAGGCAGAAAAAGTTATGAATAAAAATACATTAATACTAATTTTATATAACCTGTAGTTACTTTTTTGGTGCTCTTTATTTATGTGGATTTGAGTTACTTTCTAGTGTCCTTTCATTTCAGCCTGGAGGATTCTCTTTATTATTTCTTATAATAGGCTAGTCTGCTAGTAATAAATTCTTTCAGTTTTGGTTTATCTGAGAATCTTCGGATTTTACTTCATTTTTAAAAGATACTTTTGCTATATATAAAAAATTATTTGCTCATAGTTGTTTTTCCAGCACTTTGAATATGTTGTTCCACTGTCTTTGGGCCTCTAGGTTTCTTTCTTTCTTTCTTTTTGTCTTTTTTTTTGGTGACAGTCTCACTTTGCCACTCTTGGTAGAGTGCTTTGGTATCATAGCTCACAAAAACTTCAAACTCTTTGACTTAAGCAATTCTCTTGCCTCAGTCTCCTAAGTAGCTGGGACTATAGGCACCTGCCACAACTCTTGGCTATTTTTAGAGATGAGGGGGCGCTCTGGCTCAGGCTGGTCTTGAACCTGTGAGCTTAGGCAATCCACCCACCTTAGCCAAGAGCTGTGATTACAGGCATTAGCCATTGTGCCTGGCCTGGACCTCTAGGTTTCTAATGAGAAACTGTGGTTAATCCTGCTGCTGTCTAGGTTATTTTTAACAGTTTGATTATGATATGTCTACTAGTAGGTGTAGATTTCCTTCAGTTTATCCTATTTGAAATTCATTACAATTTCTGCATATTTAAGTATTTTCTGTCCAATTTAGGGACATGGGGGGTTATTATTTCTTAGAATATTCTTTTTATCATTTTCTTTTCTCTTTCCTTCTGGGATTGCCATTATGTTTGTATACTTGATTGTGTCCTATGGGTTTCAGAGGCTCTGTTTGTTTTTTATTTAATTTTTTATTTGTTTTTCAGACTGAATAATTTCAACTGCCCCATCTTCAAGTTTGCTGATTCTTTTTTCTTTTGTCACATCAAATCTTCTCTTGAGCCTGTTGTGAATTTTTCATTTCAGCTGTTGCACTTTTTAACTCCAGAATTCATATTTTAGAATTTCTATCCCCTTATTAATATTCTCTATTTGGTGAGACTTTTTTTCACATATTTTAGTTATTTAGATATGGTTTCTTATAGTTCTATGAATATATTTTATTTTATTTTTATTTATTTATTTGAGACAGAGCCTCAAGCTATCCCCCTGGGTAGAGTGCTGTGGCATCACAGCTCACAACAACCTCCAACTCGTGGGCTCAAGTGAGTCTCCTGCCTCAGCCTCCCAAGTAACTGGCACCACAGGTGCCCACCACAGCATCTGGCTATTTTTTGGTTGCAGCCGTCATTGTTGTTTTTGGTAGGCCTGGGCTGGATTCAAACCCGGCACCTTAGGTATATGTGGTTGGCACCTTAGCCACTTGAACCACAGGCACTGAGCCTATGAATATATTTTAAATAGCTGATTTAAGTATTTGTCCAGTAAGTCCAGTATCTGGGCTTTCCTGGTGACAGTTTCTATTGGTTGCTTCTTTTCCCTGTATATAAATCATACTTTCTTGATTCTTTTCATGTCTCATAATTTTTCTTTGTTGGAAACCAGAGATTTAAAATAATATAATGTGGCAAGTATGAAAACTAGATCCATCCACACTGGGTTTGTTCCTGTTGTTACTCCTTTTTTTGTGGGGGGTGGTTAGAGTGCACTGGCATCATCATAGCTCACTGCAACCTCAAACTCCTGGGCTCAGGAAATTCTCCTGCCTCAGCCTGAGTACTTGCTTTATGCATAATGCACTTTATGTTTTTAAAATCAGATAGAAAAAAGGCATGGGCTGCCATGCTCAGCTAAGTTTTTCTTTTTTGGCTGGGGCTGGGTTTGAACCCGCCACCTCCAGCAAGTTTTTATATTTTTTATAGAGACAGGGTCTTGTACTTGCTCAACCTGGTCTCAAAATCCTCCCACCTCAGCCTATCAGAGTGTGAGGATTATAGGCATGATCCATCAAGCCCAGCCTGCTGTTGTTACTCTTTCTTTGTTTAGTAACTTTTCCAATAAAGTGTAGATTCTTATTTATGCATGGCTAATGAAGTATCTGCTTAGTTAGTTTTGTGGTCAGTTAATGTTTGGAGAGAGATTTCTTTAAATGCCTAGCATCAGTTAGTCGTCCAGCTTTTGCTAAGGGGCTCTGTATGTATGGTGGGGTATATCTTTGATACTTGGGCAGGTTGTTGCTGATTGTTTTTTCATTTTTTGCTTTCACAAAAGGTAGCCAGAGGTGAGAGCTTAGGGCTTTCTCCTAAGCAGTCTTTATTAAGCAGTAGCACAGCCCTGAGAAAGACACAACCTACACACACATCTGTCTAGATTCCAGGGAATGTGTTGGAGCTTTTCAAAGCCCCCTGTGAACATTTCCTTCCCTAGCTTTTCATTTTAAGTTTTGGGTCAGCTTCTGGTTTGCCTCAAGGGTCATTGCTGCCTCAGGCTGCTATAGTGTTAAACAATTGCCATTGACTGGTCTTTGACAAATGCCCTATGGGAAAAGGCTATTTATATCATGTAAACTCTGAGTTAGGTCAAATAACACCAAACCTTGTGTGTAGGGGTTTCCACTGAAATTTTAGACAGTACAAATAATGACTATTATCTTAACTGGGCTTTTGGGGTGTTCCAAACCCTTCCCTTCCAGTTGCTGATCACTTGCTTATTTTCACTTTAATTACAGATTTGTTAGTTTTCAAGGCTACTGCAGAGGTGGAGGGAGGTGGGTGGAAACAAGGCTAGTTAAAACACCACAGAGGTCCTTGTCCTTATGCATGTCCAGACATTTTTCTCAAATAAATACTCCTTGGATTGTGGCAAGCCTGTGGTTAATTTTCAGAGTTCTGAGAAAGTTGGTTTTGACAATTTTTGCCAATGCCAACCATTGCTATTGAAGGGAATATTTTTGGATGTCCTTCGTCATTCTTGATGACAACACCATTCCTTGGTTTTTCATTCAATAACTTCTCTTGGAAAATGTACATTTCCAACATGCCCATCTGTCTTCCTATTTGTTGTAATGGCTGATGGTATTCCAACACATGGATGGGTAACTGCTTTGCAATCAACACTTACTCATCAGGCACCCCAATCATGGATGAGGCCTTTGTCCTTGAGATTGTGGGACTGTTTCAAGGACAGCTTTCAGGAGCTTCTGGAGATGTGCAGAAGACAAGGAATATACAGGAGGACTCACCTGTCAAGGCAGCATGTGTGAATACTTTCAGTGTTTGGACAATGTTAAATGGTCTTACCTTGATTCTAAGTTCTAGGCCCTTTAAGACACACTTCTTAAGTGGTTGAAAAGATAGAATAGCTTGTAAACTCTGCCCCACATCCACGATGCTGTCCATAGGTGAAAATTCCAAATACTGAAGCAGGGATTTGCAGCCAGATAGCTCTGCCTGGAAGCAGAAGTTGAACTTTCCAGTGTTAATGAAGGTAAATTCATATTGGACACACTCATTTAATTCCACCTGGGGGACAAAGAACAGAGCAGTTAATGTAAATCATAGTTCACTTCTCTGGGGTCAGAAAACATCCTTTGGGAAATAAAGATGGCAGCTGATGTTGGTGAGTTAAGTATTATTAACTCAAGGTAGTCAGACGTTCCAGCAAGAGCTACCAAGTATTGGGGTTCCCTCCTATCTCCAGAGCAAGATGGCAATTTATTATAATTCTTAGACTTCTACTGGTAGTCAAACATCCTTCCTATATGTTTAATACAGGCATCCTTGCCCCTCCCCACCATCTTTCCACCCCCCTGAAAAATAAAATAAGAAAAGCATTCACATTATAACTAGGTATAGAGGATGGAGCTGCTCCTGACATGTTTCTGTTCTCCTGGTCTCTGTGGCATTTGAAACAGACTCAGATCATTCTCACTTGTACCACTCCCCCCTCTCGTCAGTGTGAAAACCGAGAGGGAGCGCAAAGCCCTTTCACATCTTCACCTCATAGAAGTTGATGGTGTTGATCTGGTTGGGAGTCAAGAGAATGGAAGCGCCAGTCTTGTCCTTACACTTGACCTCTGCGTTCATACTGTAGCCCTCAGCCTTGACATTCAATGTCAGAGGTTGGGCTTTCTTTTTCACATTGCAGATCAAATTAAAATTCACATCTCCTTCCTGCTTTGGCGTGAAGAAAATACCAATTGGAAGCCTGGTTAGGGAACAAGACAACAGGATCAGCTGACTAGGTTTTATTAAAACCTGTTAGAAATAGAAACATGAGCTTATTAGAGTAGTAGATTCACTATGAGGAAAGGGAACCATAACTCCAAATTATGATGAGCTTTTAAGACTTGGCAGGCAAGGCTGAACATTGCTCTGTGGATTTACACATAAAGCAGATAGCAAGGAAAAAATACAAATAAAAGAGAAAATATTGAGTACATGGGTATAGAATTCTCAATGCTCCATAATTTGTCAGGAAAATAAACACCAGATAGTAAACAGGACAGAGGTGGAATTGTTAATATCCAAATCTTAGAGTTGAAAGAGATTTTGGAAATGGGGCACTCTAGGGGACACGGATGGGGACCCTGCCATATTGGGAGGGTGCCCCCGAGGCTTCATTTATCTTTACCTGGACAGTGGTGGGATCCAGCCTTCCATAGGACATACAGTCAGGCTGTTGCTGAAACCTTCAGAGAATCTGGAGTTGTCCTGGAAGGCAAAGTTGAAGCCCTGCTCCTCCTTGTTGATGATGTGCACAGTCTCCCTGGCTTCTCTGCCTGAGGAGGGAACAGCAGCCTCAGTGAGGCCTCCTGCTTGCTTGCTGAAGTGTCTCAGCAGGTAATGATGGTGACAGTGAACATCCGTATCTCATTCCTCATTTTAATTGAAGTAGTTTTAGTGGTTTATCACAGGATAATATCTGCCTTTTGATTTTGGTTAATCTTCTTTAAGTTCTTCCATTTTTATTGGAAATGCTTGCTAAGTTTTAGCAATGCCTTTTCAGTGTATGGTAATATGATTACATGGTTTTTCTTAATCTATTGATACAGTGATTGAAATGCCCCACCCTTGCATGCCTGGATTAAATTTTTCTTGCTGTTATTATTCTTATGCTATATTGCTCATTTATTTGTTCAAACCCTTTATCAATGCCAGAATTCTCCCTCCCACCTACTTGCTGTATATCAATCAGTAAAATGACACCCAACTATTAACATTAACATTGTTTCCTTTGATGAAGAAAAAAGGATGAGTTAGGATGGATGGAGAAAGATTAAACATTTTCTCATACAATGTCACGTTGGCTTAGTATGAAGAATATTATTTTATAAATAAAAAATATACTGAATTATTAAAAAATCATCTGGCTCTAGCCATATTCTACAGACAAACACATGCACACACACACACACAGATACCACAACCATGGGTAAGATTCATAAGGTTATAAGGGATGTTTCAATTACTTCCTTAGTTTCTCTAGGTCTCTGACCAAGTATCATCATCCGTCAGCCTGCTGGCATTCCCTATGTCCCCTACCTGATTACATTCTTCTCCAGCGGACATATTAGTATCTGATGTGCTATATACTTTAAAAGTATCCCTTTATTAAAAGGATTTTTTTTTATTAATCTAAATTTAGATTTAGCCAAAAGGTTTCACTTAAGTAACCAGAAGGCCACATGTGGCCCCAAGGCAGCAGGTTCCCCACCCCTACATTGAAGCAAATCAGAGCATGAAAGGATATAAGGGAAATCTGGCCACTGTGGCACAGACCAAGAAGCCAACAAGGAAAGCCATAACCAGGGGGCACATGCAGGAAGGATGGGGCAGTCCTGAGGTTCTAGAAGTGGAAAATCAGTGCAGGCACTCAAGGTATCTGCCCAGTAGAATCTTTAACAATGCTCCCATGTTTCCTTGAGTCATTAGTGTGTAGGTTTAAATGACAGATTCCTCTTAATGGAAATGTGATTGAGAGAAATATTTTGTGGTGTTCTGAAAAGTGATTGAGGCCCTCTGACATGCTTCTGGATGCACAAGGGAAGTTCCTCACTCTGGGCTGCTCCTGGAGCTTCTGATGACCTGGCCCTGGTCCTGCCAACTTTAAATATAAACTTGCTGGGCAGCCTTACCAATAAGCAGAGAACTGAAGTTGAGGTGTGGCTTGTCCAGAGAGACGAGTGGGTCGGTGGTTTTGCCTACCAGCAGGAAGGGGATTGCAATGTCATGTTCAGGGATTAGGAAAGTCCACAATGCTTCTGTGATGTCCACATGGGAAGGTATGAACTGGAACACAACCTGAGAAGACAATTTGGAACAGAGTGGTGACAGGAGCTTGTGTTTGCTCACTCCACGTGCCCTTGGAGACTTGTCAGCATCAGGCTTATGGCAGCTGACATTACCAGGTTATTGCTACCTTTGTATAGTCTGGAAGGGCTACATCTGGGTATATCTGGACCAGCAATATCAATGTCTGTCTGCTCTACATCCTGCTGTGGGAGTTTTCCTTACCCACAGCCTCTCCTGACTAAGCTGTCGCATTTTGTACAGTCTTAGGATAATGTGGTTGTACCATAGCTGTCTGGACCAGACAGTTGGTACTGGGCCCAAACAAAGAGAATCCACTTGCTTATCAACAGCCTGGCATACAGTCCAACCCAATTAACAGGGCCAACCAGATTTCTCTCTCCCAAGTTGGAATTAGAAAGTGAGAGAACGGGCCAGTTGGCAGTGGGTCCCATGGTGAAAGATGCCATGAGGGTGGGTTGGGCCATGGTGTGCCATTGGCCATTTGCTCAGTGAAGCTACAAAGCAACTGGAAAGTAAATAAATAAATGGGGAGAAACTGGCCAGTGGAGAGAGAATGGGTAGAAACGAGCAGAATCCTGGAAGCAAAGTCCAATTGCAAAAGATGCTGTAGATCCTTTCTTTCTTTCTTTTTATTTTAAAGCTAACTTGAGTGAGTCTTCTCAACTAATCAGTCATGAGGGAGTGGAAGAACACTGGCATTTAGCCATAAAGGAACTAACAGGTTAACAGGTATGGTCCGTGCCAATGCCAGGATAGTACAAGGGAAGTGTTATGGACGTGTCACCTCAATGACATGACTGTCATCCAAAGACCAGCATGACCCTGGATTCTGAAACTCACCTCTCCAGAAATCAAGCTCATCTTTGATACATTTCTTGGCTGCAATGGGGCCACATCTAAGCAAGAGTGTCTGTAGGGGACCCAGCTCCTGGATCCTGTTGTGTTTAAGTAGATGGCTGGGCACTGATAACCACAGAGGTCAAAATCAGGTGGAGAGCCTACAGTATGTTTAGTTTAGTTTGGAAAGTAATTGCCAAGTCATGGAAACAGCCCAAGTGCCCACTGACCCATGAATGGATTAACAAATTGTGGTATATGTACACCATGGAATACTATGCTGCTATAAAAAGATGGAGACTTCACATCTTTTATCTTTACCTGGATGGAGCTGGAACATATTCTTTTTAGTAAAATATCTTAAGAATGGGAAAAATAAAGAATGGAAAAAAGTACCCAATGTATTTAATACTACTATGAAATCAGTATATAATCACCTACACATTCATAGGAATGGTAAAGCATAACTATAGTCCAGAAAGAAGGAGGGAAGAGGAAGGAGAGGGGAGGGCAGGGAGGGGTTGGGAGGAGGGAGAGTATTTGGGGAGAACCTAACCTATTGTGCATAATGCAATGATACATTTCTAAACTATTAAGAATAGAGTATGAATGTCTTACCACAACAAATAAGTAAGCGAGGAGATGGTTATGTTAATCAGTTAGATGTAAGCATTCCATACTGTATATCAACTCAGCACATTGTATCTCATAAACGCATTAATGTACACAGTTATGATTTAATAAAGAATTAAAAAAACTGACCTAGCTACCAATATGTAAAATAGGGTGATTCCCCAAGAAATCTGGAATTTTGTCTTTTCCTGAAAAGTTTGGGAGAGCTGGCCACCCTGGACCCCCTTGTCTGAATGGTGATCATTTGCCAGAGAAGAGTTGTGGCCAACAGGCCCTAGTGCCCAGCATTCCCCATCATTGTCCCCTTGGCTTGCTTTGTTCAGTTGTGTGACCTACTGAAAGCATTTTAATTCATCATTTTTTGTTTTATGGATTTTTTCCACTTCAAGATTCTCTGTGGAACTTATTGGATATGAAACCCACAGATTTGTCTGGCAAGCAAGTTCATATTTCTCTAAGTCTGACCCCCTGCCCTACTCCACTGTGTAAACATTTAGGACTAAGTCATGGGACATGACTCTGACTTTTCCCCTTTGGCTGACCTTTTGCTATTGTTAGCCCCTTGGACAAAGATAACCCTTTACTTAATGCTACTGATAAGTCCTAGAGACCTAGGTATTGATGTCCAGTTACCTTTTGTTGATTGAATAACCCCAGTTTTTAAAAACTGTAACTACTAGAGCTTTACTGCAGCTAGCAGCACGCAGGTCTATCTTGTTCATCAGGATTACCTAATGCATATGGTAGCCACTCAATAAATACCTGTTGATTGATATACCCTTAGGCAGTTCCCCTCAATTCCACCTGCTATCTACAGCACATTTGCTCTGCAGAAGAGAATAACCCATGTCTTGGGTTGCAGTCCCCATTTGTACACACCTCAGCTTTCTTGTCAGGGTGGATGAGGCCCTTCTCCGTAAGGCATGTGAAGGCTGGAGGGTTCTGGAGACTATCGATTTCTTCAGAAATCCAGGCGAAAGAGTAGGTGCTATTGGTCGGGTTCAGGATTGTAAAGGTCCTGGCCAAGAGGAAAGGGTTGACAGCAGAAAGTGAGAGGGGGGTTTGAGGATTAAGATAACTTTCTTGGAACCTGGCCCTAATGCAGCTCCCTATCCTGGAACCAGAACTGTTCTGAAGACTTTGTTACTATAGAAATGAAAACTCTATCTCATCTGGGGATCCAAAAGCATGGCTAGGGTGCTGGATTTGGGAGTAATGATGTGGCTAAGGCCACATCTGTCCTAATGATCCCCTATGGCCAAGATGGAGGTCTTCCAAATTTTCCCCAGTGTCCAAACTAAGGAGATAGAATGCAGCTTCCTTAATATAACAGTTCTTTAGAGTCAAATCTCTAAAACTTAAGTCAAACCCCAGGATAACAAGACTGTTTCTAAAAGTCAATTTAGGTCATTTCTCTGAATTCTGCTGAGTTATTTAGAAGGATTGAGTAACATGAATTGAACCAATGCAAACCTAAGGAACTCACCGGAGATTCTTGCCTCCTATGCCCACACTGGTGAACTCGACCACCCGGGTGTTTGGATCCAGAATGCCACTCCCATACCCTCTTGGGAGGTCTGGGTTGCCCCGCTGACCGATGATATAGTCTGAGTCCTTCAGTTCAAAGTGGCAGATGGGCAAGGAGCTTCGCCCTTTTGCTACTAGAACTGGACCTTGTTTTCCAGGTGGCAGGTTTGGAATCCTGAGGGGATAAGGTGACTTTTATTTATTTATATTTTATTTTGTAATCAGTTGTTATTCTTTTGTAGTTGGAAATGAATTGGAATGAATCCTATCTACCAGGATGTGAGCTCTAGGGGAGCACAAGCTGGATCTGTCTTGGTCAACAGCATTCATTACCTTGGTGCCATGAATGTATGCATCAGCTGAGCATGAGGAGCCTGAATTTGGCTCCTTCTGTATTGGCTCCTAAGGAAGGTACTTCTGCCCTCAGTGGTGAGAAAATCTCCCTTATGTAATATAAGTACAGTCTTACCCTCTAGGCCTCCCATAGGCATTTAGTAGGATATGAAAAGTGATCTGGAAATCCTTAAAAAAGTATCCTGAGGGAGCTCCCTGGAGAAGGTGAAGTAGGTATGAGTATGAGTATGAGATTCAGTCCCAGGACCAAGCTGAGGTGGCCTAGGTGTGGGAGGGGTCTCCATGGTGTAACTTCAGGGGTTCAAAGAGGCTCCAACAGCTCCCATGGGTCTCTGCCACCCTAGGCCACAGTTCACAGGATTCTTCTGTGGGGTCGGAATTCTCCTTCCAGCTTTCCTGGGAGTGGGTAGCATACGAGGGACTTTCATTGTCAGATGTCATTGGATTAGCTTTCCTCTCACTACTATGTGCTGGCTCTGCCAACTCCACCTGCTTTACCACTAGCTAATGTTTACTGTGTGCCAGGCACTGTTCTGAGCTCTTTATGTGAATTAACTCATTTAATTTTCTCAACAATTCTGCAAGGTAGGTATTGTCATTTGCAGTTTACATTTGAGGAAACTGAGTCTTAGAGAAGGTACAAAAAAGCTTGCCCAAGTTCATGCTTGCCCAAGGATTGGAACCCATCTGCTGTCACCATCTATTGGTTAGTGGCATCCTACAAGCAGCTAAGGGGGCAGTAGGTAGGGGGAAGCATCAGAAAAGGGTTGACGAACAGGACAAAGAGAAAATTCTTGTTCTCCAAAGGCTGGCCATTTTCCATCTTTCCAAAGGGAAGAGTGACAATGTGGGGCTCTAGTGGGGTCTAGGTTGGAAAGAATGGTGGCACTGGTTGGACAGAGAAGGGATCAGAGCAGCAGAGCTTTGTGCCTGCAAAGATGGGGGTTCTGCAGAATAGACTTCCTTACTGGCAGAAAAGATGGGTTTCGAAGTCTCCAGGGTCCAATGGGGAGAATTTCACTTTGAGCTTCTGTGTCTTTCCGGCAGGCACGATGCCTGAGGAGGGTTCCACAGAGAAGGGCGAGGAGCCCTCGGTCCAGGGCTCCATGGTGCTGTCCAGGGTGCTGCCTGTATGCCCTGTGCCCAGACTAAACTGATCTTTTACAGCTGAACCTGGGGGCAGAGAGAGTGGGTGACAGTCTGAATTTGCAGGGAGAGGCATGTGGAAGGCAGCCACCCTCACAGGTCCTTAGGGACCCTCCAGAGGTCTGTGGGCTCGTGAGTTTACTTCATTTTGGACACTAAAGGCAAGGAATTCTTTCACAATTCCTAAGTATCTCACAAGAGACTTATGAAAATCATTTCTGTTAATCCCATAGTTCTTAAATTTGTTTCCTTTTGGCTCAAGGAAGTGGGTTAAGAAGGTCTATGTGGATCTTCTGCCCTAGAAAAATGGGCTGCGAACGTAATTTTTAGAGAATCATTGTTCTGAGGTAGGGGTTTACAATCTGGGAGCCCATGGACAGGGGCCCATTTGAAAGGTCTGTGAATCTCCAAAACCGAGATAATAATAATGACTGTTTGCCCACTAAGTGCTGGGCTTTTTCTAGTGCTTCAGATGTATGAACTGCAAATGGGCATGGGTGTGTATTTTCTGGGGAAAGTGGTTCATAGCTTTCATGAGTTTCTTCAAGGGGTCTGTAATCTTCCAGAAGGTTAAAACCCAATAGACCAGATTCCTAACGATCTGTGAAATGGGACATTGGCCCAGGGTGTCCAGGATCTGGGCTCCTAGAGGGGAGAGGGCAGCTCTGGAGCCTTTCAGGCCCACGAGCTCTGCAGACTCCATGAGGCTTCCTGCTCTGCTTTTCTTTAGCTACTTAGGCCATCTGAGTGGTGATGGCCTCTCCAGAAATAAGGTTCTTCTCTACCTTTGACTCAGGCCAGGCCTGTCATTACATTTACCTTGCTTTTCTGGCATTGCGAAACTGACTGCCTTTGAGAGATCTTCTGACATCCAGCTGAATTCCAGCTGCACAAGTCCTAAATTAACCAGGTCAAGCCTGTAAATCAATCAGGGAACAGATTTGAGAAATGTGCAGAGGTGATTTTTGTCCTGCCTGCATGTCATCTATACTGCCACTTAGTTTTTTTCTTTCTTTTAAAATTATTTCTTATTTTATTATTATTATTTTTGAGACAGAGTCTTACTATGTCACCTTTGGTAGAGTGCTGTGGCGTCACAGGTCATAGCAACCTCTAACTCTTGGGCTTACGAAATTCTCTTGCCTCAGCCTTCCAAGTAGCTGGGACTACAGGTGCACACCATAATACCCCACTATTTTTTTTTGCCGTTGTTATAATTGTCATTGCTGTTTAGCAGGCTCAGGCCGGATTCGAACCCGCCAGCCCTGCTGTATGTGGCCGGTGCCCTACCCATTGAGCTACAGGCACTGAGTCTCTTATTTTATTTTTATTTATATTTTAGAGACAAGGGTCTTACTATGTCATCCAGACTGATCTTGAACTCCTGGCCTCAAGTGATCCTCCTACCTCAGCCTCCCAAGAACCTGGGATTGCAAGTGTGAGCCATCACACCCAGGAATTTTTTTCTTTGTTAAGTCGTATTGTTTCTTTAATAATTTTTAAGAGGTCAGTATTGAGCAATGTTATCTAAAATCATGCATTTCATGTACTAGTTATATTTCCTCCTAAAATACATAAGCCACATACATAGTAACACATAAATGAAGGGGCATGGTATTTGTCAACAAAATATTATTTACAAAAACAGGCCATGGGCCATAGTTTGCTGCTCCTTGAGTTAAGTCAAAATGGTATTAGCAGCAGTCGCCACTTCCTGACAAATCTTCTGAGTCTACAGTAATTTGAGAGGACATTTAAAGTTTAAAAAATGCAAAATGAGTTGAATGTTTTAATTACTAATTTTTATAAAGTAGGAATATTATACTTGATCTTAGCCAAAAGGCCAAGAAGCAACAAAATATCCGTGTTTTACATCTTTGCCTGTATATATTGCGCTCTCTGCCTAGAAGGCCCTTCCTTCTCACTTTGTTACTCGGCTATTTCCTGTCTGTCCTCCGAAACCCACTCCCTTGCCTGGGAAGCCTTCCTTCACACTCTGTCTCTCCCCATATTTTGACCTGCTTTAGCTGCTCTTTGGCTGCATTCACATGACACCATCCTGTAAGTGACAATTCTCCTATTTTTAGCCATCCCCTCACGGTCACTCCCCCCCATGAGCTCTTCTAGAGGAGGGCCCATGGCATAGTTGAATCCCCGTGTCTGATTGCGGGGAAAGGGTTAACATAAACTTTTCTCCTTTCAAAGACAAAATTGACTCTGAATGAACTTTTTAGCTCTGTTCCCCTGGATACCTGATAAAGAGGAAAAGTCAGCTATATGATTAAGTGACATTATTTATAGTACAAATTATCCTTGATTAGTAAAACTTATGTGAACTGAGCAGAACAAGGATTACCTGGAGGGGAGCCATAGCTTTGGGATTCTCTGAGCACAGTGACTTTTATAAATGGGCACATTCTCTTCAAGGACCTTGGATGCTCTATCTACAGAGTGGTTATAAGAAGTGTTGGCTTCCGCTGGGTGTGAGCTTCTAAGCCATGGACCCCATACCCACTGGTGTAGATACTGACTGGGCTGTCCCCCGGGTGGCAGCAATAAGAACAGTTTCTATGGCTGTGCAGGCTGCTGCAAGGACTATTTCCTCTAAAGTGGATTGCCTGATGCCACTCTCTGGGTAGACTATGTTTCCTGGCCTATATATGCCTTGGTTCTGAGTGTGAATTTCAATAGTTTGGCAGGTCTGAACGTTTCCCTGGAGCTAAGACAACACTCTGGTGCATACTATACAGATATGATACCTGGCCTGCTGTCGTAGACACTAAATGAATGTCTGATAAATTAGTAAGTGAAAGATGGAATGAAAGAGCTTCTCTGGCTAGTGCAATGACTAGTTGTGGATGACTCACTCAAACACTCGGGTCTGGTAAACCAGGGTTTCCTTAAAGTGCACGTCGCCCGAGTAGCACTGGTATGAAGCGTAATCCACATTGGCACTGATTTGAAGCTGCAGTTCTCGGTAGTTTTCTTCTAGCACTGAGTGGGCAGGCTCAGGATCTGTCTCTGTCACCTGGAACAAAGGCAGCTGTGTCCTCAGCCATGCAGAGGATAGAGATAGACGCACTGACGATGGAATGGAATAGAGAGACCAAAGACATCGTAGGCATGTATAAAATTCAGATACAGCTCATGACAACAGAGTCCTGGCAGGTCACTGGGAACAGAGGGATAAACAAACAAACAAACAAAAAGATTTAGGAAGATCAGACATCTGGAAGAAAAATACAACATTGGGTCCTTGCCTTGCATAATACATAAAATCCAGGTGGGCCGAGGGCTTAACTATCAAAAGCAAAGCTCTTAAACTTAAACAAAAAAGTGGAGGTAAGCATCTTTCTGGGAGGGAAGTGTTTTAAAAATAAAACACAAAAAGTAATAAATATAAAAGAAGAGGTTAATAAACATGAATATATTAAAATTATGAACATTTTAATTTAACAAAATGATTAAAGAAAGTGCAAAGATAAGCTATGCATTTGGTAAGGATAACTGCAGACAAATAATATGAACAGAGGATTTTATCAAAGATAAAATAATTAACAAAGGACAAATATCATACTTGAAAGATGGACCAAAGGCACGGAGAGGCATTTATGTAAGGCATGACTTGCATGGCCAATAATCATATGAAGAAATACTCAACCTTATTAGTGATCAGGGACAAGCAAATTAAAGCCATTATGAGAGCATTTCTCATTTGTTTAACTGAATCAAGAAGTCTAACAATGCCACATGAGGATTTGGGTTAATATGATCTCTTTGCTGCGACTGTATAAATTGCTACAGCACTCTGGAAAACACTTGGGCATTGTCTTGGAAAGTTGAACATTCACATAGTCAATGACTCAGCAATTCCACTTCTAGGGATATAAACTCTTCCACATGAACACCATGTGAACAATAATACTCATAGAAATACTGTCCATAATAGCAAAACTCCAAATAATTTTCGGAAGAAGAAGGCATAAATAAAAATGGAATTTCATATGGCAATGAAATAGACATACTTCAGCCACATGGAACAATGCCAACAATCACAGTGCAAAAGTCTTTTTAAAAGATAAAGGTA
This sequence comes from Otolemur garnettii, assembly GCF_000181295.1. Classification (NCBI taxonomy): domain Eukaryota; kingdom Metazoa; phylum Chordata; class Mammalia; order Primates; family Galagidae; genus Otolemur; species Otolemur garnettii. The sequence goes on from NW_003852442.1 coordinate 9,926,687, forward strand.
AAAACTACAACTAAACTATGTATCTTTTAGGATGCATAGGTTAAAAAAAGAGACAAAAGTCAAGGGATAAATAAGGTAAGAGTCAAGACAGTGATTATCTCTAGGAGGGAGGCAGCGGATGGAGTGGCTGAGAACTATACAGGTAGCCAGTGTTCCATGTTCCATGTTGGGTGTGGGTTCATCTGTTTATTGTATATTAAAAAGAAACTAAGGACTGAATGAAAGAGGGGCATGCATGGGCCAAAGATGAGATCCTGTCATAAACCAAAGACTATAGCTAATCTCCTAATCTCATTCTGGACCCTTGTGGGAAAAAGGAAACAAAGACTCACCGTTACCACTTTTGAAGAAGAAAAAGGGGAGAGGACTCGCTCAACTGGTTTTAAGACTTAAACCAAAAGTTGATCAGTGAAGATATGTGGTGTGCATTGTGCAGACGGCATATGTGGAATTTGGATTTGTTGCTTTTGAAATCAAGATCAAGTGGATTGGGAACCTTTTCTCTTTTCCATGAAAGAAGAAAATGATGAAACCCTGAACTTGAGAGCAGGAGGCATCCAACCCTGGGCATGTTTGTACTCTGTGTCCCCACTTACTTTTCGTTTTGTAGTGAAAGTCCCAGCAGTGCTTCTGGGCACGTCCACCCACTTGACTGTGCGCATGCAGTCATCCCAGTCGGCGACCTGGTCTGCAGGGAGCTGAAACATGATCTTGGAGAGCCTGCATTTGACCCGCATCTTCTTCAGGGTGATGGGCACTTCTGACTTCATGGTCACCACTATATCCTTGGAACACCCAGGGTGGAGGTGGCCCATCTGGGAAAGAGCCTGGTATTAGTATTTCTGAGAATACAACCTTGAGGACTCTTGATACCTGCTGGTGATATTCTAGAGAAGGGGCAGAGCCAAAAGTCTTGGCAAAAAAATGCATAAGTCAAGCCAGCATATGTACATTGACTTAAATATGGATAAGAGGTTCTTAGATAGAAATGTAAGCATGTCTGCCCAAGAATAAGCTACTAGTGGGAAGAAAGTTTGGATTTTCAGTTGAGTTAGACTCCAGTGATCACAGCCTTGACCATCAAATTCTAGCCTTTATTTTTCACTGAGATAATGGTGGTAACAGTACTGACATCTATTGTGTACATGTGTGGTATATGGTGTGGACTTGTATGCCCAAACAACAAAGCCTATTCCTTTTCTCAAAAAAAAAAAAAAAAAAAAAAAAAAAAAAAGAAAAAAGAAATGTAAGCATAATAATAGGAGCAATGAATATTTACCAACTTGCTACTTGTTTCAGGCACTACCCGAAACCATATACAACTCTTACTAACCTCCACAACAACCCTAGAAGAGGTGTAGCTATTACTCCCATTTTATGGACATGAAACTTATAATTTGCTTGAGTCCATTAATATTAGAAGAGCTGTTTTTTCAGACCCAGGCAGTTTGGCCAAGTGCCTCAGTTAATTACCTTACACTTCCTAATCAGTATCATCTATATGGATCATGGACAGATGAATACAGTGTATTAGTAGGTCTCAGAGGGCGTTCTGGTGACCCTTGGGATTCCCGAGACCTGTTCACGGGGTCTATGACACTATTTTCATAATAATACAAAGATGTTATTTGACTTTTTCACTCTCATTTTTTCATGAATGGATAGTGGAACTCTCTAGTGGCCACATGCCATATGATTCTGCAACATACTGAATGCAAGGAAGAGAATTTAGCTACCTTCTATTAGGTCAGATATCAACAAAATTTATAACAATGTAAAGTAATATAACTCTTCTCACTCAATTTTTTTTTTGTTTGTTTGCAGTATTTGGCCAGGGCTGGGTTTGAACCCACCACCTCCGGCATATGGGGCTGGCACCCTACTCCTTTGAGCCACAGGTGCCGCCCTTCTCACTCAATTTTTAAAAAATATAGCTACTTTCATAAAAATATGGTATTTTTATTAACATATAATAGGTTTTTCTTTTCTATTTTAAAATGAGTAATACATGTTTTTAAATATTCTCAGTTTTAATTTTTAATATGGTAAATAAATACTTTTTTTTTTTTTTTGAGACAGAATCTCACTATGTCGCCCTTGGTAGAGTGCCATGTCACAGCTCACAGTGACATCAAACTCTTGTGCTTATGCGATTCTCTTGCCTCAGCCTCCTGAGTAGCTGGGACTACAGGTGCCTGCCACAACACCCAGCTATTTTTCTTCTTGCAGTTGTCATTGTTTGGTTGGCCTGGGCCGGGCTAAAACTCGCCAGCCTCGGTGCATGTGGCTGGCACTGTAACCACTGTGCTATGGGTGCTGAGCCAATAAATACATTTTTTTGAAACAGTGTCTCACTTTGTCATCCTGGGTAGAGTACGGTGGTGGTATAGCTCACAGCAACCTCTCTGCTCAGGCGAGCCTCTTGCTTCAGCCTCCCGAGTACTGGGACTATAGGTGCCCACTACAATGCCCAGCTAGTTTTTCTATTTTTAGTAGAGATGTGGTCTCACTCTTGCTTACCTGGTCTCGAACTTCTGAGCTTAAGCAATCTGCCCACCTTGGCCTCCCAGAGTGTTAGGATTACAGGCATGAGCTGCCACGCCCAGCTAATACAGTAAATATTGATAGATATAATGTGCACAAACAAAACCCATTTGGGGATTTTCAAATGTTTAAGAGTATAAAGGAAGCCTGAGACCAAAGAGCTTGAGAACTGCTGCTATCAGATATCAGATTTGATCTGTAGAATAAAATCACTTATGATTTGGTAAAAACACACACATACATACACGTATCTACACACCATATATATGACAGTTCTATCATGTTTCTGACAGATGAAATACTCCCTCCAGAGGGGAGAAGAAAGCTTAGTACTTCTAAGACATATATGTGTGTGTGCATGAATGTGTTTGTGTATGTAAATAGAAACTTATCTCTGCCTTCAAAGACAGTCCTCAAAATTAGATTGCTCTATTAGGTTATACCATGTTTGTTTCCCTGCAGGTAAAATGAAGATTATAGTCGTGTTTATCTCACAGGGTTCTTGTGAGGATTAAATGAATTGATCAAGTCTTAGAACTGTGGCAACAGGGAGCATTCAGTTACACCAGCTACCTACCACTCAGGGGAGGATTTGGGCCACGCTGAGGGTGGAATCTGTCAGGAGGATTCAAAAAACTTTACATCCCTCTAGCAAAACTTACTTCTAATAGCAGTCAAAGATTTCAAGCTGACAAAGCAGAGTCCCAATCTCCTTGCTCCATCCCCCTAGAGCAGTGTTTTTCAACCTTTTTAAAATCTCATGGTGCACTCGAACCTATAGTTAAACTTCTGTGGCACACTTAAATTATGTTGATCAAAAAACAAGAGTAAACAAAAAAACCCTGTGCTTTGAACTTATTTTGAAAATAATTTAATTAATTATCTTTAAAAATTTTCGAGGCACACCAAGATTCTCTTACGGCACACCAGCGTGCTGGTTGAAAATCACTGCCCTAGAGTATCGAGCTTGGGTAGCACACAGTAGGAGGCAGTGAAGACATCTGGGTGGCCCAGAGTCTCAGGAACTCAGATGGGACCAAAAGCAGCTGCTGGGCAGAGTCAATGATCATGCCACAGCGTTGTCCTAGGCCTTGGTCAATGACAAGCTTTCATCAGCAATTTCTAAAACGTGTACTGTGAGATGCTAAAAAAAGAGGAGAAAATTCCATGTTGGACAAAGTTAACCAGATTTTAATCTGCTGCAAGACACTGGGAATCTTTATGAGAAAGATGTAACTTGTCACATTTTCTGAACCTCAGTTGTCCACAGAACATACCCCCCCTATTTTGGGTCTTGGTGAGGCACTTGTGAATGCTTGACAGCACACACACCTTGAGGACAAAGGTCCACTCTCTGGCAAGGGAATGCTAGGATCTGTTTCCATGTGCATAGCCCTCCACAGATGTCCTCCACTTATCCCTAGCAACAGTCTTGGCAGACTTCATTCCTGTTTTCTCCTCCTAACTAAGGAGGATGAGAACAGTGTCCCCCAGTAGCAGGTGTGAGTGAGGGCTGGTTCCAGGCTGCCCTCCAGCTTGAGGTACACCCATCCCACCCATGCACCCATGGGAAAGGGCTGGTAATCAGACAGGGGTTGGCTCAGGACTAAGGAAGTCCAGACACCGTGAATGGTTTCACTTACCTGTGGAGAGAAACTAACTGTAACTAAAAAGGGCCATTCAAACCGTATCACGTTCACGAGGCTGTGATTAGTGATTGTGAAGCTTATGTTGTAGCTGTTTCCAATGTGGCAGTCCCCAAACTGGATGTGGTCCACCAGGGAAGCTAGGGGTTACAAGCAAAAAGCTGGTGAGTCCTCCCCTGTGTGGCGGCAGGGTCTGCTCCCCCAAGGAGGTGGTACCTGCTAGACTCAGTGCTTCACCCTTATTCATAGTTTATCTGAAGTTCAAATTTACTGGGGACTCTTGTGTTCTGATTTGCTAATTCTGCCAACTCCATTGTAGGTATGGAATCTGCTTTCTGAGCTTAGGTTCACTGCTGGCTCCTGTGTGGGCTCTGGCAGGAGGAGAGGTCACCCCACAGCCTCAAACAGGGGTGAAACACCAGGTATGTGAGGAGTGTTGATTGCAACACATGTCGTATAGACTACCTACTGCTTATCCCAGCACTGCAACTGACCTCTTAGAAAAACTATGGGGCTGTGTTTATGACTCCCTTTATGGCAATCAGCCACGTAATTAGGGTGCTTAAAAACTGCCTTTTGAGGGTGGTGCCTGTGGCTCAAAGGAGTAGGGTGCTGGCCCCATATACTGGAGGTGGCAGGTTCAAACCCAGCCCTGGCCAAAAACTGCAAAACAAAACAAAAAACAACCAAAAAACTACCTTTTGATAACAGTGGAGTATATCTTTCCTACCCCAAAGAACATGGTCAATGAAATGAGGCTTTAGTGCCTGATGGATTGTCCAGCAGCACTTCCAACTTTAACACAATACAAATCACCTGGAGATCCTATAAAAATGTGGATTCTGATTTAGGAAGTTCCTGTTTCTCACAGGCTCCCAAGTGATGCTGGCGCTAACTATGCTCAGACTGCCCATTGAGTAGTAATGCCGTGGAATGAAGGTGGTCCAAACCCAAACCCTAATTGGACAAGACAGGGCAATGCCAACCCAAGCTGGCTAAAGGATAGGGAAAACTGAAACCTTATTCACTGGAATTTGAATATCAGACTGTAAGTCCCCTAAGAGCAGAGACTTGCTTATCAACCTTTGCAACTCCAGGACTCAGCACGGTGCCTGGCACATGCATGCGGGTATTCAGTACAATTTTTTGAGTGAACACATGAATGAATAAAAGGTTGGAAGCAGTGACCGAGGAAGGCATGACAGAGCACACAGGAACAAAGAGGAGGTCCACTCGGAAGTTCTCAGGAAGCTAGCCAGCTTGTTTTCTAAATATCCCCCTCACTTAAAATGGCCAGAGAGCCAGAACTTGTCAAAGCTTACTGCTGCCTCTCTCACCTCCTATCAAGTCCTCCATTGTGCTGCTTTCCTCCGTCTCTGAGAGCTCAGAGATATTTGAGTCTGTGTGGGTGATGGAAGACACCATTCCATGGATGTTGTCCAGGGTGATGTCATCCTCATAGCCCTCTCCCACCAGGTGGATGAAGGTCTCCTCATACTGGTTGTTGACAACTGACAAATGGATGGTGCCTTTCATCTTCCCAACCTTCTTGGCATGGAAAAAGACATCAAATTCAGCTATATTTCCAGGAGAAACAACCACGGAGGCTGTATGAGCTTTCTTTGCTGCAAAGAGAAAAAAGAAGATATGATTTAGAAACAGTTTAAAGAGATAAGTACCTGTAAAGGCCCTGGAAGAAGGGAAAGCCGTGCCTCCATGACAACCAGCCACAGCTAGAGGCCAGTGGTGGCGAAACTGGGCCTTCCCCTCTGGCAGGGCCCTGCGGGGTCTCCTAACAAACCAGCCACTGAGATCCACCCTCTGGAAGCACCTGCCCCCCACTTACCCTTTTCATTTGGTTTGTTGTCCTCTATGATATAGATGTAGGAGGTAGTGGGCCTTCCCTTCAGGGAGAAGGCTCCTAGTTGCTCCTGCAGGTCAACATGTACCTGGCAGAAGGAAAGCAGGGCTGAGTGCCAGACCCACAGGTTGCTTGTGGGCTTTAAGACTGGGGTGACACACTATACTGCATTTGGGGCAGGACCCCCTAAAGTTATTATGCCTAGTATTCACTTTGAGTCTCTCCTCTCCTCTCCTCTCTTCCCTCCCTTCCTCCTTCCTTCCCTCCCTCCTTCCCTTCCTTTCTCTCTCTCTTTTTTTTGAGACAGAGTCTCACTTTGTCGCCCTTAGTAAAGTGCTGTGGCATCATAGCTCACAGCAACCTCAAACTCTTAGGCTTTAGCAATTCTCTTGCCTCAGCCTCCCAAGTAGCTGGGACTACAGGTGCCTGCCACAACGCCTAGCTAGTTTTAGAGATGGGGTCTCACTCTTGCTCAGGCTGGTCTCAAACTCCTGAGCTCAGGCAATCTACCTGCCTCGGCTTCCCAGAGTGCTAGGATTACAGGCATGAGTCACCGTGACCAGCCTGAGTTTCTTATTAAGAGATAGAAATAATAAATATCAGGCCTGAAGAGGACAGAAGAAAATTCAGTCAGATCAACCCTTGTCATTTAAGGGAGGAATTGGAGGGTCAAGGAGTATAGGTGATTTTCCTGATCACGCTGCTAGATGGTCTCAACATGGGGCTGCAGGGCCTCTTTTATTAACAGACACAGTTGTAAGAATATACGAGACTAATTAAATGGAAACGAATACTCATAATTCTATGAGGGCTTCTGTGAATGTGAATTCCTAACAAGCCAGTGTCTCTTAGGGACTCTGCATTAGTTGCCTGGAGTGTCATGTTGAGAATCTACTGAGTGAAGAGAAAAAACAATAGAGGATTTGACCTACAGGGAGAAAAGGGGTGGTTTTCAGCACATTGGAAAAAAAAAGAGTAAAGCAATAAAAGACGAAATAAGTCTTTTTGTAAAGCAAAAAGACTAAATCTTCATTTAGGTCTGAAAAACCAGCATTGTTAGAAGACAGGAATTCTAGAGCCACTGTGAACAAGATTAAATAATATAGGAATGAGGCACAAAGAAGGAAGAAATAGTTACATCACATTGGAAGCAAAAGGAGTATGTATTTAGAAACATCTTTAATAAGAAACGATACGGAGGGATTATATATAAGAATATTATACATATTATATATAAGAATATATATATATATATGAATATCGGCATAAAAGAAGATCTAAATATATGGGTGGGGAAATCCTAATTGTTGTTCTTGGTAGAGTCTGAATCCTCTAATAAAAAGAAATTTTCCCCAAATAATTCAGAGGCTTTACAATGGGATTTTTTTTTTTTGAGACAGAGTCTTGCTATGTCGCCCTTGGTAGAGTGCTGTGGCATCACAGCTCATGGCAACCCCCAACTTTTGGGCTTAAGTGATTCTCTTACCTCAGCCTCCCAAGTAGGTGGGACTACAGGCACCTGCCACAATGCCCAGCTATATTTTTTTTTGTTGTAGTTGTCATTGTTGTTTAGCAGGCCTGGGCTGGGTTTGAACCCATAGCCTCGGTGTATGTGGCTGGTGGCATAACCACTGTCCTATGGGAGCCACGCTGGAATTTTTTTTTTTTTTTGAAGAACATTATAAGACATTCTAAAGTTCACCTGAGAGATTTAGAGGCAAAATTGTTCAGAAAAATGGCAGAAACAGGGAGTGTGTGAATAGGAATTCACTGAACTAGATGCTAAAACATTTTATAAAGCCTCAATAGTGGAGATGATTCAGGGTAGGCGTAGACTAGGTAAACTGAACTCAAGACAACAAAAAATGATAGACTAAATATACAAAAAAATTTAAAAGCATCACAGAGCTGAGATGATGAAGAGCAACTAGGCCAAGATCTGTGAGAGACAGAAATCCAGAAAGGTCAGTCTGACCTTTTAGACTGTTTTTGTCTTGGACCTTTTCCAATCCGTTAAGGGGAAGATAGGAGGCTTTCCTGAGTTTTTGATGATCTCTTGGTGCCAAGAGGGCAAAAGTCCAAGGCATAAGAAGGGAAGGGTGCTTTCTTTGCTCTGGGCTGGGACTCCAGAGGTAGGTACCAAAAGATGAAAGTTGAGCTGGATATAAACCAGCTTTCCCAAGGACAGCATCCTGCTCAGAGTCACCTGGGTAATCCAGAAAATATCAAACCCTAAATGTGGTGTAAGGTCATCCTGAATTTCTAGTTCCCCCAAATGTTGGGCAGAAGCAATGAAATTGTCTCTGGAAAAAAAATAATTTATAATTAAATTTTCAGATATAATACCTGACACATGATCCAAAGATAACTGGCTGCATGAAGAGATAGGGCAACATAGGCAAGAATGAGAAGAAATAGCAGATATCAGAAACACATCCACAAGAATTTTGCATTTTGGAATTATCAGGTATAGACTATAAAATGGTTATGGTTCCTGTGTTCAAGAAATAAAAGCCATGTCCAGTAATTCCAGCATGAAATTAGACACCATAAAAACAAATTATTTAGATTTAAAAACCAACCTAATAGAAATTTTAGAACTGAAAAAATAACAATCTAAAGACTTAATGGAAAGGTCTAACAGCAGATTTGATATGGCTAACAGTAGAGTTAATAAACTGAAGACAAGCAGAAGAAATTATGCAGAATGATGCCCAGAGAAAAATGAATAGAAAATACAGTGATGCTGAGAGACACAGAAGGTACAGTGAGGAGGTCTGTTGTACATTTAGTTGGCAACCCAAAGGAGATATGGAAGAGCATGGAATAGAAGCAAGGCTTGAAGACATGTCTAGGAATTTTCCAAAACTGATTTGACATCAATCTATAGAATCAAGAAGTCTAGTGAATTCTAAGAAGGATAAATTAAGAGAAATCCATATGTAGACATATCAGAGTAAAACTGCAGAAAACAAATACAAAGTGAAGATGTTAAGGACAGTCAGAAGGACAAGAATGACTTAAAAACATCTCAGACTTAAAACTGACATCTCAGTAGTCACACTAGGAAGGGTGCATGGGGATGAGGGGGTATGAAAAGAAGTAGTTAAATAGTAAAAACATACAGTTAGAGGAATAAATTCAATGTATTTTACTTGGGCGATGGACATCCTTAATATCCTGACTTAATTACTGTGCATTTATAACAACATTTCTCACGTACCCTATAATTTTTTGAGGTGAATCTTACTCTGTTGCCCAAGCTAGAGTACTATGGCCTCAGCCTAGCTCACAGCATCCTCAAATTCCTGGGTTCAGGAGATCTTCCTGTCTCAGCCTCCCAAGTAGATGGGACTACAGGCACCCACCAAAATGCCCTAGCAATTTTTCTATTTTTAGTAGAGATGGGATCTCACTTTTCTCAGGCTGGTCTTAAACTCCTAAGCTTGAGCAATCCACCTGCCTCCACCTCCCACAGTGCTAGGATTATAGGCGTAAGCCACTGTGCCTGTCCTACCCTATAAATTTTGACAAATAAAAATTAAAAAAACAAACACAATGCTTACTATAGAAATAAATTAAAAAAATAAAGAAGAGACTAAGAATATCCATAATCCTATCCACTCCTTGCACTCTGCCTTGCACAGCGGTTATAAGCGTCCATGTATTGTATAATCTGGAGTCTACATTCCTGAGGACAGAGACCAACCCAGATTCTCATTTGCATGTTCTTTACACACAGGTTAATGTACGAGGATCATCAAAGAAGTCCCCATTAGGGATGCCAGAGACCCCGGTGTCAGAAGTCTAACTTCTGAATGGTTCTTCTCCCTTTCCACCCTACGCTTTGCCCTCACGTAGTACCTGGGCAGGTATGGTGCCGTTGTTCTTGAGAATGAGGGGCAGTTTCTCGGACAGACCAAGCAGAAGCCTTTTAAAGAGGAGTAGGGGTTTTCCACTCAGGGTATGGAGAACTGGCCGCACAATGGTCACCCGGGGGAGGTTCCCCTCACCGGTGATATCAAACACGAGGCCTCTGCTCTTGGCTAGGTTGCTATAGGGAACAGGAAGATGGAGGCTGGTCAGCGGCCAATGTGGGCATGACATTCCACCAGGGGTGTGGCCTACAGCTCTCCTGCAGGGCAGGGGGCTGGGGGTAGGTACCTGGGCAGGCCATCCAAGGTGGCCTCAAAGATACACTGGTAGGTCTGCATGGTCTGCGGCATGAAGGTCACTGTGGCAAAGGCATGTGAGCGGCTGCCAACACACATCTTGTTGGGTTCCACATCAAAAATGTCGATGATGCGGGCAAAGGCCTGGTGAAGAGAAGCAGAGGCCGGAGCGTGTTGGCTACTTTGCATTCATGCTGGGCTTGCTGTTCATGTCAGCGCCCTGTTGTAAACCCCCTCTCCTCTATGCTCTGTGGGAGATATGCTCTGCTACCTACAGGGTCCTAGTCCCTGGAAGGAGCATCCTGGATACTCTGGGACCTAGCCCTGACCAATATCTGACCGGATTTTGCTATATCTGTGATTAATAGATGAACTCAGCTAGTAGGTCAGGTATTCCTTCTGCCAACCCACTGCAGCCTGTGCTAGTGGAACTAATATGCCCAGTGGATGTGTTGGTTGTTAAGGTGGAATGAGGGGGAAATGCCTGCCAGGTAAGGAAGCCAGACCAGAGAATGGGGCAACAGAAACACCTTGGAGAGACATGTGGCCCCTGAAAGATGGACAGAGCATCTGCTGGTCTTCTGAAGGTCAGGCTTCAGGTAACAGTTCCGGTCCCAAAGGTCCTGGCTACGTGAGGTGCTGCACCCACGTCTAAGGTCTCTGATTTGTTGCAGTGAACCTGACTTTGTTCAGGCTAACCTGAGTAGGTTTCTGCTCCTTGTAACCCCAAGAGCCTTGGAGAACAACCTTCCCCAGTGTTTTATTCGTTCCCATCTTGTGGTAGTGTTTTAGAACTGTAGGGAGCCCTGGCAAGGCCTTGAAAGAGTTTGTCATTCTTGGGGGAAGTAAGGGGAAGTCCTCTTGTTCTTAAGCTAAGGGCAGGCGGTTTCTTTGCTCTGTCCAAGGGAGAGCCTTCAAGTCTGCAAACTAGGGAGGAGGAGAACATACGGTGTCTGCAAACCCCCTGCTAGAAAGTCTCTCTTTAGAAATCAGGCTTGCTCATGGTTTATGTTTTTAGTATACAAAAGGGAGAAAGCTGCTCTTTCCTATCCCAAATAAGGTCAGAGAATAATGACGTGATGTCACCAGGGCCTGAGGGGACCACATAGTTCCCTGGGAATGCGCACTCTCTCTGTAGCTCTAAGCTAGTACTAACCCCCTTGGTGACCTCCCCTCCACCATCACTGTGACCAACACCAGCTCCGGGTCACAAGGGCTTCCTGGGTTCAGATCCCATTCTTTGGGCAGAGAACTGAAGCAGCCAGCCTAAGACTGGGTGGTGTGCTGCATGCTGGGTTGGAATAAAGGGTGACAGAAACCCATTGATTAAGCCCCTTCTCCATATTCTCAATTTTCTCTTCCACTATGAGGAAGGGTCCTGGTATGATCCGAGTCAGAAGGAGAGGTAGTTTTGAGCCTGGAGACCCTGAGATGAGCACTTAGTATTTACTGTGTATGCAGATGAAGTCTGGCTTTAAGACCAGCCCTTTACTCCCAGGCTCTGGGACCTGGGGGAAGAATTTAGCCTTTCAGAGCCTCAGTTTCCCTAACTATAAAATGAGGATAATAAGACAAAGTCTGAAAGAGTTGTTGTGAGAGTGAAATGAAGTGAGGTGATAAATGTAAATCAGCCACTTAGCACTCTGCCTGCCACACAGGAGGGCTCAAGGAACTCTCCCCATTCCACCCTTGTGGGCTGACATGCCTCAAGCCTCCCTTAGCTGGAGAACATGCAGCTGGAGGCAGCCTGTCTGAAGCTGACACTCGCCTCAGGCTGTCCCCCAGCTTCACCTGTGTAGGCACACAGGGAGTGTTCAACAGATGGGTGAGGGGCTCATTAGTGTAGACCAGTCAATCCCAGGGGCACCCAGCAGAGACACCCAATGGGACAAGTGTATGGCCCTTGGCCTAGGGGAAGCTGCCCAGTGACCTTGTATCTTCTCAGAGTTCTTTCCCTGGCTTTATGTCAGCCATGCTGGGCCCAGGTCCACCAGGGCATCTTACCTTGGTGGATATAGGCTTCACTACAATGTTGACATCACAGGCGATCTTTCCCACGTTGCTGATCTTGAACCGAGCCTTGGCCTGATGGCCCACAAGGACATTACAGAACATGAACTTATTCTCATCCTCCACAAACAGCCCCCCGCTCTCCACGGTCTGCAGGATGTGGTGCAGGTTGGGGCTGGTACATATCTGGTGCTCCTCAAATATGGAGGCGTAGTTGTCAGTCACAAAGGCTGGGGGTTAAAGGGAAGACAATGAGATGCTGCCCCTTGGCCAGATTCCTGCCTCTCTAATTCCCAACTTGGAGCTTTGGATTCTCACAGGGGAGGTCAGAGGGGAATTCACACAAGGGAGAGAGTGATGGGAAGATTCAAGCATGTCTTCCTCTTTTGTTCCATATTCCAATCTGCCTTTTCCTTCCAGTGGTAAGATCCGAGATCTGGGGTAGGTTCTGGACAGAAGGAAGCATCTAACCCACTTTGGTTCAAGCCCCCAGGGATCCTATGGTCAAAGCAAGAGGATTTCTCTTTGTGCTCCCGCTGTGTTCTTGCTGGGTTTAAGGTGCAGCGTGCTCAGTTACTGAACATTGTCCTCTGTGTATGTGATGCCCATAGGGAGTGACCTGACTTGGTATTCTTGCCATAGCCCTCTCTCACCATGATTCTCAGACAACATTATTCATCTGAGGACCCAAAACCAGATGCTGGAAGGCAGGGAGCTTGAAGTTGTATGTCCTCTCCTGGGGGCATATTCCTTGGAGAAATATGGCTGAAGACACTAGAGGAGGTCCTAGGGTCCTAAGGAAGCATCCAAGCCACATCTGGTGGACATCTTTAGAGACTTGCCTGAAGGGTAGGGGGAGTTACAAGTGAAGGTCTGGCAAGTGGTATTGTTCAGTCTGAGTGGACAGTACCTGGCAGACAGGCCTCAGCTAACAGAGTATAAGGAATGCCACCAGGCTGGTCTCTCGGGTCCCGATCAGTGATCTCGATAGCCATAAACTCCTCACACCTTCCCACGGGGTCAGCTAGACAGTCAACGGTGATGACCTGCTGTCCACCAGAAGGCACGGACCCAAACCCAGGGTACACGGTGAACATGCCGTGGGAGAAGCGTGCCTGTGGGACAAAGGCGGAAAGGGGGTGGGACAGAGGCAAAGTGGGTGACAGAGTCTTGAGACCTTCCAGCAGGGCTGTGAGAGGGGTAGAGAAGGAAATGGTGACCTCTTTCCACAGATGCTCTCTGGACCCTCACTGCCCCCTCCTGGAGTGCCTCCTTCCAGTCACAGACCTCTGACTAGCCAGGTTTGAACTAAGGGTCTGAGGGAACAGTCTCCATGTCACTCAGCACTTTTCAGGTAGGAATCGCCAAGCAGAAGAGTGCAGGACAGAGTAGGGTCACAATTATGGGGGTTTGAGTCAGATACACCCTCAGTGCTACTCTATATTACCCTCAGTAATCCTAGACAAATTACTTCTCTAATCTCAATTTATTTATCTATAAAATGGAGACAAAGCTCCTACCCTAGAGATTTCTGGAGGCTTAAATGAAAGAACAGGTGTGAATCATGTAGCACAGCATCTAGCAAAGGATTAATGCTCACAAAAGGAAAAATATAAAAGGGACATTGGTATCCTTAGCTGACTGGCTCTTCTCCCTCCTGCTTGGTCTTCAGGATAACTGTAGCATGTGCTGGGAATGCAATGCCCTAAGATAAAAAGAAACTGTCCCAACAGCCTGGCTTTGTCCTCATCTCTCCTAGAACAAGGTGTCCTGTGATACCTTGGCTCAGAGAGCCATGTTTTTCTGAGTTATAAAACCCAGGGTGGATGCTTTTGGGATCCCTCAGCTGTAGTACAAAGTGGGGCACATACCAGAATGACTCCATCTGTACTGGGCAGCTTTCCTGAGCTTTAAGGGACCAGCTCACCATGAACCCTAGGCTTCTGTTGGTTCTTGCTGCCTATCAGTGTGATAAATTTGCTTGTATGACCTATTGTGTGTGAGTCTTTTGTCTCACTGCACTCATACTCTGGCAGCTGGGACTCGTGCAGGACTGCCTGCTAGATCTAGAAACCTTGGAACCATCCCTAAACCTACCACAATGGTGGGGTGGTGGCTGGGGACTTGGTTCTTGATGGATTTTCAACAACAACAGAAAAGAGAAGTATGTACCCTGCACTCTATGAACACCAATAATTATTGATTGAATTGAAAGGTTTTCTACATGTTGATTTTTAAGTCTTTTAAAGTGGTTTCCTCTTCTCAACAAAAGCCTTCTATCTAATATACATAATTCTCTATAACTTTCATCTCTTCTATAAGTATTGATGATTTTTTTTTTACCTTCTTCACCTATTATATCTTCTCAGCCTTGAGTGACACAACCCCACTAAAGTTTCAGTTCCAGTGACTTTATCCTCTCTTCCACCTTGGCAACTCACTCTCACAGTCACACCCGGGATAACAGGAAACTTAGGTGCTTCTGATCTCTTGATTTCCAGGATCCTTTTCTCTGACCACCCCTTCCCCTTCTCCTAGCTTGCTTGCTAAAGTCCAACCATTTCAGCTCCTCTTTTCCCCTCCTTGTAACCTTGCTCCTTTGAGATAGCACCCTACCACTTCCTTACTATCCACCAACTTTCTCCTCTCTTTCTGGTTTATCTGGGAATCTCTAGTGCCTGGGACAGCTCCTGGCATATAGTAGGTTTTCAGTAAATAGTGGCTGAGTTAGATAAATAGTGATGTCCACATATGGCTGTGCACTCACACTACACTGCACTAGGGGCTCCAACCATACACAGATGCCCATATGAATTCTGCCCCCTAGACATATACTGGGCACTGCCTACCCAGCCACTTGCAGCAGCCTTGGTAAGAACTTAGGGAAGTTCCTAATATCCCAAAGAGTCCAGAGTCCGTGTCTGAGCATTGTCAGAACAAATCACTTCCTAACATGGTATTAGTATAGAATAGACCTGAAGGGATCTGGTGGGGACAAGGGCAGAGCAGTGGGGAGTACGTGTCTCTGAGGGAAAGAGGAACAGAATTCAATTGAAAGTCTATCAAGAAAGTCTGGGCGTGGTGGCTCATACCTATAATCCTAGCACTTGGGAGGCTGAGGCAGATGGATTGCCTGAGCTCATAGGTTCCAGACCAGCCTGAGCCAGAGCAGGACCTTGTCTCTAAAAATAGCCATTGTGGCAGGTGCCTATAGTCCCAGCTACTTTGGAGGCTGAGGCAAGAGAATTGCTTGAGCCCAAGAATTTGAGGTTGCTGTGAACTATGACGCCATGGCACTCTACCGAGGGCAACATAGTAAGGCTCTGTCATAAAAAAAAAAAGAAGTAGTAGCATAATATTTTTGCAAGTGCATAAAAGCACTTGTGAACTTAGAATCTTATATCTAGCAAGAATAAGAGGGTCTTGGTATGATCTAAGTCAGAAAGAGAAGGCAGCAAGTATCAAGAACTCTGTGAACTGAGAATCTTATATCCAGCAAGAAAATTTCTCTGGAAGAAATGGAAAGTCAACATTCTCAAACATAGGAAAACTAAAAGAATTTGTCACTAGCAGACTTACTCTAAAAGTATAGCTAAAGGAGTTTCTCTAAACAGAAAATAAATAATAAATGAAAGACTCTTGGAACATAAGAACAAAGAAAAAACACAGTAAGCAATAAAATGGGTAAATTCAGTAGAATTTCCTTTTCTTAGGTTTTCTAAATTATGTTTGTCAATTGAAGCAAAATTATAATGCTGTCTGATATAAATGTCTATTATAAATGGAGGTAGAGGAGATTATTTTAGACACTTACCCCAAAGCGGAGAGTTAATAAGCAATTGTTAAGCAAGATGGTAAATACTATAATTGAGGAGTGTATAAAGAGAAAGATTCAGGTGGTGCCTGTGGCTTAGTGAGTAGGGCACTGGCCCCCTATACCGAGGGTGGCATGTTTGAACCTGGCCCCAGCCAAACTGCAACAAAAAAATAGCTGGGTGTTGTGGTGGGCACCTGTAGTCCCAGCTACTCGAGAGGCTGAGTCAAGAGAATTGCCTAAGCCCGAGAGCTGGAGGTTGCTGTGAGCTGTGACATCACGGCACTTAACGGAGAGCAACAATGTGAGACTCTCTCTAAAAAAAAAAAAAAAGAGAATAAAAGAGAGATAGATTCTAGCTACTGTTCCTGGTAGCCACAAAGAGTTCACATTGAAGGCTTCACAGAGTAGCTAGGTACAAGTAACAGAAAATCCAACATTAGTGGCTTAAACAAATAGGATATATTTAAATAAGGTAGGCAGTTGCTGTTGTTGGTTTAATAGTTTATTGATGTTTATGATTCTCTTGGCCTTTCCTTCATGGTTCCAAAATGGTTGCTTAAGCTGCAGCCACCACATCTGCATTGAAGGCAAAAATACGAAAATTATATACCTGGGTGGTGCCTGTGGCTCAGTGAGTAGGGCTTTTGCCACAACACTATGGCGATTTTTTTGTTGCAGTTTGGCTGGGGCTGGGTTTGAACCCACCACCCTCGGTATACGGGGCCAGTGCTCTACCCACTGAGCCACAGGCACCGCCCTGTGCTACTACTTCTTGGGTCTCTGTAGTTTAGTAAGGAATCTCTCTCAATGCATTTAAGATATTTTGGGAGGCAAGATGGCTGACTGGAGCCAGCTTTCCACAAAGGCTACCATTGAAAAGGAGAGTTAAAGGACAGAAGTGTAGCAAGTAAGCTGATGGTTTGGAGCTGAACCAATAGAGAAGGTTGAAGAATGCACATCAACCCTGCTGAGGTGAGCTGCAACCCCAAGGATGAAAACAAAAGGCACAAAAATCCATTGCCAAGTGGATGAGAATCCCCTCCCCCAAGAGAAGGGCTCACAGTATACTTTCTACAAACAAGTGAGCAGAGTTCAAATGTCCTCCCGTGGGAGAGACCCTCTAAAAACCAGACCTCCTTCCCCTACTAGGGCGCCATGGCACTCTCCTGCCAGGCATAAAACTGTATAAAACTGTATAGATTCTCTACCTGCTATTCTGAACTCCCAGCACTCCCCTCCACTCTCACCCCGAGGTCTGGAAGCCTGTCCCCCATGGAGTCCAGATTCTTGGGCATTTTCTCGAGAGGTGTGGACAGGGCGTGGGCTGTTGTAGGTCTGTGCTGATTCTGTGGCACAGGAGTAAGGAGAAAATGGTGACTGAAGGAATCCTATGGAAAAGGGAGAGGAGGTGCCCCATGGCACAGAGCAGTAGTGGCAGCAGCGGGAACAATAGGGCTCACACCCCTGGGGATATTTTGGAAGGACACTCCCTGTCTCTCTGGGCAACCAGAGAAAGCTGGGCATCTTCCCCAGTGGCAGACACTGGAGGAATAGATCTGGGACTATAACGCAGACCCCATGAGCAAAGGGCATGCCTGATGCAGTACTGGCCTGGGTGGAGCATGGCAGGACAGAGAATTGAAGATGTGTGCACAGAGACGGCATACTTCCAGGGTGGGGCTGAGCCAGAGGACTGCTTTAGTGAGCCTAAGAAACACCCAGCCCTCAGGGGATCATAGCTGAGACAAATGCAGGTGGGCTGACTGGAACTCCGAGCTGAGTGTGAGCTCTAACCACATCTGCCCCCAACACTGACTGCAGAGGAAACAGAAACACTAGCTCTGGGCAGTGGTACAGATGGGGGCTGAGTCACAGTTTCTGTTAACTCAAACAACGCCTGGTCTGCAGGGGAATATAGCCAGGAAAAAATCACAAATTCTGCTCAAATATAAGTGTCAGCAATATCAATCAGGGACAGGGCTGGAACTGAGTGAACTACCCAGCTTCTATTAACCACCCAAGGTTGTTAGGCCTCAGCTTCCCCTGCCGGATAGTGGCAGAGTGTGGAGGCCTGGCTGAGGAGACATAAGATCTCTCTGTGACTCTGGCAGGCTCAAACCCCTAGAACATCTGCTCATTGGAGGGAATTGGGTCATAGCCCTGCAGGGTTACCAGTGACTGGCTGTGACAGAGGTGCAAGGTGGGGAAGGAGGCATCAACCTTCCCAGACTAATTCATTTGCTGCAGGGTCCTTTTGACTCCATGGAGCACCAGAACGAGTCATACTCGAGCTGCCAGCAAACCCCTGCTTTATAGTTGCCAGAGATCTTTTGAACTCCTTCACTTGAGACCAGGTGCTGACTGGGACAATTGATTTGGATCTCTCAGACCAATCACCCAAGGACTATCTGAAGTGGTACCCTGAGTGTGTGGTTGTGGCAAGGTTTGATTTTCCTTTTCTAGTTGTTGCCTGTGGGGGGCAGGGTGACTTAATTGCTGTTATTTCTCTATAGCTGAGACTTCAACCCAGAGAAACTAATTCACTAGGGTAGGACAGAGACCAGTTGAAAACAAGACAGAGCCACTTAGCCCCACCACATGAAGTAAGCTCCCAGTGTCTCAGGCCATAGCACTGTATGGGTCCCTTGCAAAGCTCTAGGGGAAAAGGTACAGACACCAGTCATAGCTCTTGGGCAAAAGGCTGATTAATCACTACTCCAGGAGCCCCCCAACCCAACTTCACCTTATCTGCTCATCTAGCCCAATGGTGTAAAATAATCATGGGGCAGAATCAGCGGAAGAACTCTGGTAACATGAATAACCAGAGTAGATCAACTCCCCCAAGGAATGATATGGTGGAAACAACAGAAGATCCATTCATAGACAAATGGCTGAGATGTCAGAAATCAAATTCAGAGTTTGGAATGCAAATAAGATTAATAGAATGGAGGTAAAATTGGAATTAGAAATTCAAGGAGCAATTCAAAAGTTGTCTCAAGAATTCAATGAATTCAAAGACAAAATCACCAAAGATTTTGACACACTAAGACAAGAATTTGCAGCCCTCAAAGATCTGAGAAATAGGCTCAGTGCCTGTGGCTCAAGTAGCTAAGGTGCCAGCCATATACACCTAAGGTGGTGGGTTCGAATCCAGC
>NW_003852442.1:9946087-10134780 GCF_000181295.1 Otolemur garnettii
AAAAAAAAAAAAAAAAGATCTGAAAATACTGTAGAATCCCTCAGTAATAGAATGGAGCAAGCAGAAGAAAGGATTTCTGACATTGAAGACAAAACTTTTGAATGTTCCCAAGTGCTCAAAGAGTAAGAGAAATGGAGAGCAAAAATGGTTCATTCTCTCAGAGAGCTTTGGGATAATTCAAAAGAAACTAATATTTGCCTTATAGGAATTCCTGAAGGTGACAAAGTTGCTTCACAAAGCACAAAGGCCCTTCTTCATGAGATTATGAAGGAGAACTTTCCAGACATGCCAAGAGATTCTGAAATTCAGATAGCAGACAGTTTCAGAACCCCACCACAACTCAACCCAAATAAGACAACACCCAGACACATCATAATTAACTTCACTGAAGTTAATATGAAGGAGGAAATTCTGAAAGCAGCCAGACATAAGAAAACCATAACCTATAAGAGGAAGAATATTAGAATAACTGCAGATCTCTCTGCTGAAACCTTTTAAGCTAGGAGAGGATGGTCATTGACTTTTAATCTTCTAAAACAAAATAACTTTCAACCCAGGATCCTGTATCCAGCATTTAAGATATTTTTTTCTTTGTCTTTAATTTTCAAAAGTTTAACTATAATGTGTGTTGGTATAGCTTTCTTTAGGTTTGTCCTGTTTGGGGTTTGCTCAGCCACAACACCAGGCTAATTTTTTTATTTTTAGTAAAGACAGGGTCTTGCTCTTCCTCAGGCTAGTCTTGAACTGCTGAGCTCAGGCAGTTCATCTACCTTGACCTCCCAAAGTGCTAGGATAACAGGGGTGAGCCATTGTGCTCAGCCTTCAAATCTTCTTTTATTTAGGCCTATTTGCATATGCTGTTTCTCATAAACAATGTTTTTTGATTAAAATACAGATGAAGACTTGAAAGAATTTTAAGGTAATGGGGAGCCAATGACAGTTTTACAGCAAAAGGGGATATCCAGATTGAAGGTCATAACATCTTAGTTTACACTAAACTTGGTATTTCAAAAATAATTACTTAATATTCCTGCTGCAGTACATTCAAATCCTTTTATCCTAGGAGGGTAATTTGGTGGTGAGAGCTAGTTAGAAGGTGGCCTCATGGAGTTTCTGTGAATAAGGAAAAGGATACTCACCTGGCTTGAGATGTTTACTTCTTTCTGATTTGAGTCAGAGAACTTGGCTCCTTTGGGAATGCCAGGCTTATAGAAGTCACTTTCCCGGGATCTTGCATGTCTGACATGGCTGGCTCTGATTAAAGAAACAAAGAGTTACATACTCTTAGGTTGGGGTGGTGACATTAGATACAACCTGTCTTTCTGCTTACAGGGCCCTTTGAGGATCAGGTGGAGGGGCCCTTCTTTGTCCAAGAGGGCATCATTGTGGCACAGTCAGCTTGCTAATCACTGATCAAACTCATGTTACAATTGAAGGAAATTAGACAGTAATTGGCTCAGTGAGCAGGGTGCCAGCCCCTACTGAGGGTGGCAGGTTCAAACCCAGCCCCAGCCAAACCGCAACAAAAAATAGCCAGGTGTTGTGGTGGGTGCCTGTAGTCCCAGCTACTTGGAAGGCTGAGGTAAAAGAATCGCCTAAGCCTAAGAGCTGGAGGTTGCTGTGAGCTCTGATGCCATGGCGTGCTACTGAGGGTGACAAAATGAGACTCTGTCTCTAAAAACAAACAAACAAACAAGTTAGATGGTAATCATACTTATTAACTATGATTTATGAGGACACTGAAAATTAGTACAAGAAATTTTTAAATACCTACTTGAGTTCACTGGAAATCAGTGTATGGAAAATTATTTGTGGACATCAAATCTTTTGCCTAATCTCATTTTAATAAGAGAAATGGAAAATAGAAAACATTTTCTGTCTTCATATTTACAGCTATGATTTTTGGGATTTTGCAAATAGTTAAAGTACATGTATAGGGTTTTGGAAACTGTTCACTTCTCCTGGAGCTAGTTTAGAGAACAGTTCACCCAAAATATTCAAATGTATTTGAGGTATGTTTTAAGCTTTTTAAATATTTGAGCATCGGCTTGGTGCCTGTGGCTCAAGTGGCTAAGGCGCCAGCCACATACACCTAAAGTGGTGGGTTCGAATCCAGCCCGGGCCCACCAAACAATAATGACAGCTGCAACCAAAAAAAATAGCCAGGCGTTGTGGCCGGCGCCTGTGGTCCCAGCTACTTGGGAGGCTGAGGCAGGAGACTCGCTTGAGCCCAGGAGTTGGAGGTTGCTGTGAGCTGTGATGCCACAGCACTCCAACCCAGGAGGACAGCTTGAGGCTCTGTCTCAAAAAAAAAAAAATTTTGAGCATTTACTAGCTTAATGATCAGAACATCTGAAGTTCAAATCCTTTTTGCATGAATTTGTGCATGCTAAAATAAAAAAATATTAAAACTAAAACAACTTAAAGTAAAACACAATTTAAGTCATAAGCATTACAAAGATTATTAAATTATGATAAAATAAACTGTAAGAAATCAGGTTGAAATTAAATTAGGAAGAAAGAGACTTTAGATAATTTAATTCCAAACTTCTTAAAATGTTCAAACTTTGTCAATACAGAAAAGATAGCCATAAAAATAAAAAAATGACTACAAAGAAGGTAATGCTGTAAGTCTGATTTAAAACAATTAATTAGCAAGTCAAAATCAAGTTAGAAGTATCTTGGGAGTATGATAAAATCTTCCTAATTTTCCCAAAAAGAATATGATAGCGCAGTAGGAGCCAAAAGCATTCAAAAAGTAAATTGTTTTTGGTGAATTGATAGAGATCCACATTTTGAAGAATGTAGAGTTTTGCTCTTGGAATAAGTATTAAGGTGGCTCTTGTCAAAGTGTCTTCATGGAAGAAGCTGATGTCATAGGCCTGGTAGACTGAGGCATCACCACACTTTATCTCTTCTAGGTTTCCAGGGCAGCTTTTGCCACCCCCCATTATGAAGCACAACTATAATTTCTCTTGATTTAGCTTGCTGTTATAACAATCCTTTGACATCCTACAGAATGATAGATGGACTGATGACCTTGTAAGTCTTCCAGTATGTCAGAAGCACTCAAGACAGCAGAGAGCAGACAGCAGACAAAGCCCCAAGCAAAAGACTTTCAAGTAAAATTCATCATACATTTTACAGAAAATGTACAAAATCTGGAGTCATAAGATGTAGGTTCAGGATCAAGCTCTACTGGTGATTTCCTGCATAACCATGGACTTATCATTTCTAAATTTTAGTGACTTCATGCACAGAAGAGGATTGGGTGAATTTAAATAAGACACATTGCAGGGAGAATGGGGACCAAAGACTCCATTCTTGGCAAAGGAAAGCAGCTCCAGAAAAAGAGGAAAATTAAAAAGTAAGCTGAGTTGGAACAAAGAAAAGTCAGCTAGTTTACATTTAAGCTAGCCATTGCTAGCAAACTTTCTGACTTTTCTGAAATTCTAGCCTGTTGGGAATACAGCTTGCAAACACCCCTGCTGGGTCTATGACTACTCTGAGGAAAAACGGTCATAGAAGAGGCTATGACAAGACCTAGAAAGATACATTAATTGGGTCATCTCCTGCCTAGCAAACAGGCAGTTTCCCATTGTGGAGACTTGCATTTGCCTGGGGCAGAGATCAAGGGAGTAGCTTGAGCCCTGAGATATGGGCAGAAGAGCTTATATCCCTTATCACAGAGGCAGATCCTCTGTGGTGGTGATGGGAGGAAAATGTGTCCCTTCCACCAATTCCTCAGAGAAGATTCATGCTGGTGGCATTTTACTCTACAGGGAAATAGTGGAGTTTAACACCTTCCTAGAAATCTGTGTGTGTGATCTCAAGGGGAAGGCTCTCCCAATACAAGGCTCAGATTTCAGATTTCTCAGGGCTGCCCTTAAGGTTAATAATAACAATAGGAGCTTATATGCTCAATCAGAGAAATGGCTGTATTTTTGTTCCCTCCCTCATCTTACCCTCTGGGCAAATAGATTTCAATAAAAGCAGAGTGGAGCAAACACTCGGTGCCACTGCTGGAATCCTACAAATGGGCAATGGACCCCTGAGCTCCCACTTTTAATTCTACTCTTTCCTTTTTTTTTTTTTTTGCAATTTTTGGCCGGGGCTGGGTTTGAACCCACCACCTTGGGCATATGGGGCTGGCGCCCTACTCCTTTGAGCCACAGGTGCCACCCCTCATGTCTCTTTCTTTACCCTGGTTTCTAACTCTGTATTTCTTCAGTGTACTGCCACCAGTTCCACAGCTCCTGGTGGACCCTGCCCCTAGGGCAGGACCCCAACATTTGGCACCCAATGACATTTGGCACCTAAGTGGAAAGTGACAACACACGAAAGCTCTTTTTTTAAAATATAAAGTATGAATTAATCAGGGAAGAGAATGAGTTAAGTGCATACTCATCTTACCCTTTCTTTGGATAAACAGCATTCTCTCCCGTCATCCTATAAAGTGCAAACTTGAAGTCAGTTACACCTTGATTTTCTATGGTAAAGGTGACGCTTTTACGAGTGCCACAGATCAAAGCCCCGAAGTTGATGATGGAGGAGGGGCTGATGGTATACTTGGAGTACACCGCATTCACAGAAATCTTAATTGGGATGCTGGCAATGATCTCACCTCCTTCTACCGCACTGGGCTCAATAATCTAGAAAGGGAAAAAGAGGAAGATGTCAGCCGCCAGTATACCTATGAAATTCCTATGATTACTACCTGTTTTCATCATTGACTAGAAGCCCAGTTCTTGATTTTACTGTCTTTGTATTATTGCATCAAAAATAATAACAGCAAACACTAACACAGAGCTTATGTCCCCAGCAAGGGTCAACATGGATCAACTTTTCCTCCTGTTTTCAGTTTCTTACTCATCTCTTGCACTGATGACTGAACTCGGCTTCCTTGCTGATGCTCCCCAAAGACTTGGGAGTACATTTCCTCTCTGTCTCTATTTCTGATTATTCTGCATACCTCCCACCTGACCTACCCACGCCTGCTAGTTGGCCAGTTGGGATCCAAACCTGATATTCTATCTTCCATGTGCCCCACCCTGAGCATGGATTAGATCATGAACCCTTATTTTCATCAGGAGGCTCATGATCCTGCTATCAAGTCAGCCTTTCCCTTTGATCTCTCTTACCTGACAGCGCAGAATGGGCTGGTACTCGATCTTCATTTCCTTTCTTGCACGAAAGAATACTTGGACAACTGTAGGTTTATCTGCTGTGGTCAGTGAACCCTTTTTGGGTTGGACTGAGATCATGGAATTTACATTGGTTACTGAAATCCCTACAGAGTCCACAGAAAAGCTGAAAGATAACAATAAAAAGTCAGTTTGAGTCTTTATCCAGGCAACCAAGATGCTAGTGAGGAGGATTGTTGATCGCCCGCCATGTCTCCTGCCCTGGTTAACCATTATGCCCTGCAGTATTCACTGTACTTTTTTCTCTGTGACCTGCTCTTCTTAGCCAGGAGTGATTGGGCCAGGGATTGATGGTTCAAGCACAGAGAGCCATCCATCCTCTATGCTACTGATTTGCAACCCGTGTGCCATGAAAAATTTTAAAGATCATTTGTTAAATTATTTTTGAAAAGTTCAAAGCACAGTAAGTAAATCTTTTTCTTACGCTTTTTGTTTTATCAACATAATTTAAGTGTACCATGGAAGTTTAACTATAGGTTCAAGTGTGCAGTGAAATAAAAGAGGTTGAAAGATACTGATCTATCCTATGGTCAAGAAGGGCCCTCAAAGGAGATCTGTGTCCAACAGGGACACCTGATACTGAAAAAGGAACAACTGAAAACTCTCTCTCTGTCTCTCTCTGCCTATGACTGGGTACAGTGCACAGAGGGAAAAGTGACACAGAAACCAGGGGAGCTCAGGAGAGAAAGTGGCATGTAGAACAGGAGACACACAGCAGAGGTGTGAGGAAAGGGAGTCCATGGCCCGTCAGGGTAGAGCGAGAACCACAGAGAGAAGCTGCCTCACCAGACTGGGGCCAGCATAGTTGCAAGGAACGTGAGCAGAGGCGAGACACCTCAAGTTGCTCTGGGGGCCTGAATGTCACCCCCATGCTCCAGGAGACCAGGGGCTTGATCGCTTGCATGCCCGTGTTTCCTCATGTCCTGGCACATTCTTTTGGTGAGCACCAGATCACCTGTTCTAACCTGAGGGGGACACCATTCTATGCAAGTTAAAAGAGCAGGGCTAATGTCCCTATCATAACTTAAAATGAAACTCATAACAGGCAAGATTCCATTTAGCACTAATTCCAAAGTGACAGTGGTCTTTTTTCTGGGTTTGCTTGGTGTTTATCGATACTCATTTATTTTGATTTACAGTTTCATTGCTTCTAACTGTTGGTAATATTGAGGTGGGATCTCTTCAATTTTGGCTTTCTTTTCTTTTCTTTTTTTAAAGAGATGAGGTCTTACTATGTTGGTCAGGCGGACTCGAACCCTTGGCCTTAAGCTATCCTCCCACCGCAGTCTCTCCAGTAGCTGGGACTACAGGTGTGCATTATCATAGAATAAAGAAAACACAGGATTTCTTCCAGGTCTGCAGGGGAGAAATTCTGTTGATGGCTGTGAATTCTTCTGGGGGAAGGATGACTTTTCATAGAGGTCAACTGGGCCTGAGTGCTGGTGGAGTCTGAGTGCTGGCAGAAATGCAGGGGACCACGTGGCCTTGTCTGAGGGATCTCACTACCCTTTCCCCTCTGAGGGGCCTCCCAGATTCCGTGTTTCATTTTTAATCTCAAGGGATGAGCACCAGCCAGAGCTATGTGTAGTATTCTGCTAAGCCATTACTAAGATTCTATAATAGAGTGGTTCTTAAGATTTAAAAAAAAAAAAAAAAAAGGAAAACCCTTTCTTCACATGAAATCTTTTGTGGAAGAACATCCTGTAAAGCAGATAAGAGCTGGCAGCTGGTGGGACAGCTGGAGGCAAGTCCCCCATCTCTAGTCTCTCTTCCCAGGCCCTGGGACTGCTCTCACCTCTGGATCTCACCTCCCCTGCCATTCTATCCTTCCTCTACCCTGACACCTGTGGCTCCAGGTGCATCCTGAGGGCCCTGAGAGGTCCCCAGGAAGCTGCAGAGTTGGGAAATCTTAGCACCTGGAATTCCATTTATCTGAAGCCACGGGAGGCCAAAAGCAGAGATGGCTCTTATGATTTCCTTGATTGATTTTTTTAAAAGCATTTCCCAGACTGCTGCCTGAGTGGGTGGGATGGGGGTTACCTGTATAAGATCTCGTATTTGCCTCGGTTCTTGAGTTGCAGTGGCTGCTTCACCTCCTCCATGACCCTCACGATCCCAAAGTCCAGGCCCCCTTCAGCTCCTGCAGGGGCCAGGTCAGTGGGGAGGGGTAAGTGCGCATGGGAGTGAGAAGCAGAGAGGTCCCTGCTGAAAACTCATGTAGAAAACCCCTGGTGATAAGCTCAGGGGATTTGTTTCTTGGAAACACTGTGGCTAGATGTCACTCTTGTCACCCCTCTGGACCTCACGCCAGGAGCCTTGTCCTTCAGTGTCTGGCACTGGCTGCACCCTCCAGTATTTAAAAACAATTGTATGAAGTGTATAATTTACACAGTTGGGCTATTATACACAAATGTGTATTGCTTTACTTAGCATTATAGGCAACCCTGGGTTACAAACGAGATGGGTTTGTTCTTAAGTGAAATTTGTATGTAAATTGGAACAGGTACATTTACCTATTACCTTAATAACCTCTGTTGGTAAGTGTAAGTTGTACATAAGTCGGATTGCCGGTGTATCATAAACATTTCCCCAAATGATTAAAAACTCCTCATAAATGTGACAGTAGTGGCTGTATAATATTCCATGATATGGAAGGTCTATAATCTATAATATTATTCCCAAAGTAGTATTATTTCATTACTGGTAGACATTTAGGTTATTTCCAATTTTCTGTTATTTTAACTAATGTTGCCATAGCAGATCTTTGAGCATGTGACCAGCAAGAGCTGAGCTAACTCGTGAGTCCTGCTGAGGAGGAGATCCATGGGGGAGAGGTTGATGGGGGGCTGCATGCCAGGGGCAGCTTAAACTCCTTGGGTATTAGGGCAAGTGCGGTAGATAGAACAGCTGTGCCCCCCACTGCAGCCATCCTATTCCCCAGAACATGTGAATACGCTACCTTCCATGGCAAAGGGGAATTAAAGTAGCAGATGGAATTAATCAACTGACCTTAAAATAGAGAGATTACTTTGGATTATCTTCATGGGCCTAATAAAATCACAAGGGTCCTTAACAGAAGAAGAGGAAGGCAGAAGGGGGAAAACCAGAGATGTCAGCAGAGGAGGACTTGGCCTGACCTTGCTGGCTCTGACGGTGAAGGAAGGGGATTGTGACCGAGGAAGGCTTGGGCAGCCTCGGGAAGCTGGGGAAGGCAACGGATTCTCCCCTAGAACTTCCAGAAAGGAACACAACCCTGCTAACATCCCGATTTTAGAACTCTTGAGAGAATAATGTGTGCTGTTTTCAGCTAGAAAGTGTGTGGCAATTTGTTATGGCAGCGATAGGAGACACACACAGACAGGCCTTTACTATCAAGCTACCGCTCAGGAAAGACTTCCTCACACTTTATATTTATGGCCGCCCCCTTGCTGACCCTAGCTGGAGGCATTTGGGTTTGTAGTGGTGTTGCTAATATTACTCTGGGACTCACGTTACTATTGTCCTGGAATTGTCCCCTCCCCCTCCCAACCACCACAAAACTGACAACACACTAGCTTTTCTCTACACAGAAATACACTACATAAAAAGACACAACTCTAAACACCCTTTCCTTGAAGGGCTCCACAGACCTTTGGGGAAGGTGATGTCCAAGGCAATGTCGTAGGACTCTGCAAAGACTGGGATGTTTTCAATCTGAACAATACCAACAAGATTTTCTGCATCTAAAACCTGTCAGGGTGAGAGAAATTCTTCAGTTAAAGCAAGATCCATGAGGTGTGTGGGGCCTGCAGTTGGTATAATAAAAGGAACATGGTAGGGGGTGTTTTCGAAATGTATTTAGCTGTAGGTCTTTTATTTTTGACATGGATTTGGCAGGATTAGTGGTTCTCCTAACACTTTGGGGGGAATGCTGGTGTAGACAACACAGGAATAGGGGTAAGGGGTTGTGTTTTTTATTTTGTCCTTTTTATTGGGTTTAAATTAATTGCATGATTATTGCTACCTTGCCATCAGGCCATCAGTAGGCACTGCAAAAAAGGGTTTTTATTTTTGAACTTTTAAATCAAATGAACCCAAAGAGTATTAATCTGGCATTTGAAATGGAAAGGCTTTATACTCAAGTCATCCTTACTCTACTTGTTTCATAAATCTGAAATGTTCTATTTTTTTGTTTGTGACTCAACCTGGGGCAAAGTGCTAGATTTTTCATATGAAGTGTTTACTGTTTGCAAAGTCAAATATTTTATTTATGTGGACAATGAGTGTTTCTGCTAAGGTCCCCAGCTCAAGTTGCTTACTGACCCTTCAGTGAGCTATCATGCTTATGGGTGGTCCCTTCCTTGTTGTCCTGAAGTACCTAGGATGGGTGCAGCTATTGGCCCACCCCTATTGACTCTTGGGACCAACCAGGAGGTGATGGAGGGTCTGTTTGTCAAGAGAAAGAGCTGGTGGGCAGTGGGCTCAGCTGTCCTGGGTTTGCATGGAGCCTAATGCCTGCCTGCTGAGGCCCCCAGTGGAAAAGCCATGTCACCAATTCCCCATTACTTGTGCTTTGGGTGTGAAGAGGAAATCCATGGCTGTCACCAAACTCAAGCTTTAATTCAGAATTTCTATCTTGTCTTTAGTCTGACTTTGACAATGACAAACTGGACGGACTTGAGTTTTACCTGGCTGCTCAGCCTCTGACAGAGATGACAAGAAGGGCCGAGTGGATTTAGGCATCTCCCTTTCTTCCTGGTAGATGCCAAGTACCCAGAGCATTCTATTTCCTTTGCTTCCCCACTGGGGGTAGGGAAGATTACTTTTTATAATTGAGAAAAATAGGAGGGACAATTTAAGAGGCACACAAATAAAATAAAGTAAGTTCACTGGGATGCTTTCCAAAGGGAGCAGAGAGTAAAGCATTTCCTCCTGTGGGTGCTAAAGGAAGGCGAGGGCTGCCTGGAAAGTATCCAGCCGTGTAACATAAAAGGTAAAACTGACAATGGCTGGATGCTTCATGGACAGCTCTCATGTAATGTGAGGAAGAGAAGCAATAGTTCACCTTTGGGGGGCTTCAAGGGGACACTCTCTACTTTGTGGCTGGGACACAGAGAGGCCCCTACAGTTGTTCATGGCACCGGGAAATTAGCCACAAGCAATATGGCCTTTATGGAGCTTGTAGTCGTGTGCATAGCAAGATATTAGGGGTTGGAGACATCAAATGGGGATCAGATGGGAGCAGGGCAACCAGGAGAGCTGGTGGCATGTGTGTGTGAGAACCCACAGAGTTTGGTAACTAAGTCTGTGGCTGTGTGAAGCCTCACCTCTAGCCGAATGGCCTTCTTGATGTTGATAGGTTTGGAGGGCTGGAAGTGCACGTGCAGGCCATACTCAGACTTGGGGAGGATGGTGCCCTGCATCGTGGACGTGGTAAAGTCATCGCCCAGGTGCTCCAAGGAGGAGATCCGCCAGGTCACAGGCAGGGGCGTGACATTGCGCAGAAAAACTACTTTGGTTTCCTTTCTGTGGAGACAGAAGAAAATTTAAAATTTCTTTCTTTCTGTCTGTTATTAAATCATAGCTGTGTACATAAATGCAATCATGGGGTATAATGTGCTGGTTTTATATACAATTTGAAATATTTTCATCAAACAGGTTAACATAGTCTTCACGGCATTTTCTTAGTTATTGTATTAAGACATTTATAGTCTACATTTAGTAAATTTCACATGTACCCTTGTAAGATGCACCGTAGGTGTGGTCCCACCAATTACCCTCCCTCCACCCATCCTCCCCCTCCCCTCCCTTCCCTCCCCTCCCCTCCCTTCCCTCTCCCCTTTCCCCATATTCTTGGGCTATAATTGGGTTATAGCTTTCATATAAAAGCTATAAATTGGTTTCATAGTAGGGCTGAGTACATTGGATACTTTTTCTTCCATTGTTGAGATACTTTGCTAAGAAGAATATGTTCCAGTCCATCCATGTAAACATGAAAGAGGTAAAGTCTCCATCTTTTTTTAAGGCTGCATAATATTCCATGGTATACATATACCACAATTTGAAAATGAAAATTTCTTTTCAAATTCTGTAGTTTCAGATTTAAAATCACAATGTCTCTTTTTTTGTCTGGATATTAAAAAACATTTTTTTTTTTTGAGACAGAGTCTTGTTCTGTCACCTATGCTATAGTACAGTGGGGTCATCACAGCCCACTGCGACCTCAAATTTTTGGTTTCAAATGACTCTCCTGCCTCGGTCTCCCAGGTAGCTGTGACTACCAGCACATACCACCACACCTGGCTAATTTTTTTTCTGTTTTTTGTAGAGATGGGGTCTTGCTCTTTCAGGATGGTCTCAAATTCCTGGCCTCAAGTAATCCTCCTGCTTCAGCCTCACAAAATACTGGGATTATAGGTATAAACATTTCTTAACTCCTCTTCTCTGCTTGTTTTATTTAGGTCTCTTAGCTTATAGGGCTCAGATAGTTCTTTTGCTTTTTAACGTTTTCATATACAAGTTAGCCCAAATTATCCCAAATTAAATGTCATAACTTTAAACTTACAGAAAAGTTGTAAGGATTCCTGCTTATCCTTTATCCAGATTCACTAATTTTTACATTTTTCCCTCTTGGCTTTGTGTTCACATTTTCTCTCTTTCTCTCTCACACACACATATCCATATTTTTTTTCAAGTCCATTTGAAATTAAATTGGAGATTTAATGCTCCTTTATCTTTAAATACTTAAATGCATATTTCCCAACAAGAACACTTATTAAACTAAGGGGTTTTAACATTGATACAACCCCTATTACCTAATCCACAATCCATATTCTAATTTCACTTTGGTTTACAAACCTAATTTCATTTTGGTTTGTAAAGTGCTTCTTTTTTTTTTTTGAGACAGAGTCTTACTTTCTTGCCCTCAGTAAAGTGCTATGGTGTCATAGCTCACTGCAACCTCAAACTCTTGGGTTCAAGCAATCCTCTTGCCTCAGCCTCCCAAGTAGCTGGAACTACAGGCACCTGCCACAACACCCAACTATTTTTAGAGAGCACCACAACACCCAGCTATTTTTAGAGAGGAGGTCTTGCTCTGGCTCAGGCTGGTCTCGAACTGGTGAGCCCAGGCAATCCAGCCGCCCTGGCCTCCCAAGTGCTGGGATTATAGGCATGAGCCACTGTGCCTGGCCTTCTTAATTTGGGTTTGCCTAACGCTTTTTTCATGGTTAGATGTAGGCTATGTATTTTGGCAGGAGTACTCCAGAACTGCCAGTGTGTCCTCCCTAGAGTATCATATCAGGAGCCCTGTGATGTCAGCATGGCCCATTATTAGTAATGTTACATTTGGTGACTTGGTTAAGGGGATGCTCACCAGGTTTCTCCATTGTGGATTTGTTTTTTCTTTATAAATAATAACTTGTGGGGACATACTTTGTGATTATATAAATATTCCATTCCTGGTCAAACTTTGATCTACTAGTTTTAGCACCTAATGATTATTACTTAACTCCGTTAATCTTTCCATATTTATTAGTTGGGATTCTATTGTCAGGAAGAGCATTCCATTCTTGTATTTATTTACTCATTTATTTATTTCTGTCAGTATGACTCACAGACTCTTGCCTTATTCAACACGTTATAATAATCCATTACTATCATTATTTATTTTGACATTCAAATTGCTACACATTGTGCTATATTATGATTCTTTAAGTTCTTCTTTACTTTCTGGTGCAATAGAAGTTTTCCAGCTCATCTGGAACTTCTCGTACTTTTTCTGCCTGAACCCTGAGAAAAGCCTTTCACCTCAGAGCCTTGTTTCTATTTAATGGAGAATGATATTTAGAAATCAAGATGTGGATGTTGATATGTTCATTGCTCCTGGTGTTTCCAACCCCACTCAACTGAGAGAACTAGGAAGTGTGTGTGTGTATCTGATTATTAAAAATCATGACTTCACACTGATGCCTACAATTTTAATTCAATATCACAAGATAAATTGAAATCTCCCTTTCCATATTTCTAACTCCCTTGTCCAACACTGAGTAACTTGGCCATAATTTAATTACACTGTGGTCAGAAAACATACATGTAAGATTTTGATCAATTGAAATTTAGTAAGATGTGTTCTGGCTCAGCACTCTATTAGGAATGTTCCATGTACATTTGAAATAAACATGCATTCTACAGTTAGATGCAGCGTTATTTAAATTTTAATTAGGTCAAGGTAGTTTATAGTGTTGTTCAGATCCTCTTATTCATACTGAGTTTTTGGACTACTTGTTTCAGCAATTATTCAGAAATGGTATTAATATTTCTAATCATGATTATAGATTTATCTATTTGTCTCATTAGTGTCATTGGGTTTTTCTTCATGTATTTTGAAGCTTTGTTATTCAGCACATGTATATTTATGATAATTATGTCTTCCTTATGAATTGATAAAATTCCTTTTGTCATTATAAAATGGGTCCCTTTTTATGTTTGGCAATATTTCTTGTCTTAAAATCTCTTTGGTTTGGCATTTTTCTTTGTCCCATCTCTTTCATTTCTCTCTTTCTTCTTTCCTGACTTTTCCTGGTATAATAAAATACTAATATTCTCTCTTAATTCTTTTATTGTCTTTTTAATTATGCCACTGGGGTGAATGAGCTAAAGCATCTGGTTTATGATCCATTTCTTTCCGGATTCTAGGGAGATGCTCCAAGAAAAACAAAGGAGAACCTGCTCTAATTCCCTTATAAACACGATACTAACAGGATCTGATAGTAAGCGGACTAACAGTATTTTCTAGAATAATCCTTATATTTGGAACGTTAGCTGAGTGTTTCTGATTTAGGATTGCTTATGTAAATAAACTTAGATTCTGGATGGGAATTGACTCCCTGGAAAATGTCACATAAGCTAGGCAACCATCTGGGATATAAAATCTACATGTTTCATAATGAATTCTCTCTTCTAAGAGAAGTGATCTACAAACCTCACTTGGATGATGAGCTATTAATTTTAGCCAGAAGGTACATTCCTGATGTGGAAAGGAAGGACCTGGGGAATCATAAAAGATATTCCAGATACCTTTCTTCTTCACCTGTGCTTTTTGTTTGTGCTCTTGAAATTGCTAGCAAAGCTTGATATACAGTATAGTGTCTTATTTGCATGGATCTGCTTTAGTGATCCAATCCTTTGTATTAGTTCAACTGCTTTGCATTATTTTTATTTTAGTCGTCACTCTAGGGATTACAATATATATCCTTAATTTATCAGCCTACATAGAATTAATATTGTACATTTCATATAAAATATGAAAATATGCAATAGCATTAATTCCTTTTATACTTCATCATCATCACACACCCCTTATAAATTTCACAATATAGTATTAATACTTGTCTTAGTCAATTGTCTTTTAAATAAATCAAGAAAAGAAAAAATGAAGTATTTTATATTTGGTCACATATTTAACATTACCAATGCTCTTTATTACTTCCTATAGTTCTTAATTTCTATCTGATATCATTTTCCTTTAGCCTAAAGGAATATCACTTTAGAATATCTTGTAATCAAGATATGCTGGCAATAAATTGTCTGTTTATACACCTGGTAATGAATTTTCCCTGCGTTTTTGAAGGATATTTTTGTTGATATAGAATTTTGGGTTAACACAGTTGTACCTCAGTATATTCAGTATATTTGTTCCAGCACCCCTCAACATACCCAAATCTGCACATACCCAAGTCTTGTACTTGGCTCTGAGGAACCTACATTTACAAAATTTAGCCCTCTGCATATGTGGGTTTTGTATCTCATGAATACTGCACATCTGTATTTTGCTGAAAAAAGAAATCCATGTACAAGTGGACCCACATTGTTCAAACTATTGAAGGGTCAATAGTTTTCTTTTATCACATTAAAAATGTCATTCCATTGTCATCTAGCTTCCATTGTTACTGGTGAGCAGTCCTAATGTGTCTCATTTTCTCCTGCCTGCTTTCAAGATTTTCTCTTCATCTCTAGTTAAATAGCTCTACTTTGCCTTGGTGTGGTTTTCTTTCTTAGTTATTAACCTTTTATATAAAATAGAGGGATTTGATGTTATTAGCCTAATATGACCCATGAGAAAATGAAAGCTTAGTGAGGTTAATTGAGGTCAGATTTAGTGGCAAAACTTGGGCTATAACTTTATTTATCCAGTGTAGAGTTTGCTAAGCTTCTTGGGATTATAAGTTATATTTTTCACCAAATTTGGGAGAGTTTCATCTACTTTTCCAATATATTTTTTTGCCCCACTCTCTTTCTCTTTTCCTTCCAGGATTCTAATTACAAATATGTTAGACTGCTTAATGTTGTCCCATTGTTTATTGAAGTCCTGCTCATTTTTACCAATATTTTATTTCTATTCTTAGATTGAAGTATTCACATTAAATCTATCTTAAAGTTCATTGGCCTTTTCTAACTGCTACTTCTAATCAGCTGATAAGTTCACTCCATAAAATTTTCATTTCAGGTATTATACTTTTCAAGGCTAAAATAATCACCTAGTACTTTTAAATAGTTTCTATTTCTCTGATAAGATTCTCCATCTTGTCCCTTACCTTGACTATATGTTTCATCTAGACTTAAACATATTTATTATAGCTGGTTCTATGTATAGGATGTCCTTGTGTCTCCTAATTCTCAAAATCTTGGCCATTTTGGGGTCAGTTCCTTTTGATCACCCAACATTATTTTGCCTAAGATGGTTGTTTTACATTATGTAATTAGTTGTTTTTAGGTTTTTATCTGCTTATTTTTCCCACCAGACTTCAAACTCCTGCAATGGTCCCTTCAACACTGTGTGGCCCAGCAGTTGTTCAGTAAATAACCACAGAATAAAATTGCATCAAAGCCAAGTATCCCTGATCTTATGCAGAAAAAGCAACCTGTCCTTTTCACTCCTATCTTGAAGCAGGTGTCCTTACTTGCCCATCTGTCCTATCTACTTGCCTTTCAAAGCTTTGCTGTCAGCCAGCAGCCAAATACTCCTGCTAAGTGTAAACTTTTAAGCTTGTCAGCTGCCTGGCAGATAACTAACTATTATCCATTGACTCAGAAGTACTATCACCAAAACTGTCACTCAGTTTCTGAATATGACCTAATAATCATACTTTTAAAGATGGAGAAACTGAGATAAGCAGCTATAATTACCTGACAATAATATGTTATATTGGTAGAATGAGTATATTTTTAAACATGAAGTAGATGGAGCTGAAATTATTAATCTCAGGTGACTCAAGGCACTGAAACTTAGAAAGATAAATCAATGACCCCAAGTCACAGATTATGGTGGCAAGACTTGTGTGATAACTCAGACCACTTGCTTAATAGCCATTGTTACCACGAATATGGACCTCTTCATGGAGGTAAGAAAAATCACTTCTGGTTACTTTAATTATTATGTAGTTTACTAATCAGTATTTATCAGCAAATGGGACTTGTTGGTGATGACCAAGGAATGCAGGATACACATCATAACAATATTCTCTCCAAGCAGTACCAGAGTTAACATCCTCTATTTAGAAAAATACAATTCCAATAAACATGCATGTTCTAGTTTTTTGGTCTAATGTTTTCTGTTTATACTCTAACTTATAGAGCAAAGACTCCTTTTAATTTTTCTTATTGTAGCCATGATTGCATTTTTTGGCCTCAGATAAAGTTATTATTATTATCTATTTTGTAGAGATGGAGTCTCACTTTATCACCCTTGGTAGAGAATGCTTTGGCATCACAGCTCACAGCAACCTCCAACTCCTGGGCTTAGGTGATTCTCTCACCTCAGCGTCCCGAGTAGCTGGGACTACAGGCACCTGCCATAACGAATGCTTGGCTATTTGTGTTGCAGTTTGGCTGGGGCCGGGTTTAAACCTACCACCCTTGGTATATGGGGCTAGTGCCCTACCCACTGAGACAGGCACCGTCCTAGAGCAAAGACTCTTAACCTTTTAGAGTAATGGACTACTTTGAGAAGCTGAAGAAAGCTAATGCTTCTGAAAAAAATGCAAATATGCATGATGTACTGTGGCAGTTGACCTCAGGGAGGTCCTTGACCCTGTTGAAGTCCATTCACTGAACCCAAGTTAATAATCATTAGGATTATTAACCATCTTGGTTTATACAGGACCAAGAAATTTCTCAGGATGCAGAACTTTGAGTAGTAAAATCAATAAAGTCTAGAGTAAATCAAGATAATTTGGTCACCCTAGAACTAAATGTTCTTTAAGTTTCATTCCAGTTCTGGCATCATCTAGAATGCTGACCTGTGTAGCAAGAGCCGGTCAAAATGTAGTTGTTTGGGTTCCAGCTCTAGCTCTGGGCGGATGCCATGGCAGCTTAATTTGAAGATAGCTGGCTCTGGGTTCTCTTTGATGCAGCAGACAATGCTGTCTTCAAAGATGCCAGCTGCAGTAGGGTAGGCCCATAAGCTTAGGAACTGATGGAAGAATGAAAAGAAAGTACATTTTACACCAAAGATGCCAACGCTTCAAACTTCCCAAGAAAGCATTTCCCTAGGGACTTGTTTCCATGTGACTGTACCTGCTTCTCATTGGGTTTCAGGATCATGTTGATGGGCTCCAGGAAGTAGGTGTTGGCTTTGATATCATTCTGAAAACAGAAGCACACCTCGACCACCATTGGGGAATTATTCAGGATTGTTAGCGTCTCCATGTTGCCTGGGTACAAACATGACTTGTACCTGGGGATGAACAAGAATGAGGCTGTGGTTGTGAGGACTGAATGAGAATCCAGGCTGTGGATGCAGAATGAGGCTGTGACACTCAGTGTGATTCAAAGGGACAGTGTGGCTGCTCTGAGGTGGTGGCATGTTAGCTAAGAACATGAGGTTTCTGGTTGTGCAGATTCACCTCTGAGAATAAATGCTACACTGTGACTTGACTCTGCTATGGCTTGGTCTCTGACCACTGAGATCATGCACCTAAAGCTCTTGGGACAGTTGCCTCAATGAACAGTATTTGTTGTTATTGCAAAGAATTCTGAGAAATATGCAGATCTATCCTTCTATATGCTAATATCCCCGGGAAAGATTATTATTTGATTATTTCACATCTTTCTGAGAGATGACCTCATTCCTCTCTTTCTTCTACATCCTCCTAGGATGTTATTATTTTGAAATGGATTGCCCTTCTTCACTGTCACAAGGTTGTTTCTGTTCTTAGTACTTCAGGGAGAGTTCTGCAAAAGAGAGCACTGTGTGCACTGGAAGATGCAAGTGAACAGAAAAGGAACCATAGGAGAAGGCACAAGAATAAACATGCATATCACAAGAGGTCATAGCACAGGTCAGGAAAGCAGAACCAGTTGGAAAATCTTTGTGGATAAGCTAGGATGGAAGACAGTAGGAGAGAGAATAAGAGAGACCAAATCAGAGTCAGAGAGACAGAGAACTCCCTGTGTGCGTGACTGCCATGGGGCAGTGGGCTTCACTTCTAACCCACATTGCTACCATCCAGCACTGTGCTAATGGTTTCATGTGTGGTCTCCAGTTCAGTCCTCAGACATCTGCGAGGTGGGTGTTGTTATCTTCTCATTTTGTGGATGATGACATTGAGGCTCATCAAGGTTTAAAGAACACATGAATAATATCCAGTTGCATGGGGGACTGTTTTGGATCACTGTAGCTGCCTTCATCCTAGATCAGTGTTGTTTGGCCCCACATCCCAGTTAGTTCCAGTGCTGTCCCACACCCATGCCTCTCTGAGTAGCCATTGCTGCCCTGAATCCTGCCCCAGGCTGCTTTGAACATCATGTCCCTCAACCTGATCCCCATTCTTTCTCTCCAGGCCCTTCTACTGGGCTTTGAAGACACTCTCTGTCATCACCAGACCCTCTTCTCCTTCACATTCTAGTTCAGCATCTTGGGAAGTAAAGTGGAGGTAATAAGGAGATGGAGGACAGAGATGGCTCGTGAGGCAC
The DNA here is from genome assembly GCF_000181295.1 of Otolemur garnettii. Lineage (NCBI taxonomy): Eukaryota > Metazoa > Chordata > Mammalia > Primates > Galagidae > Otolemur > Otolemur garnettii. The sequence goes on from NW_003852442.1 coordinate 9,965,245, forward strand.
AGAAATAAACTGTATCTATGTACACCAGTAAATGCTGGATTGAATGAAGACATGATGGAGACTATGGTTCCAGTTTTTGTCTCTGACCAGAACAATGAGAAATTTGTGTATAACTGAAAAAAACTAGTATCATTAAAAAGTTATGCCCATCAGTCTCAGCTGGGACCCCAATTCTGCCTGATAATCTGTCTCTCTAACATGCTCCATTTTCTATTCCCCCCACCTAAACTGTTTTCATATCTTCTCTCTTTCTCCAATACTTTTAACTTCCTCCACTTCCCTCACTCTGAGGGGAGGCTCGCTCATCACTTGTCATAGAGGAAACAGCCAAAGTTGCATAGGGATCTCCTCACCATTCCAACAAATCTGTAAGCCCACCTTCTCCTGAAACCATCTCACCCCCCTCACCCTGGTATATGGTGATGGCCCCTCCTCATGGCAAAGGCCATCATGCCCACGTCCAGCTGTGCTGTCAGAGGAATATGTCATGGACACCCCTTACCTTCTCCTTAAACTCCACCCTCTTCCTTGGCACACGAACATCCTAAGATCAACTGTATGAAAACGGCCTTCTCTGGACTTCATGCCTTCTTCCATCTCTCTTCACAGCCAAACTCTTCCAAAGAGTTATCTTTACACCCTGTCTCCTTTCCCTCATATCCCACTGAGTCCTTAACTAACTTTGCCTGGGCACAGGACTTTTGCTAAGGCCCCTGGTAACCTTCATGTTGGTGAAGCCTACGGATGTCTGTGCTCCCATCTTTCTTCCCTCTCTGCAGTATTCAACGTAGTGACCACGCCCTCTTCTCATGGCTCTATGACCTTCCCTTTCCTGGTTTCCCCTGATAGCCCTGGCCCTCTTTCTCATCTCCTCCTCTTTGCTGTCTCCTCCTCTTGTGCATGGTAGAGTTCTTCAGGGCTCCATCTTTGGTCCTTCTCTCCTTCCTGAATACTTACATAATATTCTTAAGTGATCTCATCCTTCCCCCAGCTTTTGTTGTCTTAAAGACAGACCTCTACTTTGAAAACCAAAACCATATAGCCTATTCCCCTTATGTGGCTACTTAGAAGTATTTTCCAACAATCTCAAACTTAACATTTCCCAGAGTGAACCCCTGGTGCTACCCTTCTGAAAGCCGGTCTTCTCCCCAGGCTTGCCCATTTGGAAAAATGGCATCCTCTTCATTTGGGTGCTTAGAAAAACTTGGGACACAAAAATCCTTTTCTCTGGATTTGTAGTTTGGGGCTAACTGAGGCTACCTCTACGTACATAGGAACATTACTTGTACTATTCATGAGCTTAACCCACAAGTATGGAATCTGCTTTCAAATGATGGAACACTCACTTATCTCTCGATTTCCCACAAAGCAGTGGCCCGAAGTAAAACCTCTCCATGCTCATAACATACTTCTTAAAGACGAGCTCATTTGCCTTCATGTCCTTCTTCCGCTGAGGGAATACCACTCTGAATATGGGGAGGAAGAGGTGAGAAGAGGCTGCCTGAATGGAAGTTCAATGCTGCCACATGGTGTGTACATGAACCCAACAATCCCTGTACGGCGAAGGGCCCAGGTGTCTGGAGACAGAGTGATTCTTAATTTGAGGACCTCCATTGAGACTTTATCCCAGTTCCCTGCCCTCTTAGCACCTAGAAGAGATAGTACAGTTGGTTTTTTTTGTTTTTTTTTTTTTTTTGGCCAGGGCTGGGTTTGAACCTGCCACCTCTGGTATATGGGGCTGGTGCCCTACTCCTTTGAGCCACAGGTACCACCCAAAAGATAGTACAGTTTTAATTTGAAAAAAAAGATTCCTAGTGGTGTCTTCTGGTGATAGAGCTGGGTGGATTTTTTTGTTTCTAATGCACCTGGCTAGAAAAATTTGGAAGAATCCCCTAAGAAAAACTAGTTCTGGCAGATATTAATCGGATTCTTGTTCTTTGGTCCAGTGTGGCCCTCTGGTGAGAATTATTTTAAAAAGCTCCCGTTGATGGACAAGCTGTAAAAGGTAGCAACCTGCTAGCTTGCTCAGCCAGGTGCCTCTGTGCAGCGGCATGGTGGTGTTCAGTGGCTCAGAAAAAAGCCTTCCGTGGAGATGCACACATATATTCATATTATAGCATACAAGTTGAATATAAGCAATTTCAGTGTGCTTAACAGTTAAATAAGCAAACTGACTTGCCAAAGGAAGACCCCTTTCCTCTCTTTTACACCTATTATTTTCTTCAGCTCAGCTTGGGAATGACTTGTGGAATTCCATCATCTCCATGGCTCAAAGTCAATGTCCCAAACACTGCAGCCTTATAGGAGTGTGTCAGAGATGTTGTCTCAGTTCCACGTTACTGGAGTATTTGGGAGAGAACTAAGACGTATCTGTCAACCTTTTCTTTAAAAGCAAAACATACTTACTTTGGGTCTTGGCAAATGTACGGGTAAGTGCAGACACCTCGACAATAAAGCTGGTAGTGGCGGCGAGTTCCAAGGATCTCAAAGCTGAATGTTTGGTCAAAGTTCCCAAGATCATTGGAGGAGAAGTGCACTCGAAGCGTGACCTCCCCATTGGGTGGCACGATCCAGCGGAAGTGACTCAGCCTGCAAATGACCAGCAGGCTTTTAAAGTGAGGCTGCTCCCTTCTGGCCAAGAGAGGACAAGAGGGTTGCCTGGAGGAGTCCTGTCCTGTTGGGGTTAGGCACAGGGGTCCACCAGGCCCCATAGCAGGGCAGCCTTGTTCCTATCTGGCGCCGGGACAGCCACACCTCAATCTGGGGCTTCAGAATCCCCCCTCTGGGTTGCTCAGAGGCCCACCTGGTGAATTTCTCTTGAGAGTGCTGCCCCCCCAAGGTGTTCTGGTCTATGTCCGACAGTGGGGCCATGTTTCCGGAGGTTCCTGAAGAAAGGCCCTTCCGGTTGCCAGTCAAGCGGCGTTTGTCCTTTTGAGTCTCCCGGGTTTGTTCTGGTTTTTCTTTTACTTTCTGTCTGGTCCCTTTAAGTGAGGGGGCCTGCTCCTCTTGAGCCTTGTTAAAAATCAAAAGGAGGTCTTAAATATTCATCTTACGCGCACACAACCAGAAGACGGAGAAGCCTAGGCCAGAGTGGGGCCCACCCTCCCGTGTTATTGACGGACTCATGTTTTCCTTGGTATCTTGTCAGGGCCAAGCTAACTCCATTTTGTTAAAAACTCCATTTTACAGCCTGGTTGTTTTTCTCAAAGCTACATACATGGGTATTGAGTAACCCAACTTCCTCCCCCTATGCCTGCCCCCTGACCTTGCACAACATCTGCCCAGAGAGATAGCAACCCCTAGACCAATCAGCTTAAGACAGGTACCATCTGGAGCGATAGAAACCCACCCCTAGGCCAATCAGCCTGAGACAAGTACCACTCTGTACTCTGAGCCCCTATCAGAGTATCCCAGCCCCTACCCCTCCCGTCTTCCTTTCTGTACCCCTAAAACCTCCCTCCATCTTAGAGTTGGGGCCTCTCTGCTCTCCTGCTGCGTCAGGGTCAGAGGGCCCAAGCTCGAGCTTCCAATAAACTGCTTCTTGCTGTTTTGCATCGGACTTGGTCTCAGAGTGATTTGTGGGGGATCCCTGAAATTTGGGCACTACAATCTATTCTCAGAGGAGGAGGCCCAAACCCTAGAGAAGGCTCCGAGCTGGCAGGGCTCCTGGTAGGCCCTAGCTCCCTTGGCATCTCCAGACTGGTTACCCCATGTGCTTGTTCTCTGCTTTCCAAAATTTTGTGGGCTTTTTCTATGCACCATCACCTCTCTCCCTTTCTCTTTGTTCTTAGGATTTATACTTTAAAAAAAAAAACCAAACTCACTGTTTTGAGAAGTGGAGATGAACATGTGTTTAATCTGCTGTTAAACTGCTGTTTACTAAGAAGTTCCCATTTTTCTCGGTTATTTTCCTGTTTCCTGATCATTTTCTACTTTTTAATTTACTTGTCACTTCTGTCTTTTTATTTTGGAGAACTTTCAGAGTTGAAGGCCCAGCACAGTAATAACTAGTTTTACTAGTTGTAACCATTTAGCTATATTCATCCATTCTTTCTTCTTTAGACCTACTTGCAGGTAGGCAGCAGACATGACAACGCTTTGCCACTAAATACCTTCATCTCCTCAAAGCAAGAACATTTTCCTGCACTCCCACAAGACTACTATCACACCTAAGAAAATGAATGACAATTCTATATTATCATTCCAGCACTTAGTTGGTATTAAAATTGTCCTATTTATCCCAGGCATGTCTTTCATAGCCATTTCCCCAGGTAAGTGTCTAGTCAAGGTTCCTAGATTGTATTTTGTTACGTTTCTTTAGTATCTTTCAATCTAGACCCTCCTGCCCTTTTCCAATCACGGTGACTTTTTGGAAAAGACTAGATATGTGTCCCTACAGAATATCCCACAGTCTGAATTTTTCTGACCATTCCACAGTGTCATTTAATTTATTCTGTTATTCTCTGTAATTCCTGCAAATCGAAAATTGGGCTTAAAATCTTGGTTAGATTCACAGATGACACTGTGGAATTCATACTCCATCACCACAGGGAATGAAGAACGTTAGGTTGACTCATGTTGGCAAAGACAATGCATGTTCATGCAGCTGGGCTGGTGGTGCCAGGCCCACCCAAGGTGAAGTGCTCTCCCCTGCAGGTCACCTGCCAGCTATGGGAGGGTGTCCTGGCTGGGGTGAGGGGCTTCCTCCCTAACAACCTTTCTCCTAGTATGTTTTTGCATCCACTGATGAACCTTAACCAGTTGCTTAACTAGGGGTAACAAAACAGTGATTTTTCTAATTCTACTTCTATAATTTTCAGCTGCCGTTCTTCTAGAATGAAAAGCTTTCATTTGTTAGCTAGGAAAGAACCAAAGTTCCTCCTGAAATGGTAGGTTAAAGAATGCCTAAATTCTTTCTTTTTCATGGCCGGTGTTCAGAATACGAGGTGGGTGTTATAATCACCTCCAATGACACTGTCACTTTCTTTTTTCTTTTCTTCTTGTTTTTGAGATAGAATCTCATTCTGTCACCCTCAGTAAAGTGCTGTGGTGTCATAGCTCACAGCAACCTCAAATTCTTGGGTTCAAATAGTCCTCTTGCCTCAGCCTCCCAAGTAGTTCGGACTATAGGCACCTGCCATCATGCCTGGCTAGTTTTTTCTATTTTCAGTAGAGAAGGGGTCTCACCCTTGCTCAGGCTGGTCTTGGCCACCCAGAGTGCTAGGATTACAGGTGTGAGCCACTGTACCCAGCCAACACTTTTCTCATTTTATCTTTTTTATTTGAAATTTCACCTGGATCCTCGCTCTACTGAGGTATAACCACCAGATGCTGCTGACCTCAGATGTTGATTTTCTATTTATTTGTAAACTGAAGTTTGGGGTGGTCTCTGTCACGTAGCTGTGCTGTAGGCAGGACCTAGAGGTGATTTCATCAGCCCTCTTTCTGCTGTGCATGGTTTGAGGGGGGTTGTGTTAAGGCATTCAGATTGTAGCCCACCATTTTCCTCTGGGAATAAAAAGCCCCTCTATAATTGGTAATATATACTTCCTGTGTATTATTGGTCAAATTTATTCTCCTTTGTGATTTATTCTACTAGTTGTATATATTTTCTTCCACCTCTACATGATTTTATCTCGATTGTTTATATTTTTAATCCAGCTGGAATTGACTTTACTGTGTCAGACGAGGAGATAAACAATGACTTTCCCCAGCATATCCAATCTTTCCCTCCTAATTCCTCTAGTGACTGTTCTTTCTCTACGGTGTGTGTTCCTTTGACTTGTGTCTATTGATGCTTGTATTCTTATACACCGAATTGCCTTAGTTTCAAAATACATTTTAATATCTTTTCAGAAGAGCTAGTTTTCCTTATTTTTTTCTTGCAGAGGAGCTTCAGAGTAATTTGACAATTTCCTTAAACCCAACCACTGGGACTGGAAAGTTTGGAAGGTGAGAATTGATCATGTGAGTTTCCCCAGAGAAGAAGGATGAGGGGACCCAGGGAAGGTGCAGCTCAGGGAAGTGCACACATGGTTCTTGGGCAGGATCTCCAACAGATGAAGGGAGAACACCCCTTGGTGAGCACACCTCACACCAGACTCAATTTGTGGCCACGTGGAAGGTGACCATCTCCCTCTGCCCTCTGAAATCCTGCCAAGGTCAGGAACAAGCTGTTCACACTTTACCTTCACAGTGCTTATGGTGGCCGAAATGTCTGATTCTAATTCCATTTCTTTTTTCTCATCCAGTACGGAGAGGTCATCGGATGGTGGGATAATAAACACAAAATGCTTTAGGATGTCTGTTGTGGTCAGAGATGTCCGCTTTGTCGGGTAGGTGATGATTGAGAATAAGGTGGGAGGTGGGATGGGTGGTCCAGAGGAACCCAGACCCAAGGCGTCTAGGATCTAGAGGAAAGGCCCATCGTTAATTTCCTTCTTATCCTACCTTTTGTCACACTTTATGGGGATTGTTTATTGGTCTTTGCAATTGGACTGTAAACTCCATTAGGGCAGGAATGAGGAGGATACATCTTATAGACTAGCACATAGTAACCCCTGAATAAATCTCCATTTAATTAAAAAGACTAGCTCTTGAGGTACTAACATCCATAGTACAGAGTTATTCCATCTACTTTCAGATTACACGTTAATTTTTCTTTTTGCTTTAAATGTTCTTTCCTTCCACTGAAAGAAAGGATCAGAGCAGGTCAAATATAGCAAAGAAAAGATAAAACAAAGGGTCTGGGAATAGGGAAGAGAATGGGAATGAAGAGAGAAGTTGGAAAGAAACGTGAGAGAGAAAATTCATTTCTGTAGTTTTCTCCCATTCTGTTCTGATATAGAAAGGCATGAGCAATTTCCAGAGAAAATGGGTTGAAAATTTAGTAGCAACCTCTTTCCCAGCATGTATGTAAAAATGCTTGGAATAAGCATGTTATCCCCAGGTTTATAGCTGCTATCACAAGAGCAAATGGTTCAGTGCACCCAAGTGCCTGCTCTGTTGACCACAGAATCTGTCTGGCTTAACAAGTAACTACCTCCCTCCCTGTAATCCTGTTTCTCATCCTGTGGGCCAGGGAGCTTAAGACATTTTTTTGACTAATGTGTGGCTGGAGTTAACTCTGTGAGGAGGGGCATGACGAATTCATACCAATTATCAAATCACCAGAGCCAGGGTTCTTCAAGTAATGGTCTAACCTATGACTTGGAAAGAGGAGAGTATAAAACAAGGCAAGAAGATGTTTGTGCTATAGTTCTTTTCCAAAAAACATATCTCTAAGAAAAATCAGTTTCTTAGCTAGGACTGACTGGAGGCAAAATCATGAGATGAGTGGAGTGTTGCGGGTCTCCTGAATTCCCCTCCTTTGGCGCCACTAGGGACCACTATGGCAAGACTTAGCATGATACCACAGCACTCAGAAGGCTGCCTTGCTGAGGGATTCTCATCCTCCCACCAACTCTGACCTGCCCTCCCAGGTACTTTTCCTTACTTTTTAAGGTTGCACCTAGTTTCTCTCTCTCTCTCTCCCTCCCTTCTTTTCTTTCCTCCCTCCCTCCCTCCCTCCCTCCCTCTCTTGTCTCCTTCCCTTCTTCCTTCCTCTTTCCCTCCTTCCCTCCCTCCCTCCCTTTTTTCAGAGATGGGGTCTTGCTCTGTCACCCCAGGCTTGAGCGCAGTGGTACAATCATATACCCCATTGCAGCCTTGAACTCTTGGGCTCAGGTGAACCTCCTGCCTCAGCCTCCGAAAGTGTTGGGGTTATGGGCATGAGCCACGGCATTCGGCCTCTAATTAGTTTCTGATAAACTAAACCAAAGGGCAGCAAACTCTGGCACTCTGGCTGAATCTGGCCTATTCTTTGTTTTTGTAAATTAACTTGTGTTAGAACACAGCCACATCCATACAGGCACAAATTGCTGGTGGTTGCTCTCACCCTTTGAAGCCAGAGTTGAATAGTTGTGACAGAGACCACATGACCTGCAGCCTAAGATACTTATTTTTCTGGGCTTTTACAGAAAAAGTTTGTCCCTGGACAAAAGGTAATAACTGTCTCCTTCAAACTGCTACCAAAGGGGCTTTGGGATTATGCAACACTTTTATTTATAGGAACAAAAAGCTATGTCATAGGATAATTTCTGTCACTGTGAGAGGCTTGTGGGAAAAAGATTTCAGAGTGAGTCTCTTGATTCACCCTGAAGAATACACACCTTACCATCCCATAGCACTAGTATTGCCAATATTAAAAATCAGGCAGCTTTCTACGAGGTTAGATGAAATAATTTAGATCTGCGAAAACTTCTTTGCATTTTCTTTCACCAGGTATAGCAAGGTCCCTTAACCATGATTGTCTTACTTCCAAGAGGGGATCAGGGATGAATGGAATTAAGGGGCTATGGACTTCAGGTGGAGAGAAACACTTCTGGCAATTAGCCCAGCGCCTGCTACCTGGCTCGTTACAGCGCCAACCCGGGGGAGTCCGTACCTGGTCCACTTTGGGGAGCCTTTCGGTCTCCAGGGCGTGCTTCCAGTTGGCGCCTTCGGGGTCTGGCGTCTGGATGTTGAGGAAGGGCACGCCTATGTCCTTCTTGGCCTCGTGGTCCTCCTCCCCCTCCCCCTCCCCGTCGCTCCGCTCCTCCAGGGCGCGCATTTTCTCCAGGCGCTCCCGCTCCGCCTTCTCCCTCTCCAGCCGCTCCTTCTCGGCGCGCTCCTTCTCCATACGTTCCCTTTCGCGGTCCTTGCGACCCCTGCGCCCGCCAGAGGGAGCCTGGCGCTGGTCTTCGGGCTCGTGGGGCGTCTCCTCCATCCCCGCGTGGGGCAGCAGGATGCCCTGCTTCCGGTCCCAGTACATGAGTACAGTCTGCACGTCCTTCAGACTCAAATCGTAGGCCTTGAACTTCTGGGCCACTGGCTTGTCATTGTCCTTGGGGAACTCCCCTTCACTCTCCTCCTGTTCCTGGGCCAGAGGAAACGCAAGCATGTTGATGTCCGGCGCTGTCCTTTTTTTCTTGTTCCCTTCCTCCTTCTCCATCAGTGTCTGTTCCCTGACAGATACTTTCCTTTCCAGTAGGTCGGTCTTGACATCTACTTTGCTGAAAGAATGACCCTAGAAGGAAAAACACAGAAAATATGCTTACAACAGTTATTTAAGGAGGACGACAAATGGCATAAGGAACAGAAGGCACAATCTGTTTCTCAAAAAGCCCTCCTAGGATTTAGGTGCTTCTCCTGCACACCGAGGTTATGACCAAGAATCACTGGGGGCTTTGATCTAACAGTCCATGCCATGGTCCGTTCCTGCTGTAGAGCTGCCTGAGTCCTGGCATCGTTCATTTTGAAAAAGGTGCAGAGTGATTTTTGATGTGCATTCCTGGTTGAGAGCTGCCCTTTTCTGAAGGATCAAGGGGAAAAACCCAACAAACGGGAGCATTCTGCACCCAAACCAGCACCTGGGAACACTTGGGAAAGGCCAGAGGGTGAAGGGAACTCATCCTGGATGTATCCCGTGCTGGCTGTTGATCCTGGGTGAGGACTTGGCCTCTGTCTGCCTCATCTGTGTAAAGGGGATGGTAATATTAATAACTACCCAGGAGTACTGTTGAGGATTAAATGTGTAAACACAAGTTGAAAGTTGCAGCAGGGCCTGGGATATAAGGGTCCACTAACTGGACGTTATGAAAACCACACAGGTTTTCAGCCTGCACCTCAGGCTTTTAAAAAATATGTATTTATTTAGTGAACTAGGCATAGGGAGACCCAGTACAGTAATCATTATCTGCAGGTCAGCTCAGTGTCCTGCCCAAGTTCAGGCCTGCTGCCAGCTTGGAGGCATCAGTGACATGGGGCTGGCTTTTCCCTTCTCACTATATCTCCTGTTATTCCACTTCAGCCTCTCAGCACAACTTGGAGAGGGAGCCACAGGACAGGCTGGCACCACTGGCTTCTAGAGGAACCCTAGCACCTTACTTGGCTTGTGTCAGGAGGGAAGGGGCTTGGTTCCTACTGGTCTACCCTTGGTCTGGAGAGCCAATGCCAAGACACCAGGTTTGCATGGGAGGGAGGGCCCAGTGAGGAAAAGACTTGTATTTGGAGAGTTACAGGAACCCAGCACAGAGCAGCTGGAGGCTGACAGGAAAATACTAAGAATACAGAAGATTTTAACAATGTGATTAACCCATTTATGCTGGAGGTTGAAATTTTTGAATTTTTTGCATGACTGTTTGACAAGCTTCCAGTGTGCCAGTATCTGCAGCAGTGACTAACTCTGTGTACCACGTGGTAACATGTACCCTCAGGAGGTAAACGTGTGAAAAAGCAGACATTAGTGATGGATACAAATAACTCCCATGTCACTGCCCTTCCGTTCATGGCACACGAGGCATAAATGGGTTACTGAGCTTGGGCAAATAAATGCAGAAAGAAAACACACGTACTATTCAGACACATGGGGAACATTTATAGGCACTAATCACATACAAGGTCCCAGAGCAAGTCTTGAAGATCAGGATGACATAGAACAGAATCCTGGGAGGATGGTATTCTAAAATCAGAACTCACACAAAGAAAGCCGAAATGAAGTCGGTCATTTGGAAATTGGAAGATATGCTCTGAGACAATTCCTGGGTCAAAGAAACAATCATAAAGGATGGAAGAAAATATTTAGAAATGAACAACGATGAAAATATTGAATACCAACATTTGAGGAATGTGTCTGAAATAATGTTTGCAAATGTATAGATCTATGCGTGCTTTATAACTTTAAATAAATTGGAAAACAATTAAAAATGAATAAGGTTAGCATCCACCTTAAGAAGTCAGGACAAGAAACAGAAAGAATAACATAAAGTAGAAAGAAGGAAATTATAAAAATACGGGAACAGAAACTAGATGGAAAACATACAATGGAGATGGAGCACAAGGGTAAAAGTTTCTTTGGGAAGATGACAAAAATGACAAACTTCTAGCAAGATTGATCAAGGGAGAAAAGAAAGAGAAGTACAACTAAAAACAACACGTGAAATGATAAAGGGGATATAATACTAGATACAGAAGAGGTTAAAAAGATGGTAAGATAATGTCCTGAATTACCGTGGCCAATAAATCCGAAGACAGGATCAAATGGATACTTTTTATTTTTATTTTTATTTTTTTTTTTTTGAGACAGAGCCTCAAGCTGTCCCCCTGGGTAGAGTGCCGTGGCATCACAGCTCACAGCAACCTCCAACTCCTGGGCTCAAGCGAGTCTCCTGCCTCCGCCTCCCAAGTAGCTGGGACCACAGGCGCCCGCCACAACGCCCGGCTATTTTTTGGTTGCAGCCGTCATTGTTGTTTGGCGGGCCCGGGCTGGGGATTCAAACCCGCCACCTTAGGTGTACGTGGCTGGCGCCCTAGCCGGTTGAGCTATAGGCGCCGAGCCAAATGGATACTTTTTAAAGAAAACCATGAGTGAATAAATTGACTTAGAAAGCAAAAGAAAGGCTAAATAAACTTTTAATCCTACAACAAGTTGGCTCAATAATATAACAGGTCATGTACCACATGAAGAAGGAAAATAAACACAATCTATGTCAATGGATGCAGAAAAACTATTTGATATAATTCAACATCCCTGCAGAAAACATGTGAAAAACACATGTGTCTGAAAGCACTGGACAGCCATGAAGGCAGCAATGAGTGTGGACTAGGACCTAGAGGCAGGAATGCTGGGAGCTGCAAATCCAGTGTTTGGGGCTGCTTTCCTCCCAAGGATATTTATAGCTGAGAGGGTGGCTGAGAAGCTGAGCAAAGCTTTTGACAGACTCAACACAGGGCTGTAGTTCAAAAGTCAAGCTTCAGACCTGCCAAGGAAAAGAGGTCTTGGTAAATTTCTTAGCCTTTGGGTTAGGACTCTGAAAGGCTCATGTAAGGAGTGAGGGTCAATACTGACTGAATTAAGATTTCTAGCGCTCCTACTCTAGCTGTCTTCCAGAATCAAACAGGGATTGATTCTCTGAGAAAAGAAATAACATTGTCTAGAGCCTCAAATTACTTCTTTAGTTTTTGTTCTGCTCAATATCTGACCTTTGATAAAAAAATAACAAGACCATGTCATCATGAACCCATGGCAGAAGATGCATAACAGACCAGACTGCCAGGGATCCATGTATTGGCATGTTTAGACAAGGACTTCCACCAGCGGTTCTCAACCTGTGGGTCGTGACCCACAGGAACTATATTAAAGGGTTGCGGCATTAGGAAGGTTGAGAATCACTGACTTACAGAAATATGCTCAATATGTTGTGAGAATAAAAAGAGACAATTGAGAATTAAGAATTTTAAAGAATTAATGACTTTCTACGTGGTGCCTGTGGCTCAAGGAGTAGGGTGCCAGCCAGAAACTGCCAAAAAAAAAAAAAAAAAGCTTAAAAAAAAAGAATTAATGACTTTCTCATGCAGTAACAACATTAAAAACTGAAAAGAAGTTTCAGGAGTTTAGACCTTACTGAAGAAAGATAGTGAGCTAGATGATATATCTGAAGAAAATATCCTGTGTGAAGCAGGGAGAGACGGACATATATCATGACATAGAAAAAGCATAAGAGACACCTGAAATATTGTGAAAAGTTCACAAGAAGGCCTGGCACCTGGACAGTTGGAATCCTAGAAGGAGAGGAAAGAATGAATGGAGGAGAATCAATTTTGAAGAGTTAATGGCTAATGGTTCCTGAACCCAAGAATCCCTATAAACACCAAGCAGGAAAAAAATATAATGAAAATCATTCCCAGGCAAATCACAGTAAATTACTGAGTAAAGAAAAAACATCTTAAAAATGTTGAGATATCATAAAGGCAAGGAGCAACGCCTTAAAGCAGTTAGAGAAAGAAGTCAGGCTGAAGGTGAAGGAGCACAAGGATGCTGACAGCTGACCTCTCAACAGCAACATGGGTGACAAGGACAGAAAAACAGTACTATCCAAGTGCCCAAGGAAAATGACCGGCAGCCTAGAGTCCTGCTCGTTAAAATGCCCTTCAAAAATCAAGGTGGGACTAAGATATTTCAGACAAGCCAAACTTGAGAACAAAATACTCAAGAATGTTCTTTAGGTAAAAGAAAACTGATAGGAAGAAGCAGGAAGGATGTGTTTGAAAGGGCACTGATGTAGGTAAATATAGATGCATATTGATTGTTTTAATCAATAACAATGATGCTTGCAGGTTTAAAAATATATAGTGAGAATTCACATACGTGGACATGATAACATTAGCATATCAGTTAGAAGGGGGTAAATGTGGTTAAATTGTTGTAAGAGTCTTGTCTGTTCAATAGAACATACTGATTGTAGTGGCTGCAGAAAATCATTTCTAATCTGTTACCACATGATTTAGTCAATGGATTACATATATCGAAATTTCTGCTAGACATTGGCTATATGTTCATAAATAATACTAACAGCCAATACAAAATAAACCATTTATCCAAAATATAGACCTAGAGATAAACCTTTTTTTTCTTTTAAAAGGAGTAATATTGGGGAGAAAATTGGCCTTTATAGATTTAGAGTAAGAGAATATAGCTGACTGGGGCTTATTGGAGGAGAGGGAAGCAAGTTGAAAGAAATGGAATTGGGTTTAGCATTGAGGGAAAGAAATGGAATTGGGTTTACGAAAGAAGTCTTTGGACAAAGAAAAGAAAGAAGGAAGGAAGGAAAGGAAAGTTCAGAGGAGAAACAAGGATAATGCCCAGGTGCAAGGCTTTCTTCTACAGTAAGACATCATCTTCATTTGTTTAAAACAGGTTAAAGTGTGCTTTTAAGTGTTGGTTAGATTTTTGCAAAATTTAAGAGGCCTCAGGCTTTTCCAAGAGGACAGAGAAGGTTGGAGCAGAAAGGGAATTTAGAGATAATCTAGGTCTCAGACAAGGAAACTTTGGCCCAGAGAGTGAATGACAAATTCAAAGCCACACAGCTAGACAGGGCTAGAAATCAGAATAGTCCTTGAGTTTCTGGACTGCTATGTGTATTTCTCCCTGTCCTGACTCCCATTAGAGTTGGCATCTGTGATTTTTGTTTTTCTTATTCAACATCTTTTTATTTTCTCATCCCCTTGCTTTTTGTGAAACCTCTTAGTCCAGGAGTGAGTGATTCAGAATTGACCAATTATAGAATGGCATCCTCCTGGCCAGAAATTGACTGTTCCGCATGTAACTGCCATAGACTGAATAAAATAGAAAAATAACCACTTTGGCACCTGAACAAATTAGGCAGTTTTTGGAAGGGCCTTGAAATCTGGAACAAGAGAATGACACGGGGTAAGTCCTCCCTTCCTCTCGTTTGTGGATTTACATTGCAGATAGTTGTGGGAGTGCGAGTGGCTGACGGCTAAAACTGCAGGAGAAAAATCCACCAATTTTCATCCTAGAGGAACTGGGAAAAGATGCCCTGGCATTCCCAGGGCCTCCAGAGAGTGAAGGGAGAGCCTGAGAAAGGAGACAGACAGACAGACAAAAGGAACCCCTAGTTCTGTGTAGAAACAGCCTGTGTCTCTCTGGCTGGCCCTTGAACTGTGTATGTGTGGGACAAACTGAAAACAATTTGTAACTAAGGTTTAAAGAACTGGACTGAAACGTAGAATATAAATGTCTTAACATAATAACTAAGAAAAGACATGAAGGCTATGTTAACCAGTTGGATGAAAGTATTCCAAATTGTATATAGAAATAGTACACTGTACCCTATGATGGTATTAATGTACACTGCTATGATTTAATAATAATAAAAAAAGAACTGGACTGATACCTTAGCCACTGGCCACAGCATGTGTGAAAAACTGAAACTTGAGTTCAACCATGTTTAATGGTCTGTTAAGCCAAAAATATCAACATTCTTCAGAGAAATATAACACAGGACAGAATCTATATAAGATAACATTCAAAATTTTCAGGATAGACAAAACTACCTGCCATGAAGGTAGAGGAGTGAGGAAGAGTGAGGAAATTTGACAAATTCTCAAAGGAAAAGACAGTCAACAGATGCCAACCTTGAGATGACTAAGCTGGGGGAATTGTCATATAAGAACTTTATGCAGCTGTTATTACTATGATCAGTGACCCAAAGGAAAGTACACATATGGTCAGTGAAAAGAATGGAAATCTAAGCAGAGAAATAGAAAAATTAAACAAGAACCAAATGGAAACTTGAGAAATGAAAAATATGGGGGGGTGTGGCACACAAAGGAACTGAAAAATATGGTATCTGAAGAACTCCATCTAGATGGATGAAGCCGAGAATTTTCACTTATGTGGGCCAGTATGTATATTTTAGTTAATACAGTTTGAATTGGGTTTTTATTTCTTGCAGTTTAAAGATTCCATACCATCCACACGAGACTGTACTTTTGCTAACGTCGGTGCTGGCTGCTAGGCGATTGCCTAGGGCCTTACTACTCGGAGTGTGATCTGAGAGTCAGCAGCATGAGTGTGATGTGACTTGGGAACTTGTTAGAACTGCAGACTCTCATGCGCAGCACAGATCTATCGAATCAGAATCCATCTGCATTTTAACGAGATCCCCTGGTGTTTGTATGTATATTAGTATTTGAGGACCTGACACATCTTGGAAATGAAATAATGGACCATAACACACAGCCTGTCTCAAAACTCTGTAGTGACCTACATATAGAGAAAATCAGAATCACTAGCAAATTTGGTTTTACAGCATAAACAGTTAAACAGAAATTGGCCATGAGATGGAAGGAAATCTTCTGATTAGAAAGGTAAAAATTCATGACAGAAAGAAAAATGTACCCAAATGTGAAATCAGTATTTTTGAGCACCTTTCTGCCAGGCTCTATTTTAGGTGGGGGATTCATGAATGACCAAATCAGACAAAACAGAAAAAAAATAAGAAAGAAAAAAAAAGATCAAAATAGTGATCAAAATAGACAAAAGCCTCAGCCTTCATGGTCTTTATACCTGTACTTAGTGGGGGGGTGGGGAGTGAACAGACAAAAAGGAGGGAAGGGGACTAAGAAATGTTTTTGTTTGTTTTTGCTTGTGACTTTTTCAGTTTTAAATAGAGTGGCCAGGGAAGGCCTTGCTGAAATATCTGAATACAATCCAGAAGAAGATGAATCCAGTGGCCAATAAACATGTTAAAAAAAAGGAAGGCTTACCTCCTTAACAATTTAAGAAATGCAAATCCAAACAATAAAAATATTCAATTATTCATCAAATTAGCAAGCATTAAAAGGATGCTAAGAATCTGTTGCCTGTGAGGTTAGAGACAGAATGCAGACTCTCGTAACCAGGGAAGTATAAAGTGGAAGAATAATCTTTCCAGAGGGCAATGGGGAAGCAATACATATTAAAAGACTTGAAAGTTTGTACATCCTTTAGTACAGGAATTATATGTTTAGAAATTTATCCTAACAAAATAACCTTGAATGTGGGCACCATTCAGCTAAAAGCGAGATACTGTGGTTTCTCCATGGATATTAAATTTACTTGGCAATAATTAAGAAAAGCAGACAAATATACTTTGTTTCTATAGTCGTCTGTCCACCTCTCCCAATTTGTTTCCAGACCAGGAGAAGGCCAGGGAGTGTGATGACAGAATTACCACTTGGCCACACAGAAGCACAAGGAAGAGAGGGGAACTGGGGGAGGAGGGGAGAGCCCCAGGCTGGAGAATGATTTAGGAAGTGGAAGCCCTCACCAGGGCTCGCTGACTGCCACGATTTGGGCTTGGGAGCTGGAAGGGTTGGGGAGGAACATTAGGCAAGGAAAAGGTTGAAGGGAGAAGGCGGCAGAGATGATGAGCTCAGTATGGGACGCGACAAGTTTCCAGTGTCTGAGTGACAACCTGAGGAGGTGTCAGGTGACTTGGTTGGATAAAGAGCTTGGGAGGCAGTATGAAGCCCAGGGACAGGAGCACCTGCTGTGGAGCCATGCACATCTGGCTTGCCGCTGCCACCTTCTGGCCATGTGACCTTGGGCATGTAGCTTAACTGTACCAATTCTCAGCTTTCTCATCTCTAAAATCACGGTGATTATAATAGTGACCTCAGCGGCTGCTGTGGAGGTTGCAGGTGGACAAGATATTCAAAGTGCCCAGCAGGGAATGTCACATAGCAGGAACTCAGGAACAGTGGCTGTTAGTTAAAAAATGTGTCTAGCTCTTTTTCTTTTGGCACCTTGCCTCCCTCTCTACCTGCACCGCCTTTTGGGCTGGCTCTCTGCCTGGAATGTCCCGCTCCTCCTCTTCCATCCCCTACTAGGTGTGACCAGTAGGTAGCAGTGAAATCATGTGTGGGATGGGGTCATCCCTAGACAAAAGGCCAAGTAGGAAGAGAGGCCACAGCTGGAACCCAGGACAGCTAGGGAAGCATGGAGGAGGCATCCAGAAAGGAGCCAGAGAGAGAACGAAAGCCAGGTGGGAAGAGCGGCCCAGGACGGAGAAGGAGCTGGAAGGAGCACCTGGTCCCCAGAGTACAGCTCACAGGAACTGAGCCCTGCATGTAGATCAGGAATGGAGAGGGCAGGGCCTTTGACTGGGGGAGTGGTGGAGCTGGACAGAAGTCAGGGTACAGAGAGGGCTGAGGAGGCAAAGCCCATGGGTAGGACAAGTATGAAGGGCAAGAGAGGAACAGGGTGCTAGTCAGGGGACTCCGGGTTTGAAAGAGACTTATTTTCCTCTTTAAAGGTGAGTGATTCTTGTGACCATCTTAAAAATCAGAGGCCTGTGAGAAGAGAGATTGTAGCCAGAGCACAGAGAGACAGAGGAGACAGACAGACGTGCTGACGGCCCAAGACGTGGAGCAACCCTTTGGATGAGGAAGCAGGAAAAGTCTTCGATCGTCCCCTTTCCTTGGCTCCCCCGTGGAATTTTCTTTCACTTCCTGAGAACATACCTAGCCTCAGCAGTTTTTCTGGAGCCAAAGTGCTTTCAGCCTAGGCGAGTGCATTAGTCCAAGAAGAGAGTCAAGAGATTCCCCCAGGGAACATGATTGATTGTGTTTTGTGCTAAGCTCAAGTGATACACAAGCTTGTTCCCAGATGGACAACATGGTACTGTCCCAATCGCCCTGCCCACAGTCAACAAAGCACATAGAAAGGAGCTTGCTCTGTACCTGGCAGTGGGGACTTGGGGCTGGTGTACAAGTCATGCAACGTGAGCTAAGGGTGAAATAGGGGAAATCCATGAGCCCCCACCTAAAAGCTCCTACAGATTCTGGATGGAGACTCCAATAATGAGGTCAGTGGGCATAATCTGAAGTCAACTGTGCTCCAAATAGTCTTTCTTTTAAAGATGAATGAATTGTTGTCTTTTAAAACCAAGTTTGGGAAGATAGCTTTTGCATAGATTATTCTGAACTCATTCTAAATCAGAAATTGACTTTGTTAATTGCAAGAAGAAATGGCTGAAACACACAGTTACTTAAATTCTCCCTCCTGGATTCATGAACAGAATCACCCAGGAGAGGTGAAGAGAGAGGATCAGTCCTTGTAATTCTCTCTGGGGACCCTCTTTTGTCTGTAGTTTACAGTGTTGTAAGTGACATCGAGCATTCCGAACCCACGCCCAGTCCTGTAAGCTTTTTATTCCCTGAGCATTCCTGGACTGAGACCTCTACACCCTGATTCCTTCGCCCTTATGTTAGCCCAGCCACTGTCACTCCCTTCTCACTTACCTACTTGGATCCATCTGCACCTTTTCTAGGAGTCTGGCTTTGCGGTGCAGAGTTAGTCATGATCCCCATTGTGGGGGCTTGTCTAGCCACTCTGCCCATCAGGTGTCATAGTGGGCAGCAAGGTGATTACCAAGTATGGCTGATAAGCTACTGGGACTTGCCTGCAGGATGAGCTTAAGTTGGCGTAGCTTCCTTGAATGTCGTGAAGGGTATGCTTTATTATTATTATTATTCTTATTTTGAGACAGCATTTCACTCTGTCACCCTGGGTAGAGTGCTGTGGCTTACAGCAACCTCAAATTCCTGGGCTCAAGTAAGTGATCCTCTTGCCTCAGCCTCCCTAGTAGCTGGGACTATAGGCTCCTACCACAATGCCAGCCTTTTTTAGAGATGGGGGTCTCACTCTTGCTCAGGCTGGTCTTGAACTCCTGAGCTTAAGCAATCCACCTGCCTTAGCCTCCCAGAGTGCTAGAATTACAGGCATGAGCCACTGCGCTTGGCCTAAGGATATGCTGTTGATTGAACACACTGACTGAGTGCCCTCATGGAGCCTGGTCAGCACCATCTGGGGTCCTGCAGGGGGTGGTGGAAGCAGTAAGGGCTGTGGTCAGACATGCTAAAGCCCTGGGTCTGTGATATTGGTTCCTAGCTTCCCAGGGTGGGTGCGATGCCAAAATGATGTGATTCTGTATAGCACAAGCACAGTGCTTGACACACAGTGTTCAGCGAATGTGGGTCTCTTTCCTCCTACCTCTGCCCCATCACAAAATGCAAACACAATCAGGTAATTTTCTGGAAGGGGCCCATGCTGGCCGACTGGCTGGTCACAGTGGCTGTCCTGCCCCTCTGTCTCCTGGTGGGGAGCTGGTGAGGGCTGCTACCTGTATTTTTGCCCCTTGGGTTTTCTTCAGGGTGTGTTCCTCCTTTCCCGGGGCCAGCTTTGGTTTTTTGTTCTTCCGCTTCTGCTCGTCTTCCTCCTTCTGCCGCTCGAGCTCCTGCTGGAGCTTCTTTTCATGCATCTCCCTTGCCAGCCTCTCCAGCTCCCTTCATCAAAGCAGCAGAGAGAAGAGAGTTTAGGGACCCCTGCTTGGGCCCCTCCTGTGCCTGGGATCACCAGGTGGAGGGACATCAGGCAGAACGTTCTTGAGTATAAAAAGAACAAAAGCAAGCTGGGTAAATCAGATGAGAAGAAGGAAAGAGAAATAGGAAACTCTGGTTAAACTGAAACTCAACTAGGAGGAATTGTTAGTTAATCTGTAGTTAGGGTTAGGAATTGTTAATCTCTATTTCTAGCCCATCTCCTTTCATTCAAGAGTGAGGAAAGGGCTGAAAATAAACTCGATGTTAGCATTTAAAAAAAAAAAGTAACTTTCTTTTTTTTTTTTTTTTTTTGAGACAGAGCCTCAAGCTGTCCCCCTGGGTAGAGTGCCATGGCATCACGCTCACAGCAACCTCCAACTCCTGGGCTCAAGCGAGTCTCCTGCCTCCGCCTCCCAAGTAGCTGGGACCACAGGCGCCCGCCACAACGCCCGGCTATTTTTTGGTTGCAGCCATCATTGTTGTTTGGCGGGTCCGGGCTGGGGATTCGAACCCGCCACCTTAGGTGTACGTGGCTGGTAACTTTCAAAGATTGTTCTGGCTTTAGTGCGGGTGAGATCCCGCCTCATATACTGTCACGTCTGATGTTCAGCTGATAGGAAGTGGCTGGCTTTGGAGCCATGGTGGTAGGTCTGAAAGCCACATTGTGCTCCTCCCTCATCTTTCTGTCCCTTTCTGCTGTCATTCAGGTGTGCCTATCCTTGGTGCCAACAGAAGAGAGGGCACGAAAGCCAGGCAAGCACCACATACAAACAAGTTAAAGATGCCACTTCTGAACATGGTTAACCCATTTACTTTCTTTTCTATTTTTTTTGCAGTTTTTGGCTGGGGCTGGGTTTGAACCTGCCACCTCTGGCATATGGAGTTGGCGCCCTACTCCTCTGAGCCACAGGCGCCTCCCTTCTCTTTTTTTTGAGACAGAATCCCTTGGTAGAGTGCCGTGGTGTCAGCTCACAGCAACCTCCAACTCCTGGGCTTAAGTGGTTCTCTTGCCTCGGCCTCCCAAGTAGCTGGGACTACAGGCACCTGCCACGATGCCTGGCCATTTTTTTGGTTGTAGCTGTCATTGTTGTTTGGCAGGCCCAGGCTGGATTTGAACCTGCCAGCTCTGGTGTATGTGGCTGGCGCTCTAGCCGCTGAGCTACAGGTGCCGAGCCAACACATTTACTTTTATCTCCAGAAATCCCTGGTGTTTCCTGGTTGCTGTGGCTCTCTGCATGCTGAAACCAGCTCAACATATGTCGTGGGGGTGGGGCATATGTGAGAGAGAAAGAGACAGGCAGCAGACAAAATCACAGCTGGTCTTTGAAGATGAAGTTTGCATTTTCCAAGTCCTTCCTGAGATGAAGGCCAGAAAGGAACAGGCTTGGTGAGAAAGAAGAGTGTCCTTTGGAACCTAAGGCCAGGTGCTTCCTAACTCTGCAGGACTGGATGTTTCCACAGTGGACCATGCGAGCACACTGCAGGGGAAAGGAGCACAGTAAAGCTTTTGGGGGGCCAGTGGGAGAAGTCTGGATATAGAGGGAGGGGTAAGAAGAGGGTTAAAATTGTAGGGAAGTACTTTGGCTCTGCCCATTCAACGTCTGAGGTCCCAGGGAGGGTGAAATCTTAAGGTGATTAAACCACTGCCTCTTTTCCCCCATAATGACTGAAAATATGAGGGCAGAAAGGACCTCTGTCCTTTTGCCCACTGGTGCCTCTGAGATCACCTGAGATAGTAGCTCTAGTCTCTGGACTCCAGGTGGTGTGGAGGGATCTAGGCATTTCTGTGTGGGCCCCAGTGAGGGGCACAGAAAGTGGCTGAGATTGTTGGCTTATGCCTAGCTGAGGATCCCCTGGGAAAGGCAGGCAGTCAGAGGATGGGTTGCACCACAAAAAGCCCCAGATGGGGACCAGGAAGGAGGGGAAGTGGCTGAGGTTTAGGGGGCAACCACCGGACCCAAATCAAGAAAGTCAACTCTGGTCTCTGACTGTGGACACCTAACCACTGAGGCAGATGGGCCACACCTTGGGTGCACTTGTCAGAGGAGATTGGAGCTCTGGGACAGCGCAGAGGCCAAGCCCTTCTCCCAGGGCCAGCCATAACTTTGCAAAAGCTTGTCCTGGTCCCAAATATCCCCCAGGAAGAAAGGAGAGTGGAATGGAGAAACCCTGAAAGGTGGATGGGCAAGATGTGTCGTCCTGTTCTCAGCAGGTCATCTTCTGGGGCCTTCCGAGGCTACTGCTGCCCTCCTGGAAGATGACCCAGCACCACCAGCCCAGTCCTGGTGTTTGCACAGGGTTCCTCCCTGGGGAAATGGCTCCCACTATGGCTAGCCCTTGGTCCCAACCTCTTCTTTCTTTCCAGGAGCGCCTGCCGAATGTCTCGATCGAAGGCGTTTTTCTCCTCCTCTGTCAAGGCGTCATATTCATCCTCATCCATATTTTGGAGACGTTCCTTTTCTTTCTCAACAGCTTCCCTGTGTTTGAGTTCTGTGGGGAGCAGAGACAGGAAGGGGAGGAAAAGTCCTTCAGCTGCTTCACCCTCTTAGCTGAACAGGCTGAGGGTCTGCGGTGAGGGGCAGCTGGGGTGGCCTAATCTTCGGGGGGATTTCCTTCACTTATGCAGCCCCATGTTTGGGCTCCATCTGAGGTCTTCGAAATAATGGTCCCCAAAGATGCCCCTGACCTAATAATCTGTGGAACCTGTGACTATGGTGCCTTCCACAGCAGAGGGATTTTGTGGGCATGATTGAATTAAGCATCTTGGCAGGGGGGAATTATGCTAGATTACCTGGGTAGGTCCCATCTAGTCACAAGGGTCCTTATGGAGTGCAGCAGGAGAGTCAGAGTCAGAGAAGGAGGTGTGACAATGGAAGCAGAGGCCAGGAGCCAAGGAATGCAGGTGGCCTCTGGATGCCTGAAAAGGCAAGAAAAAGGACCCCTCCTACGGCCTCCAGGGAACACAGCCCTAAGAACACCTTGATTTGGGGACTTCTGAGCCCAGAACTGTAAGATAATAAATCATTTCTTTTAAGTCACCAAGTTTGTGGTGTTGTGGTCTGAATGTTGTGTCCCCTCTATCCCACTGATATGTTGAAACCGAATTCTCAGTGTGGGAGTGGTAAGAGGTGGGGCTCAACATAAAACGGGCTTGTGCCTGGCTGAGGATCCCCTGGGAAAGGCAACCAGTCAGAGGATGGGTCGCACCACAAAAATCCCAAATGGGGTGGGGCTGTCCTGGGAAGGACAGCCTTCATCATAAAACCTCCTGACAGGCTGCTATGGCCCAAGTCCCTCAGAGTAAAGTAGAAATACAAATCCCCGTAGGAGGTGATTAGGTTGTTAGGGTAGAGCCCTCATGACAGGATTAGTGTCCTTATAAAAGAAGCAGCTTGTTTGTCTCTTGCTCCAGGTGAGGAAGCAGACGCTTTCCATGACCAGAAGATGGCCCTCATCAGACACAGAATCTGCCAGCACCTTGATTTTGGACTTCCCAGACTCCAGGACCATGAGAAATAAATTTCTGTTTTTTATAAGCCACTCAGTCTACATCTTTGGTTATAGCAGCCTGGATGGACAACGGCAGTGGTAATTTGTCACAGCAGCAATAGGAAAGTAATGTACCACCCACTGGCTTTTGCCATTATAAACAAATGCTGCTAAAGTGCTCATGGTGACAGATCTGTTTGTAAACTCATCACGCCTCCCTCGTACGGCATCTCACTACACATCCTCGCTGGTTTAAGCTGTAGACTCAGACACCTGCCCTGGGTTTTTTCTCTGCCACTTACTAAGAGATAATAACAGTTAAGAATGAGAACTCCCCCTCCTAGGGTTGTTGTGAAGATTAAACAAGCAGTCATGTGACACACTTCGTCCAGGGCTCGGCATATTCATAGATGTTTGATAAACATCACATTTTAATATACTCAGCGTGTTTTCTATATGCTGTTTTAGGACTTTTCTAACTGCAGATGGCTTAGGTGAGAGGAACCCACAATTTAACCATGAAAAACTCCCATGATAGGTGAGAAAGTGAAAAGTGATTATCTCTTTTAAGTTTATCATGATATAGGCAGCACCTGTGGCTCAATGGAGTAGGGTGCTGGCCCCATATGCCAGAGGTGGCAGGTTCAAATCCAGGCCTGGCCAAAAACTGCCAAAAAAAAAAAGTTTATCATTATGAAGATCTGAGCTTTCTGAGAAACTAGGAAGCTGACAGCTGAACTGCTGCTGAGGGAAGGCTGGCCACTGTTCCTGGTTTCTCTCTGGATGAGAATATAAGGAAGCAGTCAGTGGGTTCTGTGCAAGAACCAGGCAAGTGCCTGGTTTGTAACTATTTCCTCAATTGGGAAAGTATTAAGATGGTATAGATTGTGCTAGAAGAGTGAGGCAGGTACAGGTGGGGAAGGCTCCTCAGGGGCAGGGCTCACCTCCCAGGGACAGTGTAACTAATCCTTGTCCCTCAGCCCCTCCCGCAGGGGCTGAGATTCGTTGAGGCTGCTTCCGACTAACTTGGGAACTTCAGGTGACATTACTTGTGTGTGTAGGAGTGTGCATACCTATTTTTCAATGAAATCCTTCAATTATTGAAGTTTTTCTCCAGATCTTTTAGAGTTACTCAGACCTAATTCTCCCACTAATTTGCAATGGGATCTTACACAAGACTCTTGTTTTCTCTGAGTTTCATTTTTCTCTTCTGTGGAATGGGGACTGTGTGAGGATTCGGTGGCTAAAAGTGTACAAAGTGTCTGCTTCAGTGCCTGGCACACAGCTGGCTAAGAAGTAGAAGTTGTTTTGGAAAATTTGTCAGCGTCTCTAGTTTTATAGGAAACGCTTAAACAAAACTAACGCGCTAATTGGTCACCTGAGTCAGAATGAAAGTCATGACAGCTGTAGTTACAGAGAGGCCGAAGGTGATGGTGTGTGATAGAGAAGAAGGAAGGAAGAACGTACCCTCTGTCAGCAGAGCTGGGAGCAGCCTTCATCATAAAACCTCCCGACAGGCTGCTATGGCCCAAGTCCCTCAGAGTCAAGTAGAAATACAAACGCTTGTCCATGTCACAGGGCAGAGGTGAGGTGTCTCTGGGACAGCAGATGTCAGAGTTTCATTTAAGCCCCATGAATGATCATATCAAGGAAACATTTTGAAAAGCCTCATGTCTTGTTTTAAAGGAAAGACCTATTGCAGCGTGGGCAGGACCTCTGGGAAGGGATGGGGCCTTACCTTCTAGCTCCTTTTTGGCTTTCTCCTGGGCCTTCATGGCAGCATAATCCTGGGCCATGTTGAGGACATATATGTGCTCCCGGTTGCCAATGGCCTTCAGCAGGCAGAGGAGGGCGGAATGCATGCTTCGAGCAAAGAGTGTGTCGAGGCCGTCAAACACCACTCCTCGGAAGCAGTCACTCAGCTGAAACCCGAGAGAGCAAAGACAGTTACCATGGCCACGAGATCGTTCCTCTTTGCAGAGAGAGCTGTTTGTTTAGCTGGTGCTGTTGCTGGTGCGGCAATGGGCTCAGCCGACCGACTGGGCCCCAGTGAAAATATCATTACACTGTCCTTCTGCTTGCTAAATCCAAGGTGCTGATAATAAAAAGAGAAGAATTCAAATACCCAATCAGCCATGAACAGGTCTGTGTTGCGTGCCTGCACTGTGTTTGCATAGGGTTGCATATTTGTACAGGGTTGACTCTGTGAAAATAAATGAACAAACAAAATGGTGAAGGGAGGGTCTGGGAAGACCCATGAAGTACACAAAGGTGAGGTACAAAGGAAGGATGCTCTGTGCACAGAGTAACAGGCGGCCAGGGCAGTGGGCACGAAGGTCGTTTGTATATTTCTTAGCAGTCCTACTGCCTTGGAAGGCAATGATTCTGGTAAGATTAACCATCAAAGCACAGCCTCTGCAGTGCTACAGTGTCACGCAAAGGGTGGCCCACAAACCAGCCACCACTGCTGGGAACTGATCTTGACATTTGTTTTTCCAGTTATTCACTGATGGACATTTAGGTTCTTTCTTTCTTTTTTTTTTAACTCAATTTTTATTAAATCATAACTGTATACATTTATAGGGTACAATGTGATGATTTGATATACAATGTGGATTTGGCGGGATCTCACCTAACGTGCACAATGCAAGGGTACATTTCAAAACAACTAAGAGTATATTATAAATGTCTTACCACAAAAAATAAGTGAGGTGATAGATCATTACTTTTCTTTCTTTCTTTCTTTCTTTTTTTAGATAGACTTTCACTTTGTCGTGCTTGGTGAATGCCATGGCATCATAGCTCACAGCAACCTCAAACTCCTGGGCTCAAGCGATCCTCTTGCCTCAGCCTCCTGAGTAGCTGAGATTATAGGCCACCACAATGCCCGGCTATTTTTAGAGTTGGGATCTCTTTTTTTGCTCAGACCAGCTTTAGAGGCTGGTCTCAAACCTGTGAGCTCAGGTAATCCACGTTCCTTGGCCTCCCAGAGTGCATAAGCCACCATGCCTGGCCAGGATTGTTACATTTTTTGATGTCCTGGAAGCTGTGTTAGGGTGTAAATCTGTATCTCAGAACTCACTACTTAGCTCAGCTGGCAGTTTTTGTTTTTATTTTGGTGGCAAGACTTTGCCCATTAAAGAGTGCTATAAGTTCCGTGTGTCATCAGAGAGGAGCACCTTGAACAGCAAGGCACCGCTGCCTTCCTCTGGGGTTCACCAGGGCTTCCCAGCCCTTACTCTGGGGGTACACTTACTACCGTGCTCCAATCAGGTGAGAGCGGTAGTGCCTTTAATGCAGTAGCAATGCAAACCTAACATGAATAATTGCCAGAGATGATGCTGTTCTTCTTCTGGGAGCCCTGAGTTTAATTTTGTTGTATCTAGACATGAAATTAATCTTGTGGCCTCGTTTGAGAAACCAAAGCAAAGACACAGCTCCAGGACCTGGTGAGCCATTCAGCTCTCTGTCTGGAACCCACAGGCAGCATACAGGCTTAAGTGACACCCTCTCCAGTCCTGGCCACGTCTTTTTCTTTTCTCTAACTGTAGAATACTTGGGTTGGGGGATGGGGAAACAGTATTGTTCTTTTCCCTTTAAAATCAGTATGCTATTATAAAATAATCCAGAAAGGTATAAAGAGGACTAAATATCTGTAATCCTGCTTATCCAAAGATAACCATAATTAACATGTACTTTCAGAGTTTTTTGCTATGTGATATACATTTATTAATATTTATAAAGAAATGTCATTGTACTTCATCTACCTGCTATTTCCTAATCTACTTTTTAAAAAACTTAATAACATTGAAAACTTTATTTTTTTAGAGACAGGGTCTTGTCCATTGCTCGGGCTGAAGTGCAACTGTAGCCTTGAACGCCTGGCTCAAAGGATCCTCCTGCCTCAGCCTCTTGAGTAGCTAGGACTACAGGCATGTGCCACCATACCTGGCAGATTTTTTACTTTGTTTCAGTGACAGGGTCTCCCTATGTTGCCTGGGCTGGTCTTGAATTCCTGGCCCTAAGTGATCTCTTGTCTCAGCCTCTCAAAGGGCTGGGATTACAGGTGTGAACCACTGTATCTGACCTGAAAACATCTTCACAGCAATTAAAATAGCTCTGAATTCTAACTTTTCATGTCTCCGTATTATAATTTTTAGCATACCACTTTTTTTTTTTTAATTTAAAGGACTACTCTCTGGTCCTTTAAGAAGGCAAGTGGCTTCCGGCCAGGATCAGGGACTGCCAAGAGGTATCAACAAGCCAAGTAAGTGACTGCTGGGGATGGAGAAACCCATCTCTCCTCTTTAAGGCCCTGGGTTCCAAGCTGCTGAGGGTGACCAATGGCCCTGAACCTCTCACGGGACGCGGCCAGCATGTGAGTGCTGCTCCAACAATGCGCAGGTGGGCAAGGACGCACCTGTATCCGCTCTGCCAGGATCTGCACGAGAAGTTCATCGGGCAGCACACAGCTCATGAGGCCTGTCTCGCCCCCGATGCTGGCGCTGACACTGAGCCGGCGCTGCGTGGGCCCCACGAGCAGAGGGCTGGAGGAAATCTGCTGAGTGGGAGAAGGATCAGCATCAGAATCCAGCTGTGTCTCAACAGCTCCTACACCTACCAGCCACGCGACCTCGGGATAATCAGACAACCTCTCTAGGTGGTGTTTCCTCATCGGTTAAATGGGAATTACATCGTGAAATGGAAGAAGGGAGGTACTCTGTGCATGGGCTGAACTGCACGCAGCTTTTCATTCATTCAACAAACATTCATGGAGCGACTGCATGCACCAGGCACTCCTTAGGTGCTAGGGACGCACCAGCAGAGAGGGCTGACAGTGGTGCGACCCCTGAGGCCCTTACATCCCGTATACAAATCAGTAATATTATTTCACATAGTGACGACTGCTAGGGAGGGAGCAAATAACCAGGTAGGGCAATAAAGAACAATGACTGGGTGGGGGAGTGGATCTGTGGAGAGGACGGCCACATTACCTGGTAATGTGAAAGAATAAGATAGGACCCTGGGAGAAGAGAGGGAACAGTAAGCTCCCTCAATATGAGTGTGCTTGGGTTATTTGGGGAGTGCACAGGAGCCCAGGTGGCTGGCGCTGGGGGAGCAGTGGGCAGGGCAGGCTGGAAGTCAAAGACACAGAGTCAGGACCAGAAGATACAGGGCTTGTAGGACACGGTAAGGAATTGGCCTTACCAATTCCAAGGTTGTTGGTGTGTTTCAGGTAGACAAGTGATCTGATTTTTATGTTTAAAAGACTATTTGCTATGTGAGTGACAAGAATGCTAGTCAGAAGGATAGCTCTGTGGTCAAGGCAAGAGACAGTGGCCGCAGGGACAAAGATGGTGGTGGTGAGACGTAGCTGATGCAGGATACTTTTTGGAAGCAGAGCCAGTAGGGCTTGGGATGGAATGTACAGAATGAGGCATCAAAGGTGACTGCTTGAGTTTTGAGTAAGGAACTTGGAACATGCTGAACTTATTTACTAAAAAAGGAAAGACTGAGGGAAGAATGCTTTTTTTTATGGGGGTGTGAAATAAGAATCATTTTTTGGTTATATAAATTTTGAGATGCCTCTAAGCCACTCAAAAAAGATATCAAGCACGAGTTTGAATATATGAATTTACACTTGGGAAGAAATTGGGGCTGGAGATAGACACGTGAGGGTAATAAGTATATGGAAGATATTTAAGTTTTGGAAGATTTGAGCAACGCAACTGGGTGAGATCACCCAGAAAGGAAGTGTAGTTAGCAGAAAGAAGAGAGTAGTGTAAGACTTTGTCTCACAGTACTCCAACCACCTGGAATGTGGAAGACATGGAGAAACTGGAAAAGTAGAGGGAGGAGTCGCTAAGGAGGTGGAAAGGAAAGTAGGGTGCGGTGTCTGAAAGCCACGTGAAGACAGTGCTTCCAGCAGGAGGGGGCGACGCGCTGCCAAAAGGTTGAAAATCAGAAAACTGACCACTGGGTTTGGCAAGAGGAAGGTGGCCAGTGACCTTGAGAAGAATAGCCAGTGTGGAGGTGGGGAAGGGCCCCATGGACTCAGTGAAGAGAGGATGGGGCAGGCAGAGGACGAGGAGGCAGTCTACACAGTAAATTCTTTGGGGGAACAGCAGTGGAGATGAGCTGAGAGAGGACCTGATAGCTGCAGAGGGCAGTGGGGTCATGAAAAAGTTTTTTTTTGAGACAGTTTCACTATGTTGCCTTCAGTAGAGTGCTGTGGCATCACAGTTCATAGCAACCTCAAAATCTTGGGCTTAAAGCAGTTCTCTTGCTTTAGCCTCCCAAGTGGCTGGACTACAAGTGTCTGCCACAATGCCTGGCTATTTTTTTGTTGTTGCAGCTGTCATTGTTGTTTAGCAGGCCTGGGACTGGTTCAAACCTGCCAGCGCTGGTGTATGTGGCCAGCACCCTAACCTCTGAGCTACAGGTGCTGAGCCAGGGACAGTGCTCAGGCCCTCCCAGTAAGGACACCTATAGGAGCAAAAGGCACTGGCCTGGCTGCAGGATGCTGAGAAGGTGGAAGGAGCCCAGCCCTCCTGGGGAGCCCTGATTTGTACCTGTGGCGTTTCAGACTGGTGTGTGTGATGCTGCTTCTGCGACCCGGAGGCATGGCTGTCCGCCTTGCTCTTGTTGACCATCACGCTCCCACGTACGCTCTTTCCAGGTCTAGATTCTGGGCCCACCAGAGTGATTTCTGAGGTAAACTTGCCCAAGGTCTCAGTGCTTAGCCGTAATTGTCCTGTGACACTTGGGCCTGCAGAAGTCTCCTGAGCTATAAGGAGAGAGTGAGTTTTTTTTTTTTTTATCAAAAGTCACCTGAGGAGAATAAAAAAATGACAGTGGGGATGGCACAATGCAGTGCCGTGGGATTCTCTTGAGGAACACAAAGCCATCTCCATCGCAGTTGACTGGGTGGGGTGGGGGACAGAACCAAGACTGGATAAAGGGTCATGGAGGGCATGGACTGGAGTCCTGGGCTCTGCAGTGCTCCTCTTGCCAGGAGATCCCAGGCTGGTCTGCACCCACTTCCTCTTCTAGCCTGGAGGGAAACACTTTTTGAAACTGAGGATACACTACCGCCCTGCTGTGGTAACCCATCACCTGACCTTTTGTGGTTTTAGGCACTGGCGGGGCTGACAAGTAGCTTGGGCAGGACATTTTCTGCCTCCTAAGCAGAGCCACACAAATGAACGAACAGCTAATAACAGAGCATCTGTTGGCAAATGATGCAAACAAACAAACAAACAAACAAACGCCCCATTTCCATCAGATCTTCACTCTTAAGAACTCCCACCGAGAAGCTCCCTTCCAAAGTCATGGATGATGGAAGTATTTAAAAGGGTTTCTGTGACAGCTGTTCAGAGAACTCCTCGTCTTTGGCTTTTATGGTCGATTCCTGCCACCTCCCAGCCTCCTGGTTTCCTAATACTCACCCCCACCCACAACAGCAAGTCCTGTCTTATCCTGTCCTCTGGGGCTCCTATTCTTTGAGGATGTGCCATGTGACCCTGGAGGAGAACAGGGGTGCAGCAGACTCGTGGCACACTAAGATGGGGTGATGGTGTGTACACTAAGTAGCTTCCATGGTTCTCTAGTGCTCAGGGAGGCTCATTAAGACTCATTATTCTCTGTCGACCATTTCAGCAAATAAGCCCCCAGAATTCCCTCGAGAGTTGACACTGCAACTTACTCTACTTTATCTTTTCATGCTGTTCCTGCCTCTCTTCCCCCAGAAGCGGATCAGAGGTACAAGGACTCCTCACTGCACAGATGGGGAGTGAAGAGGCTAAGCCATCGATGAACAGCTACACTCAAGTTCTGCTCTAATTACAGACCTGGCCGGTCCTGTGCTCAGCCCTTGAATCCCTATAGGCTCTGCCCCTTCCTTCAGAATCATGTGCCACCAGTCCTTCAGCCTTGAACATGACAGCCCAGCTTCCTGCCATGCTTGTACCTGCCCACTCCATCATCCTCGCCCTTCACCAACTGTGCAATCTCTCGGTCTCCTGTGCCTGTGCCCTTTCCCTGTCCATAGCATCGCTCCTCCTTATCCCCAAACCCAGTTCTTCTAGATGCAATACTAATACAAGTTTTCATTTGACCCTTCATTCCTTTCAAGATACCATGATGTCACTTTTTCTTTTTCCTTCACTGCCCAATTTCTTTCTTTTCTTTTCTTTTTTTTTTTGAGACAGAGTATCACTATGTCACCTTTGGTGGCGTACCATGGCATCACAGCTTATGGCAACCTCAAACTCTTAGGCTTAAGCAATTCTCTTGCCTCAGCCTCTCAGGTAGCTGGGACTACAGGTGCCCGCCACCATGCCTGGATATTTTTGGTTGTAGTTGTTATTGTTGTTTAGCAGGCCTGGGCTGGATTCGAACCTGCCAGCCCTAGTGTATGTGGCTAGTGTCATAACCATTGAACTACAGGAGCCGAGCCTGTGCCCAATTTCTTGAAATAGTGGTCTAGACCAGGTCCACCCAATGGTCATACAATGTGAGCCATATATGTATATAATTAAAAAATTTCTAGTAGCCATGTTACAGAAGTTAAAAATAATTTTGATAATATATTTTATTTAATTTCATATATCCAAAATGTGATCATTTCAACATGCAAACAATTTTTAAAAATAATGACTGGGTTGCTTTAGTCTGTATTTGTATTGCATCTTCCAGATCCTAGCATGTCATGCAGCCCGCCTCTTTGGACTTGTCACAGGCAGGTGCTTGGCAGTCCAGTGCCTGGTGGCTGCTATGAGCCACAGGCAGGTTTGGATTTCCTGGGCCACTTCATTGCAGCCTGGTGACTCCATAGCTGACAGTGAATGTAGGTGGGGGCTACCCGCTGCATAGAAAAGGCTCTCCAGACTGAGGAACACAGCAGTGCTCCAGTCAGGGGCTCGTGCTATTTAAGCTTTCAGCAGTCTCTGATCCTGTGTGTTTATTGATTCCATATATTTTTATATTAATGGGTTAACTGTGTTCCAGGCATTGTTCCGGGTGCTGGGAAGACATTAGGGAGGGAAATTCACACAAATCTCTGTCTCTGCAGCTTGCACTCTGAGGGGGTGGGGGTAGGTGGATGTGTGGAAGCAGACAGAGAAGTAAGTAGGATAAAGAGGGTGTTGACTAGTGATGAGGGCTGTGAGGAGAGGGGCCCCTGGCCTGGCTCTGTGCATTCCCTGAGCCCCTTGGCTCTCCTGAAGCATGACTTTCCTGATGAGTCCTCTGCCCCTGTGACCCTTGCTTTGCTGTCTCATCCTCCCTGGCTTCTCCTCCACCTCCTCCTCCTACACGCTCCCCGAGGTCCTATCCCTCCTGCCTCATCCTGGGACTCTCTGGGCTGGTTCATCTACCCAGTGGCATGCACTTGTCACTTTGCTGAGGAAGACTCGCCTGACTGTCTCTAGGTTGGTATTACTTTCTCAGGTCAGGAGCTCAAAATCACCATTTGGCACAGGACATGAACACAGCTCCACAGATCACTCTGAAATATTTATTTTATAGAAAAGGAAATGAACAATTTAAGAGAACCAGAATTATGACATAGCTGGGGATTCCCACCAAAGAGTGTTTTCTCTTATCTTCCTAGCTAAGAGTTTTCCATTACCCCATGTGTCCCATATAGAGGCATTGTGGGTAGCGGACAACCTGAGAACCCTGGCAGTTGCATTAACTAGCAGGCTGGATGTGCTCTTAGGAACTATGTCACACCGTCATGACTACTGATATAAAAAGGGCTTTGCTCTGAGTAGACACTCAACATATTTTCCCACCGAGCAGCTGCTCTCCTGCCCAGCAGGTCCTCAGATGACCTGATGGAGCCAGGAGTCCCGACTCACAACTATGGGATACAAAAACTCAATTCATTTTTTCCTCCAGTAAACTTTCCCTCCTGTGTTCCCTATCTTGGTGAATGGCATCACTTTCCTCTTGGTGTCCAGGGCTAGAAATCTCGGTGTGGCCATTTTGAATGCTTCCCACCACTTCAACTCTCTACTAAGCAAGTGAACCCCAGAGCAGCTGGCCTGGGCCCAGGCTTCTTTGACAAGATGTCACCAAGCCCCATTTCCCTATTGTGACTTTCTGACCTATAGTGTGATAACTGACCCAACTACCTTTTTCCTTCAAAATAAACCCCAAATTCCTAGCCTGACCTAGCCTTGGTCAACTATGACTGGCCTCAACCTGTCTTCCTACCTCTAAGCTGCTGTCAGCTTCCCTGCTCTCTTGGTCTGGACTGTCCTTATCCCCATTTAAACCCATTAACATTTTCCTATTCCCTGCAAGCCCATTTCCACGAAAGCATGGAAAAACCCTTTGGAACCCACTCATCCTGATCTTTCTCTTTCACAGAGGCTAGTACTGCTGTTGCAACATTATTTCCCTCTGCTGTCCATGAGCCCATGTCTGCCTCTCCTGGGATGTCAGTCCCCACAGGCCACAGGTGCAGGCTGTACTCTACTCATTGTCCTGTTCCCTACAGTGCCAGGTACACACCTGCATCCAGTAGGGCAGGAGCCCGGACATGCTTGGTGAGGAGAATTCTTCTCCAGGCCACCAAGTTGGGGTCATGCTGTCAGCCAGCCTTTAGCCAGGCTGTGGGAGGCAAGCTCAGAGGGGACCAGAGAGGATGGACATTACCAGTAAGGTTGCTGGTGACCTGTGGACAAAAAGTCAGGGGAAATGGGCCCTTACCAGACTCCTCCCCTTCCCTCATAGACTGCTCTATGGCAGCCCTGATGCAGAGCTCTCGTGCCCGGATGCCCGAGACGTTGTTGCTGTCGGAAATGGCTTCCAGCACGATGGAGTCGATGTTCAAGCAGGCGGCGCTATAGTACTTGGCCAGGCTGACCGCAGTGGCTGACTTTCCTATAAAAAAGGCCAGGGGGTTGAGTTTCATGGTTCTCATTTTCTCAGTGTCCTAGACAGAAGAAGTCTCTAGAACACAGGTCCCGGTAAAGAGATCTCTCTGAGGGCTCTGCTTCCAAGTCTCTTGTGTAGCCAGAGGTGGTGGCAGCAAGGAGGAACCCCCAGTCAGAAGTCCATCACCTCCAATTTTTATCATTTCTACGTGTTGGGAACATTCCAAGCCCTCTCTTCTAGCTACTTTGAATTATATAGTACATTTTTGTTAGATAGGGTCACCCTATTAGAACAAATTAGAACACATTCTTTCCAACAGTATGTTTTTCTCCATTCACTCATCTTTCTTTATCTTCCCTGCCCTTCCCAGACCACATACATGTATAAGTATTATATATCAGTTAAAATGTAATAAAAAATCACTATCTGTACTGTGGCTTGATTAACCAGTTCCCCATGCCGAATGTTTCAATTGCTCCCACGTTTTAAATTATGGTAAACAGTGCTGCAGTAAATCTCTGTCCACATCATTCATTATTTTCCTAAGAAATTTTTAGAAGTAACATTGCTAGGTCAAAGGGTTTGCACCTACTTTTCCCTCTCCTTTAAAATAATTTAATAGGTTAGGTTTTCCTCTAATATTTTAATGTTTTAAATTATGAAAAGAACATGTGCTCAAATAACTCAGGGACGTATGAATCCAAGATGAAGTGTCCTCCCTCTCCTTCTTAACTCTGATCTGTGAGTGTGAATTTAACACTTTGGGGATAATCTCTTGGCATATAAATTCTACACAAAAGGGTCTTTTACTCTCTTCAAAATTATACGTGCTCACTTATCCATAAGCAAAAAGGGCAGAATAATTTAAGTGAACAGTCTGGCTTTAAATTGTTCTTCTTGAAGATTCCTAGAAAACTGTAAGGCTCCATAAAAATGCCAAGATCATTACTGCTGTCCTCCGCACTTGGGTATGCTTTTCACCTGCAGATGTAACTGTGACTGAACCCTCCCTTGGAATGGGGCTGATAAGCTCCTTCCAAGTCGGTGCATTTTCAGGGCTAAGTCTCCAGCTGCCTTCAGTGTCTCCTGGCCTACTGACTGTACCTTACAGTTCTTTCTGGAAACACAAAAATGGCATGAGTTGCTGCATGAGGTGGGGGTCATAATTTTTTAAAATTATGTTCTTATTTGCCTTCTTTATCTGTTGCCCCCAAATCTGGCCTTCCACCATTTAGGTCCTGATTTATGACTTCTCAAGGAAAGGTTCTTCAAAGGAAGGGGGAATGGATGGTGACATTTTTAGATTCCTGGAGCTTCCCAGTGATTAGCAGATCAAAAACGCCCCCTAAATGTTGCCTGTATGAGTGACAGTAATTGGATCTGAAGAAGGTTTCATTGCCCTTCTTCAGGTAAGCTGTAACTAAGAGAGGTTGCAGGGTCCCTCTGCTCTATCACTTACTGGCTGGGTAACCTCGGGCAGATGTCCTTGAACTTCTCTGAACCTTAACTTCTTGTGAGGTGGGACAATCAAACTCTCTCCTGGATGTGACATTCAAACAGACAAATGGATGGGAAGAAGCTCTGTAAACTGCGAATTGCTACACAAGTTGAAGATCTTGTGGTTTTGCTCCTTGGGTTTTATGATGAAGTTAGAAGATGTAATTTTGGAGCTGATAAAGGATTCTTGATAAAGGATGGCTCATTCTTTGACTGGTTGACAGAAAAATATTCCTTGAGAACATATAGCATGTGATTGGAGTTTTTTTCAATGGAGATTCAAACTCTAGATATGGTTATAATTATAAATGGTAATTGTCATTGTAGTAATAGTGATGATAATAACAAAAGATTTTTGTTTGGGTATTTATTAGGTGCCAAGTCCTGGGTGGGATAAGCATTTTATATAAATATTCTCATTTAATTCTCATGACTACTCTCTAAAACAGATATTATTATATTATTTTTGAAGACAGGGAAACTGAGAACAGAGCACTTAAGTAACTTTCTCCAGTGCCCTCATCTATAAATGGCAGTGTTAGGATCTGACATAGGGCTGTTTGGCTCTGGGGTCCAGCCCTGTAATCACTCTGCTATGCTGTTTCCCAGATAAGATCATTAGAACCTGCCATGACCACACAACTGATGTGATGTTGCCACCCTGAGAGCGACAGAGTTTATGGAGGTGATATGGAACCCCTGACTTAACCTCCCACGAGAATTGTCGCATACCTGACAGGGGCGTCCCATGGATGATAATGGCGATACCTTTCTGGTTCTTGGCCAAGCGGCCTTCTGCAGAGATGTCGATGCCCAGGTGGCGAGCGATTGCCCTGCTCACTGGGTTGTTTTCTACCTCTCCAACTTCTTCAGCAGATTGGCTATCCAAGCTCTGAATCTTGTCAGCTGTAAGTTAAAAATATGTGTGTATGGGCTGGGCCCAGTGGCTCATGTCTATAATCTGAGAGGCCGAGGTGAGTGGATCACCTGAGCTTAGGAGTTTGAGACCAGCCTGAGCAAGAGCAAGACCCATCTCTACTAAAAATAGAAATAAAAACCTCAAAATAGCCAGGTGTGGTTGCAGGTACTTGTAATTTCAGTTACGTGAGAGGCTGAGGTTTGAGGTTGTTGTGAGCTATGATATGCCACGGCACTTTGCCCCGGGCAACAGAGTGGCTCATAAAGAAGGAAAAAAATGTGTGTATGCACATGTGAGCGCATGTGTGTATACAGCAAGACTTTACAGAGGGTACTGGTGGAAATAGGAATGAGTTTTTCTTTTTAAATACCACTGTTTTTATTTTTTTTGGCCAAGGCTGGATTTGAACCCACCACCTCTGGCACATGGGGCCGGCACCCTACCCTTTTGAGCCACAGGCGCCACCCAATACCACTGTTTTAAAACAGCAAATGTTGCAGTAGTCCTGGCCTATTTGTTGTGTATGAGAATACCCTTTTGGGCTAATAATTTGTCTGTAGTTACTAAGA
Organism: Otolemur garnettii; assembly: GCF_000181295.1. Taxonomy (NCBI): domain Eukaryota; kingdom Metazoa; phylum Chordata; class Mammalia; order Primates; family Galagidae; genus Otolemur; species Otolemur garnettii. The sequence goes on from NW_003852442.1 coordinate 10,002,352, forward strand.
TATGAAAACAAAAATACTCTTTGACTTTAATTTTATTTTGGGGAGTATCTTTTGCTGAAGAAAAGAAAGGGTAGTTGTGGAAAGAGACTATTTATGGTGGGAAAATGTTAGGAACTAGCTGAATTTGCAACATTAAGGGAAAAATGTTAAGGGGTCAATACACAGTAGTGATTAAAATCATGACTTAGATATCACAGACTGGTAAACTATAGTCCATAGGCCAAATCTGTCCTGGGATGTGTTTTTGTAAATAAAGTTTTATTGGAACACAGCCACACCCCTTTGATGACATATTATCTTTGGCTGCTTCTATGCTACAAAGGCTTGCGGCATAGACTATATGGCTCACAAAGTACAAAATATTTACTGTTTTGTCTTTTATGGGAAAAGTTTATCACATGTTGCTTTGGATAAAAAGTATTGGCCTAGAGAAATGTCTATAATCAAAAAAAGCAATACATACAGGATGCAGAGTGGTGTGCAGCCAAGTACACACAGTGACCCCAAACACATTCCACGTCACAATACAAGACCAGGCTCATACTTTAAATTTTGTTCTGTAACTTGCTTTTTAAATACAATTTATCTTGGACATCTATTTACTAAGATACAACTCTAGCTCATTCTTTTGAAATAGCTGCTAAATAACTCCTATGTGTGGTTCATCATAATTTAACTGTTGATGGGTATTTATTTAGATGCCTCCCAGGTTTAACCAGTGTAAGCACTGCGGTGGGGTTGCCTCTCAGAGGGCCCAGGCAGGGAGAGCAGAGCTAGGCTGTGTAGGGTGGGAAGGCTGCCATGAGAAAGAAAGAGCCACTTGGGTCAGTAGAGCCAGGGAGGATTAAATACAAGGCAAGGAGCTGGGAATTTCCTTTAATTCCAGTTGTGCCATCAGGTTCTCCTGCCTTAATTTGCTCTCCTGGTTGACCAGGGCAAAGGATGACAACTTAACCAAACCCTTTAAAGATCTCATCAGTCTTGCCCATGATTCCTATTTCCTGAGGGGAGCACATGACAAGGTCTCCTTTACTTTATTATGGTTTACTGACTGGAAAACAAATGGCCCCTGTGAACCCACTTTTGTGGAATCCAATTTTGTAAATATAGTTTCAATATCTTGTATAACTCAGGGAAAATAATTGCCAGAAAATGGGCCCACTGTGCTGGCAGGTCAAGAGGAGGTTTTCGTAATGGTGCAACTGGGGGCACCCTGGGAAGAATGCCTCCTGCCTTCTGAAATGTTTCTCTAAACACCTCCCAGTCTGCTGGAATTTTAGCACTGAAGATTCAGGCCTTCAGATTCACACTTAATTTAGCTAAAATGTACATAATGGTGGCAAGAATGTCATATTCTGAGCTTATCAGCAGGCCACCATGCTTGTATCCTAGTGAGAGTTGGGGGGACAAGTGCTCCTCCAGAGGGCAGGTGTGGGGTTGGGGGTGGGAAGTGGGAAGCACTTTATGGAGAAAGGCAACAATTTATTCCTAAAATTGGAAATCTACCAAATAGATTTCCCATTTCTGCTTAGAGATAACTGGTACCAAAGATTAAAATGCTCGTTTACTTTGAAACATTAATTTTTCCACGCTCTCCTCATCCTCATCGTCATCGGGGTAGGTCTTAGACTCGACGAAAGGGACAGGGATGTGCTCCAGGTTGGATGTAGCAGAGATCCCTTGGCTGAGTGATGTCCTCTTTGTGCTCACAGAGGTTCCCTGATCTGACGTGGTAAAATCTTCGTCTTCTGCTGGGAGCAAAGGGAAGAGGGAAGAGTTGGGAGGGCACAAGGGAAATGGGGGCAGAAAAGGAAAGAAAGACAGAGGAGAATGACTATTCTGGCTCCGTGGCCCTGCACTACCCAACCCCAACACACCAGTATCGCAGTCAGTGGGCTTTTATATGTTTCTCTGCATATTTCTCCGTCCTAAATTTTGTTTAAATACCCAAATTATGCATTTGCTCAGGAAATTGGGAAAATTCAAAAGAGTCTCGAATGATAAAACTTAGCTGTAAATAAAGATCGGGCTAGATGAAGAAATGGTAACGGAGGAATTACCCTGAATTTCATACCTCTCTGACTAATCTTTAATTTTTCACAATTAAGCTTGAGGTCATTTTGTATGTGCTGAATTGTAGTCTGCATCCCCCTTTCATTTTTCATTCAATCATGAACTTTCCCCACATAGTAGTTAGGAACAGCCACCAGTCGGTGGGCCCAACACCTCCTCATTGTCCCTAGTCCATAGTATTTTAGGGATGCAGAGGGTTGTGACTGCAAAAGGCGACCCCCTCTTTGTTTAGAATTTGGACCTGAGCCTGAGAGGCTGCAGCTCTCTCGTGAATGGTGGAATGTGCTGAGGGCTGCAGGCCTTCCCTGGACGTGGTCAGGGGAATGGAGATGGACCATGTACAGCATGAGAGCAGAGGGAGGAGATGTTCAGGGAAGTGCTGGTCAGAAGCAGGCTGTGAGCCTTCCCGGGGTCCCTCGAGACCAACTGGTCCTGGCTCTAGACCATCATCCATTGGAACAAAAGGAAAAGTGAACCCACAACCACGATGTGCAAGGACATGAGAACAACGAGGCCCTTCTCTGTCCTTACAAGGTCCTTTATGTACTGAAGCCCTGTGCAGCCCATTGCCTTATGCCACTGGGCTGTCCCTCTGACTTTAAGTATCTTTCCCCTACCTCCTTCCTGAATCAATGGCAGCGGCCTCATGTCAGAGACTCTTTCTCCAGCATTTTAGCTCAGTGCTTGGCAACACAGTGGATGCTTGTTATGGGCTTACTTGTACCCCAACCCCCTCTAATTCACATGTTGAAATCCTAATGCTCCAGCATGTCAGAATGGGACTATTTGGAGATAGGGCCAGAAAAAAGTAATTAAGGTAAAATGAGGTCATATGGGTGGGTTCCCATCCAAGGGGACTGGTGTCTTTATAGGAGAGGAGATTAGAACACAGTCACCCACAGAGGGAAGACTGAGGGAGAGGGCAGCCATCTGTCAGAAGAAGGGCTTCAGATAAAGACAGCTCTATTGACACCTTGATCTTGGACTTCTAGCCTCCAGGATTGTGAGAAACAGAATTCCTGTTGGTTAAACCAGCCAGTCTCTGGTATCTGTATGGCAGCCCTAGCAAACTAGTACAGTGCTCAAGGAACAAGATAGGAGAACGGGTGGGATGCAGCCTGCTTCTCTTATCTTCTCTGTTTAGGCCAAACCAGTATTTTCTGATTAGCTTCTCTTTCCTTGAGAGATAGTGAGACTCCCAAGGATAGGAGAAAGGACTCCATTTGATCTTTAATGCCCTCGCTCCTCTAGCACTGTTCACCAGGCACTGTTGTGTATCAGCCCCTGTTCTTCACCCTGGACTTAAAAGTGGGGAATATGAGATCACTGCCTTTATGGGGGTGCTTGGCTAGTGGGAGAGGCAGGTATGAAGGAAATAATTAGCCACGTGATGACTGTTCTACAGAAGACAGCAAGAAAGAAGAGTGAGGCACATTTCCAGAAAGAGGGCAGAGAAAAGCCACACAGTCCCACCATCAGCCAGGAACCTACCCTCTCAGGCACACAAGAGAGGCCCTGGGCAGATGAGGAGACAACTTAGGGCTGCTGGGCTATAAAGGGTGTGATTATGAGAGCTCAGTGCCCTTCTGTGGCTGGGGCTTGGCCTTGAGGCCCATGGAGGGACTGGCCCTTTTCTTGTGTGAACTCCCACCTCCTATCTCTTTTGGGATTCCGATTTCTACCTTGCATGATGCATTTCCCCAGCACATCCACAGGAGGCAGTGGAGCATAGTGGTTAACAGCACAGACTCTGGAGTCAGAAAGCCCTGGCTGGAATCCTGAGTCTGTGGACCTTGCCTCCTGTTCTCTGCAGTTTCCCATCTGTGTGTGCAAAGCCCCCAGCAGAGTCCAGCACGTCTTTCATCATCTATACCAGCTGTTTTTAAGACTTAATTCCCTACTGGATTCTACTGAAAGCAGAATGTGTTCCAGCCTCTGCATCCAGGAAAGGGGCATAATGGGACCTATTTTGTAAGAATTAGAAATAAAATACACAAGGCAGCTAGCCTCTGCTGGGCATTTGGCAGGTACACAGCAGGGGTAAGTGATTCAAAGGGGCAGTGCTCGGGCCATGGTTCCCCATGTTGAGTTCTCACCATTATCCTGAGTCAGATTCTCCAGAAATTTTGCCTTCATCTGTTCCTCTCTTGACCTCTTTATCTCCTTGAAGTACTCATACACCTCTGGGGGCAGCTTCTCCCCGGGGTTGCGGGGAGGCAGCAGGATGGTGTTGTAGGAGTCATAGCCCTTCAGCTTTCGCAAGATCTGTGCAAGGGGAGAATGGGAACCGCTGTCCATCTTACCAGAAGGATCCTCTTGGTAGCACTAGGTGAATTTGTTCATTGACCTTACAAAACTCCTTTCTGAGGCTGAGACTTGCAGAAATACTTTCTGGATTTCAAAGGGTGGGCCCCTTGGCGAGGTCTAAGAAGCAGGGCTGAGCTCTGAACGTGTGGGGATACGGGATCTTTATTTTGCTCTATTTCAGCCTGTGCATTTCACATGTGGAAAGGAATTTTCTCCTTGTTTGAAAAATAACATATATTCATAATAACTAAGAAAATGCTGTGAAGGCTATGTTAACCAGTTTGATAAAAATATTTCAAATTGTATATAAAACCAGCACATTGTACCCCATGACTGCATTAATGTACACAGTGATGATTTAATAAAAAAGAAAAAAAAACATACTATTGTTTTTCTATTTCATTTTTTTCTATGACAGAAGTACAGAACCATATTATCTACTTTGAGTGACACATTCTTAAAAAATATTGTGGTTAGTCATATTATACTAAACAAGGTTGTTTTCTCATAAATAGAGGGTTCAGGGAAAAATAGGTAAAATGGTATTTAGTGTGTGTGTATGTGAATGTATATTGGAGTGATAAGATATAATAAAATACAGGATGCCTAGTTAAGTTTGAATTTCAGGGAAATAAAATTTCAGGGTATTTGTTATTTATTCCAAATTCAAATTCAGGTTGGCAGCTTGTTTTTTCTCCTAAATCTGGCAATCCTAATGTGTATATATATTTATAAGACACAGTAAAATGAAGTTCTAGAAAGCATACACTTCCTTCACAACCTGATTTATTGGTGTGAAAATCTGTTTTGGTAGGCAATTCTTCTCCAGGATCACCACTTTTAGTTTTTTGAAAACCATTGCTAATCAGTTTATTCTAAAATTTACAGGAAAAGGCAACATTAAAAGCCTAATGGAGAAGAATACATGGAGAGGATTTCCCTGTCAGACGCCAGGACTTTCTATGAAGCTGCAGGAATAGAGTGGGACTGATGCTGGGAGAGACAAATGAGCTCAGAATCCACCCATTCATGTATGGAACTTTGATAAAGGACAGAGGTGGCAGGGCAAATCAGTGTGGGAGGAAGGAATATGCCAAGGACTGGATGAGGTAGGGGTACAAAGTCCTGGCCAACTTGTAGCAGCTGGGGCAATCTGAAGGGCTGACCCAGCTCCCCTTTGGATCAGCTGAAGTCTGTGTTGCAATGTCATCACAGCTCGTTCCTCTCTGCCCAGTTGGTTTCCTTCTCTTCACAGGTGTGCTCCTGAGTGTGCTCTCAGTAAACCTCCCACAGGTAAACCTCAGAGTCTTACTCAGACTGTGCTTCTGTGGATCCTGACCCTCAGCAGAGGGAGCTGTGCCAACATAAGCCATTAAGGATCTCATAAATACCCATTGAAAAGATGCCCTTCCATAGGGCAGATTCCCATCTAAGAAAAACTGAGAGTTTTTCTGGCCTCCAAAGCAGGCAGAGGGTACACACTGGAGTAAAGGACACAGAAGATTCCACGACTGAGTGAGGTAGGGTCCAGAGGAAGCAGAGCCACCTTAGCTAAGCCATTCTCAAATTCCTGACCCTCAGAGACCAAAGGATGACAAATTTGTTTCAAGTTGCTAAATTTTGGAATACTTTGTTATGCAGCACAAGGTAACAAATACAGCATCAGACGCCATGAACAGCAATGACTTAGGAGAAAACAATTGAGCAACACATTTAAGATACTCAAGCAAAGAAAATTTGAGCCAAGGATAGAGACTGTATCCAATCAAACTGATTCTCAAAAACCACAGACAAACAGTTATGATCATGTGAGTACTCAGAGAATACTATTACCATGATCCCTTCCTGAGGAATCCACTAGAGAATGGGTTTTAGACAACCCAGAAATGACAGGAAGAGCTTCACTGTAAGGATTGGTGTTGGGCACTGCTTATGAGGGTGTAGCACTAAGACTCCACGATGGAAATTAAGTTCGGATACCTGAACACCATGAGCTCCAAAAATATTGATAAAATAACAATTGAAAAGTATGGAAGAAGTGTACCTGAGATGATTATCTAGTAGGCATTAACCGGAAATAAAAGAATATCATTTTAAATTATAGGGTAGGGAGAGATGAGGGAAAAAGAGATTACTATACCATCTTTATCCAATACCTTTAGAGCCCATTACTCAAAGTAGAGAATTGAGAAGCCATTTCTAAGGAGTAGGGCTCTAAGGATATTGGATAAAGGTGGTATAGTTCAAGGCAGGAGACCAGGGTGGGAATGTGAGACGTGGACCTGGAGGAGCAGCTGGAACACAACATGGAGGCTGTACCGTGCTTGTGGATAACAAGACTCGGTGGTCTTATTGTTAGTAGGAATATTGGTATTGATATGTGAAACCATTAAATGTATATTTTACAAAACAAACTGATATGTAAGCTAATATCTAAGTTTTTTTTTTTTGGTTGGGGCTGGCTTTGAACCTGCCACCTCTGGCATATGGGGCCGGTGCCCTATTCTTTTGAGCCATAGGTGCCACCCAATATCCAAGATTTTTAAAACAGAAATGACTAAATATCAAAGAATTTAGATAAAATATTTGTATCTGAAATTGGAGTCTGAAACATCATTATGCATTAAGATTTTTTTTCTCTCTTAAATACAGTATTTCCTAATTCTGTCTACTAAATAGACTTAGAAGGAGTCACAACTCAGTGGTCCAGACTCTGATCTCTAAATACCATTTCCTACTAGAAGGAAGCAGAGACCCTCAGAGAAATGATTGTATTGTAAAAAAAGTTAATTTAGGGAACTGTGAGACTATACAAAAAATCTAAAATTAATGTAGATCCAGGTCTGGGCTGGAAATGGACCTGTTGAGTCTGGGAATCTTAGGACTATTTTCCTTGGCCATGGGTAATGAGACCTCATCTCCCCACAAACCTATCAGTAAAGATCATGTGGGAAGCCTGGATTTCCACCTCCATTTGGTGGTAAAGAGGTGCCCCCTCCTCCTCTCTGCTGGGTGGTATCAGACAAGGCCTAGTAGAGAGTCAGAGATTTTACCACCACCCAGTGGTTCTAGAAGTACCACAACTCCTCCACCCCCCATGCAGAGTCAGTAGTAATGGGACTCTTGTGCCCTTCCCAGCCAAGGAGGTGTCAGTGGAGGCCTTGTGGGGAGGCAGAGATACCACTCCTGCCCAGCAGTAATGAGGAGCCCCTCCTGTTATTGTTAAAGAAGGCTAAAGAGGGATCTGGACTATTACTCCCACCTGGCAGTAAGAAGCTAGTACCCAAGCAGTGTCAGAGAAGACCAGCTAAGATAGAAAATTTAACTGAAAATCCTTTATCATGCTAATAACCATGACAATTTCAGCTTGAATTAGAAAAGAAAATGAATACACAGCAACACTAAGATAACAAGGATACTAGGAATACAAGGATACAAGGAATTATCTTGCAAAGATTCTAAAACACTCATCATAAAAATGCTTTAATGAACAATCATGAATATACTAGAAACAAATTTATAGAGTCTTGGCAAAGAAACACAAGATATGAAAAAGAACCATATAACAATTTTAGAACTGAAAAATATATTTACCAAAATAAAAAAACTCAGTGGAGGAGTTCAACAGCAGAATAGAAGAGACAGAGGAAAGAATGAATGAATTTGAAGATAAAATGGTAGAAATGACTTAATCTGAACAGCAAAAGAAATAGACAAAAAAAATTCTAAAAAAATTAATTTAGGGGCTGGGTGCAGTGGCTCATGCTTGTAATCCTAGCACTCTGGGAGGCCAAGGTGGGTGGATTGCTTGAGCTCATGAGTTCAAGACCAGCCTGAGCAAAATCAAGACCCTAAAAATAGAAAATCTGAGGCAACAGGATAGCTTGAGCCTGAGTAGGAGGTTGCTGTGAGCTATGATGCCATGGCACTCTACCCAGAATTATAGCTTGAGATTCTGTCTCAAAAAAAAAAATTAATTTAGGGAACTGTGAAACTATACAAAAGATCCAACATTAGTGTAATTTGAGTTCTGGGAAGATAAGAGAAAGAATGTGAGGTTGAAAGAGTCTGAAATAAATCTTCGGCCATAAAAAAGGATGCATTAATGCCTTCTGCAGTAATTTGGAAGGAACTAGAGATTACTATCCTAAGTAGTATCTCGAGAATGAAAAAACAAACACCACCTATACTGTCTAATAAATTGGAACTAACTAAGAGGCACACAAGTACACAGAGGAAAGTAAAAGTCAGGAAATCAAACAGCGGGGAGGAGAGAAAAGGGAAGGGTAAAAACCCACCTAATGGGTACGATGAACACTATTCAGGTGGTAGGATGCCTATTGCCCTGACTCAAGTCATGAAGCAAAAACATCTGTACTCCCTTCATATTTTGAAATGAAAATATTAAAAAAAAACTGACTGAAAACTTTCCAAGTTGGGAAAAAGACAAAAAATAAAAACCTACAGATTTAAGAAACTGAGCCAATCCCAAACCAAATAAATAAAAAGAAAGACACATTGTCGTCAAACTTCTGTGAATTAAGGCATAGAAAGATTCTTAAAAGTGGAGAGCAAGACAAGAAATGTTACCTATAGAGTAAAAGCAGTTCAAATAATACTGGATTTCTCATCAGGCTATAGAGGCCAGGACTGAAAGAACTTTTAGGCAGAATTCTATAGCCAGTGGAAAAAATCCTTCAAGAATAAAGGGGAGATCAAGACATGCATGCTCAGATGAAGAAAAACTTAAAAAAAAAATTATCAGCAGACCTGCACTAAAAGAATAGCTAATGGTAGCTCTCTAAACAGAAAGAAAATAAACATTAGAAGAAACTTCGGAATATCAGAAAGGAAGAAAGAACAGAAAGAGTAAAAAGGTAGATATAATTCATTTTCCTTCTTTGGAGTTTTCTAATTTATGTTTGACAATTGTAATACAAAAATATTTAAGACACTTGTATTAAAAAATAGGAAGGATAAAAGGAGACAAAGGGAGGAAAGGTTTCTGAATTACACTACTACTGGTAAAATGTCAAGACTAGTTGATTATAATGCTATGCATACATAACGTAATATCTGTAAGAAATAACTAAAGAAGCTATACAAAGAGATACATTCGAAAACACTCTAGGCAAATAAAAATCTAATTCTAAATAATGTTGAGGCAACCAACAGGGAGGCAGAAAAAAGTAAACAGAACAAAAAACAATAAAATGGCAGACTCAAGCACTAACATATCAACAATTAAATGTAAATGGTCTGAATACAACAACTAAAGACAGATTGGGGAGCTTATTTAAAAAAAACTACCCAATTACACGCAGTCTGCAAGGAACTCTACTTCAAATATGATGATAGAGGTAAGTTTGCCTACAGCTCTTTACTGTTTGAATTTTAACCTTGAATGTGCATTAGTTTTCCAATTAGTTGTTTACAACGTATAATGGAATCGCAAAGCAGCACTGAATTCTGCTCATGTCAAACAAGGTTGGTCAGAAAAAGCTACAGAGAAATGATCATTCAATTGACAAGGAAGGGTTCAAGGGGAACTGTCAGAAGGAAGCTTCTTCACACAGAGAGGAGAGTGTGAATACACGGCAGGGCCTAGCACACATAGGAAAATGGAGCTGGGTTTTGGCCTCTGCTCACCTTTTCTTCTGTGAGATACTGCTGGTCAAATTCTAAGGAGTAAAACTCAATGGGGAAGTTGCAGGGATTCTTCACTATCACCTCTGCCTCATCTCCATGTGCAAAAGGCAGCAGTGGCCCCAGCTCCAGAACTGAAGGACTAAATTCCAGGCGTGGCTCCAGACCTTGCCCTTGTGCCATCAGCGTAAGCTTCTGAGCATTCTGGGCAATCTGGAACACGAGATTTTGGCTGTAGAATTTCTGGAAAACATAAAAACCAAACAAGCATCAGGTTTTTTTTTTTTCTATTACATGCCACATAAAACTGAACACCACTGAGAGGAAAAACTTATCTGTTTAGATTAAGAGAGAATTTTCTTATAAAGTTGCACAGGAGTGATTTATATTATTCCTATACACAGTATCTAGCATGCCAGACACTGTACCCAGTGCTTTGTCACTTGTGGCAAGCTTTCTGAATGTCAGCCCCACATCCCTCGGACCTTCCAGTGTGCTTAGACTCCCAGCTGCCTCCATCTGTGGCCCTAGGCCTAAAGGGGCTCATTTCATGGGCCTTGCTGCCCATGAGCAGGGGACAGCAGGACAGAAGTGCCAAGGAAGTAACACTTGGGAGCTGTTCTGAAGCAATGACCCTCATGAGTTGCTGTATAAATACGCCAGCTCCTTTGTTCCTGGGGAGGAATGATTCTGGAGTGTGTACTTTGTATATTCCCTTGGCATTCCCAATTCTGGCAGAAAGCCAGAGCTAGGGCATTCCATTCACTGGGTGTAATTATAACCAGGGACCGGTGGATAATGATACCATAACTAACAAGTTTTCTCAAAATGGTATAAAAATCTACTTTCTATTCAGGTGTTCCTAATATGATTTTATTGGGGGAAATGACATAATATTAAACATACAAATCCACAGGGCTGATCTCTAGAGATTCTGACTGAGCAGGGGCAGAGTAAAGCTAAGGATTCTGTTTTTGTTTTTTTTTTTTTGCAGTTTTTGGCTGGGGCTGGGTTTGAACCCACCACCTCCGGCATATGGGGCCAGCGCCTACTCCTTTGAGTCACAGGCATCGCCCAGGATTCTGCCTTTTTAACCAGATTCCTAGGTCTTCTGATACACTTAGCTCATGGTTTGGGGATCTTGAGTGGCAATACAATTTGAAGACTTTCTCCTGTCTTAGCTGGACCTAATAAGAGAATAAATTACTGGCTAAGAAGGTTTTTATATGGCTATGGGCTTAGCACCATATGGCCCAAACTTCTGTATTTTAATTGCTTTCTAAAACATTTCATCCATGTCTTTGTTTTCTAGCAGAGTGTTCTGAACACATGTGATAATGTCTAAGAATTGTTAGCATGGACGTCAGTGACTTTTCTGATATTAATAGAGATGCAGGACTGGATTGAATAAGTTGCAGGGATAATCAATTCCTTGTATACAGTGAATAATCCTCTTTCAGTTGTTGGAAACATTTTTTTTTTTTTTTGAGACAGAGTCTTACTATGTTGCCCTTGGTAGAGCGCTATGGCATCACAGCTCATAGCAACCTTAAACTCTTGGGCTTAAGAGATTCTCTTGCCTCAGACTCCCAAGTAGATGGGACTGTAAGCACCTGCCATAATGCCTGGCTATTTTTGTTGTTGTAGTTGTTGCAGTTGTCATTGTTGTTTAACTGGCCCAGGCTGGGTTTGAACCCATGAGCCTTGGTGTATGTGGCCAGCACTGGAACCATTGTGCTACGGGCGCTGAGCCTTGTTGGAAACATTCTTTTTTTAACTTTGACCAGTGAAAACTCAACATTTACGGAACTGTCTTAACATATCTATTTCTTAAAAACTATCTCACTGATATTTCCCTCATTCAGTACTGGAAAAAAATCCAAAACCTTGAGTAAACCCGTAGACAAACATGTTATTAATATTCTTTTAAAAGGGTTTGAGAGATTTTGATAATGATTAGAAACATGGGTTTTATTTTAGAATGAGATATAAAGTCATTGACTTTTCTTCTTTTCCACTGCAGATTCTTAAGCATTTCCTCAAAGCCATTACCAGGAAAATGGGAGTTAACACTAGGTAGTCTATAAGATGCACATCAATTTTTCTTTCAAAATAACAAAATAGAGGAAAACATCCCAAATGCTCAGGGCTTTGAATAAAAGTCTTTACAATGCAATGTCTTGAGATCCTCTCCATTCCACAATTTTATTACTTTTACTCTGTTCTTGGTCAGGAATAACTTTGTGCTTGTGGTGGTTAAAAAAGAAATGTTTGAGGCTCAGGGGAGCCTAGCCACCAGCAAGTACTTACCATGACTACTGATGCCGGCAGTTAATAGCTATCAAGACACTACACATTGAGCAGTATGCCGGGTATATTTTATTCAATGCTGTGTATTTAATCTTTAAAATGACCCTGGGGGTAGTTATTACAGGTAACTGATAGAACTGAAACCCAGGGGCCAGATGCTTGCAAATTCAGATTTTTATAAAGGTAAAAACAGCACACATACCCTGTGCTACCTAAAACTCCCAGCAGGGTCGGTGCCGGTCCCTAGTAATAAAACACATTAGTATTTTTGCAGTTGCAATGTTTCATTCTGAAAACGAAGTTGTCTGAAATTTAGGAAATCTTCCCCATCTCCCTGCTTTTGGAGCTTATCAGATTTCACAATTGCAAAAGGGATTTTTGATATGTAATGTAAATTTTATTTCATCTTTGAGAAAACTGAGGCTTAGTGAAGCTGAGTGATTTGTTCAAGAACATGGCCTGTATGTGTAGAGGCAGTAAGTCTTCTCACCCAGCTCTGCTGGCTGTAGACCACCGGGCCACACAGCGCTCATGGAAACCAGCAAGTGCATGAGATGCCATATGCAGAATAGCAAGGCCCAAGTCACTCAAAGCTTCCTGTGAGACCCAAACAAGCATGGACTTTGAGCAAAGCTCAAGACCCAGAGACTCTAAATGTAGTCACATTTCTGTAAAGCTCACCTCTTCCTTTGGCATGAATTTCACTTGCACGTTGGACCGCTCTCCAGGATCCAAGACTCCAGATGTGGGCTGGATCTCAAAGATCCGCGTCTTTGGCTTTAATTCAGCACGTATCTTCCGTCTTAAGTACTTTGGCATGTGTTTATCCAGCTGGTTTATAAATATTAGATAATTAGACTATCTCCTATGGAGAATGGACCCATTTCATCTTCCACTCTCAATGACATGCATTTCCCAAGTATGTCTCAGGTGTCAAGGAATCAGTAGATATCAGAGGTACACAGACATCTGATCTGACAGTATGATCTGATAGGGCCTCAGGTGCTGGGTCAAGAGCCCAGATTTTATTCAGGAGGCAATGGTTACCACTAAAAAAGTCTTTGCGCAGGAGATTGAAATCATGAGAACGAAGGCCTATATTTACCAATCTGACTGAAACAGTGACAGGGAAAGTGGGACCAAGAGGACCAAGGGGCCACGACTCATTTACCTTGCCAGAAACCTTTACGGTATGGACAAACCATTCACAAGGAACTTGGAGGTGATTGGAAAGCTGAATAGTTTCCACCAGGCACTGTCCACTCTGAATCGCGGCAAACTCCACTTTTTCACAAGACAGAGTCATAGCAGGAATGATCACATTGGCTTGGAGACAGATGTTAACTGTTGGCCCTCCAACCACCTAGAGTGGGCATAAAATTGCTGTTACCATGTGGCATGGGGTTGGGAGAAGACTCATAGCTCTGACATAATAATTGGATCATCCCAAGGGCATGACCAGCTGGCAAAGCTGGGGACCTGGAGCGTCGGGTGGGCCCAGAGGTGCTTCATACCTTGATGGGCAGCATGACTTCTTTGTTTCCAACAGGAAGATTGGCCCCTAGTGGGTCAAATCTCACTTCGAATGTTTCTGTTTCACCATAAGGCAGATTCTTTACACGATCCAGCTCAGTACTGAATCCTGGAAGAGGACAAGACAAAATTTCTTTGTGGGAAAGAGAAACAGCAAACAAAAGCTGCGCTAGATCGAGCCCTCTCCGGGGCAGGATGAACACTTGGAGTACCTCTGAATGGCTTAGCAACTCTTTTATGAACCCCGCAGACACAAAAATGTTGCTCTATTGGTTCCTTGTTAGAAATGACAAAGTGCAATAGGAAAGGGTCTCCCCAGCCTGGTTACCTGTGTCTTGAAGGAAATGCTTTACTGCATGGAAGGACACTGGAAAGTGACTTGTGTTGGTGATCTTGATGATGTGGGTCCGGACCTCACCAAGGACGATGTAGCCAAAGTCCAGGATATACTCTGGCAGCTGGACTCTGAAACAGGAACAAGCTTTCCTTATCAGCCACTCACAAACCTGGAAGGCTACTTTTCAAAAGTGAGAGAGTGTGAGGTCCTGTGCACAGTTTTACTCCCCAGCGTGATCACTCACTTGATCAGTCTGCGGAGATTCCAATTGCTGCAGCAGGTAATGTCAGTGCCATTGGGGATAATTGAATGCTGATGTTCTAGTGCATAGTTCTGGACTATAAGTCGTTCTATTTCCATCTGGAGATGAGCACTTAACTGGAGCAAGAGAGATAGGCAAGTCAGCAAATTCTCCTAGAATATTCATTCTCAATGGGGATGGTATCCCCCCCAAAGGGGTGAACACTGGTTCTTGTTGGGGGCTGTGGAAAATATTTTAGATATTAGATGGTTGGTGGGCCTCCATAAGGGCCATGGTGCATAAATATATATGCAGTATATTTGTGGTATTAAAATTTTCATGGGAAGGGACTAGGGAAGAGCAAACAAATGAATACATTCACGCCATGGAATAACTCAGCAGAAAAAAAGGAATGAACTGTTGATGTGCATGACTTGAATGGATCTCAAGGGCATTAAGCTGAATGAGGAGAGCTCATCTCAAAGGTTATGCGCTATACGATTGGTCCCAGCCATGGCTCCAACTCCCTACTGGATGCTCCACTTGGAAGAGGCACAGAAATCTCACACTTAGTAACTGTCTTATCTGTAGGGACTCATTTCCTTTCCTTCCCCTCCCACCCCAAATTGCTTTCCCTCCTGGGTTTCCTACTTCAGCGCCTCCTCCTTACTTTGTTATCCAAGCAAGACACGTGGAGGTCACCTCTGCTTTGGCCCCATATCCAATCAATCCCTAATCCCGGCCATTCCAGCTCTGAAATACTTAGTGAATTTGCCCACTTCTTCTGGCCCTCTGTCATCACCATTGTCTACACCCCCACCACCGACAACATTCCATCAGCTTTTAAAAAGCTGATCTTTCCACATCTAGTCTCAACTACCCAAGTCCCTGTCCCCTCAAAGCTCCACTTAGAGCAGAAGAATCTTTTAAAGATGCAAAACCAATTCCACCAGGCTTTGGGTGGAAACACTCTTGTATCTTCCTGTTGTCCTCGGGCTAAAGTCCAAAACCCCTAATGGGTCCAGCCGGTGGCTGTTCCCCTTTGGGCTCCTTTTGCCCATCCTGTCTCCCCACTTCTTTGCCTTAGCTGTATCCCTCTCCCTTCTGATCCTCCTGCCCCTTTGCACACACTCTTCTGTACGCTCCTTCTGTGCAGGGCAGAGCTCGTCTTACCTCTGTAGGTTCATCCTCAGCTATTTCCTCAGTTACTAGCTCAAAGTGATCGAGAGTTTCATATTTGTTGTACTCTTTTTCTATG
Source organism: Otolemur garnettii (assembly GCF_000181295.1). NCBI lineage: Eukaryota > Metazoa > Chordata > Mammalia > Primates > Galagidae > Otolemur > Otolemur garnettii. The sequence continues at coordinate 10,018,057 of NW_003852442.1, forward strand.
TTTTTTTTAGCCTGATTCAAGAAGGTTTCATACTTTTCATTTCCTGTAGGGATTGGAAGAGCAGGGGAGTCAGAAGGGCAGAGAAACATGAGTTATATCTAAAACACGGGGTCTCAGCTTAGGGTAAAGTGGGAAGGAAAGTGGGTTTTGTTTTTTAACAGTTTAGAAATTTCTTTTATTTCTATTAACATTAAAAAAATATATAGATTTAGGGATAAAAGTTCTGTTACATGTGTGTATTATACAGGGAGCAATTAGAATTCAATGGATCACACCAACAGGTGAGTTAGTGATCAGGGAATGGGTAAGAGAAAAGGGGGGTGGGAGGGCTTTCCTTGATCCTTTGTTCTTTACCTGATGTCAGGAAGAAAGAGCTAGACAGAGTTTATGGTGAAAAGAGCTGTTCTTTAGGATCTGCCAAGATAGAAATACCATCCTGGTCCAGAAGGTATATCATCCTTGGCTAGACATGTGGGCAGCCAGCCATTAAGATCTAAGCTAGTCCTCCCACTGGGTAATGCCAAAAATAAGGGGGCAGGCTCTTGGTTGCCTTTCTGTATGGTTTATCTGGAGAATTCTACTCCCAGAAGTACATCAGCCTCTGCCTTCCATGGCCTCTACAGTGGCCATCCGTGAGTGTGTTACTGGGAAAGGACAACTCAGGGAGAGATTGTGGCCAGTAGGGACATGCACAGGATGGAAAAGCCTTTGGAAGCTAAATTTCCCCATCCCTCTGTAAATAACTCAATAATAGCAAAACTCGATAATAGCCAGGGTCTTAACTTAGGATTGCCATAGGCTAGATCTTGTCTCACTAGACTCAGGTCACCAAGTCAAATTTAACTTTTGCCTTTTTTTGTTATTTGGTTTTGAAGTTGAGGATCAGCATTGAAGGGAACAAGAAGGGATTTCCAAGCCAACAAAATAAGTAGCCATCAATCTTCAAAGAAGCGAAGCTAAACTATCTTGGGTCTTCTGGTGGGGAAATGCTATGATGGGTAGTCATACCTCTGAGGTTCCTGGGGAGATCAAGGCAGATTCGGGGAAAGATTCCCTCTCCACTCAGAGTGATGTTTTCTGGGTTCAGGTGGGCAATCTGTATCTGGAAACTTCTTTCAAAGATCTCAGGTACTCCAGGTAAGTAGTAAACCTTCAACACCTGCTCCTCATGTGAACTGATAAAACCCTGTGCAGTAGAAAGACCAGAGAGAACTTTAAAATTTGCAAATGGAGTTTGACTTTGGGAGTTTGGTGGACTAGATAATCCCAAAGGCTGATTATGTCTCCATCACACACCTCCCCCAAGATTCATTCCTATGAAGCCATAAGAAAATGACCAGAAAACAAGAGAAAAATAGGCCACACATATAAACAGACACTTCACAAAAGAGGAAAAACAAATACACTTGATCTTAGCCAAAAGGCCGGGAAGTGATAGGAAAAACAGTAAGAAAGGCTCACCCTTCTAAGTCATCAGGTAAATGCAAACTAAGATCATAATAGAATTTTTTTTTAAAACTACAAGATGCGTACAATTTACCAATTTTGGTGAGAATATGCATCAGAGGGAACTGATGGGGATGGCAGTGGGAATAAGCGCTGAAAAAGGTGTTTTCACGCCACCTTGTAAAGGTGAACACATACAGCCCGTGACCCTTGATCCCACTCCTGGAAAAGCTCCTCAGGAAAGCTCTGCTCTCCCACATGTGGACGGAAGCGTGGACAAGACTATTCATGGCCGGGTTGTTTCTAATGGCAAACGGCGGGGGAGTGGGGGGAATGCAAATGTGCTTTGACTGGAAAATAGAAATTTACTTTCAATTTCCAGTAGTTAGAAAGGGTCTGTTATTCAGTAGTGAAAATAAATGAACTATAGCATGTGCAACAATCTGGATGAGTCTTGGAAACACAATATGGGGAGGAAAAGCAAATTGCATAGACAACATTTAGTGGTACCATTTTTCTAAAGCTCAAGATGAAGAAAATCTCAGAGAACAAAAGCTCCACAAGGGCAAGTATATCCATCTATCTTGTTTGCCACCCTATGCTCAGTACTGGAAAAAAATGCTGGGGAAAAAATAGTAGGGGTTTAAAATTTTTGAAAAATCAATAAAGTATTTTAAGATGGCATATATGCATATGTAATAAAATCTTAAAAAGGAAATGATAAATATGGAGTTCAGACTGGTGGTTACTGGTTGAGGGGTAACCCCTAGCAAGCAGGGGCATGAGATAGAAGAGATACCCAGGAGGTTTCCACATACCAAGTGCATACATGGCAATACATGATACAGTACAATACAAATAGATTAGTCACCTTCTGGATTTAAAGACAGGTTGTAGGTCACAGTGTTCATTTTATAATAGGATTTTCTAAATCAAATACGTTACAGAGATTTCTTTTGCATACATAAAATGTCATGGAATTCAACTTAAAAATTATAAAGTCAAAATATAACCTGTAGGTAAGTAATCAGAATCTAAAAGCTGGGAGAATTGCATGGTTAGAAAAGGCAAATGAGGCTAGAATCTGAACTGGGGAAATAATCACTAGTACAAGTTCAAGTTATTTGGAAATGTTTTAAAAGTCAGTTTTGAATGGCTCTTTATACTTTTTGAGCATATTATATTTTTAAGTCATAAGTAGTGTGTATTCTTTGAAGAGAAATTAGAGAATGAGATGAGAAAAAACTTAATAAAAATCACCAGCAGTGAGCAGGTATACATACAATAATAATATATTGGTGTTTATCTAGATTTTATTTATTTATTTATTCTTTTTTTTTTTTTTTTGAGACAGGGTCTCAAGCTGTTGCCCTGGGTAGAGTGCGGTAGTGTCACAGCTCATGGCAACCTCAAACTCTTGGGCTCAAGCAATTCTCTTGTCTCAACCTCCCAAGTAGCTGGGACTACAGACGCCAGCCCCATTGCCCAGCTATTTTTTGGTTATAGTTGTTATTGTTGTTTAGCAGGCCCAGGCTGGATTCGAACCCGCTAGCTTTAGTGTATATGGCTGGCGCCCTAGCTGCTGAGCTATAGATGCTGAGCTCCAGATTTTATTTAAACACATTCATACACACACACGCACACACACATGCACACGCTGTGGGTTCATTAACCCCAATAAAGTCAATAAACTTATCTCAAACCCCCAATCTAGCTACAAGAGTGAAATCTTACTGCCACAATTCATAAGAGAGCCACTGCTTCCTGCTCTTGCTTCTCTGTCTCCTCTTTTTGGCTTTCTTATAAGTGTATGCTGCCTGTTTTAGCACACAGAACTGAGCCTTGACACCAAGTTTCATGGACATTGACTCCCAGGAAGCATTTTATGAACGCTCACATATTTATGGAATGCATGTAAGGGAGCGCAGTGCAGAGTCAGACTGCCAAGTGTGCAATATCCTGTCATCTCCACGATTCACCCTCACACTCTCATTCTCTCTTCTCTTCACTCCTATCTTGAACAATCCACAAAATTCTCTTGTTTGCCACATAGCAGTTCTTCTTATGCTCAACCTCCAGGGGTGGGGGTGGTGTGTCTCAGCTTTTAATTCAAGCACTTATCTCAATGTATTATTCCAACAATTGTAGTTCTTTTACAGAATTCTGGTAGAGAAGTTTTTCTCCGTGATACATTCAAACATTCATGTATACTGTTGAACTCTGTAAATATCTGTTTTCATTCTAAGAATTTGGTTTCATAATAGGAAACCTGGTTAGAGAAGGAAAAATACACAGAGATACAATGTGTGTATAGAAAACAATAGCAAAATGAACAAAACTTTTCATATACCATTTTTAGTCTTAGAAAAGTTAAACAGAGGCCAGGCATGGTGGCTCACGCTTGCAATCCCAGCACTCTGGGAGGCTGAGGTGGGTGGATCGCCTGAGCTCATAAGTTTAAGACCAGCCTGAGCTAGAGTGAGACCCCATCTCTAAATATAGCCAGGCATTGTGGCAGGCACCTGTAGTCCCAGGCACTCAGGAGGCTGAGGCAAGAGGATTGCTTGAACCCAGGAGTTTGAGGTTGCTATGAGCTATCATGTCACCACACTCTACTGGGGGCAACAAAGTGAGACTTGTCTCTGAAAAAAAAAGAAAAGAAAAATTAAACAGAAAAAGATTTGACTACTATAATTATTCAGGTTAAGCTTAATTTAATAGAAATTCATTATAATCTGCATTCTATAGCCCAGGTAACATTATTTCCAAACATTTATTTGTATTAAAAATCAATTTAGGTCACTAAAATGTTAATAAATTCACTATGTAGGAATTTAGAGGGCATATTCTCCTACCATGATACAAAACTCTCAATATTAACAAAAAATCTCAATCATTCAAAAATTTGAAAAGGAAAATATATCGTAAAATTACACTTGTAAATAAAACTATAATTCTAGACAACTTAGAAAATAAAATTATAATAGTAATAGTAAATAGTAACATGTATAAAACATACACAACTGCCTTCCACTCTTTTATCTGTAATTTTCTAAAATTCATGGGATGAAACCAACAGTCTACTCAGGCGAATGAATAGTTTTCCAGTTTTTTTATTATTAACTAAGAAAAAATAAAAGGAGACATTAAACTTAGGAAGTTTGCAAAAACTGAAAAGCAAATTCAAAAGAATAACTAAGACAAATTGGAGAAAGAAGAATTAAAGAAGAGTTGATCTAACAGATACTAAGATGTATTCTAAAACTATAGCAATTAAAATGTTGTAGCATTAATGGGGTGCAGTCAGATCAATGAACAATAGGGAGACCAGCAAGAAACCCAGAGGTACGTGATACTTAAGGGAAGAATAGACTCTACCACCACGACATTCATTATCTTTGGATTGTAAGATTAGGGATCATTGTAACTTTATTCTTTGTCCTTTTTCTATGTTTTCTGGTTTTTCTCTAACACTCATGTGCTATTTTCATAATGAGAAAATTCAGCCTAAGTTCCTTAAAACTGGTAGATAACAGAGCATGAACAGGGAACCACCTCCTCCATTTGCTTCTAAAGCCAATTTGGCTCACTGCAGCCCACTGATGTTTTCACACCTGCTAATAAAAAGTTGCTTTTATTTGATGTAGTCAGTGGGGAGGATGCCCTTGGGAGTTACAAGGGATATGTGAAGACATCACTGGAAATAAATTAGTCTTATTATCAAGGAAAAAATTCCACGGCTTGTTTCTGCCTTGTCAGTTGCCATATCCCTGGTGCCTGGAAACAGACTCATACAGGACTTGATAAATATTTGTATAATAAATGAGAGAAGTGGCCTGGATTTAGTTATTTTTTTCTTGCTTCTGAGAGTTCTTTAGTTTTAATTAAAAGAAAAAACCGCACCCATGATTCTGGCAGTGAATGCTTGCCTGTGTCTGGCATGTGGCTGCAGATTTGAACTGGGCCCTTCCCATTGCTTACTTACAGAGACAGGTAGGATTAGTGGCACTCCGGGGAAGAGGATTTCTGGGGAGGACTGGTGGTCATTCAGAACCTTGAACTCGAAGCCAACTTTCCCAATGTTCTTGAGCATGATTTCCCTTTCCGTGACACGGTCAAACAGCTTAAGAGGAGGAGAAAGACAAGAGTGACTCCCTTTGGGATGCTGCTACCATCCTGACAAGGGGGAACAAAGGAACAAACAAACATGCCTCACAGACACTGGATTCATTGCTCCTGATACAGATGCCACATTTTAGCATCACAAAAAGGTGCCTAGAAGGGCAGGAGGACCATTGGTCACTGGAAATCTGGCTCTTGTTTTCGTTCTAGCTGATTTAGGCTAGGTAAGACCATGGAGGGGGGCAGTTTCTTCACCACAGGAAGTTACATTAGAAAATCTTAAAGTAAGCTTTCTATACTAAGAAAATTTGCCTTCTGGATTCTATCTTATAAGAAAAATAGAACATGTGAGTTTAGAATGTTCTAGAATGAATTTTCCCATTTAAACAGAGAGCCATAGGTAAACTAGGCAAGTCACATTCTTTTTCCTGGGATTTGGCTGACATAATTCACCAGCTGGTTTTGAAGGCCCAATAACCACAAACTGAGGCTACTTCAGGAGTCCTTAGGACAAGGTAGGGCAAGGACTAGCTGCTTCAAAGACCATACTCAGAGATGAGCCAAAGCCAATTGTCCAGAGGACCCTGGAGCTAAGGAAAGAAAGAGAATTCTCTTGGGCGGTGCCTGTGGCTCAGTGAGTAGGGTGCTGGTCCCATATACTGAAGGTGGCAGGTTTGAACCTGGCCCCAGCCAAACTGCAACAACAACAACAAGAGAATTCTCTCTGGTCAACACCGTAGAGAATGTCTCCATAGGTGTTGGTTAAATTCGCTCGTAGGCATGAGTTTTAATCTATAAATGCACATTCATTTAAGATGTTTAAGCCAAACCCACAAAATTTCCACCTGATGGTTTGCAATACCTGTAATCCATAGTTGATTTCCTTAGTGTCAAAGGAATAGTTGATCAGGGAAGCCTCTCCCTTGAGTATTATCTCGTAGGTGGGCCCTCCTTCTACTTCGCACAGAGCTTTAGCCTGTGCAATGATATTACTGTGCCCATAGAAGGTGAACGATATCTGGTTGCTGCTGTGTGGCCGCAGCATTCCATAGAGGGGCAAAATATCAAATACCTGCAGAGAGAGTTGTTCAGTATGAGAGCAGCTATCAGGATGAGGGCCTGTAAAGGGCAAGTAAAAGTTACATCAATTTACAGATTAATTCCTGACTTTAACTTCCTTAATTCCATAGAAGGTGACTACCTTAGCGCCCTGAAAACATGAAAGTTGGTAACAGTGCTCTAGAGAGATTTGTGGTTTTGATGTGGGGAAAGTACTGAGAAAAGCTAGTATCCGGTGACATCAGGACCCCTGAGGTGTTACTTACTTCTTCTATCCCAATGGAAATCATGTCATCCTGTTCAAAGATCAATAGAGACTCCAGAAACTCCACTTGGCTGTGGCTTGAATATACTCTTTCTATTTCAGACGAGTTCATTTTTAATCCCTAGAAATTAAAGATGTGAGGAAAAGCTAGCAAACATTCATACTGGACCATCACTGTGCTTCTCTGCATCAAAAATGGAGCACGTTGTATGATTATAAAATAGTACCTTTTATGCTGGGGAGGTGAGTGGGCAAGTGACCAAAATACGTGCATAAGAATGTTCACTGCAGCGTTATTTATAATAGCAAAGCTCTGGAAGCAAACTAAATGCCCATCAGTGGGGAGAGAGGCGTATGGAAACTCTATCCAAGGAGGAGGATGCGAAGTGTATCAGGGAATAGCCTGCAAACACATGTCTGAATGAACAGCAGTTCCACTGCTGTGAAATCACATACTGCTCACATGTCTGCAGAGAAGAGTCTATGCACATTCATTCAGAGATTTGCAGAAGCAAACAGAGACACCTGGATCTTGTTCACTAGAAATTTCAGTAGCATTTTTCTATGGTGGGATTTTGAGGATGTTGGCTTTGATCTTTCTGTATTCTTGAGTTTACTATAATAAATGTTTTAAGAAAAAAAGAACCTATTAACATTTAAAAGACAATGATCACTCTAAGAAAATTTTTAAAATTTGGAACTTTCCAAAGAAAGACTAAAAATAAATTAGGTTATACTATAGATAAATGTATTACATGTGTGTTTATATACCAAGTAGATAGATTTGTATTCTCATTTTCCAGTGACTGAATATCTTCACAAACATCATTTAAAATATTAAAAAAAATGATGATCACACTTCATACGAATTTGAAATATTCAAAAGGATATAGGGTAAAAAAAATAAAAAAGACTTCTATGTTTATTTCCCAGTCCTCCCACTTCCCTAGGGAACCACTGTCCAGTTTCTTGTATGTTCTATTTAGTTATTCTGTTTATTCAACTAGTATTTATTGAGGACTTACTAGAACCAGTTCTAAGCCCTGAGGATAGTGGACAAAATTGAAAAACAAAAGTTCCTGCCTTCACGAAGCTAATATTCCAGATATATTGCATGCATGAGCAAATGTATCTACTTAATTCCTTGAGAGATAACAGAGTGGTTACCAACAGGTCAGACTGCCAAGTCTTCCAGCTCCACTGCCTGACAGACGTGGCCTCTCACTGGTAAATGGGCAAAGATAACAGTACCCACTTCATAGAGTTGTTGGGAAAAGTAAACAAGTTAACGTTAAAAAAAAGCCTGTGGCTCAAAGGAGTAGGGTGCTGGCCCCATATGTTGGAGGTGGCGGGTTCAAACCTGGCCCCAGCCAAAAACTGCATTAAAAAAAAAAAAAAGCTTAGAATAGTGCAAATCATGTATTTATTGTTGCTTTTATACGCTTTTTTCTTTACACAAATGGGAGCACACTATACTACCTATTTTGTACTTAGTATTTTTTACTTAATATATCAGAGATTTTGCCAAATTAGAATATAAACTCTTGGGCGGCACTTGTGGCTTAGTGAGTAGGGTGTTCTAGGGCCCCATATACTGAGGGTGGCAGGTTCAAACCCGGCCCTGGCCACACTGCAACAGAAAAATAGCTGGGCGTTGTGGCGGACACCTTGTAGTCTCAGCTACTTGGGAGGCTGAGGCAAGAGAATCGCCTAAGCCCAAGAGCTGGAGGTTGCTGTGAGCTGTGATGCCACAGCACTCTACCAAGGGCAACAAAGTGATTCTCTGTCCCTTAAAAAAAAAAAGAATATAAACTCTCATTTTTTATAAAAGGATTCATAGTATTGCCTTGTGCAGAATGTGATTTAGTTTATCTAACAGTCTCCTCTTGATGGAATTACGTTGTTTCCAATTTCTCTTACTTTTACAAACAAAGCTGCAGTGTACAAGACAGTTCCATGTCTTTATGTAAATGCCAAGGTGCGCTTGGAGAATAATTTTCTAGAAGAGGAACTATGCATTTTAAATTTTGATGCATTTGCCAAGTTGCATGTCACAGAGGCTATGCCAATTCATGTTCCTACGTATTCAACCCCATTCTTTCCTACTATTGACATAAAATAGTTTTAAAAGATTGTATATCTTGTGGACAAACAGTAGTTTATCTTTCATTATTTTTTCAATGTTTTGTTTTCCCAAAAGTGTTGTAACAAACATCTTTGTATGTAAATCTTTGTATCTCCAAAGGTTTTCTTAGGCCATTATTCTAGAAGGAGAGTTTAAGGGTATAAGTTTTAAAACTCTCTTATCTTCCCTTGGTTTCTGTTATGGGATTATTAAGGAAAACATTTTGCCTTTGATAGCCTTGATTCTGGGAGTGGGAAGAGCACAAGATCACCAAGGTTGAGAGATAATTAGCTCTTCCATTGTAGAGAAGGTCTGTATGCTGAGGTGTCCCAGACTCCCACTGAGGTGCTGGCTCTGGGGGTGTTTAGTTGGAAGTGATGTGGATAAAGTTACACGGCCTCATCTCACCTGACCCCAGCGTTGTGCTTGCCACCCTGCCCCCGGTTCTGCCTTTGTTTTACGGGGAAGACCCTCAACTTGCCAACCCTCTGCGGGGAAAGGAAACCGTACATCTGAGATCCCAACGGATGTTTTCACTTTTCCAAGTTCTTTTTCTTCAAGCCTGACGTCTTCACTCACGAGGATAGTCCTGGGGGGTTAATAGAACATAGAGAATCACCCACTTGGCAGTCTTAGCCCTGTCTTCCTCTTTCTCTTTTACTACACCTCAAAGAGTAAGGGGGCGTTCTCACTGGAGGGACACTTTCCTCAAGAGGATCAGCTGCTCAGTGCTCTGTTGCCCTCTGTCCCCAAATTGCAGGGCAGGCCTGGGAACTGGTTGATTTTCCGTAGGGCTCAACTCTTCATTCCTGGCCTATTGTACCCATGTCTGACTTATAAAAGAACTAGGAAGATCTAGCAGTTCTTCAGACAACTTGGATGTGTCCGAAGTGCTCAGTGTTAATGTCTATCCTTTACTGGAGCATTTTACTGAGAGGATATGTTTGCTACTGCTTGCTACTTGGAACCTAACCCTGGTGCAGACCTTGGACACAGGGAGAGGACCCATTGGAAGGACTCAGTCCCCAAGGGCTTGGGATGATACGCCCTCCTGAGAGCAGAGATGATCTTTAGCTCCTTATCCCAGATACATAGTCCAGAGCCTACATATAGATGATTTCATTCAACTGTTATCTGGTCAATGGCTGAATGAACAAATGAGTGATGAGAATTGAGAATGTAAGTCAGTGTAGAGAAAAGAATGCTATTTAAAAAAAATCCATGCTGGGTTTGCATTTGTACTTACTTAACAAAATCACTTAAATCAATCTCGGGGGAGTCTCTTGCAGGTAGGACTGTTGGTGAGCTGGCAGTTGCTGAGGTTGTTGGGAAGGACTCCATCTGGGACAGAGGGGCACTGCAGGGCTTCTTTGGCAATGCCACAAACCTACAAGGCATGAGAGGTGGAGGACAGGAGACGCCATCTTTCACAAGTCAGCTGGTGACTATGGGCCATCAAAGGCTAAGCACCAAATTCTAGACCACTCTGGTCTAGAAGGGACCTCCTTATGCCCTTGATTGGTCTTGCCTTCAAATCTTAACTAAGATTTCATTTGGTCCTAAAAAGTTTTCTGACCACTTCCTTCCAGTCTGGGCCTAGCATCTCTCCTCTGAGTATCCACAATCTCCTGGTTGTCCCCCTCACACTTACTTTTTCCATCCCTGCCAGGCTATGAACTTGCTGGGGAGTTATAACTAACATGGTATCTGTGGCAGAGCCTGGCCTGGAGAAAGCAGCGGGGCGTGGTTATGAATGAGTGTGTTACCAGGGGTCCTGCCCCCAGCTAACCAGAGTGCAGGACCAGTGCTAGAATGGTCCAGGTAGTGGGGTCACTCCCATTCTTCCTGTTCCTCACAGGGCATGTGGCTTTTTCTGGACTCCTCTCTAGCCCTTCCCATCTCAAGCCCTTGATATTAATTTTAGCCCATTTCACTTGTATATTAATTCTGGCCCCATATGCACTCAGAGGCTCAGCAGAAATGTGATCTATTAGATGAAGCTCCCACCACTGTCCCATCTTCCCACCTGAAGGAATCCTCCCTCTTTTGAAAGCATCACAACATCATATCAGCTTTTAGGACATGGTCCACTGACTACTGTGTGCTGGAGAACCATTTCCTAAATTTCAGGCATCATACCACCTTCATGATTTCTGCCATCTTCTGTATCATCTAAGAAATCAGCTTTATTGGGGAATAATTATTCACACACAAACATTCTCATCGTGAGCATACAGTTCGATGAGTCTTTACACACACACATACCCATGTAACTACCACCATATTAACCTATGGAATATTTCCATCATCCTAAAATGTTCCCTTGTGCAAATACTTACCTGCTTTATATCAATGGAGGTTACATTTGTCTACATTTCATAGAAATGGAGTCAGAAATATATACTGTTTTGTGTCTGATTTCTTTTGTTCAGTATAATGTTTTGGAGATTCATCCATGTTGTGTGGAACAGCAGTCTATTCTTTTTTAATTAATGGATGTGTATCCATCTTCCTGTTGATGGACACCTAGACTGTTTCCATCTTTTGGATGCTATGAATAAAACTGCTATGAACATTTGGGTACAACATTTGTTTTCATTCCCCTTGGGTAGATTCCTAGAAAAGGAATTTCATCAAGTGGATGTTTAACATTACAGGGAACTGCTGAACAGTTTTCCTAAATGGTTGTACCATTTTAGACAACCACTTCCTGCAGGGTATGAGGGTTCTGGTTGGTTCACATTCTCATCCACATTTGGTATTCAGTTTTAAAAAATTTTAGCCATTCAAATGAGGACATAGTAATATCACATTGTGGTATTCATTAATAGGCTTATTATTATTTTATTGTTATTATTACTTTTTACTGAGAGAGGGTCTGACTCTGTCAGTTAAGCTGGAGTCTAATGGCTTTGTCATACCCATTGTAACCTTAAACTCCTAAACTCAAGTGATCTTCTTGTCTAGCCTCCTGAGAAGTTGGGAATACAGGCATGTACCACCAAGCCAGTTAATCTTTCTAATAGGCTCATTTTATAGGAAAAAATTGTATCATTAATATAAATGAAAGTCTGTATTACCTACCATATTTAGAAAATTCAACACAATGGAAAAAATATCAGCATTTGTTACTTTCTTGCCTGGTGAAGGCTCTGTACTAAGCCCTGCCTGGTCTTTTTAAAGGATGATTATTCACTTTCTCTTTGGGAAACCGTTGGGCTAGTACCATCTGTGGCTGGGCTTATGACTACAGGATTCTGAGCTCTGGAAGGGTGGGATCCAGGGTGTTCCTTCTTTATGGCCAGAGGGTCTTCTATGCACAGGGGAGAAGCACAGGGTCTTCTATGTAGAGTTCAAGCTCAACGAATGTTTGACTGTCAGAATGGATGGATGAATGGGTGAGTGAGCAGATGGCTGAATAACAGTCAAACAGCACAGGGGGTAGTTCGGCTATTCTGTACACCCACCCCCACCTGGGGTGAGAGAAAGTGTGGAAGACTCTTTCCACTGTCTTTCACAAGCTTCCATTTGGCTTGCTATAGACCAGTTGTCTCTAGTTGACTTTACCTCTGGCTGAAACTATGCCATTCTGGGCACAGCACACATGTTGGGCTGGGTACTGACACATCTCCTGGAAAGCTTGTTAAAATGAAGATTCCTGAACCTCATCCTTGGGAACATTATGATGCAGCAGGTCTCAGGTAGTGGCTGGGAGTTAGATGTTTAAATGTCTTCCCAGGTGATTCTAATGGACAACAAGATTTAAGAGCTGCCATGGGCAGAAACAGTCTCATGACACTGAGGATGGAGCTGATAATTAACATGGGGTTATCACGGTCATCTCACCCGCCAGAGATGGCTAAAATCAGCAAAGGACAATGCTGGACACTTATTAAATCACCCCAGGTCAGCGGAAATGTCTAGGGAGATTTTGCCAGGTTGCTGCCCCACGTCATAGCATTCTTCACCCAACATTTGCAGCCCCCTGGGAGGTTGTGCTGAATTAAGGAAAAGCATGTGGAGATATTTGTAAAGGGAAAATATCAAGCTGTAGAGGGTCTGCACACCTGAGGAAAAACAACACCTCATTTGATGAGATCTGGACAACTGGGAACGGGAGCTCTCTTTGGAAACAGACTGAGGAGAGGGCAGATGGAGCCCTCGCCTCTAACCGCCTGAGCCACAGGAGACAGCGAAACCTTTACCATAATGAAGGTTTGGAGTTATCAAAATTGGAAAAGCTGCTCTGAAAAAAATTGAAATAGAATGTTGGTAGAGTTTTTGGATCAGATTTCATTTTACCCTCAGAACAGATGATTGCTTTTCTGTTACACTGACCCCAACAGGATTGGATTCCGTTATTTTTAAAAGAGGGAGTGCACAGCACACAGGAAGATCAATATTGCTCTAATGCCAGAGCACCCTGGGTCAGAATCACTGGGGGAGCCAGGAAGAGATACCCCCTTAACTATGACAGAATCAGTGTGTCAGTCACATGCTGATCTGCATCCCTGGCTCGGGCTCTGCAGTTTTCATGTTTTATTTTCAACTGTTGGGTAAAGATCAACACAGTCTTTTGTGCTGCAAGTTAAAAAACCCATCACACTTGTTTCCTGTTCTGCCTTCACTGGAAGCAGGATTGTGCCAGAATAAAGCCTCAAAGAACAAGCTTGTGTTTCAGCTAACATTCTGTGTTGTAGTTCTCAGGAGGTTTGCAGATGGAGTGGTGGATGTTTGTCCTCCACTGACATCTGTGCAGCTGAGGTCTGGACATGGCGGGAGTGGGCAGCCTTGCAACAGACATAATGACTTCTAGTTCACTGATTCAGTAGAGGTGGATTCTGGGAGTGTTCACCACAGAGGGTGAAAGCAGCCACTGGATGGATAAAAAGGGCCTGTGCATGCTGGTTGATATGCTTTCACATTAATGACTGTGACAGGCACTGGTGGTGTGCTTTACCAGGGTGACACACCTACCCCAGGTGCTGCAGATGCTGGCTGTACTTTCCTCTCTGGAGGACTGCCCTGGCCAGATGGGAGCTGCATGAGAAGTTATGTGGTCCCTCCCTGTAGGGTGTGATCTGTAGGCCCACAATGATGGATGGAGGTGACCGTGACAAGCACCCAGTCTCCTGGTCTGAGTGGGACAAACTCCGTGCTGGGGTGCACACTCTAGACTCCCCATGGCATCAGGCATAGATTAGAATTCTTCTGAAACCACTCTCTTCCCTAGTTTCTTCCCTGCCTTATACTGCTTCCCTTACTCTCTTAAATAGTTTCTCTTGGGGTCCCTCCCTCAATAAACTACCTTAAGAATCACTACTCAGGCTCTGCTTCTGGGGAATCTCCTGTAGCATTTTGTGATTCCAAAGATGAGAAACCCAATCCCTGCTTTGAGCATCTGAGGCCTGTGGGGCAGAGTCAGGGACACACGGAAAGGTACACTTGAGGGAATAAGTGTCCCAGTGGGCAAACGTACAGGAAACATAATGTATCCCAGAAGGCTGCAGGGTCACAGGGCTTGAATTCTGGCTTCTCCATTTATGCACTTTGTGGCCTGGGACTGTGAAGGTGATAGAACTGTCCCAGTCTCACTGTAAGGCTAACTTCACACAAAGAATTCCATGGCACCTGGGTCCTGGCAAATGTTCAGTGAGTGTGAGCAGCTCTTGTGAGTGAGTGGGGATTACCATCATTTTTGGAATTTGAGTGAGGGAGATACTAAGTCTTCCTGAATGCATGGGGCAGTCTTCATGAAGGAGGGTACAGTCTAACTGTGTTTGGAAGAAAGAATGGAACTTTTCAGGTAATGAGTGAAAAGTACATATGGGCTGAGAGAACAATTTGTATAAAGGAAAAAGGACTTGGATTTGTATAAAGGAGAGGACTTGGATTCTCCAGGGAGAGAGAAATGGAGGCAGGTGTTAACGATGACGACAATGATAACAATGGTAATGAAGAATACAGAAGCAGTGAGGCAGGTCAGAGATGGCCAGCACTGGAGCCAGACATGACAAAAAGTGGGACAGCAGCCACGATGACAGGGAGACACAACGCTCTGGACATCACCTCAGTTGATGGCTCTCACCTGCCTCTCACCTTTGCACTGGGCAGAGGCGGCCACGAAGCACAAATAGCAAATATGGGGGTACATGGGTAATCCAGGAGTTCTGAGCATGGTGCCCCCCCACTGTTTCCTCCTCTCTTCTCCTATTTCCACCCCTTTTTTCTAACAATTCTCTCAGCCTTGCTCTTGGGCTGGCCAGGGGAGTGGTAATGGGAAGAGAGTCTTGGGCCATGCAGTACCCCTCACCTAGGGCCATGGTCTTGCCATACCACCTGCTAATGTGCTTTGGAACTTCCCATTCTCCTCCATCCTTAATTCTTGCTTCTTATCTGCCATTCTAGACAAGGCTCTTTTCCCATCCACAGGCTTTAGAGTATGCTTGTCCCTCTGTCTAAAGTGCTCTCCCCATCCTCTCTGCCTAGTTAATGTCTACTTAACCTTAAAGACCTAGCTTAGCTGTTACTTTCACTGGGATATCGCCCCAGATCCCCAAGTCCAGGGTAATTCCCTCTGCAGCTGGGACAGGTCAACATGGACCTGCTCAACAGGACCATCTGCTCAACATGGTCCCCAGAACTCGGCACTCACTGTACCAAGCTTAGAGTAATGATCAATATTTGTTGAACAAATAATTCTAGTCAATAGTCTTGTAGTTAAAAAGGGTTATAAAGATGTTGTTTTGTTCCAATGTTTCATCAGAGGGTGTGGTCTATTATTTGTAAAGATGGCCCCATCCTTATCACATTCCTATAAGCATGATGTTTTGCAATGCGACCTTTGCCTGTCCTCCTGTGAAGAGATGGAGGCTCTGCTTTTCAGGGCTTGCCTCTGGGCTTGACTTGACTTCTTGGCCACTGAGGTCTTCAAAGATGTGATGCAAGAAGCAGCTTTAAAACCACCCAGCCAATTTACAGATTCATGAGAACTTAGAAATATTTGTTGTTTAAACAACTGCATTTTGGGCACTTTGTGTGTGATGAGAGCTAACGTGTATAGATTGGTTTTGTTTCTCTCTAGTACAATGCCCTGCACAAATATACTCAATAAATAACTACAGAGCAAACAAGTGAATAGAAACGTTTCAAGTGTGGAAAGAAAACGTCAATATTCTAAGTAGTGTAAGTTGGCCATCATCCTTATAAATTATTGATATCAAAGGGACAGCAGAACCCATAGTAGCCACTGGTGCCCAGCATAGTTCAGAAGTCCAGTCTTTAGCATTTTCCAACAATCCAAGGCACTGAAGAATGTGCTGTTTGCCACATTCTTGACCAATTTCATTCTTGATACCATTGTTTCCCTCCTCTTACACCTATTATTGCTGTTACTCTTACCGTATAATCTGATACTAAGCAAAGCAACTCATTTTTACCTGCTAGATCTTATCAGGTGGTCTTTTTATACTCCCATTCTTGCTCTTAGCCATTTAACCTTGGCTCCTGTCATTTGCTAAACACTGACCCCGTCTCATCCTTTTCTTCCTTCCTCTGACTCTACACATAAAACAAATCTGCTCTAGATTAGGTAGGCCGCTGACTTCTGTTTCCAAAGGGAGCAAATTATAATCATTGCTTTAAATTGTATTCAAAGTGGCCAAATCCCTGAGGCCTCTGGATGCAAACATGAAGTCCCTGCCATGTTTCCCTATTTCTTGCCTGGATGTGTGGTCTTACACTTGCTGATCTTCCCACATTGGGAAGTGAATGACAGAGAGAAACAGATGGGCTGGCTTAGTGCCTTCCCTACCAGCCATGTGAGAGGGAGAAGACAACTACAGACATGTGGCCCTTATGGAAAACAGCCTGCCCCAGTCCTCTGACACTATCATGTTTCAAAATGCTTCTAACTAGCCACCTGAGCTAAGGTGGGACCTAATGAGAGATAGCTGGAGGGTAGAAAGGCAAGTTACTTAGACCTTAGGGGGTGAAAACCACCTTTATAAAGGTTCTCAAAAGGAGTTGGAATTGGAGCTTCTAGAATAGTGGTTCTCACTGTTGGCTGTCCATTGGGACTGTCTGTGGACCTTTTAGAGAGACTAAAGCCTGATTCTAATGTGCACTCAAGGCTGAAGGCCACTGACCCAGAAGATGGTGGTGAGAAGGTAGTAAAGAAAATGGCAGTAGAAGAAGGGGATTGGGAAGAGCCCCAGGGAAGGACCTGCAGCCAACCTCACTCACCTCTGCTTCTCTACCGGGTACTATTAAGCACTTAATAGGCACTGCCTAATTTAATCTTAGCAACAGCCTGATGAGGTAGGTGCCATGATTTTCCTCATTCTTCTGATGACAAATTGAGGCTTAGAGAGCAGGTAAGGTAAATGGCTGAGCTAAGTTAGACCAACCACCAAAGCTCGTGCTCTTAATAAGTTGGGTGGAGAGTCTACCACATACACAGGTGACAGGTCTCCTGGGTTACTTCCTGCCCTCCTATGCCCCTGGCAGCAACTCCCAAAGCTGACCTTTTCATTTAAGAAACTTTATGTGCCACAACACAGGGTACTTACAATGTATTGTCTAGAATCCCCTTTACAGAAAAAGAGAGACTCACCCTGATTGTAATGTAGATAAGGCAGGACACTGTTGACCTAACCCTGGAAGTGACTTCTGGAAAGAGTTTTGCTGTGAGGTAAGTAGTAGAGGAATGTGCACAGAATCTATCGTGAAGCTCTCTAGAGGAATTTTTTTTGTGTGTGTGTGGAATGGCCACTTCTACAAAGCTCCAGAAGATGGCCCTGCTGCTACATGCTCTTAGGCTGGCAAACAGGTAGGCTGTGAAATCTCCTTTATAATCAGCTTCAAAGCTCTTTAGAAATACTTTCAAAATAGGATGGTTTCTTAAGCCAATTTCTTTTAATGTCTGGCCTTCAGTAGATGTAGCTGGATTTGGGGAGATTTTAATTAATACGAACACCTAGATAAATCAAATGAACCCTTTTTATGAATCGGATCACTAAATGGACCCAGCAGATGCAATCCTAATGCAGGTTCAGATATGCACTAATACTTTGCACTGATTTCTTTAGAAGTCAGCTTAGCTCACATTGAATCTCTAAAAGGCTGATGCCCTCCACTGATACTGAAGACATGGGGAAAATGCCTTAAAAAGAAGGAATCTATAATAAGGCAACTAGAGTTCTTCTATAATAACATAAAAGCAGGACAAAAAGTTTATAACATTTAAAATGAAAAACAGCCCAATTCATTTATCTGTGGGGTAATAGATACAACATCTCAGGAAATGGGACTAAATTGAATTGCAAATAGAAGCAGTCTATGTGGGCCCTAATGTGTGGATAACTTTCAAGGTAAATATAAAGAGAGCTAATAGCCTATCCCACTCTTTAGGTCTCCTTCTGCTTGGGCTTGAGTCATTTGCAGGTTGACTGCAAAGACAGGAAAATTTGTTTCTGGAAGCTCAGATCTGATAGATGCCTTATAGCCCTCTCATTAGCCTCAGAGGCTAATCGGATCCCCTGGTCAGATAAATTAGCTGACCCATCACAGCAGAAGAGAAGATTCTGGATGAATGGGCTACAGGAGGCCTGGATGGTGAAGGCCCTTGGAGGGTTCTAAGGATGGGATATAAGGAGGTGGTCTACTGTTTTCTTTCATGGGAGACTCTAAATTTTCTAATAACATCCTATTTGTAGTGGGATTTATGAGAAATAGACACTCATTTTTGTCACACACGCTTTTGCAGATATGATGTACTTTCACAATAAAAAGAATGCATGGAGTAAGAAAGGCCTCCTCTGGGTAATGAAATCGTCACTGACCTTCCGCAGAGGCAGCTTCAGTTAAATGAGAGGCCAAAAGCCAGCTGAAATCGGGTTTGGGAGGCGGTGGAGGCAACTAGTGTATTTTGTTTGCCTGGTATGGAGTTGGTGATTAATTCAACAAGAGGATTAAGGGCTTTTGAAGATGAGGAGCATGCGTGCTGAGTGCAAAGGCACAGGGAACATGAAGATACTAAGAGTGAGAGGAGGTGACTGACAGAGGGGAGCACCACTGACAGAAAGCCTGGCCTAGAAAGGCAATGGATGCTGTTTCCAGTAGAGATGCTCTCCATATCTGCAGGTTCCACATGGGGAGATTCAACCCACCAGATATTGAAAACATTCTAGAGAAAGAAAACAATAAAAATAATAATACAACAATAAAACATAATACAAATAGAAAATCAGTACAATATGGCAACAATTCTATCTATATCTATCTATCTATCTATCTATTTTGGAGATGGGGTCTTGCTATGTTGCCCAGACTGGTCTCCAACTCTTGGGCTCAAGGAATCCTCCCATCTCAGTCTTCCATGTAGTTGGGACTACAGGCATTAGCCACTGCACCTGGCCAATATGGCAACTTTTCACATAACATTTACATTGTATTAGGTATTAGAAATACTCTAGAGATGATTTTAAGTCTAGGGAGAATATTCAAAGGTTATATGCAAATGCTATCCCATTTTATATAAAAGACTTCAGCATCTGTGGATTTTGGCATCTGCAGGGGTCCTGGAACTAATCTTCTATGGATACCTGAGGGACACAGACTGTATATCTGAAAACATCCGTGAATTTTAAAAAATGTGGAGGGCTCATCCTCCTTTTGAGAGGTGAGAAGAAAATGAGGTGATGAAAGTAGCCACCTGAGGAAAAGTAATCTCTGGTATGGGCTGTAGCCAGTGGGGCGACCAGAGGGAGGAAAGCCACCCACCCTGGAGAGAGGATTTCTGGGTATGATGGCAAGAAGAAGAGACCATCTGGGAAGCACTGCTGAGGCAAAACTAGCAGAATGTACTGACCAAGGGAGTACCGGGGAGAGGCTGGAAAGGAAAAACGACACAAAACCAGACAGGCTAGGAGCTGCACATGGCCTTGGAATGTTCATGATCAGTCTTACTAGTGAATAATAAATTACTCTCCAAAGTGATTTTTATTAATTTACACTTCCATTAGCAACGTCTGGGCTGCTTTTCCTCCAAGCCTCCAACACCACTTGGTGTGGTCATATTTATTTTATCTAATTTGGTGGGTACATGAGGGTGTCTAGTTGGAAATGTTTTAATTTCTATTTTGAAGATTACTAATGAGGTGGAACATCCTTTTATTCTTTATTGGCCATTCATATTCCCTCTTCTATGAAATAACTGCTCATTCTCTTCTCCCACTTTTAATTGAATTCTGTCTTTCCCTTCCAGGGCATTCTTCATATACTATGTACACTAATCATCTGAAGGTAATATGTGTGCCTAAAACTTCTCTCAGTTTGTGACATGTCTTTGTACTCTTTTTTTTTATGGTATCTTTTGATGAATAAAAGTTCTCAAATTCAATGTAGAAATTGTGAATAGTTTCATTATGATTTTATGCATTTTATACCTTGTTTAAGAAACTATTCTTTATTCAAAGATCAGGAAGACATTATGATTTTCTTGAAACTTAAAAAATTTTGACTTTCACATTTATATCTTTAACCTACCTGGAATTAATTTCTATAGTGTGAATTTAGAAATGCATTTTTGTTGTTTCTATACAGATAATGTATTGTTCCTGGATCATTTACAGAATAAGTCACCCCTTCTCCTTTGTTCAAATATGTCTATTTTTTCATATTTCCATTTGTGGGGTTATTTCTGGGCTCTCTATTCTGTTCCTTCATTCTATCTGCCTATCTGTACACAAATACCACACTATTACTAATCCAGTAATTTTTCTGTAGATTAATTTCTATGTAGATAATTGTAACATGACAATTTATTTCTTCTTTTCCAAATCTAGTTCCTTTTATTTATTTTCCTATCTTCCTGCACTGGCTAAGATCTTTAGTAAATTGTTGACTAGAAATGAAACTCTTGAGGGACATGCAGTGGCTCATGTCTGGGTAACATAAGGAGACTCCATCTCTACAAAAAAGAAAAAAATTAGCTGGGCATGGTAGTGCATGCCTATAGTCCCATGTATTTGGAAGGGAGGCTGAAGCAGGAGAAACACTTGACCCCAGGAGTTGGAGGGTACAATGAGCTATGATTATGGCACTGCACTCTAGCCTGGGTGATGGAGTAAAATATGAGACCATGAATGACAGCTGGGTCAAAGAAAAGATTAAGAAGAAAATCATCAAATTTCTGGAACTAAATGATAATGAAGACACAAACTATCAAAATCTTTGGGATACTGCAAAGGTAGTCCTAAGAGGAAAATTTATAGCGTTAGATGCCTTCATCAAGAAAACAGAAAGAGAGCAAGTCAGCAGCCATCTTAGCAAATGGAAAAGGAATAACAATCTAACCCCAAACTCAGCAGGAGAAAAGAAATAACCAAAATCAGAGCAAAATTAAATGAAATTAAAAACAAAAGAATCAGTTGGAAGATCAACAAAACAAAAAGTTGGTTCTTTGAGATTAATAAAATTGATAAACCCTTGGGTAGACTAACCAGAAAGAGAAACATAAGATCTCTAATAACTTCAATGAGAAACGATAAAGGGGAGATAACAACAGATACCACAGAAATACAAAAGATCCTCAAAGATTACTATAAAAACTCTCTTCCTGGAAATATTAAAATGTAGAGGAAATGGACCAATACCTGGAATCATGCCACCTGGCAAACTCAATCAGAAAGAATTAGAAATTTTGAATAGATCTGTAACAAGCACTGAAATAGTATTAACTATACAAAATATCCTCAAAACTAATCCTCTGGACCAGATGGTTTCACACCAGAATACTACCAAACCTTCAAAGAGGAACAAGTTTCTATGTTTCATAATCTGTTCCAAAACAGAGAAAGAAGGACTCCTCCCCAACACATTCTATGAAGGAAATATCACCATGATCCCCAAACAAGGAAAGGACTCAACAAAAAAGAAAAGTATAGACCAATATCATTAATGAATATCAATGCAAAAATATTCAATAAGATTTTAGCAAGCAGAATACAGTGACACATTAAAGAAGTTATACAACGTGATCAAGTGGGTTTTGTCATAGGGATGCAAAGTTGGTTCAACATATGTAAATCCATAAATATAATTCACCATCTAAATAAAATAAAAAATAAAGACCATATGATTCTCTCAATTGATGCAGGAAAGGCTTTTGATAATATCCAGTGTTCTTTCATGATAAGAACACTCAAGAAAATAGGCTTAGGTGGGACATTTCTTAAACTGATAGAGGCCATCTACAACAAACCCACAGCTAATATCATATTGAATGGAATAAAACTGAAAGCATTTCCACTCACACCTGGAACTAGACAAGGATGAGCATTGTCATCACTACTATTCCATATAGCTCTGGAAGTCCTAGCCACCACAATCAGGCAAGAGAAGGAGACCAAGTTTATTCAAATGGGAACAGAGAAAGTCAAACTCTTGCTCTTTACAGATGACATAATCTTATACCTGGAAAATGCCAGGGACTCAACTATAAAACTCTTAGAAGTGATTAAGGAATATAGCAGCATTTCAGGATACAAAATCAATACCCACAAATCAGTAGCCTTCATACGTGCCAACAACAGGCAAGAATAAAATCAAAGACTCTATTCCGTTTACAGCAGTGCCAAAGATGAAATTCCTGGAAATATATCTAACAAAGGATGTGAAAGATCTCAATATAGAGAACTATGAAAACTTGAGAAAAGAAATAGCAGAAGATGTTAACAAATGGAAGAACATACCATGTTATGGTTGGGAAGAATCAACATTGTTAAAATGTTCATACTACCTAAAGCAACCTACAGATTTAATGCAATCCCCATCAAAGCACCAATGGCATAATTTAAAGAACTGGAAAAAATAGTACTTTGTTTCATATGGAACCAGAAATAGCCAATACAATTATTGAAATAAAAACAAATCTGGAGGCATCACATTACTAGACTTCAGATTATACTATAAATCTATAGTGATCAAAACAGCATGGTACTGGCACAAAAATAGAGATGTAGATGTATGGAACAGAATAGAGAATGTAGAGATGAACCCAGCCACACATTGTCATTTGATCTTTGATAAGCCTAACAAAAGCATGAACTGGGGAAAAGATTCCCTTTAACAAAAAGTGCTAGGAGAACTGGTTAGCCACATGTAGAAGACTGAAACTGGACCCACATCTCTCACCATTGACAAAAATTGATTCTCACTGGATAAAAGATTTAAATTTGAGACAGGAAACTATAAAAGTTCTAAACTCTAAAAGAGTGTGGGGAAAACGCTTAAAAATATTGGCCTGGGAAAAGATTTTATGAGGAAGACCCCCTCCACCCCCTGGCAATGCAGCATCATCAAAAATAAATAATTGGGATCTGATCATGCTAAAAAGTTTCTGCACAGCTAAGGCTACCAGAAACAAAAACAACAGCCTTCGGAATGTGAGAAGATTTTTGCACATTATGAATCTGACAAAGGCCTGATAACTAGAGTCTACAGAGAACTTAAATTAAGCAACAAGAAAAGAGTAAACAACCCCATTTCTATGTGTGCAAGAGACTTAAACAGAAGCTTCTCTGAAGATGATAGATGAATGGCCAACAAACACATGAAAAAATGCTCATTGTCTTTAATCATCAGAGAAATGCAAATCAAAACCACTCTGAGATTACCTAACTCCAGTAAGCCCATATCGCAAAGTCCCCAAACTGCAGATGCTGGCATGGATGTGGAAAGAAAGGAAAACTTCCCTGCTGGTGGGATTGCAAACTAATACAACCTTTATGGAAAAAAGTTATGGAGAATTCTCAAAGTACTAAAGTTGACCTTCCATTTGGTTCTGCAGTCCCATTACTAGGTATCTACCCAGAAGAACAAAAATCATTTTACTACAACCATTTGCACCAGAATGTTTATTGTAGCTCAATTCATAATTGCCAAGTCGTGGAAGCCACCCAAACACCCATCAACCTATGAATGGATTAAGAAACTGTGGTACGTTATGCCATGGAATACTATTCGACCATAAAATGATGGAGACTTTACATCTTTTATGTTTATCTGGATGAAGCTGAAACACATTCTTCTTAGAAAAGTATCTCAAGTATTAAAAAAAAATCCAATGCATTCAATACTAATATAAAACACATATATAAACAATTACACACTCATACAAATGATAAGATAGAACACAAATATAGTCTAGCAAGGGGGCAGTGTGAGGAGGGAGGGGGAGGGAGAAGAGAGGGCGATTGGTGGATCTCAGCTAATGTGCACAATTTGAGGGTGTTTAGCACGTCCCCTGAGGGAGGGGCTCTTCCACAACTTGAACTTCACCTTGGAAGTGAGAACAATGTAACCTAAAAATCTGTACTCTCTTTATTAATTTGAAATAAGAAAAAAACTTTTAAAGATTAAAAAAAAAAAACCTATTTCTTCAAATGGCTATAAGACCATTTGGATTCCATTTTCTTTTATTAGAGTCAATTTTGGCAAATTGTACTTTTCTAAGATAGTCCATTTTATCCAAGTTTTCAAATTTGTTGCTGTAAAGTTATTCATGACTGTCTCATTATCTTTTTAATATTTGCTGCAACTGAAGTTACACCACTTGTTTATTTTTAATAATGTTTGTGGCTTTTTCCCCCCTTGATCAGTCTTGCCTGAATTTACCCATTTTGTTAGTCTTTTAGAATAATCAACACCTAGCTTCATTGATTCTTTGTATTTTATCTTAATTTTCTATTTCATTAATTTCTGGTCAGATATTCGGTATTTCCATTTGCCCACTGTTTGGATTTATTTATTTATTTTTCCAACTTTTTAAGCTGTGAATGTTTAGCCCAATTTTCAGCCTCCCTTCTTTTCTAACATAAACTTTTCAGACAGGGTTTTTTAACAGAAGCACATTTCAGACCAGATAATTTGTTGTTGTTGGGCACTGTCCTGTCGATTATAAGCTAGTTAGCGACATTCTTGGCCTCTGCTGACTAGATGTCAGTAGCAACCTGAGTTGTGATAATTAAAAAAGTCTCCAGATATTGCCAAGTATCCCTTGGGGGGGGGGCAAATTCACCTTCAATTGAGAACTACTGATTTAAGGCTTCAAATTTTCATTTAAGTACACTTCAGCTTCATCTCTGTTAGCTTATTTTTATCGTCATTCAATTCTGAGAACTTTCTACTTTTCTTGTAATTTATTTCACCCATAAGTTGTTCTGAAGTGGGGTTTAAAATGTCTAAGCCAGCCGGGTATGGTGGCTCATGTCTGTAATCCTAGCACTCTGGGAGGCTGAGGCAGGTGGATTGCTTGAGTTTACGAGTTCGAGACCAGCCTGAGCAAGAGTGAGATCCCATCTCTAAGAAAAAAACTAGCCAGGCATGGGTGGTATGTGCCTATAGTCCCAGATACTTAGAAGACTGAGGCAAGAGGATGCTAGAACCCAGAAGTTTAAGGTTGCTGTGAGCTATGATGACAGCATGGCCACGCTACCCAGGGTGACAGAGTGAGACTCAGTCTCAAAAAAAAAAATAAATAAATAAATAAAACTTCTAAGCCTATGTTTTTGTGTACTTGTTTGTTTTTAGTTTATTTCAGTATATTTGCTATAGATTTCTAACTTAACAGATTTACTGAGATTTGCCTTAGGACCTAGTATATGGTAATTTTTCACAACTGTTCCATGGGGCAAGAAGTTTTTGTTTTAGTGCAGTGTTCTACATGTATTAATTATATTAAGCCTATTAATTATGTTCGAGTCTATGAAATACAAAACAAGAAGCAAAACATCAGTCTTGAGGAAAAAAATGAGAGAAAAAAAAAAGAAGCAAAATAAACACTTACATCTAAATGCTCAGACCTGCCCGTCCCCACAGTCAGGTACTGCTACACCCTCAAGGGCAGCGAACTAAGCTATATGAATCATGCCCAGAAGGAAAAACAATTCAGCTCCCATGACTTAGGGCTGAACTTGAATTTCCCAACTTGTTACCATAAGGACAATGTCAGAGATTTCAAGCCCTTCTGAATGTAGGCAGGATGGCTTCTCCTAAAGCTCCTCCCTCCCTGCCTTTCAAGAATGATCAGTCAGAAGCTGGAGGCAAGACTCCAGGGAAAGTGACAGTCTCACAGTGATAGTTTCTCCAGTCTGTGGCTACACCTAGGGAATGCTTGCCCTCCAGTGATGGTGTTGCGACCTCAGAAGAGAGGGTCAGTGGAAAGCAGGCTCTGCTGCCAATGTGCTCGAGGGGGCACATACATGCACACACGTGTACATACATATTCACACACACTCACACATAGATACATACACTTGGGTGCACATGCACACATGTACACACACATACATGCATGCACACTCACAGATGCATGTGTTGTGACAGGAATATCCAGAGTGTCTAGGCATCCTCATACCTGCCAAATGAAAGAAAAAGAAAACTCTATGTTTTTGTTCCTTCTACTAATTGCAAGGCTTAGAAGAATTCTAATTGGAAAAGAAAGGTTAGTGTTGTTATATCTGATAAAAGTGACCTTTAGCCAATGAGTGGTTTATATTTTTCTGACGCCTGCACAGAAAAAGAGCCTGTCTGGAGGGAAAGTGGCATTTTTGGGGTCTGTTTTAGGTAGCATTTATGCCTTGAACCTTTCCATTTGACAGGTGCCAGGAAACCAACAGATCAGAATGTTAAACCAGTTATGAAACTGTCTTCCTCTCTCTACAAACACTTGGGAGGCAGCAGGTGATTAATTAAAATGTCCCTGTTGAGGGTCTACCCTGTGCTACGGACAGTGCTAGGTCTAGGTTCCAGAGGTGACGGGGCAGACATACTTGCTGGCCTCTCAGAGATTAGAAGCCAGCTAAGAAGATGGACACTGAGTCATAGTACAGGTGTGGTGTGAATCATCAAGGAGATGTGACTCCCAGTGCCCACAACAGAGGCTCTGGCCTAGGGAAGAGTCCCAGAGAAGCCTCCCTGGGGAGGGACACTGAAGCTGAGACTCGCAGAGGGGGCAGGAGGCATCTGGGTGGGGGTTGGGGTGAATGTCCAGCAAAGGGGCCAGTTGGACAAGGAACAGCCCTGGGTGGGACAGAAGCCAGCATGCTAGGTAAACAGTGTGGTGAGGGGAGAGTGACACTGCAGGGAACGTGGAACCAGCACATGCTGAGCCACGCAGAATGCAGAAGCAGTTTGTACATGATTCCAAGAAGTGTGGGTGGTCATCAAAGGCTTAAAACCAGGGTGGTGACATGCTCATCTCCTGGCTACTCAGTGAAGAGTGGGCTGCGGGGTGTGTGTGGACGCAGAGAGCCCAGGCAGGGCTGTGGCCACAGTCTCGGCAACAGGTGATGGTGGCTGCAGCCAGAGCAATAGCAGTAGAGACAGGATCAGGTGTTTAGAAGGCAGAATAGGTAGAACTTGGTGATAGACTTGATGGGATGGGTGGGTCAGGGAGAAGAAGGAATCCTGACTAGGAGGACAATGGTGTCATTTGCTGGGACAAGGTAGCCTGGAAGGAGAGGCAGAGAAGGGTAGGGAAGGAGCAGGGCAAGAACCAGTTTATGTGGAACAAGAATCCCCTGGGAGCTATTCAAGAGGCAATATCAAGAAGGCAATGGATGGGGGCGGCACTTGTGGCTCAGTGGGTAGGGTGCGGGCCCCATATACCTAGGGTGGTGGGTGTAAACCCAGCCCCAGCCAAACTGCAACAACAAAAAAAATAGCCAGGCATTGTGGCGGGCACTGTAGTCCCAGCTACTCGGGAGTTCTGAGGCAGGAGAATCGTCTAAGCCCAGGAGCTGGAGGTTGCTGTGAGCTGTGATGCCACTGCACTCTACTAGGGGCAACAAAGTGAGACTCTGTCTCTGAAAACAAAACAAAACAAAACAAAACAAAACAATAAAAAAAAAGAAGGCAATGGACTCGGAACCTGCAGAGCTACGGTCTTGGAAGCCTCACCTCTCTGGAGGTGAGTCAGTCTCTAGCAGGAGCAGAGGTCCTGGGGCAGGGCCCTGCCTCGGGTTCCCATGGCAGGGATGCTGGCAGAGGCTGAGGAGTGCCAAGGGCATGAAAGGAAAAGCAGCAGAAGGTGGTGTGCTGCAAGCCAGCAAAGGGAGGTTTCAGGACGGAGTGGCTGGGCAACTTGCTGAACACGGCTAAGAGTCACCTTTTTGAAAAATCTCCACTCTGTCACTCTCTTGATTACAAATCTCACTGCTGCCCCATGAAAGAGTCTAAATTTCTTATGGAATACCAGGCCTCTCACACACTGCTGCCAATGTACCTCTCCAGACTCACTTCTGGTAACTCTGCGCACCCCAGTGAAGTCTGAGTTCTGTGTACCCTCTGCTGACACGTGGTGGATTTGTGCCATTGCTCTCCTGTGCCCACTCTCTCAGGAGATTATTGCATCCCTGCCTTCAGTCCCTTTTGCTATGAGATCTCTATCCACAGCTCTTAGGGTGGGGCATGTGGCCAGGCTGACAATGACAAGTGCATTGCCCTCCCTGATGGCAACCGATTAGGGGTGTGGGTAAAAAATATGATTACCTTGGTATGATCAGAGAGAATCTCCTGGAAGTAAGACCTCCAGAGTCCAAAAGGACATGGACATGGGAGTGTGGGCAGCCATTTGGTGACCATGAGCAAAGCTGGTCTGAGGATGAGGTCAATGTATGAAGCTGGTCAGAGCTGAGAGACTGAGAGAACCTGGCTCCAATGGTGACATTGTTTGAATTCTTGCTCTAAGCTCGGCCATAAGCCAGATAAATTTGAACCTTTGAGCTGTGGAAACCAACAGATTTCCTTTTCTTTTACTTTTTGTTTAGGGTCAGGTTTTCTATGACTTGAGAAGAATGAACCCATGAATCCTAACTTACATATACACCCATTCCTGTGGCTTTCCTCTTCTCCAGTTCAGCCTTTTCCAGTTCTTCTTGGAACCCCATGTCTTCCTCCCAGCCCCAGAGCCCAGGATTGTCACGTGTTCCCTCTGGTTTACACATCTGCCTTCCCCACTGGCCTCAGGATAGGGATTGCGTCTTATCTGTTTTAATAACCCTGATGCCTCAGTATCTGGCCCATAAGAATAACTAATCAAATGGTTTCTGAATGACTTTGTGATTGAATGAATAAATGAATTATAAGAAGAGGCTCAATGCAAAGAGGGAGGAAGATAATGAAGACAGAGAAAAATGGCTAAAGAAACGCCTAAACCAGTAAAAACTTAAGTGTATTATCTTCAGCCCTGGCCAAGTACATTTTCAAAATGTCATTATTTTAATTATGAAAATGGCCTCTCAAAAAATACAAAATAAATAAAGCATGTCCTTGCTCCCAGATGGAATAAACTCATTTAGCTGTGTTACATCAGAATAACTTCATAAAATCTGGTATTCAAAGCACATTAGGTCAGGTTGGCTGATTTTTCCATAATTATTTTAAACGTTCACTATCTACAGAATTTCATTCCAAACCCAAACAGTCCATGGCACTTAATGAGCAGGTTCCAATGCTTGGGCCCAAGACCGGCTGCTGGCTTCAGTGCTGCGCTGGGTCATTAGATGTCTATGGAAGATATTCAGATCAAGCCACTGTTACCGTGGTAACAAGCGCAGGACAGGAAAGCTGGCTGTCATGTATAAGATGAGGATTATGTACAGGAAGCACTGACAAGCCACTAAGGAAACAACATGGGGTTTCCTCAGTTAAGAATGCTCATTCCACATTCACAAGCTAAAAACTGAAGAGTCAAACATCCAGTGAGGAAATACACAAAAGCCCATTAGGCCTGGTTGCCAATCAAGAAGAAAAGGCAGCACTCGCCTCCTCCCACTATGCTTTAACTAGGTACATGCGTATTTATATACAAACCACACACACAGACCAACTGAAATATGCAGAGTAGGCAACCCCGAGCTCAGCATGGCACACACTTGCTGCAGAGCCCTCTCGATCCATGCTTTGGGTTTGAAATGCTTATTAAGTGAACTCTACAGGCAACAAAATAATAATAAAAAAAGAAAACAAGTGGGACTATGTCAATCTAAAAGGCTTCTGCAGGCTTGGAGCTTATAGTTCAGTGGTTAGGGTGCTGGCCACTTGCACTGGGGCTGGTGGCTTTGAACTTGACCAAGGGATGCTAAACAACAATGACAACAATAACAAGAAAATAGCCTGGTGTTGTGGCAGGTACCTGTAGTCCCGGCTACTGGGAGGCTGAGGCAAGAGGATCGCTTAAGCCCAAGAGTTTGAGGTTGCTGTGAGCTGTGACACAATAGCATTCTACCAAGGGCAACAGAGTAAGACTCTGTGTCAAATAAATAAATAAATAAATAAAAAGCTTCTGTACAGCAAAGAAAACAATCAACAGAGTGAAAATATAACCTATGGAATCAGAAAAAATATTTGCAAACTATGTATCTGTTAAGGGTTTGATTCTCCCAAATATATAACTCTTATGACTCACCCATTATGACAATAAAACCCTAATGACCAAATTAAAAAATGGGCAAAAGACTTAAATAGACATTTCTTCAAAGAAGACTTACAAATAGCAACAAGTATATGCAAAATGCTCAATATCACTAATTATCAGGGAAATGCAAAGCAAAACCACAGTGAGACATTACCTCAAATCTGTTAGGATGGCAACTATCAAAGAACCAAAAGACAGCAAATGCTGGTGAGGATGTGGAACCACCGTAACCCTCAAACACCTCAAACACCATGGAGCGGCCTTTAAAAATTAAAAATAAAACTACCGTATGATCCTGCAATCCCCCGCCTGGGTATTCATCAAAAAAAAAAAAAAAATTGAAACCAGGATCTCAATGAGCTGTTAGCACTCCCATGTTCACTGCAGCAACATAGACAACAGCCAAGATGTGGAAATATCCTGAATGTCCATGGACAGGCAAATGGACAAAGACAATGTGGCATATAGATACAATAGGATAGAACATTATTCGGCCTTACGAAAGAAGGAGATTCTGCAGTATGAGATAACCTGAATGAACCTTGAGTACATCATGCTCAGAGAAATAAACCAGTAACAAACACAAAGATGGATACTGCGTGATTCCACTTACATGAGGTTACCTAAAGTAGTCAAATTCATAGAATCAAAGAGTAGAACAGTGGTGGCAGGGGTTGGGGAGACAGGAAAATGGATATCAATAGGTATAAATTTTCAGTGAAGCAAGATAAGTAAGTTCTAGAGATCTGCTGTATAGCATTGTACTTACCATCAATGTACTGCAGGGGTACACTTTGTGTTAAGAGGGTAGACCTCATGTTATATGTTTTTACCACAATAAAATTGTCATTTTAAGAAACTCTACAGGCTTGGCACCTGTGGCTCAAGTGGCTAAGGTGCCAGCCACATACACCAAAGGTTGCGGGCCCAGCCTGGGCTGCCAAACAACAATGATGGCCGCAACTAAAAAAAAAAAATAGCCAGGCGTTGTGGTGGGCACCTGTGGTCCCAGCTACTTGGGAGACAGAAGCAGGAGACTTGCTTGAGCCCAGGAGTTGGAGGTTGCTGTGAGCGTGATGTCACGGCACTCTACCCAGGGGGACAGCTTGAGGCTCTGTCTCCTAAAAAAAAAAAAAGAAACTCTGCAAAGACTTCATTTTTCTGGTGATAAATTTATAATGATCTTACTGCTAGATCCAAAATTAAGGCAGACTTATAGACATTGCTTTGTTAATTTGGTAGTGACTAAGCTTTCAAAGATGTTTTATACACTTGTCCTATTTGGAAATCTAGGATGGGCCATGATTTTTAAACTCCTTGTTACTTCTGTCAGTAATTAGTTGTCATACCTAAAAATACTCACAAATGGCCAGAATGAAGAATACATGAAACCCAGTGCAAAGCCTAAAAAGGAAAATAAATGAACAGCAGAGTTTTGCAAGATCTCCGTACCTTATCTGATTTCCCTCATCGTTTACCAAGAAGAACCAGCGGAACTTCACAACCAAGGGGCTGCAGTTGGTGATATTAACATAGCGAATGACCTCAGTATCATTCAGGATACAGCCGAAATCCACCTCCATTGTCTCAAAAGAGAGGTTGGGGTAATTCACCTCTCCCCGCAGGGTCAGACTGTCTACCTGAGGGTGTTCTATATACTTAATTGCTAGAATTTCTTCTGCCACCCAGTTATTCAAATCACTTTTATAGGAAGGGTCGAACTTGATCAGCAGGTTTTTTTCTTCATGAAGGTCCAGTTTAATAGGCTACAAATAAATGAGATAATAGGGAATCATCAGCTTTTGTACTATGCATTTCCAACTTGACACATGAAACAGAACCACCAAAGTCATTTACATATATTTATATACACACACATACATATTAGTATAAAATACACATATACCTGCATGCATAATTAGACAGCTTGTATATACAAGTATAGATATTCATATATCTATGCACATTTGATTAGTTGACAGCGAAAGCAAGGAGAACCTGGAGAGGAATTATTTGAAGGAAGAGATTGTGAGAAGAGCCCTATGTGGGGTAATAAGAATTGAGGTGTGATGAAAGGGTGCGTCTACAATGAATAACTGTTATGAAATACTCTTAACTGAAAATAAATAAGATTATGAAAAGCTCTTCCTAGACACATGGGAAATTGCTTAAGAAAAATTTAAAAAGGTAAAGTACTCAGGGGGAGGTCTGCAGAGGGTGACCCAGAAAGGGACAGATTAGGTGATTTAATTTCCTAACATCTGCGGTCCTCACTTTTGAGCACAGTGTTACCCACTTTTCATTCTTTTCTATTCAACTTAAAATTACGGCCCAGAGCTATACAGAGTTTGTTCGGGAGATTTTATGTGTTCTTTTCTCTCTTTGCCTCAAATCCCCATGTGTTCTTTGAAGCCAGTGTCTGCAGTAACACCTCCCATGGAAAGGCTGGCTATGAGTTAGCTTTTTTAGGCATTGCTCATTTCACTTAAGGGGCAAGAAAGCCATCTTGTGGTTTTGCAGCAAGTGCCCGGAGGTAGTGGGGAAGAATGCGCAGAGGACACATAGAAGGGACCTACTCACAGCACACACCGTCTTTCCAATGCACTCACATAGTCCAGGTATTGAACTGTGTTCATCCAAAATTTCACTGTATATTATTTCTCAGAGTTAATATTTGGGAAATGTTAGTCCAGATGTGATTCAGGGATAATAGAATTTTTAAAAAATGACTATACTATTGAATTTTTTCTCAAAAAAGAATCCTGAAGAAGTTTTTCTTACATAAAGGGATACTAATTCTTAAGGTTTAGGACTCTGAAGCAAGACCTGCTTGGGTCTAAATCTTGGTTCTGTCCATTATTAGTTGTATGAGACCTTGAGCAAAATACAAGGCCTCAGTTTCTCCATCTATAAAATAAGGATAATAATGGTACCTGCCACTTTTTAAGAGGTTGTAACAAGTAATTACAAGGGTAAGGTGTTTCAGAGCAGTGCCTTACATGCTCTGTGTGTGGCATATACACGTTTATTACTACTGCTTTCTTTTTATAGCCAAGAAAGAAGATAGGTAAACATAAAGCAGTTTCA
Organism: Otolemur garnettii; assembly: GCF_000181295.1. Classification (NCBI taxonomy): domain Eukaryota; kingdom Metazoa; phylum Chordata; class Mammalia; order Primates; family Galagidae; genus Otolemur; species Otolemur garnettii. The sequence goes on from NW_003852442.1 coordinate 10,051,642, forward strand.
ACTTTAACAATGTCTTAGACACCTGGCTGTGAAAGGGGGTGAAACCAGCACACTTATGCTTCCTCCACCTTCCAATTTTTATTGGCTATGGTGAAGTTTAAAAGGCTGAGGTTTAAAACAATTTGCTCTGAAATGTTGACTGCCAAAGCTGTGTAGTCTCAGTTACATAAGTAAATGGACTGAGTCCTCCTAGCAGTCTGTTTCTCAGTTTTTTCATTCCCAAGCACCTTATTTGATTCTTCTGGAAGGTTGTATTTCACTGGCAAATTAGTTTTTCAAGGATGCATGAAGGTCATACTCAATGTTTCCTTGTGTCTTGAGAGGGCCTGTCTGTTACTGTTATACTCAAAGGATGCTTTGGCTGGTTATAAAATTCTTGGCTGACACTGTTTTTCCCTCAGTACTCTGAAGTCATTGCCCTGCCGCTGTCATACAGTATTAAGTGTTACTGTGGAAAAGTCTGAGGTTAATCTAAACTCTAAAATCATCCCTTGATAGGTCTCTTCTTTTGGTTATCAGGAAAGTCTTGTAACTTCACTAAGATATGTTTCATTGTTGAATGTTTTGTATTATTTTGTCCCAGGATAAGGTTGTGGCTTTATTTCTAAAAATCTTTTAAAAATATTTCATTTATATTTAGAATAGATAGAATAACGAAAAGGCCAGTCATCCTGTGCCCTTCTCCCCACTTCTTAGCTAAGTCAACTAATTCCCCCCTACCACTGAGGCAACCGAAGTTGAAAGTGTCTTGTGTATCACTGCAGATTCATTCTAGGGACATGGGGTCACATCTGTATATGTATTATTTAACTTTTCACACACATGATGGCATACCACACACACTGTTCAGCATTTTCCTTTTCTCACTGGGAGATCATTGCATATGGAGCTGCTTCATTGTCTCCAATCGCTGCATTTCACCCCAGAATCAAATGATTCTGCCATCATTTACTTAGCCAATTTCTTATTGACAGATATTGGTCCCCATCTTTTGCTCTTATAATCAAGATGACAATATCCTGTATACATGTCATCTTGTATATTATGTCTATGTCTATAGGATAAATTCCTAGGAGTGGGATTACTAGGTCAAAGAGTGTGGGTATTTGAAATCTTGATAGCTACTGCTATTTTGCCTTCCAATGTGTTCTGCCCAGCATGGTAGGAGACCACCTGATTCCACATGCCCTCCCAGACACAAAGCACTACTAAACTTAATCGTTGCCAATCTGATCGGTTACAAAAATGTATTTCATAGTAATTTTAATTTGTATTTCCTCTGATAGGATGCTTAGAAGTCATTTTAGTTTCCCTTCTGTGAACTCTGTTCATTTCTTTTGCCTAGTGTTCTATTTTGTTGTTGGTATTTTCCTTGTGGATTTGTAGAAGATCTTTATTTTCTAAATTATACGTGTGTGGTCTTATTAAAATTATAGATGCAAATAATATTTAAAAAGTGATACTATAAGAATTACCAAGAAACAGTAACTTCTGAGCCACCCTGAACTCACAGGCCACCATTTCTCCACTCTAGCAGTAGGGTTGGTCTACTGAACCATTTGTTTGGACACACCCCAAAACCAGAATGAAAATAAGGAGGGCTTATTTCAGGTACCATCACTGACAACACTGGAAGCATTAGATTTCCCCAGATATTTTGACAAATTTCTTTGAGAAGAGTATTATTTTTGCTTTGGGATAAAAGCCAGCTGCCCATGCTTTCTGGGTGAGATACAGTGTACATAGAACTGCTCTATTTTCAACCTTCTCCTCAGACTTGTCGCTTCTGAGCCCAGAGCTATTACAGAACCCACTGAGAAGAACAACTTTTTAACCTTTTACAACTTTATTGGAACATTTTCTGGAAGGTAGACTTTGGTGCCTTTTTGTCAGCTCACTCTAATCCTCATTTTCTTATTCTATCTTCTAGAAGTTAGCTTACATTCTCATTATTTGGTTACTTTTGTCCTCCTTCCCCTTTATTTTAATGCTCTGAGTTCTTTCTCTTTTGGAAATTTCTACTTTTATCCTACTGAGATCTCAAGGGGGACAGGAGTGGGTCTAGTCTACCGCCCAGGCCGAGAAAGGTGCTCATGTCTGAATCTTCATTTTCTCATCCATTACTTGTCCTGAGCTCTGTGAGTTCAGTTTTTGTCTCTTTAAACACTCACATCTCCTCCTTCTGCTCTTTATAAAGACAGGTCAGATTATCTAATTTCTTTGAGACTGTAGTGATCAACATGTTTGTGTCCTTGGTCTTCTTCCTTGGGTGTGTTTCCATCTGCCTCTTACCTATGATCATTCCCTATTTCTCTTTCTCAGTTCAAAGACCTTACGTTGTGCTCGAATGAGACCCACTCAATCTGTGGGGAGGGGCAGGTGACTGTGACAGGATACTTAGCAGCCTCCACTTTGGTACTGTCTAGACACCTTCTCCCCAAGTGCCCTCTCGCTACCTTCCTGCAAAGATCCATCTCTCTGAGTGTGGTTCACAGCAAATGTCCCAGGCTCCCTCCTCTGAGATCTCACGTTTGCTGCCTTCCCCTTTTCCTTTTCCTCCAACTTCTCTGCTAGCTGTCTCCCTGGAGCAGAGCGAGAATCTGAGCAAAATGGTGTGGTTTCTCCTTTAATGTTCCTTCCTACAGTTCTGCAGTGTCACTGGCCCATGGCCCAGCTATTTCCACTGGTGTCCTTACTCTCAGCAAAGGATCATGGGGAAACCTTGCAGGGCTGTTTAGAGAACACCACATCACCCAGACAGTGAACTCCCCACCTCCCTCAGCTTGGTTCAGATTTCTCACCATTTGGAGGAGGGCTTGCTGCTTTGGGGACTGGTCTCAGTATTTCTTTTCTTGTGTATAGAGTTTTGGTTTGATTTGAGATAAGAGAGAAAAATCTTTACTATCATTAGTAGGAAACCATTGCTTTCCATAGATTGGGCAGGAGTGAAAGGGTTATCATAATGAGTTGGAAGTTCTCATTCCATTAATGAGAGAGTTTCTACTGATTGGAATTTGTTTATTTATTACTCATTTTTAAATGTTCTGCAGTCTTTTCTGGTTGTTTTCTTTGGATTTTTCATGTTTTTCTGAACTCGAGTTAGGTGGTAGATTATTATCCTTTTCTTCCTTTATCATATATACCCTGAGGAGCTTGGTAGGACAGCCCCCTGTCAAGGTACCTGAGAAGACGAGGAGAGCAGGGATTTATCAGTGTCACACACATAGAAGGGCCCAGAGGTTGACAGCAACATGGTCAAGGGCAAGGTGGAAATGTTCTTTAAGACCAAGGGCTGGTAATCAGGTTCCAGGGTAGCATTAGGTTTCTGCGAAAACAGAAACATAGGAAACAAACCATGTCATAGTAAATATATCAAGCTTTAGGAACAAAAGTCCCCTATTCATTATTAACAACAAATTCCTCCCCCACCCTCATGTGTGTCTGTGTGTTTAGATAAATTATGTGCAATCATAAATGGTGGACTACTAAAAAGTAGATCTACATAACCCAGACAACACAGATTAGACTTTCCTTTCTTGCTGCCTAGTTGAAAAAACCTATACTAGCCATGCTTCCAGAAAAGACCATTACTATACCACAGAGAAGTTTCCACAGTGTCAGAAGACAAAGTCTAATAAATAAATATCTTGTGGATAAATTTAAGTATTGTTACAATGAATAAAGCATTTTACCCTTATATTTTTTCCATGCTTAAAATACTGGATTTGCAAATATAGTTAATTTGTCATATTGACAAACACTCATAATTGTTTCCTGTAAACTTTTCCTGGTAACACCAGGACAGTTGGTTTAAAAGCATCCTTTTACTTTGTTAGACATGTCAGATTTAATTTTCAACTGGAAAAAATATCTGAAATGAATCTTGAGCCAGAAGGTCTGGTCAGACTGAATTTTTCTCATTCTGATTCTGGGGCCCATATTATTCCTTGTGTGTCCTGAAAGGGGGCCCTTTAATATTGGCAGGAGGTGACCAGAAACCTCAATATCCAGCCTCCAAAGAGAACCGTCCCCCAATCATTCCCTGGCTCTTCCAATAACTCTAGCCTGTTTTCCCCAGGCTTCCTTGTTTTGAGTTTCCTTTCTCATTGTTACAATTTCAGTTAAACCTTCCTGATTTCATATATTGATCTGACTTGGTCTTCCAGTTCTTTCTCCAGTCCAGTCTTCCTTCCACTGTGGTTACTGGATCTCCTGGCCCTGGGTGAGCTTGAGTGACCAGTGTCCACTGGCTTGAGCCTCCTGCTGCAATTGTACTCACTACCCTGAGGGCTCTGGTTTGGCACTTACCATGGGACATCAGCCTTTGTGTCTTTGCCTCTAACACGGTACCGCAGGTTACCTAAGACTTACCTGCACCTGCCAGTTCTGTGCTGCAGCTTAGGGAGGGATGAAGCCGCACTTTCGGGCTCACTAAGCAACAGGCTGTGTGGACAACTGTCCACTCGGTGACCTTCCCTGAAGGCTGCTGTGTCACTGCAGATGGCTTTGAAGTGAAGAAGCCACAGTTGGCTGGTTTTGGCAAGAGGCCATTCAGAGGTTAGTGATGAGAAGGAGTCAAAGCACAGAGAAGCTGTTCTATTTTAAAATGACCCCTTCTCTCTGGGTTTTTGTCTCCCCAAATACCAGCAGACAGAATTTGCTGCTGGAACTTCATGAAGCAAACTGGCTGCTAGTTTCAATTGACCTTTTCGGTCCCACAGAGATGTTTCTGCGGGGTGTCATCTCTGCAGCTTATGAATGGTACAATTGTTATAAAGTAGATCAAACCTGAGGAAACAGTTAGAGAAAAATTCTTTCCATAGACAGAGTTGGCATCAGCGTGTTCTAATGCAACAAATCAGATGCACTTAAGCCAAAAGCGAGCAGCCGGAACAGATAACGGGGTGTCACACCATTAAATCTGAACACCGAGGCCTAGCAGGGCTCTTGCTCATGCTGGGCAGTGAAGTTGCACTTTTTAATTATCCCTGATATAGATTAAATGTGAGCAGGAAATGGAAATTAAAAAAAAAATAGTAGGATGTATTTCCAACTTCCTATATTTGGGGGCAAAGGGAAAAGCATGAAAATGAAGAAGTAGAGAATTGTAGATTAATTCACCTTTTGATTCAATAAGAAGGTAATGCCGTATTCAAAATATGTGCATGTTTTAATCTAGTGATAAACTCATATAATAGCAGACATTTAAACAAAAATATGAAATATGCTTACCCATCCCCCCAAAGGCATAAGGACATGAAAGAAAAAAACGAGCAGGATACCACTCACACATTTGTATGAGTGTTTATGGGCTTAGGAAAATGGAATAAGAAACTTAGCTGCATATTTAACGTATATTACAATGTCATGTGCAGAATAGCTTTTTAAATACATAGTCACTGAATTTTCTCTGAATAGCTGCATTCAGACAAAATATGATGCCACCAAATCCAGTGCAGCTACTGCCAATGAATATGTTTACCGATTCCTTAATTGGAATTCAAAATGGAGCAATACTACGGTGCATTTTACAAGGGTAAATGTCAAATCTACTAAGTATAGAGTATAAATGTCTTAACACAATAATTAAGAAAGTGCGGTGACGGCTATGTTAACCAGTTTGTTGTATTTTAAATTGCATATAAAACCAGCACAGTGTACCCCATAAATGCATTATTGTGCACAGCTATGATTTAATAAAAAAAAAAAAAAGGAGTAATAAAGCTGACTACCTGCAGCGGCAACTCTTGCAGTATTTTCTTTTTCCATGTCTCATGGAGCTTGTTGGCTCCATGTTTCACTTTTAGTTTAGCCTCCTGTTGCCGAAACTCTTACTCTATTCTTTCAATGTCCACCTTCCCCACTCATCTGTTAAGTCAGGGTCTTTGCTCTGCCTTTTCTGCTGTACACAGTCTAATGCACTGTTATGGGCTCAAAAATTATTTGAGGATTTGAATTGAACTTGTACATCTTGCCTCTCCAGCTAGAGCATAAGCTCCCTGATTCATCTCTTAGCAGAACACCTTGCCGTGGTGGCACTCAATAAATGTTTGTTCATTTTAATGAACAAAACATGATGGACTCCACCACCAGAATAAATGGTTGTGAACATTCTCCTGTAACCCTCAAAGTAATGAAAGGAATCCCAGGTGATCATCCTGTAACTGGTCAAGCACTGCCACACCCAGTATTTTTGTATAACAGCATAGATCACACCGCAGGACAATGGCTTCCTTAATGCTTGGTCATCCCAGTAGGCTTTGAAATTCATCTGGGGGGACTCTTCTCACTGCTGTATCCCTAGCACCCAACACACCTCACTAGACAGACCTCCTGCCATCCTTGGCACAGTCTCTGTCAGACGTAGCCTTTCAGTTCTTTATGCCTGCCAAGCTGTCTGTTTCCTAACTCAGGCCCTCATGTGCACCGTCCCCTCTGCCTACAGTGTTTTTTTCCTCCTTTGTCACCAGACTAATGTCCCTTTTTACTTCAAGTCTCAACTTGAGGCACTTGTTCAAGGAAGCCATCTCTGACCACCATATCGACAAATAAAGCCACGTGTCCCCATGTATGCCCTCGTGGCGCTTTATGCCTCTTCTCTACATCATCGTTTATGGTGGCAACTTTAGCAATTACGTTTCAATAATTTTTAAAAAGTCTGTAACTTCAACTAGTGTCTTAGATTTGGTTATAGTTGCCTGGTTCATCATATTTTCAGCACCAGCATAGTCCCTGACTTCACAAATATTCCATACATGTCTTTTTTGAATGGCAAATAATTCTGGAGTGGAAACCTGCCTAGGAGCAGGTCAAATCCTGCTGTGGTGTCTCTTCCATCTCTTTACCATCCCAACCCGATTCCCTGAGAAGCAGCCATTCTTATCTCTCCCTATTCCATGGATAGGCAGGCCATGGAAGTCAAAGACATTCATAGCCATTTACATTAAAGAGTATGAAACAAATAGTTTAGAAGTTGATCATTCTCCATCTGAACTCGCATCTCAGTTTCCCCAGGGGTATCATGGGAATGTTAATGGAACCTACTACAAAGTGTCATATGTGATAAACATGGCCAACACACACTAATAAATAAGGGGTATCTATTCCCACTGATGTAATTATCAACAATTCTATTCCATCCCTTTCTCAACTGTGATGTTTATTTTGCCTGGTTAAAGTAAAATGTTGACTAAAATGCATTTTCAGTGCACTACTCCTTTACTTTAGTCTTATACATCAGGAATGATAGAAGTAGAATTTACATTTCAGAGGATTATGGGTTTAGTTGATTGTGTGCTGGCCTCTGAAGCTTAGAAACATAGGCTGGTAGTGGATATAACATGATTCCCATTAATTTAGCCTCCATAATGAAAACGTGACCACACTGGCCCTCAGTTGGAACATCCAGCTCCCTCCCCACCCAGTGTGGCCCCACTGACCTTCTCCAGTCGATAGACAAGTTTCTTGGTGGAGAGCTGGATGAGAGGTGCAATGAACTCACAGGTGATATCCACGGCCATCACTAAGCTCTTCCCCTTCTGGGACCCAATCATAGCATGGCATACCAGCTTCTCTTTAGCTATCTGCCAATGAGACAAGCCAGAATTTGGGGGAACAATCATAACTCAGAAAACTCAGTGACCTACCAAGAGTCGATTCCCAACTACCTGTCTGGGGATATGGGAAGAGCACATTTTCTGAAGAGTGCATTTCAGGGATCGCTTTCTGTCACACAATTAAACTCGGGTTGGTTAAATATGGCTTTGATGGATTCTGTGTTTATTTCTGACTGCTCCTGAGGATACAAACAATTTACATTCATTTCAATATGTGTGTGTGTGTGTGTGTAGGATCCATTATGCGTCAGGAGCTGTGCTCGGCGCTAAGAGTACAAAACAGTGATAAACAAGGCAAACAAAATCCTTCCTGGGGCTTATAATTCAATGGAATTCATGACTGAATTCATTGAATTCATGATTTCTTATCAAACTAGTTGGAAGCTGTGGTTGGAAACTTTTCATCTATCATGCTTAAATATTAAAAAAATATGCATTAGAAACTAATATTTCTTAGGACCCAGGAAGCCCAGATTTTTATAAAGCAGAAAGGTCCAAATGTGAATTTATATCATAAATAGCTTATATTGAAGAGTGCTTGGGTTTGGGATATTAATGAATTCTGGTCTCTTCTCAACTATGTAGCATGATTTGGAAGAACATTTGGGGAAGCTTTTAGTAAAGCTTAAACTGAGTTTAGTCCCCCAGAAGCTCAGATTTAGTGCCTTTAAAAATATGGTCAACTCTTGATAACCACATTGAAAATAGCCTCCTCCAGCAGGCTGTCAGTGTCTTGAGATAAGGGGCTGTGTTCTATTCATCTTTGCATCCTCAGGCCTAGCACAGTATTTGTCACATGGTATGTTCACAATAGAAATTGGCTGATGACCTGAATAACAGACAGAAGGGACCCATTACATACTCCATAATGAGAAATACCCTTGTACTGAGAATGTGTTTTACTTGAAAATGTTCTATAAAGAAATAATGTAATGAAGTAAAGTGAAATCTATGACCTTAGAGAAGAAAAGCAATGGACTGGCTTTCCCATCAGGTCTTCTGTGAGATAAATTTCTTATTGCTTCCTATTTCATGCAGGGACAAGTCAATACCACCCCCTAACTTAATGAAACAAATAGGAGCTTAAGCAGGCATCATTTCTCATTAATGAAATCTGCATTTGTGGGGGTGGGAGAGATGCTTACACTACTTCAGAAGTCTTTCCTTTAGGTTTTTGATGGTTTCCAAATTCCAAGAGGGAATAGGAATAAACAGACACATGGTTTGGATCTACTTAAATGTTTTATGCACAATGTATGGTAGTAATATAATTCAGAGCAGAAAATCAGGGTTGCTGAAGATAAATGCTGCTCTTTCATTGATAAAAAGATAATGTTTTAAAATGTGATGCTATTGCAGTCACACTGGGAGAAAAGAAACCAGGGAGGTCCCAATAGCTGGACAGAAGGGGCAGCTCAGAGTGTCTTATCACAATATTTATTTTTTGAATAAATCTTAAATTAATACAGCTAAATGTTAATAGAATTTATTTTGGTTGAAACCTGATGTTTCTTTACGAGAGACTGACTAGTAGTCACTGTCAACACTGGAACCTGCTTTAAATTGTCCTTTAAGGTTGGGTTCATGGTAGCTATAGAAACAAACAAAACTGAGCAGAGCTGAACCTTGCAAGCAAGGGATGCTGTCATGGCAACTCAGTGCTGTACACAATCGCTGAGAAACCACATCCCTTCTCCCATAAATGTTGAGGGACTCTCCTAAGAAATAGATAGAGCAAAGATTTATTTAGGAAAAAACATAGCTTCTAAGTGTGCTGTCTTCTTACCCTGGGAGTAGCAGAATAGCTTTCAAGTATCACATTGATCGTCTGGCCTGGGTACAGCTCCATCCTGACAGGGTGGAGCTGAAACACTGGGGTCTGTGAACCACTGGAGTCCTGGGAGCCACGGGGCTGGAGGCGGCCATGAGCAGATCCCTTCTTAACTTGGCCCTTCTTGCTCAGCTTGCCCTGGGGATGGAAACTATCATTCATCCAGAACAACTGTTGAACCCGACGTCCCTTGTTGGTCAACTTAAATCGGTAATAATGGGTATCCAGGCTGGAAAAGAAGAGGCAGGTATTGAAGGATTCAATTTATGGATGTTCTTCTGTTCAGTTTTACACCCTTCCTCTGGCAGTATTTAAAATTGTAAACAACAAAATAAGATATTCCTTTTTAAAACTGGGCTAAGACTGTCATGATGCTACCAGGAACTAACATAGCAATGGGACAAAATAGTATTCACTCAAGGGGCTACTTGGGTTTGTGTACCTGGGTTTTGTCCCAAAGTTGCTACCACCAGGTAAGGGGCTGTGGAAAGCCCCACCCATCCTCAGTTTTCCCCAGGAGGATAAACACGGCATGGGACACACAGACACAGCTCACGTGAAAAGCATGCTCAGATAGGGGAGATGGTTCTGAGAAGTGAAAGGAAAGCAAAATACCCGTTGGAGGAGAAGCAGATATCAAGTTGTATTGTGTAAATTTCTACCAAGTGGGTAAATATCTTAGGATGATGAGCTTGATTTGAAGGGGACTTTATTATTATTTTTTTTATTAAATCATATCTGTGTACATTAATACTGTCATGGGGTACAGTGTGTTATTTTTATATACAATTTGAAACATTTTCATCAAACTAGTTAGCCTTCATGTTTGAAGGGGACTTTAAAGAGAAACAATGTATATTCTAGATGACTTAACAAAGGTCAGGGAGACCAAGCTAGGGCAGACAGTGTCTGGATTGGTCACTTTTCTCGGGCAAATGTGCCTTAAAGATGTTGCAATTTCACTCATTAATTTGTCCAAATATCCATCTATCCATCCATCCATCCATCCATCCCATAAATATATATATACAAACCTCTTGATTGACTGGATATTTGCTAAAACTGAGAATTCTAATATCACAAAGGTAGTTCAAATGTGTGTTTTTGTTTGTTTGGAGTTTTAAAAAACTAATTTATAGGCTTACTTCAAAATTTTCTGGGGGACAGAACCTGTGTCGGGACTTTTTTTATTTTTAAATTTTACTAGGCTTTGCAACTTCATCCCATTTTTTCCTCCTTAGGAAATAATAGCATGTATAATAAGTAAATTGAAGTATCAAATAAATAATCAGAAGGACTATTTGCCAGGTGTCACATAACCATTACTATCTAAATATGTGTCCATAGGGCATGCTCACTGGAGCATCTTTACTTGGCAGTTTAACTTTATGGCTAACAGTAGGTTTGGGGAGGAAATAATACATACGATACTGTTATTAACTTGGCAGGGCCTCTGTTTTTTATTGATAGTATATCTTTTAATTATCATAGCAACCTAGTCATAAGAAATAAACTTACTACCATTTTGTAGGTAAAGAATTGGCAGCTCTGATACCATTCACAATAACAAAGGTATGGAATCAAGCTAAGTGTCCATCAAGAGATGATTGTACATAGTAAATGCGGTGTACATATATCATGGGATGTAACTCAGCCACAAAGAAGAATCAAATCGTGTGTTTTGCAGCAACATGGATAGACTAAGAGGCCATTATCTTAAGTGAATTAATTTAGAAATAGTCAAATTCTGCATGTCCTCATTTATAAGTGGGACACAGAGAGTGTTATGATAGATGGTGCAGCTTCCGATGGGTAAGAGGGTGAGAGGATGCAAACTTATGGATACAATGTACACGATTCAGGTGATAGGTAAGCCCAGACACCACAACCACATGCTAGATCCACATAACAAAACTGCGTTTGTACCTCCTATTTACATAAACATTAAAAAAAAAAAGCTCTAAGAATATAAGGGATGTATCCCAAAATATGCAATCAGAAGGAGTGGGGCATATGGGTATTTACCAGGATTGGCAAATTTTCCTTTAAAGGGATGAATAAAAAATATTTTAGGCTTCTAAAATATTTAGGGCCACATAGTCTCTGTCACAACTAGTCAACCTTTCCAAAGCAGCCATAAACAATATGAAAAGGAGTGGGCATGGCTGTGTTCCAATAAAACTTTATTTATAGAAACAGGCAGTGGGTTGTAGATTACCCAGCTCTGCTTTTGACAATCCTTCTGGAGATTGCTGGCATCATGATTTTATGTCAGAAAGAATAACAATAGGGTTTAGGCACAGATTAAAGTTACAGTTTGCTTTTATATACATAGAAAACTGCTAGCTAACCCTCCACTTTCAAGCAAGGGTCAGAATAGCCTATTTACAGATTAAGAAGAACATGTAATTAAGTCTGGTCTGCAGTGTATTGTTTTCTGTAATTATATCTGAGTGCATTTAAAGAAATTTGAAAATAGAAGCACTGGTATGCAATGACAATACCCTAGCTTACAGCCCACAGAGAGAGAGATGGAATTTTCTAGCTAGTTGGCTCAACATATAGGACAATTGGATACTTGTCTGAAAGCATGAAGTTCAAGTATCTGACTTGCCTGTTACTTCATTCTCTATTGGTTCATAGTGTTGTCAATCAATTCCCATGTTTTGTAGATGGAACAAAGGAAAGGAGGGATGGGTGGGATTATGGGGAATGCTCCTGACTGATTCTTGTGGGACCCATCTTCTCCAAGCACAGTGCATCTGACTTGGTTTCAGGGCCTGTTAGACTAGAGGCAGGAAGAGCGCCCTCTGAGGTCTCTTTACAATACTGCAACAGACAGGCACAGATTCAAAGGCCCCCAAGAGTCAACTTGCAATAGCTGCATGAGTCCTCAGGACCTAAATAGATTCCCCTACACATCCTCTGGCCTCTATCTCCACACTGAGGTTGTTCTGCTCAGAGGTATCTCTATTTGCCACTTTCGATTGAAATATTTAGATCTAGCTTTTCCTGGGTGATTAAGTGAAGCCAATTGCAACCATCTCAGCTGTCATGGAGAGGCAAGGAGAGAACATGATACCAAAAAAATCTACTGGCTTGGTAACAGCTAATAAAATACATTTGCAATAAGTTTTTACCTCTCTAGGTATATACCATTTAGATTGCCTCTAATACATATCTGTATTTTCTACATTCATGAAAAGAGAGCAGCATATTGGAATCAAAGAGGGGCAATCATAGTTGGAATTCTAAATTCATTGCAGACAAGCCATTGTAAGTTTGAGAGAAGAATGTACATCCTATAAACCAGATTGGGGAATATAACTAAGCTATGACTAGTAAACGTCTTTTCGTGGCTGATGTACCCATCAGGAGGGGGAAGTAAGAATGGGAAAGGAAACAAACTGAGAAGGCTAGTTCTATTTACTCAAAAACAATCCTCTAAAGTAGGAGTGATGTTCAGCTTATGCAACATACATTACATCCATAAAAACTGACGCATGATATTTCTGTACCTAAAATGTGGCCCCAAATTGAGTTCTGGAGCAAAGGGCTTATCTGAAACAATGGTGGAACCAATTCCAGTAGCTTGGACAGGAATCTGATAGGTGTTGCTGTTTTCAATGTCCACAATAACGGTGTCTTTGAATGTCACTATGTCATTCAGGTTGGCTGTCAGTGCCAGTTGAACTTCAGTTTCCGGGGGAACCGTGCCTTCATGGGGTTCAACCGTCCAGAGAGATTTTTTGTGTGCCTGCAACACAAGACTACAAGTTAACAGGGAAGATATTCTCGGCTTTTCATTCTGCACATGTCAAAGCCCTCTATACTTCAAATGGTTGGCACCGTGGAATTCAACATAAGAGACAAACATTTTTTTTTGAAATCAAAGCAGCTGGGTGCTTGTTGGCTTTTCTTTTTCCAAAAAGCAATCTGATTCTGAAGAGCATGATTTTTACTTTTAAAAGCTCTGTGAAGATTCTTTACATCGCTTTCCCAGGCCAGTTCTCCAGCAAGCTTACACTATTTCTCTGTTCTAATCTCCAAATTCTGAGTTACAACAGAAGGTACGACATTCTTTATGGAGTTTGAAATTATTAAAAGAAATGCTTTTCCAATGCAAAATTTCCTGTGTTATATGGAGGATGGGCAGTTTTCATTAATAAACAAAATTAAAAAGTCACCCAATTTCTGCTACTACATAATGATTAATAAAATTTTGTTAGCTAAAATTTCAAACTTACTTTGAAATGTAATCAGTGAGTTGTTTAACCATGGGGAAAGATTCTGTGAATTGTGTCATTAGGTAAATTTGTCACTGTATAAACAACATAGAATGCTCTTACCCCAACATACATGGTATAGCCTATTAACACGCCTGGGTTCTATGGTACAGTTTATTGCTCCTAGGCTGCAAACCCATACAGCATGTTACGGTACTGAATAGGGCGGGACTATTGCACAGTAGCAAGTATTTGTATATCTAAACATATCTAAACACAGAAAAGTTGCAGTAAAAATATGGTACGCTCTATGAGACCACTGTCATTCATGTGACCCATCTGACCAAAACATCATTATGGTCAGGACTAAATAGAGTTGGAAGTCACGCCTACCAATCTGTTCCTTTTAACTGATTAGATCCTCATAGTTTACTCCTTTTCCTCCTTAAGGTATTTGGCAAAATAATACCTCTCGATGACACCTACTCTAATCATCACATTTTAAATTGTGAACCCTCCTTCCAGCACTTGAGATACCCTTTACTTTGCTCTGTTTCTCCCCCTTAGCATGAATCATCTAACGTAGTACATAATTTGCTTATTTATCATGCTTGTTGTCTTGTCTCTTTGCACAAAAAAGATAAGCTCTACATAGAAGGACTGTCTTTCTTTTGTTTGTCACTGATATTATCTCCAGCATCTCTAACTATGACTGGTATATAGTTTATGCTTAATAAACATTTGATAAATAAATGAATGTATCTGCTCTTTCATCAAATCCTTTGATGAGAGACAACTCACTTCTTACCTAAGGTAACTTATCCTAGGTCTTAACAAGTCAAATTATTAGATATTGGTTCCTTAAGGAGATATACCTTTCTTTCTGAGCTTTCTTCTAGTTTACAAATCCTCTCCTCAGCTGTGTTTAATATGCTGTTAAATGTATCTATACATTTTTAATAAATGGCTTTTGTATTTTATATTTAGGTCTTGCTATTTTACATTTATTTTTATGAGATTTTCAGTCTTATGAGAATGTTTACAATTCTGACTCTGACATTCAACTTATTAGCCACTACTACTAATAATTAGAAACAACTCCTCCTAGTCTATCCATTCATCTGCAAACTTGATGAGCAAATTGTTTTTAGGACTTTCCAAGTAATTCAGCAAATACTTGTTCAATGGCCCTGGGGTCACCCAAAGTACGTTTCCTTCCCCCAAGGAGCTGACATTTAGGGAGAGCAGTATGTAAATAACAAAAATGCAATTTAGAAGAAGTCCATAGAGAAAGGACCTCGGGGAACTCTAAAGAAAAAGATAATTTTTCCATGGCAGAAGATACCAAAATCCTTTGAATATCTGACAAATGTACCACCATATTTTTTTCCCCTTTCAAATGTGAAATTGGGCTTAATTATCCGGTGAGGGGATTCCCAATTATATTATGATATTGATAATAAAATGGTGATGTAATCTAACTGCATATCTAAACAATGATCTCAAAATTAATAAGAAGTACATAACAAAAATATTTTCCCTATTTTGATTGCTTTCTAACTTACATCAATTGTGGTTTACTTTGTAGAAGACATGACTCAAAAATACTTATGTGGATTAATCTTCATAGAAAATATTTGATTGCATTAAATATTTATGCAATTATAGAGAAAGGACTGAAAAGGAAAAGATGTAGAGATCATTTAGAAACTTCTAGGATAACAACTGAGAGGAAAAGCCAAACTCTCCAGTTCATTGGTGAAAAGTTGGATGAGTCCCTCATTAATCTTCATTATCTCCTCAGAAGAAGCCCTCTGAAGTAAAGCATATAGAAGAAAAAATATTAAAAAACGTTTACTTTTTGAGCTAGACTTTGGAGGACATTCCAGTCTAAAATCGTCCTCCTTTCATTTAATTTCTATTTTATACTTCTCCTAGCAAAAGAGAACAGGAGAAATGTTGAAATTCATATAGCTCTGTGGGGGCTCAGGTACAATGGAGGTGATGAATTGGAAATTTCCTGACAGGCTTAGGTCAGGTTTAGAATATAGTTCCACTGATGATCCCTATAAATGAGAATGATGTGCATTGCAGATAACAGGCAAGAGTTAAAGATTTCACCCAGGCAGAACCTTACAGGATGGCCGTGGCTTGGAATGTCACCAAAACCCAGCTCTGGCTCCACTACATATTCAAAAAATAGATTTGGTCAGTGGGTCCCCATGGACTCACTCTTAGTAACAGGCTCATAGGTACTTATGTAAGGAGAATCTAATATTTAAATAAAAAATGTCAATTTCCCAATATACAATTGACGACAAATCCTGTTATACAGACCAGAAGGCTAGTTACATTTCCTTCTGGTTTTAAAGTCTACATGGGAAATAAGTAAATTTCATTTCAAAATTTAAATAAATTAAAGGAAAGGAGAACATTTTCAAGATGATAACTTGTATATTATGAGGTTGTAGATGAATAATAATCAGGAAAATTTATTTTAATTTTAGTATTAATGGAAATTATAGTTTTAACTCTAAGTCGAGAGTCCTATTACTACTCCTGATCTTTGAATATGGAAAATCTCTAGAGACACAGAACTAGAAGAAAACAATTAAACATTAAATATCATACTAGATAAACTAGGGCCTGGATGGAGATATTTGTATAATTGCCTTTATTCAAAGGACACTTGCAGAAAAAATGCTGAATCTTGCATGACACAATCTATTTTTCAAAATTTTCTCTATAACTTTCCTTTTCATAGTAACTTATTTCTATGCAGTGTACTAAAATATTAAGAAAACAGTATGCACATTCTGTTTTTCCAGAGCATTAATCTGCATTTAAAAAATAATTTTGTATCAAAATATTAGTGAAAGGTAATGAACTTATAAATTCAATTTTTAGGACCATATGGCAATTATTATTGGCAAGGAAAACTACAAGGATTGAGTGTCACAACACTCTGCTCATATTTAAGTTCAAAGAAATAATTTCTAATGCATCTTTTATTTTATCCAAAAAAAATTTAACTGCCCCAAAGTGAAAAATCTAAAATCCTCTAAAATAATCATAAAAATGACACAAAAATGAGTTTTAAAAGAACTATAAGTGAAAATTCAATTTTATGTGGGTATTTAAAAATGAATAAAGATAGCTTCATTTCATCCAGAGTTTATATTAATAGTATATAAGAGTCTTTGACTTATATCACTTTCAGTCTGCCCTACAGAGTCAAAACAATAATAGAAACAGATTTTTCATGCTTGAGAAACCAGCTTGTCTCTTTTCTTAGAATTACTTTCCTTACTTGCAGTTTTTGAATTCTAGGCTCTTATTTTATATAAGGTAATGACACCTGCCATAACAGAAAGACCCCTGAAACTCAATGGCTGGATCCAACAGCAGCTTATTTTTGGGTCACATGAATTCCAACTGGTGACAGAGGCAAGGATGGGCTTCCGTTCCATTGGGTCAGTCAAGGACCCCAGCTAAACGGATTCTGAAATATTTAACACATGGCATCTTAGGATACTCTCGAGTTTGACATCCAGCTAGCCAATAGGAGAAGGAAAAGAATGGAGGGTTATATGCTAGAGTTCTGAGCACCAAGCTTGGAAATGCACATCATTTCTGTCCACTTCCTCTTGCTAGACCTGGCGTGTAGCCACACCTAACCCCACAGGAGGCTGGGAAGTGAAGTCTAATTCTCGGTCGGGAGTGAAGGGAGACGAGTATGGGGAGCTGCCAGCTGCTCTCTGTCAAAGCTACTTTATTGGTTCACTCTACTGCCACAACCTTGGGGCTTTCTCCAACTGTTTCAGATCTTAGATTTTGAAAGATGAAGAGCTAGCTCCATGCACACACAGAACTGGGAGATTCACCTGATATTTCAAATCCTGTGGGAATTGCAGGCCCAGAGTCCACATCCATCTGCTATTAGAACTAATGAAGGAGTAGCTAGAGAGAAAATAAGAAAAGTTCTAGGCAAGAAGATCTTACTCTGTTGACCCTTCTTCTCAAATTTGTGACCTGAGAGCATCCTATATAGTTTTGCTCATTTATGAGCAAGCAGCTTACAATTAAAACATCAATCAACGTCATTTTTTGTCCTTCCTTTATCAAAAAGAAAAATGCCTTTCAGAGAAGGCACTGTCAGTGTCATCTTTCCCACTCCACCCATTTGTTTTCCTCCTGTAGCTGGTAGCACAGCCCAGTCCTCTGTTTACAATGAAATGAGCATGTCACCGGCATAAGTGCTATTTCAAGTCAGGGGACATTAGTTTTCAACGAACATACATTGCTTCTATTCTGTTTCTTGCTGACACAGGTTGGCTGATCTGGAAAGAAGACCTAAAGTTGCTCTCCAGACCTGAACTGTTGAGTTTTCTTTTTGATGAAGCTTATTAATCAATGGCTGGCATAAAAGCAGACAGCAAAATATATCATACAATCCAAGAACAAGGCACATTAACATTCCAGATGCTAAGGTATTAGACTATCCTTACCAAAAGTCAGGCTCTAAATTGTTCTACGACCCTTGTGTCTCTTTGGTATTTGACTTTTAGGGTCCTTTGCTTTTAGGGAGGACTTGGTCCGTGTGATGTTTTCTGTTAGTAGTTGGCAAATTTAGCTAAAGAAGGAGTGGATGAATGAATAGTTATCATAGTAATGGAAGATGCTTTGTAATCTTCTCAAAACCACAAAGCAGCAAGATAACAGCTGATGAAAACAGGTTAGGAGGGAGGGCTCTGGGGGAAAAGGGATGCAGGTTTGACTCCCCGCTCTGCTGCTGCCCAGATGTCACACTTTGAGCATGTCTCTTAACCATGCCCCGTCCCAGAGTTCTCATCTGTAGCTCAGGATAAGAACTGTACCTTCCATATAGAGTTGTGGAGAGGGATGAATGAGAATCAAAACTCAGCACAGGGTCTGGCACATAGCAAGTCCCCATGAACCCCCTATTTCACCAAAGTCTGAAACGCCCCACCTGACACAAAGTATGGGCTCAGTAACATTTGCTAAATGAAAAGATTATGAAATTGAGAAAAACAAAGAGGAATGCTAAGAAAGCATTTAAGGTACAAGACGCTTTCCAGGAGAGAAGAAGCCTGTGGAGGTCTGTGGTAGGCAGAATTCTAAGACAGCCCCCAAGATCTCCAACCCCTGGAGCATGGTGGTCCTCTCCCAGTTATTTAGTCAAATACGAATCTTGGTGCTGCTGTGAAAGGATTTTGCAGCTGTAAGTAAGGTCCCCAATCCGTAGACTTTAAGATAGGAAGATTATCCTCAGTGAGCCTGACTTAATCTTCCTAGTGAAGAGACTCTAAGCATGAGAGGACCCAAGGAGGGGGCCACAAGGCGGGGAAATGTGGTGGCTCCAAAGCAGCCTGGAGCAGTCACTGTCTGATAGCCACTAAGGAAACGGGGGGCTCAGCCATGCATGGAATGGAAAGCAATTCTGCCAAGAACCTGGGGGTGGGGGGACCTAGTTGTGGCTCTTTCCCTTAGATAAGCCTCCTGAAAGGAACGGAGCTAGCTAACACCTTGATTTCAGCTTTTCTGAGATACTGAGGGAAGGATGCAGCCAGACCATGCCTGGACCCTGGCCCACGGAAACTGACACAATACATTATTATGATTTTAAGCCATTCTATGTGTGGTAATTTGTTACCCGGCAAGAGAAATCTAATACAGGATCCCATGTATTTGCTTCAACGATGATAAAAACAAGCCTCCCTAGGCCTCCCATTAAAATGTCAGCAGTAGTTGCTTCTGCTTTTTCTGTGAATTAGAGCTAGAATGCCAGAGCCATTTCAGCAGCCCGTAAACCACATGTACATGCAGGGAATAGGACTGGGCAGGAGAAGGAAAATTTTGTAATCTTTTGCGATTCAGAATTCCAAGCCCACTGGGGGTTAGCATTAAGCCCTTCTGTGTTTCACATATCTAAAGATAACATTTGCTTTTTATTTGACAATAGGGCATCAGCACCCTTCTTAGGCAGCGCTCAGTTCCCAAGGTAAAGCAGACAGAGCTTTTATAAGTGTCTTTAGCGTGTATTTAATATTTGCCATGGAAGCCAGACGTGCATGTCCTTGTTTGCACATGTCACCTCAACAATCACTGAGAGTGTGAAGTGCCCATCTGCAGTGCTAATGACTATGAAGCTTGAAGAAAATAGCACCGTGCACTTTTCTTCAAAATAGCTTGTTTGCCAATTGAAATCTGTTAAGAATTTCCTTCCATGAAATGGGAGGAGGCGAGTAACAGGAGCCAGTGTGCAGAGTAAGGCTTTCTCTGGATTTATACTATTATCTCAGCAGAGGATCGATTCTTTGTAGAACAAGAACAATGAAGAGTCACTGCGGCCTTTCTCTTTTTTGTCTTCTAAATGGTATCTCTCTAGTCATGTGGGTCTCTTCCCTGAAGTGAGTCACTTTGTTGCTTAAAATAATTAACAGAAAATTAGGAGGTAAGATGCCAAAGAAACTGTGCTAGAGCTTTCCAAGGGAGGCGGTTTAGGGTCTGATTAAATGTGTCACATGACCTGGTGGTCAACTTGAGACTTGGCCATTCATAGCCAGGTGACCTTGGGCAAATTTTAGAGTCACATGACCTGGTAGTCAACTTGAGACTCAGCCATTCATAGCCAGGTGACTTTGGGCAAATTTTAAAATCTAAGTCTTGGTTTCTCCAACTGTTAAATGTTAACTTGAACATGAACTAAAATAGGTGCCAGGCATCTACTACAGAGTAAATAATGAATAGTGGTTATAGCTAATGTCACTTCTGAAACTTCCCATCCATTTCCCCTGCCATCTGGCACCCTCTGCAGTCGACATTGCTCACAGGATTATCTATCATAGATCTGACCCTGATCCTCTCCAACAGCAGATTCTGGATAACTCCAGTGTCTACATCAGTGGTGCTAAGTCTTTTATTGAGTCTTTTACCCCCTTTGAGAAAGCTATGAAACCTCTTCATAGAAAAGTGCACATATACCCCCTCTCAGCTTTATATATAAGTTTAGAGTTCATTGGTCCCAGATGCACATTCATCACTTTTTCTGTTAGATCCACATGTGAACTCACTTTTCTTTTTTTTTTTTTTTAAGACAGAGCCTTACTATGTTGTCCTCAGTAGAGTGCTGTGCCATCACAGCTCACAGCAACCTCAAACTCTTGGGCTTAAGCAATTCTCTTGCCTCAGCCTTCCAAGTAGCTGGGACTACAGGTGTCCGTCACAAGGCCTCGCTATTTTTTGGTTATAGTTCTCATTGTTGTTTAGCTGGCCCGGGCTGGGCTCGAACCTGCCACTCTTGGCGTATGTGGCTGGCACTGTAACCACTGTGCTACGGGTGCCGAACTATGAACTCACTCTTTATGTTTATGTGTTTGGGGAATCCATCATTTTATGTGAGTATTATTAGAAGATGGAATCTCACTGCTACTGAGAAATCACCCAGGCTCTGCACACATGGCAGGCTGTAGTCAAGACTGGTCTACCAGATATGAGCCTCTGGTCTGAAGGAGCTATTCTCACGTCTTCATAAAAGGGTCCCACTCAATTTCCAGGTTTGCTTCTCAGGATACCAAGTCATTCACCTTTCCCAAGTGTCCCAAGCATCACTGCTGCATTAAATATACTACTGTTGGGAAACGTATCTGCCATGTCCTGTCAGCCTTCAAGCCTCCATGCACATGTTCTGACCTATGGAAAACTTTAACTTGACAGAAGAATGAATCATTTCCTCCTCTATGCTCACATGTTGTAACCTAGCTGATTTTTCTGTATATTCATTTCTTTTGTGATATTATAAAATCTTTGAAGAAAGAAACCATTCTAATTACCTTTTATCTGTCAACCTCAGTCAGCACTGTACCATGCAGGAAGAACGGGCTCAGAAATAATATTTGTTAGCAAATGAATATATGAAAAATGTTCAAGCTCACCACGGAGTCAAAGAAATGCAAACTTAACTAACAATAAAACAGTTGCTTCACCTGCCAGAGTTGGCAAAATGATACCAAAAATGTTGGTAAGAATCTTAAGAGTGAAGTTCTTCACTGCTGCTGAGAGGCAGGATGTGAACTAGTACAAACTTTCTGGGAGGTTATTCACAAGATATAGCAATGCTTTTAGCGATGTTTGGGCCATTTGACCAGGAATTGCATTTCTAGGAATTTCATCAGAGGAAACAGTTGAGGACGTGAGCTGCTATTACAAGCATTGTTTACGGTAGTGAAAACCCAGGAACAATCTATCAGTCGGGGATTAGTTAAATCAACTGTGGTGGAGTCAAATGATGCAGTAAAATCAGCAAGTAAAAATGAGCTGGAGAGGAATACTCCTTAATTATTCATATTAGAAGTGACTACAATATATCAAGGGGAAACAGCTGGTACCAACATAGTGTTGTCCATAGGAGGGTGCCAGGAAATAGACAGACCACTTACGCATTAAGAAATTTGGAAGTTACACACACCAAATTTAATAATGATTATCTGCATGGTGGGGCTGTGTTTTCTTTTCTTTTTTTTTTCTTATCCTTAACTTCTGTTTGTTCTCTATGGATAATGTGTTTAACAAGAAGACACAGAATTATTGAATAACTCATCTTCAAAGGATACGGTCACTCTTTTAGAGTTCATTGAATTTTAACTCTGTTTGGTTTCTTGCTTGAGTCTCATGCCTCGATTCCTTCTTAGAAGTCTTTCAAAAAAAAATACATGTACACAATGTAAAATCCAAATGGAATCCAAGGGTAGACTCTTTCTCTCCTGCCTGTGCACGAGTTGCTGTCCCCAGAGGCACCTGTCGGTACAGTTTTCCTGTGCGTCCTTCCAGACGTACTTCAGGTTGCTATTTGCATGTATGTTTTTCTTACCTAAGTGACAGCACACTATACAGACTGCTCTGCACTGGGATTTATATTTTTTGTTTTATTTTTTTAAATGTATATACACACACAATTTACAAAGTCAAATGCCTCTAGAAAAGGCATATGGGGGAAAACAGTAGTCCTGGGAAATTCTCCCATCTTCCCCATCACTCCCATCCTTCCCCATGAACACAGTCAACCACTGTTAATTCTCTTTGCCTTTTCTTGTGGTATTTACTTCCGTATCCCTAAGTAATCTGCTGCTACTTCTTAATTTTTTAGTTTGCACACCGTCCATTTATTTCTCCCTACTGTAGATAATAAGAGTTTTCTCACCCTCTCTGCAGGACTTTTCTTTCTCTCTCACTTTCACTTTTTCTCCCTACATTCCCAATCTAGTTAAAACTTACTTTCTGTTGAGATAAATATTTTCATTTACACAATTCGGAGTATGCAAATGATAAACACAGGTGAGCGATTACAAATGTTCTGTGATTATATTTCCTTTCTTGTACAACTTCCATGTTCCCAGGAATTAATTATCTTGTCTTGGCTTGGTTTTTCATCCACCAAGGACTCATCTCCAAACTCTCAACAAAAGGGGCAAATTACTCCTCAGTACTTTCAGAAACATCCGATTTTCTGTAAGTTCCGTCTTTTTGGAGACTCTCCTGGAGCCATCTGTTTTCCAACTCCCGCCTGGGTGGTGGCTCTCTGTGCCTGCGACGTGGCTCACACCCCAGGAAGGCCAGGCGGGCTTCCTGCCTTCCCTGACATTCTCTCCTTTGTTTGAGACCCTGCTGCCTTCTTAACTGTGGTGGGGCATTCTTCAGTAGCTTCCCGACAAAGGGTACATGGAATGTACATTTTTTGAGATCTTGCACTTCATTTGTCTTTTGGCTGGATGATGAATTCAAGATTAGGATTTCTCTTTCTTTGGAAAGTCAGGGATAGGGGTGGGGTTGGGGGTGGAGGGTGAGGTTCCTAGTGTCTCTGTCAAGAAATCTGATGCCACTCTGGTTCTTAATGTTTTTGGTTTTGATCATTAATTTTTTTTTCTTTCTGGACAGCCTTACAGCTTTCTCTTTGTGTCTAGTATCCTGGAACTTAATTATGGTGGCCTTGCCCTGGAAGTATTTCCAACCACTACGCAGCACATTTGATGAGTCTTTTCCAGACATTTCTCTTCTCGGTTCTGAATACATTCCTTCTTGGATAATTTCATCACTTCCATTTTAAAATTTGCTCTTTCTGGAAAACTAATCGGATCTGAGAACTTCTGTCTTATTTATTGATTTTTTTGAGACAGAGTCTCAAGCTATCACCCTGGGTAGAGTGCCGTGGTGTCATAGCTCACAGCAACCTCCAACTTGGGTTCAAGAGATCCTCCTGCCTCAGTTTTTCTATTTTTAGTAGAGATGGGGTCTTGCTTTTTCTCAGGCTTGTCTCAAACTCATAAGCTAAAGCAGTCCACCTGCCTCAGCTTCCCAGAGTGCTAGGATGACAGATCTAGCACTGGATCTGAGAACTTCTGAATATATTGTGTAATTTCTAATCTTTCCTCTCATTTCTAGCTCTTTTTCTTATAATTTCTCAATTTTATTCTCCAAATTCTATCATTTTTAATTTCTATGCTCCTAATTTCTCTTTAATATTTTTGATTTCAATGAGCACACTTTTTTTTTTTTTTTTAGATCATAACTGTGTACATTACTGCAATTACAATCTACTGACAATCTAGAACAGGGTCCTCAAACTTTTTAAACAGGGGGCCAGTTCACTGTCCCTCAGACTGTTGGAGGGCTGGACTGCGGGCCCCGGGATGAGTCGGCTGCTAAGCAGGACAGGTAGCGGTGGCAAAAACACCCGGCAGGCTGAATAAATGTCCTCGGTGGGCCGCATGTGGCCCGTGGGCCATAGTTCAAGGATGCCTGATCTAGAATGTTCACATCAAACTGGTCAACATATCATTCACCTCACTTATTCAATTATTGTGTTTAGACATTTATACTCTACTTTTAATATATTTGACATGTACGCAATATAAAAATTACTCTGTTCTTGTAAAAAAATGAAGTTACCTTATATTTATGAGATTATTACCATTTTATTTTATTTTAAACTTTCTTCTCCTGCATCACCTTTGTTTCCTTCAGGTTCTCATCTTTGTTTTGGTTTCTTTCTTCTGGTTTACAAGCTTTCCTGGAGGAGCTTGGTCAAGTATTTGTGTTTAAAATTGAAGCACTAAAACCTCTGTGCGTGGGTAGCTGCCAGCCAAGGACACCAGACATTATTTAGATGCTCAATTAATTGTTGATTTTGGCCTTTCCTTGTACCTGGTGAAATTGCCCAAAGAAGAATCTTCTAATCTTCTGGCCATCTTCTGGGAGTTGAGAGAGGAGTTGCCTTTCAGTATGAAGAATTTTTTGTGGTCCACTTGCTTTTATAATGACTCCCTGCCCTTAGTAGTGCCTGAGAAGTCACTGCCTGTTTAGTGTTCATCCTTTCAAATGGTGATTTTCTGATGTTTTTAATATCTTCTCTCTTTTTCTTCAGCACTTTGTTATAATGTCCCTAGATTGGTTTTCTTTGCATTTATCTAACTCAGTTTTCATGATGCTTCTTGAATGCATGGCTTCATGTCTCAGATATTATTCTTCCCGTTCTCTCCTTTTCCGCTGGTATTCCAATAACCATACTCCCTGTGTTTCTCTGCTTTGCCATCCTTTCTGTATTTTTTACCCTTTTCTTGCTCATGTTTCATTTTGGGAAGTTTCTTCTGGCCTATCTTTGACTTCTTCAATTCTCCATTCATCTGTGTCTAATATGCAGTTAAACATATCCATTGAGTACTTAATTCTAACTGTTGGTTTTTTTAAGTCTATAATTCCCAATTGTTTTTGTTTCTTTGTTTGCTTGTTTGTTTTGAAACAGACTCTTGCTCTGTTGCCCTCAATAGAACACAGTGGTATGATCATAGCTTACGGCAACCTTGAATTCCTGGGCTCAAGCAATTCTGCCTTGGTCTTCTGAGTAGTTGGGACTATAGGTGTGCACCATGATGCCTGGCTAATTTTTCTATTTTTTAATTTTATTTTGTAGTACAGATGGAGTCTTATGTTTGCTCAGGATGGTTCTGAACTCTCAAGCTCAAGTGATCCTCTTGTCTTAGTCCCCACAGTGTTAGGATTACAGGTACGAGCCATTACTGCGGGCCATTTGTTCCTTTAATAGTTTCCAGATCTCTATAAAATTCTAAAAATATGCCTTTTATTTCCTTGGACATACCAAGCATATTTTAGTTTTCCACTAAATGCTCTTGTCTCCTTGTATGTCCTGTTATTTTAAAATAACTGTTGGGCACTTAGGTGCTTTGAGGGCTGAGAATAAAGTTGTCTTCTTTGGTGATGATGTATGTTTGCTTCTGGGAAAGCTGTGTGTTGGGGGAACTAACAATTCTGGATCTCCTTCATCCAAGCAGAGACTGAAATGACTTGAATTGAGGGTCTGCATAAGGCTAGGACTTGGCCAAAACCTGTCCTCCTTTAATTTTTATCTCCTTAGCCTGACCTGACTCCAATTTTTATCTCCCTAGCCCTGTAAATTTTGTGAAAGCTACTTTTAATTTTTCAACCTTTTCTGGAACCATATAGTTAAAGTAGTCCCAAATGCTAGGCATACATCTCTTGGTTTTCTTTTTCGTCTGGGTTGTCACGGGCTTGGTTGCTCTCTGATTCCCTGAAGCTCATGATTTTCTTGTTTTGTCCAGATCTTCTCCTTGTTCTTAGAGGGAAATAGTTGAGAATGATAGATTGAATAGAGAGCGCTGGGCCATCCATGCACTGAGAGCCCCTCTTGAGTCAAATAATTGTTCTACCTCTTGATTTCCCTATTTGTGAAAAACACAGTCTGTAAAAAATATGAAGACAATTGACTTTGGTTGTATCAGGGAGGAAGCTATATGTAATTCATGTTGTTTTTCAAGTAATATGTACTATATATTTTTAGGTTACTGGCTTAGTATTTTTGTAAAAAGACTGTAATATTTTTTCTGAAAGTCAATGCCTTCTTAAGACTCAGTTAATAGTTTCAGATCAAAGACAAGGCACAAAAGATGGTCACATAAAAGGAAACAGGGCAGCTCTTGAGCACACAGGCATGATTTACACTGTGCTGGGCATCTGTACAAATAAGGAAGCCCCAAGAGGATAGAAAATCAGAAAGGTTGGGTGATGCCTGTGGCTCAAAGGAGTAGGGCGTTGGCCCCATATGCCAGAGGTGGCAGGTTCAAACCCAGCCCCAGCCAAAAATTGCAAAAAAAAATCAGAAAGCTAATGAATCTAAAATTTCTAAATAGTAAATTATTTGTTAATAAACCTATTATACTTTTTTACCTCACAGCAACCTCAAACTCTTGGGCTCAAGTGATTCTCTTGCCTCAGCCTCTGGAGTAGCTGGGACTAGAGGTGCCCACCACAATGCCTGGCTATTTTTAGAGACAGGGTCTCAATCTGGCTCAGGCTGGTGTTGAACCAGTGACCTCAGGTAATCCACCAGCCTTGGCCTCCTGGAGTGCTAGGATTACAGGTGTGAGCCACTGAGACCAGCTTCCTATTATCTTTTTGTAAAATTTCAGCTTAATGTGAGGGTACAAACAACTACCTAGGTTACAATATTTGCATTTGTTAGGTAGAATCCCTCTTGTACTGTGTCCCGCAATAAACCTATAATCTTTGATATGGAAGGTCACATATGCATTCATCAATACAGATGTTTTAAACAGGGAGACTAAAAAATTTAGAGAAACAAGTGAAGAGTGAGGAAAAGGCGGCATTTCAGAGCTGTTTCACATGAATCAGGTCATTCGAAACCTCAGGGCCTCTCTGAGTGTCTCTGATTTCATTTTCTTTCTTCTCTAAGAAAGAAAAAACTTTCAGATATAGTGCCACAAAAATTTATGACTTTCCACAAGACATTTCACTTGGCTCTTTTTGTCTCTCAACATTAATAATCAAAGCCACCATTTACCGAATACTTATTTTTTTCAACGGGCACTTGCTACATATGTTATCATGCTTACTCTTCTAGAAGCTATGATTAGTTTCATTTAAAGGGGAGGAAAACCAAAGGCTCAGAAATATTAGATAACCTGCCTAGAGTTAATAAGTGGAGAACAAGGACACGATTTCAGATCTGTCTGAATACAGCATCCTTACTTACTTGGGATACAACTCCATACTGTTTTCAACAGAGGCTGTAGACTTCAGCTTCCCTGTACTCAACAACTCTTTGTTGAGTGATTACTGTATGCAAGACAAATGCGCATGGCACATGACTATGTCTGCTCTCAGAAAATGCTGACCTCCCTTCCCAAATGCATTCCAATTTAATGTCCTAACATCCCAGAGGGAGTTTTTTTTTTCTTCCAAAGCATAAAACTTAATGTTGTATACAATTTCATTGCAATTGACGTTAAAAGAAGACATACTCCAAGTGCCAGGCTATGGAGAGTTCCACCATATCACGTACTCCTCTCCAGTTTCTGTCCTTCTACTTGTGACAGGGAACAACAGGAAATGGAAGTGAGGAAGAGTGTTATTTCCTCTCTGATAAGCTGCATATAATCTTGATGGATGTGTGTTGGGGATTTCAACCATTAAATCTCTATACTGTACTGTTTTTGTTTATTATGTTTATTTAAACATATTATGTTTGTTTATTAAGTGTTTATTTCATTTTGTACTGGCTAAATATTAAATACAGCTGTCTACTGTCAAGGCACAAAACAGGCAGAGTAAATGCATTAGCTGATAATGACAACGATGGCCATCTTTTAAAAGTGACATGAGTTAGGTTGATGATAATGCTGGTAATGGGGAAGAAGTTATAAATTTCTATGTAAGAGGGAAGGTGGAATGCAAAGGAAAAACTATATTTGGTCCATAAAAATTAAATTTCATCTTAATTTCCTTCTGTGACAATAGGTACTAGCTGTATACATGAAAGCCCAATAAATGCCCTGTTGCCACAGGACTGTATATAACAATGGCAAGGGACCAAGGAAAGTAAATGTTTTTTAAAAAATGTGCTTGAATGAGGTATCAGAATTCCTATCTTCTGATCCAGGAATTCTAAATATCTAATTGCAATGGCCTCTCCCTGAAGACCATAGAGGCAGATGTTTTCATGCCAGCTGAATCCCAAAATGACATTGACATTTGTACACAAGGCTTTGAGCTACCTGCACCTGAGGCAGAATTAGAGCCAAGAGTAAAAGGGAAAGGATTCCAGATGCTTCCAAACAAGTGCTCAGCAATGCACTTGCTCGACCTAGCAAGGAGCACCCATCCTCTCCCAGCCCAGTGCTGAGGTCCCCAAGGCCCCAGAAATACTGCCCCATCCATGCCCTCATGCCTGCAGCTTACCCAGAGAGGGGAAATCTCTCCTCCTGGTAGAGCTTTCTGTACACAAGTGGAGCCCATACTTTCCTGCCAAAAGGGCCTTTCCGAGCTCTGTTGTCACATTTGGACACTTTCTTACCCCTCCAAACCAGAGGTACTCACACAATTGTTCAAATAAGTCAGAATGCTGGGAAACTTCAGGGATATTCCAGGTTTTCCAAAGCAAAGGAAAACCTACTGCTTCAGGTCACAGAACACTCTTTCTTGTATTAATCAATTTTATACTCAGGGTAAATTCAGCTTTAATGTAACAGAAAAAATATAATCTTTTTTTTTTTTTTTTTTTGGCCGGGGCTAGATTTGAACCTGCCACCTCTGGCATATGGGGCTGGCACCCTACTCCTTTGAGCCACAGGTGCTGCCCCTAAAAAATATAATCTTTACTATTTTTTCACTCCATACTATATTAAGAGATCACAGTATTTCTAAAAATCATTTTGTGTTTGTGTGTGTGTATGTGTGTAGCATTTATTTCTGAGAAACTCAAAATTGCTGTGTAATTTATCTTCCCACATCACTGTCAGGGTGGGCTTCCAGCTTCCCATCTCCTGATCCCTCTGGCTGATAACAAACAGATATTTCTTGCTAAGGGTGAGTCTAATCGCAGTGGCTGCTGTGACGTGTGGCCACACACAAGGCTGAGTGTGACAGATGGACAGCAGACAGTGACCAGTGCATCTGGGGAGGGTTGACATTCACCATCAGACAAAGGAGGAGAGAGAGAATGATCCCTTCTGTCAGGACATTCAGAAAGAAAAGAGATGACCTTCTAGCATCTACATTTACAGTAGGCTTGGTTGGGGAGCAAATAACTATTAATGGAAGTTCTTTCTTAATGCTGAATAGTTTCTATAAGAATGAGTTTGAAGGTTCGGTGTTGTACATCAAGTTGAAACTTAATAAACCGAATATTTCCATTTCTTTCCACTCCAGTTAATTTCCAAGTAAACCTAATTTCTATAATGTTAACACAGATAGTATTTACCAGCTAAAATACGAAAAGACTTTAGTTTTCTCTTATGACAACTAGAGTTGAAACTAGTTTTATGCTACAACTCAATAAACACCAGTTTTCAAAGACCAGATGGAGAGGAAAACACATTCTATAGTAGATAGCACACGTTTGGCTCCTTGGAACTGGAGCTTGCTAATTTAAGATGACATTAATGAACCAAACGATGAAATCATGACATCTCTGTGCAAAAGTAAAAGTCCCATTTTAATAAACCCAGTAGGTCATTCAATATATATACCATATTAGTAGGAGAACCCAATAAATCTGTGATGTGCTCTTTGTTTTGTAAAATATACCAAAAGTTGCCATAAAAAGTAAAATCTGGAGATATTTGAAAATGAAAGCAGAGGTGGTAGTGGGGAGCAAGGGTGGAGTACCAGTATTTGTACTTAAGCTTTTTTGTGGTCTGGCCTATCTCCTTCCAATGTGTCCCCTCCCCCTAGGCCCTCCCCTCACTGTTCTGATTTTCCTTCTCTTAGGCCAGCTCTGCTCTGGATGGGAAGCCACACTGGGAAGCAATACCCTGTGCTTCTCACCAAACACATCAATTAACCAATTGGGTAAAGGCTGGTGAAAATGGCTTTTCTATTAAACATTATTAAACAATATTCTTTACATGAGATGTACAAGGTATCTTAGGAAGATTGGGTTGTGTCAGAAGCTCTCATGTAAAAAGAATAATGACTGCATGTGAAAATGGCTGCCTTCCTGAGGAGTAAGGATCAATGATAATAAAAATGAACATTGATAATGCCGAATGGCTGCTCACTGGGGCCAACATCTCTGGTGAGCTGTCACCAGTCAGCAGAAAACTATAATCCTATTCCTTCTGCTAGAGGCTTTTATAGAATAAATAATAATTGACTCTTCAGAAATATCTGTCAAATGCTGAAACTGAATGTTGGTTCTGATTCAAATGCCAAAAATGTGGGGCTAGGTGGGAGGCAATACTAAACTTTTATATTTAAAATTAGGAAACGATAAGAATACTTTGAATTATTGGATTAGGAATTCCTAAATTCTGCAAAATAAACTACTCATTATATTATCTCTGTACTAGTACAAAAAATAAAAAAGTTGATAGAAGAGTAGTAGATCGAAACATCATTATGAACTGCAGTTGACCCCTGAACAAACTTGCGTCCTCTTATAAGATTTTCTCCTACCTCTACCACCCCTGGACAGAAAGACAGCTCTTCCCCTCCCTCTTGCTCCTCAGCCCACTTGGTGTGAAGGTGACAAAGATGAAGACCTTTAGAAGGATCTACTTCCACTTGATGAACAGTAAATAGATTTTTTCTTCCTAATGATTTTCTCAATAACAGTTTTTTTCTCTACCTTGTTTTATTGTAAGAATATAGTACACAATACATATAACAGACAAAGTATGTGATAATCGATGGTTTATATGGTTGGGAAGGCAGTAGGCTATTAGTAATGTTTGATTTCTGACTGTAGGGGAGGGTCTTCGCCCCAATCCCTGTCTTGTTCAAGCGTCAATTGTACACAGATATAAGGCAAACTTATTTCTAAAACCATTTTATATCTATCTTTGTATCTATCTTCACCTTGCTGCTTTCTTTTTTAATTTTGGTGAACAGTATCTTATATTTCATACATCCTTAAAAACTACCTTAAAATATTCCTAGAAGGAAGAGAGAATAAAAATAGAATAAACATACTAACATATTTGTAGCCTAAAGGATTCAAATTAAAGGAAGTACTGCTAGTTACGGAGACATGTCAAAAGTGTTTTCCTTGAGAGCTGAGGTTAGGCCTCGGTACGGTTCAGCAGGAGAACTTGACCTCTGAAATGTCTTCTTGATTTGGGATTCTATGAAATGTACCAAAGACAGGCACATTGTGTTTCTTAATTAACAAAAGTATTCTAGTAAAGAGGAGTTGGGGAATGGGATTGACATGGTTTAATGCACCTTAATTTTGCAAATATCTGCTTCTGGTGATCATTTTCAAAGACACGTTACAAAAACAGTGCCACTGCCTATAAGCCAAAGCTGTAAGTAAGCCTATAAGTCATCACCTGATGTCCCATGACTTACCATGCGTGCCCGAAATAATGCGGGGATGAAGGACTGGTTAGAGAGGTTGAGACTCAGGGAAGAATCTTTCAGGACATAGATATTGCCAAAATTAACCTTAGTGGGATATATGTAGATGACTGGGCCTTCTCCGATGCTCCTTAGGTGACATACCTGAGTTCCACACAAGAGAAAGAACAGGCACTGCTAGAAATGGCTGATCTTTAAAATCAGTTAAAGCAGAAGCTTCTACCCACACCTTTTACAAAGATCAGGGGCATATAAGGGTGATTATGAGAAGACATCCCTCCCTGTCTGTACTCTGAGGACACAGAGAAACAGAGATGGCTGTGCAGGGTCAGAGCTGACTAGTGTGGAAATCCTCCCCAGCTTAGCTCAGAGCCATGCATTGAAGGGAAACTGGAATCTAGGCCCCTCACACCCATGCAGCACTCTAGCCGGAGAACACTTAGCATGGGGCTAAGGACCACCACTCAGAGTCAGATGTGTCGGGGTTTGAATGGTAGTTATGTTGCTTTACAAGTGATGTGGCTGGTAGGGCACAGTCACTGCACAATGGGGGTTGAAATCCACCTTGCTCTGCTCCCCTCTCCCTGTGCCCTGGGTCAAGCCTTGTGTCTCCCCGAGGAAGCTGGGCCCTTTCTTTCACAAGGTGCTGTTTGTTCCACAAGCTGCCCTTTCCCAGGCTGCATCTGTTGCCTAGTAGGCAACCTGGGCTGGCCTGCTTTAGTGTTGCTGCTTTAGAATTCAGGTAGCTTATCTGTGACACCTGATTATGGAATAGATACAAGAAAAACCCCAGTTTTATGTTCTCTAAGCAGTCAGAGTCACTTCAGACAAATGTAAGCTGACATCACCCTGCTCCCACGTCAACCAAATGTCTAGGCATTCACAGCCTGTTGGGCAACCTCCTTTAAGATTCAAGATTTGTCTTTTAATTCAGCCCAAGCAGCGGTGAGTTTTCCACGTCTCCCTCTACCATGCTTGGAGAGAGACAATTTCTTTTAACAGTAGGTTAATTTGGCTGATGGGTTGAGTGCAGATACAGGAAAAGACCATGTGAGCAGTGAAGGAAGCTGATCTCATTGCCCACAGGCGACAAACTAGCAATACCCAAACCCAGCTTTGCACCAGGAACAACTGAGGGGCTCATTAGACATACAGATGCGCTGGCCACTCCCCCTCAGAGGTTCTGATTGACTCCTCTGGAGAGGGGCCAGACATGAGTATGTGGGAGAGAGCATGAAAGAGACTCCTGACACTCAGGTTTCAGAACAATGGCTATAAAACACCACTTCTATTAGATGCATCTGCAAGTGGATTCTCTAAATAACACAGCACTGCTATCTTACCCTTGTACAGTGAAAATGTCTAAATACAACAACTAAATAAGTGAGGTGAACGCTATGTTAACCAGTTTGATGTAAACATTCCAAATGGGATATAAGATCAGTGCATGATACCCCATAAATGCAGTAACATACACGGTTATGATCTAACAAAAAAAGGAAAGAAAATGTAATACTCTAGAACTCCAGACACAGTGTATATGTGAATATGGCATGGGCCTTCCATAAGGAAACCCAACATGTACGACAAGAGACGCAGCAATTTCAAGTGCAGCTCTGAAAACTGGCTCTCACCAAAGGGGGCTTCTGGCTCCCAAAGGTCAAGAAGTGGACGGTGGAGCTGTGTTCCCCAGTGACCTGGGTCTCCAGACTTAGCATGATGTCCACCGTGCCTTTGGGGGGAATGATCCCGAAGGGCCTGGGGCTGGAGAGCAGCACGGCAGGTGCATCCTCAGGCACCTGGAGGGAGAGACAAGCAGGACGGATGAGAAGGCTCATGGCCTGGTGAGGAACAAACAGCATGTTAATTTATTTTGATGTAAGCATTGTCCTGAGTCCATGGAGGTCCTTTATAAAGGTCTCATTGCTCAAGCAGGTGGCTGGGATGACCCTCCCAATATAGCCAAAAGGATGTCTGATTAGGTGGCATGTGTAAGGCCCCAAATGCAAAGTGCCCCACATAGCATCATGCAGAGATTATCCACAATGTGACTTTGTTCAGGATAACAGCTCTCCACTGCCAAATTCCTTAACCTGGCCCTGCACATTTGCAAGCATTGGTCCCCACCACCTCGTCCCTTTGGGGGCCATCAATAGAGGTCACTGATATTTCCTGCATACGTACTGCTTCCTGCCTCCAACCCTCTGCACTGTGGTTCTCCTTCTTAAAATGTCCATTCCCGTCAACCTACCTGGCACATTCATCCTGATTTCCCCCACTTCAGGACCTCTAGTGCTCCAGGGTGGGAGCTTTTCCTGTGTCCCCAGGGAGAATCCTGTGAGGTCCTTTTCCACAGCACGCACTGAACAGCATTGCAGTCATCTACATGTCCCCATTCTCTATGACTGTAGACTTCCTAGGCACTTCCTGGAATGTCTTCTCTACATGGTCACCTTATGGCCCCCACTATATACTCAATATGTGTTCTGTTGAATGAGGGAATGAATGAATGAATGAAAGCGTGTTGACCAGTGTTTACCAATGTGTGTTTCTCAGAACCCTGTTCTGTAGCACATTACTCATTTTTATGTAATGATAACAACAAATAGAAGTTTTAAAATCCCATTGAGTAATTCTAAGAAACACTTCTCAGACGACAGCTCCTCAGGAGAGAGACAGAGTGTGCAGGTTTAACCCATAGTGTTTCCACATCTGGTCCAGCCTCACACAACTGACCTAACTCACCCTCCATGTGTAGCAGTGCTGTCAGCCCTCTAGAGCAGGCGTCCTCAAACTACAGCCCGCTGGCCACATGTGACCCTCCAACGGTCTGAGGGACAGTGAACTGGCCCCCTGTTTAAAAAGTTTGAGGACCCCTGCTCTAGAGTCTGAGGCAAAGGAAAATTACTCAGACTGATCCTATCTTTAATTGAAATTTTGATGTTTTCTTCATTACGGGTCATTTTGGAATTAATTTTGATTTCTTAGAATATGGCATGAAAATATTAAGTATCTTGATTACTGAGTGTTTGGCTTCTTCTTGAATTTTGTGCACGAGTCCAGTGCCTCACCCTCTCCCCAGCCCTGTTGTGTGGAAACTGTTTCCTCTGGCCCCAGATGTAGGTTGTGCTCTGAGCTGGTGAGATGAGGATGCTGGCTACAGTATCTGTCTGTCCTGCTGTGAGCATCTGAGCACTAGGCTCTGTCTCCTGTCACCCCCACCCATGGCTCCTGGTTCCATCCCAGAGGAGCCCACAGAATGACAGCCCTGTGACTGGTGAAAGGTAGCTTTCTTATCCTAGCTAAGTCTTCTCTGTTCCAGATTAAACACTTGAGTTGGCTGCTCCTCGGACTGGGAGGCCATTTTGGTTGTTCTGCACATGCTGTATTTTCTTTCCAAGTTTCCATTTTTTCAAAAATACAATGACAAGAGCTGAAGATGAAATCCTGGCTGTGCTCTGACTGGTGGCTGTCTCCTTCCTTTACCTGAACACTGTGTGTCTCTGATGTGGCCTACACCTGCCTTGCTTCTGTGGCCTCTATATTGCTGTTTTCAACTTGGATTGAACTTGTAGCCAAATAAACCCCCTATTTGATTCTTTTTGTTCTTTTTGCATGAAGTTTTATTAGAGTATATACTTAATATAATTTGAGTTTTAAACTCAAATGCATCCTTGGCAAACCACATCTTATTAGTAACCTTGTACGGCTTCAGTCTGTAAAGATCTTTTTGAATTGTTTATCCATATGTATTTAACTGCTTTGTCTCCCACCTAGCTGGGTGTAGGGGCACGTGAACAAATACATTTCATAAAACATTAAGAGTCAATTCTTCCTTTTTCACTCCTGTATTATTGCTACCCTCTGGTCCAACAGACCCACTTATAAATATTGCATTACTATATTTTACTGATGCCATTCAAGTCACAGCCACGGACATAATGAAAACCCCTAGCTCATTTTCCATGCATGGTTAATTCACAGGCAATTATTTGCAGGTGCAATTCTGCATGTTGGCTTAATTGACACTTTCCCTTCTTTATCAAGGGCAATTTCCCTGGGAAATTAACAACTGTTTACACCTGCAGCTGCTCACTCATGCAGATGGCAATCCAGCTGTGACCCCATCCCTAGAATGTCTGAGGGTTAAAAATCAGAATTACATAAGGTCATGTGTTCAGGAGTATGGCTCTTTAGAAGGGTTTCTCTTTCTCACTGAAGACTGCAATGGAAGAATTATTCATAGCCAAGCAAGACAAAGTCACTCACCTGAGGCAGGACCTCATAGCATCCTGGGAGGTCATCTTGATTGACAAGCTGGATCGTTTTCTCATACGGGTACTTTAGGAAGCAGCGTCCAAAGTCCACCTCTGTGTTAACCAAGCGTAGGGTAGGTACAATACACCTGCTCGAAGGAGCCCATTAAACAATTCAAAATAGAGAGCTTGTTTACATAGAGAATGCGGAGTCCCAAGTTAAATACATTTGTCACTGTCACATAGTGGTTTTTCTCTAATAACTACATTAGTCATTTTCATCTTCTCTCCTGTCTTCCCTATCTCTTAGCCCCCAGTCATCACTTTTTAATCAAAAGAAGACTAGAAGCAGAACTCCTTAAACTGCTGTCTTTGGTGTGTAATGACTCATAGTTCCATTGTTTTTTCATAGTTGGCCTTTCTTTGGCAAGGGGTCCTCATGGTGCTAATTGTTTGGGGTAGTGGATAGTGATCCATTTCCATGTCCAATGAGGCCAAAGTCAACAGTTGCTGTCATACTTTGGACCAGTCAGAAGGTCCCCCAAGAACTAGTCGCAGATCACATCATCTAAATAATGGTAATAATTCTAATTCTGTGCAGAATAGCTGTCTTGAATCAGTAAGCTCAGGCAGCTGTTTGGCCCCAACGGGCACGTGACAGTGGTTCTCAATATGGACATATGATACAGACAGAGAGGGAAGGAAGGAGAGCTGTGTGCAGGGAAAGGAGGAACTGAAGCCCTGTGCCACAGCTGGTGACCTGGGTGTCATCTGTTGTCTGTAACTCTCAGTGTCTAACCTGCTCTACATCCCTGTGGCTATATAGTGCAATGGTGAAGAGTGCTGGCTTGGAGTTAGCAGAACCAGGTTCAGTTACTGACTTTACCAAGTACAACCTGTGTTGCCTTGGGCAATTCACTTTCTGTCTCATTTCTCTCATGTATAAAATGAAGGTCCTTCTAGGGATTGACATTAGCATTATGAACTCTTCTTACAGCGTTGTGGGAAATCCAGGAGATAAAAGTGCATGAAGGTCATAGCCCAGCACCAGGTAAGTACTTGGTAAGAGGCAGTGAGCCTGGGTGGAGGCCCAGCAGGCCATCACGTCTGGCTCTCTGGACAGAGTTCTTTGAAGGTGCAGTTCTTTTTTATTTTGAGACAGACTCTTACTTTGTTACCCTGGGTAGAGTGCTGTGGCATCACAGCTTGTAGCCACCTCCAACTCCTGGGCTTAGGTGATTCTCTTGCCTCAGCCTCCCTAGTAGCTGGGACTACAAGTGCCCGCCACAATGCCTGGCTATTTTTTGCAATTTTGCCGGGGCTGGGTTTGAACCTGCCACCCTCAGTATATGGGGCTGGCGCTCCACTCACTGAACCACAGGCGCCACCCAGGGGCGCAGTTCTTAAAGCACCTCTTCTGTTGGGAGTCAGGGAGCAGTTCCTACAGATTATACCTAAGATAAGGACATGAATGAGCCTCCCTGTCACCTCAGAGTCTGTGATTTAGCATAAGATGAATGTTCATAATGGAAGTTGTCAGTTGGCCCAATGACTTTCTTTTTTTTTTTTTTTTTTTTTGAGACAGAGCCTCAAGCTGTCCCCCTGGGTAGAGAGTCCCGTGGCATTGCAGCTCACAGCAACCTCCAACTCCTGGGCTCAAGCGAGTCTCCTGCCTCCGCCTCCCAAGTAGCTGGGACCACAGGCGCCTGCCACAACGCCTGGCTATTTTTTAGTTGCAGCCGTCATTGTTGTTTGGCGGGTCCGGGCCGGGGATTCGAACCCGCCACCTTAGGTGTACGTGGCTGGCGCCTTAGCCGGTTGAGCTATAGGCGCTGAGCCCCAATGACTTTCTTAAAGCTCATTCTTTACTGCCTAAAATTACACTGTGACTGAGAGGGTTTAGAACATTTGACTTGGGTTACAGAGCATATGTTAGGAACTCAGAGCCTCTTTAGACTTTTTAAGTTCAGGATTTCCTATTGATGACTGCAGGGGAAAGGGGCTGGAAAGTATCAGAATGAGCCTGCCCTGAAAAGAAGGGCAAGACCAGACTAAAAGGCAAATTTGGGCAAAGAAACAACCAGCTGAAAAAGATTTCGCTGTTTTTAAACAAAGTAACAAAAACATTAGGTCTTTAAGGAATACTAAGTAGGCCACGGCAATGCCGTGGGTTCCCTCTGGTACAGGGAAACCTAATTCAAGTTTTTCCAGCACTGTTACTGGTCTTCACCCAAGTCCAAGACACAGGAAGTGGTGCCGGTTACTATTTCCCTACCAACCTGCACACGTCCCTTCTCTAAGGTCTATCTGTCTAAGATTCATGAGAAACCTGAATTCTGACATACAGGCAGTCCTTGAGTTACAAACACCTGACTTACATACAACTCATACAAACAAAGGCTATTCTAGTCCCTGACTTATAAACATCTAACTGATGTATGATGCTTACAAATGGAGGCTATAACAGGTCATAGCTTATGTTCCAACTTACATACAAATTCCACAGAAACTTTCTCATTCCTAATCCGGACACTGGCTGTATTAGCATTATCAGTTTCACTAAGTCATTTTCTCTATTGCTCTCTATTCTTATAAATACCATTTCACACAAACATTTTAAAGGCCCAGATGTGGACACTGTTTGCTTTCGGACGAATGTGGCCCCATGATTTCATCTAGGATCACCCCTCATCCCCACCCTCAGAGATTGGTCAAAGAGATATAGTCAACAAATGGCTGGGCCAGGGTTTTAACCTGACTCCAGAGCCCCTGACTCTGGCTGCCTCTGAAAAAGAGAGTTGGGGATGGTTTTGAGGAGTTTGTATTGTAGAAACCAGTCTCATTTGCGGGGTCCACTTGCAGCCCGCAACTTGGGTTATAGCAATAGAGATCTGGAGTGGGGAGAGCTCTTGGCTAAATGAGTCCTCCCTACAGGACTGAGAGTGCCACCTTCCCACTGCGTAACTCTGGAGAACTACATGGAATGGTAGAAATAAAAATAAAACTCAGCACCTCTTCGCCTCTTCCTGCTAAAACCTTTTTGGTTACAGACTTTGCACTATTCTCTGCAAAACACACACAACCCTTCTCATCCCTGCAAGGTGGTTTAGGGACATGAACTGTTTTAGAGCTTTATCATTTGAATATCAGACTCAACTCCTCTTCCCAGGAAGGCAGAACAAATGCAGGACAAATGCAGTGTGGCCTGGTTGGCAAGTGAGCTGCCTGCTGGGAGGCAGCCCCTTCCTGGGGGGTGGGGGAGGCCCTGGGACAGAGAAAGCCAGGAGTGTACCTTGCTGTAATTAAGAGCGCCAGCACTTCTTCTCCAACGCCCTCCACGTCCACCACCAGTGCCTGCTGGTATTTCTGCTCAGTGTTGGAGCATAAGGTCACCTGGAAAGAAAAAGGTGCTAAGTTGCTCTTCTAAAAGGCTAGCTGTCTCTCCACACAGGTGAGAGAGCAGCCGGAGGAGGACCCCACAGCGCAGTGTGGTCTCTTAGTGCTTTATGGATGTATGGCAGCCTACAGTTTTAGTTGAACAAGTTACATTGTGGGTCACAGCATGCTGGGTGTTTTCAAAGGCCCGGGTAGAAACCAAATGGCTTTTAGCACAATGGGCTTTTTATCAAAGAAACCACATACCTGCATGAGGGGAAAAAGGACCACAAAGGAGGGGTAATGTCAAACCCACTTTAATTATCGCAATTTAAATTGTTCTATCTACCTCTGGGCTATATGAATTATGAAAAATCAAAATACCCATAAAACACTACAGTGAAATTTCTCTTATGGCAAAATAAATGAAAAGAACCATGTCCATTCCAGAAAATGGCAGAAGAAATCAATTAGTCTGTTTTACCAAAATCTTGTTCTCCCCTCATTCTTTATTAGAGCAGAAAATAGGTAGCTCCAAAGAAAGGTCTATTTGAGAATAATACCTGACCAGAACATTTCACCCAGTTTTTATTTGCTGTTATGAAACTTTACATTTACGCTTTGAAATCTTTATAATTTTTAATTGCTTTAAAATGATGTGTACTGGAAGAGATATTTGTA
Organism: Otolemur garnettii; assembly: GCF_000181295.1. Lineage (NCBI taxonomy): Eukaryota > Metazoa > Chordata > Mammalia > Primates > Galagidae > Otolemur > Otolemur garnettii. The sequence continues at coordinate 10,092,056 of NW_003852442.1, forward strand.
AGTCTAGAAAACAGCCTCTGGCATGGGTTAAGGCTTTTCCATCTATGAATTATGCATCAGGTACTAATTAAAATTTTTTTGATTGCAGAGGGAATCACTGAATGCAAATTTGAGTCCACACAGACGTTGGTGAAGGGAGATCAGGAGAGAAAATTGAAGCTTCAAGAAAACCTTTCCAAATATAAAGGAAAAATAAAGGAAAAGTGAAGTTATTGATTTGCAAAGAAAACTTGCCAGATGTGGAGAGAAAAAGAACCCTTGTGTGGCTGTAGTGGATGTGTCTGGGCTGTGGTTAGAAGAAAGGAGTGTGAGTGGTTCTGGCAGAGGCTGCTGGAGGGGTCCTGTGTCTCCTAAAGTCTTCCCGAGCTATCTAATAGGACACCAGAACAAAGGAAAGATAGGTAACTGTCAGGGTCCTTTCGTGGACACTACTTATCAGGGCCAGGGACTGGTTGGTCTCCAGACCCAGCCTATCTAGCTGTGTTCCTAAGGGGGATGGTTATGCTGTTATCTCGCTCAGGAACAATTGCTTTTAGGTACCTGAGGGCTATTTACCTTAGCAGAAGGGAGAGAAAAAGATAGTCTTTGAGGGTGAAGTAGTCTTGGAATAGATCTTAGTCTTTAGCAGAGCTTAGTGATCTTCAGCAGAGAGACGCCATGCTGGTGTTCTGCAGGCAGGAGAGCAGACAGAGTCAGAGTAAGTGGGTCCATGATAGAATGGGCACACTCCCGACTGCCTTCTCCTCCAGCCTAACATAAGGCTGATCTCGTGCCTCTCAACACTACAGATGTAGACTGCCAATTCACCAGTGCTCTCATCTTGTGAGCTCTCATGCTGGTTATGAGAGCTAAATTCCTTCCCATGCCCTTTTCACCAGTGTTCCATTGTTAAGCTATACAGGTGTTACTTATAACTCTCACTCCTCCTAGTCATAGGCTGCTACAGGTAACATGTGGGCTGAGCATTACTTAATAAAAACAAAACAAATCCCAGAAGGTCCCAGTTAGCAATCCTGAGAGGTTCTGATAGGTGTTATCAAACCTCATTAGACCCGTGGAGAAGCCCATGGAAGAATCAAAAATTCCTGGAAAAAGATTTAGAATGAGTGGGTTTGAGGTGAGATATTATGGGGCATTTATAATAAATACAGGGGATAAAATGATAGCTGGATTAAGTATTCAATGATAATGACATAGAGAAAATTATTTACCTTAGCAATGAAGTCTTTTTTCTTCCCCAGAAAGTAAAAAACAACAACAAAAAAAAAGCATTTCAATTTAGTAACCTTTAATACTGCTAGACCTAACTATTTGGAGAAGCAAAAATGAGGGAAGACAGCTAAAACCTTTCTCAGTTAACCGTGAAATAATTCTGCTGGTGGTGCTGCAAGGCCATAACCAAGGCGTTGCACTGCCCTGATTCAGACACAACACGGAAGAGTGAAAGAGCAGCCTTACCACCGCTCGCTGCAGACCTCAGTATAAAGCGCTATGAATAACATCATATCCACAATTTGCCATATTACAAATCTGAATAAACTGGATATCATATTTGGCATGAATGTGACTATTGGCATAATGGATCTGAGTCCAAAGGAAATAGAACTCAAGTATCAGTGAGTTCTGAAATCTGTTTATATCAGTACTGAAGTGGGCACTGTCTGCACAGGGCAGCAGTTTCACTGGAAATACCTAAAACTGACTCTTCTGTTGAAGACACTGCATCTAGACTAATGTAAAGCCACTGGGACAGTGCCAATGTCTCTGCCCAAAGTATCTGTATATGGTTTGTTTTGCTGCAGCAGTTTATTTCCTTCTAGGCCAATACCCTCCTCCCCCTGCCAACTTCCAACATAATATTTGCCACCACGGCTATCTGAAGGTTCAGTTGCTTAGCTGTGTGTGCCCGAAGGCTGTACACTTTACCTTGATAGCAGCAAATCCCTGGGAGCGAATGGTGCCACAGTCAGGATTGATGGTGAATTCTTTTGGTCTTACTGCAGGAATTTCTTCCTTGGTCCAAGTTGGTTTTTTGTTGTCTGAATAATGCTCAGAACCTGAAATGCTTTCACCGCCAACGCCATCCCCAGGGATACGTAGTTTGAAGGTCATGGGTACCAGGGAAGTGTTATTGAGGGAACATATTAAAGTACGAGGAAACCCTGGAAAACAGAACACGAGGTGAGAAATAAAAGCCCCCCAATAACCTCTCTTGAGCCTCAACTTCCCCTAGCAACTGCTAAACCTCACTACTTAACTCCAACTTGCCCTAAATATTGTTTTCAATCATACGATCTTTAAATACATCTTCATTCATTCATTCATGCATTCGTCCAGTGAATACTTACTACGCATGTACTGGGTAGTAGGTTAAACAGTAGATACAAAGAAACCCCTTGATCATCATCCAGGCCCTTGCCAATCATATATGAGTTTGCTGAGGCGTCATGCAGAAGTATAGTTTGCATTTATTTTTTGCATAAAAATACATATTTATTTTACATGGAACCACATTTATTCTTTTTATCTGCCAATGTGTGGAGGATTCTGTTCTCAGGGTTGATGACACAATATTGAATAATAGCATATCCCAAGAGAGACTCTGTGACCAATTTTCCAGCTAGCCAGAGCCTAGCACCTGCCTTTCAACCTCACTTGGCCAAAGTTGCTTTGTCCCATCCTACCCAGGCCTCAGAGGTTCATGAGAGTCATGTTCTTTTCTTAAGGATGTGGATCTGCCTTGCCTGGCAGGCAATAAACTGAGCTCTGATTCTGGATTCCCTAGGCAGCCATTGTATCTGCCACCACTTTCAGAACAAGAAGAATTATTGATAACCATAGGAGAACAAAAATGCACATTTCTACTCAATACAAATGCTACTCTCTTCTACCTTGAACCCTGCTGTACTAAAATAAAATTGATCTCATGGAGTAATGACTGTCATTGCACTGGGTATTTTCAACCATCCACTTCTGTCTTATGCCTCAGCCTTTATCTCCACAGTAGGGCCAGGGTAGGAAAAACATCTCTGTCTCTTTTGTGACACTACATCTGCCAACCTGAGGGATCATCTATGGAAAAGAACTCTCAGATTAAGTGCACATGAACAGTTATTCTTGGAAATACCACAGGAACTGCTAGAAAGTCAGTTTCATAATCATGTAATTGCCACAGGTGACTTTTCTGAGCCTGCCCAATAATGACTCTTGAAACTCTTATGTTATTTTGCCTGACCAGTTATAAGTTAAATGATTCTATGAATGTAAGGTATATTATGGAAAGTGGGTAAAGATCCAGATAGTTCTTCCAACATTGCCCAGACTACTTCCCTGAAGCCAGAAGTTTTTCACAGAATAAAGCCAATTATAACCTCCTACTTGGAGTAATTTCTTGTACTAGTACCTGTAACACTGCACACTGCTCATCAAGAAGCCTAAAGAAAGCGATATTGGTTTGTTAAAGACTGAATGGTTATCAATAACAATGTTATCACTTGCTGTGAGCTATGAGGCCATAGCACTCTACCCAGGGCAACAGAGTGAGACTGTCTCAAAAAAAAAAAAAAAAAAAAAAAAAGAATGTTATCCCTAGGTTTCTGGTTACACCTAATCCTAACACTATTCTACCTATAGTTCCACCTGAATGTAAGTATTTTATAGTTGTAGACCTCTATATTCCCTTTCTGTAGCATCTAGTAGATTAGAAGTCAATATTTATTTTCCTTTTAGTCAAGTAATTAACACGATTGGACAGAATGTCTCAAGGATTCCCAGAGGCACCTCATACTTCTCCCAGTATTTAAATAGTGATTTAAAAGACAACATTCTTATGAGTTTCCATTCTCCTTCAAAACTTGTATTTTTCATCTGACCTCAAAAGCCCCTACGAAGCCTGCTTAAAGAAACTAGCAGCTGGCAATCACAAGTCTGCAGAGGGAAAATCACAAATCTTTAAAAACCTGGCATATTACTTGGAACATTACCTCTCTACTGAGGAATGGAGCCTAGCTAAAGAGACTATTACATTGATTCGGCAGCACATATGACCAAAATTTAAATCATAATTGAGAGACTTTTTGGAATATTTTAGGCAATGGATTCCTGATTTTTCTAGTAAAATAAGAATCCTCACAAACAAAGGGAAATGTGTTGGCAGATCATTATGCAAATCAAGTGGCTTTTTTTAGTTTTCAGAGAAATAATTCAGAATATGGGAGATCAATGAGCACACATATACGATCCATTTTGGACATATAAAATTTGGCCTTAGATTTAGAAAACAAACCTTGCCTACATTTGGGATCCTCTGTCTACTCCAGCAGTCTCTGGCAAACCAAATATGATCCCAAATCTCAGATGGTTTTTGACAAAACTGTTTTACCACCGGTCCCACCATACAGGAGATAAAATAATCACTGAATAAGAACCTATGGGAAAATGCTTCCTCTGTGGATGGGCACATGGCTGGCTCCTGCCTCACATCGCGCCATCATACTCCAGAACATTAGGCAAGTGGGACATGAGTTTCCAGAATAGAGATGGACTGTGCCCAGATCACAAAGTTCAGAATATGTGCTTATAACTGTCGGTAAACTCTTTAGATGGGTTTAAACCTTCCTCTATACAAAGACATCTAACTGTGACTAAGAAATTAGAAATTGTAGACTATTTTGTATTAACTTGGATGGAGTTGAAGCACATTCTTGTTAGTAAAGTCTCATAAGAATGGAAAAGCAAGTATCCAATGTACTCAATACTAATACGAAGCCAGCAGATGAATTAATACAGACCCACACAAGAGAAAGACTCAGTTCAAGTTGGGGGGAGGGGTTAAGGGCAGAAGGGGGGAGGGGCAGAAGGGAGGGGGATTGGTGTGCTCCCACCTAATGGGCTCAATGTAAGGGTATATATGGCACACCTCTTGGGTGCAGGCTTCAATACAAGAGGAACTTTACTTAAATACAAACATTGTAACCTAGTTGTTTGTACCCTTACATCAACCTGAAATTAAAAAAAAAAAAAAGAAATTATAGACTATAACTTTCCTACCTGGGGAATATCACCTTATACTATTAGAGTTATAAAGAATTTTACAGTATGTTAACCCTTTGAAGAAAAATTCACAATCTAAACTCTTTGGGAAATGTACAGTATAAAAACAGTGTCATTGATTATGAATTGGCTAAGCTCTCTGAGGTTCTTGGAGTTCCTCGATGAAGAGTTTTACCTTTAGTTCTGATGGCTATCAGATCAGGTTAACTCATAGATAATTCACCTTCTAAAATAGGAGATCCATGTGATTCCAAGTCTTTCATCAGTCTGAGCCAACCTGGCTTCATGCAGATGTAACTAAATATTATCGAGAACTAGCTCATCTATAAGTTTCTCAAGAAATCTTCCCTAAAAACTCAACCTCAGAAGCTCTCTCTTTTTTCTTTTCTTTTTTTAATTTCAAAATATTAAGGGGGTACAAATGTTTTTGGTTAGGTGGATCAATTTTGTAATGTTTCAGTCATGGCTCTAGGTGTGCCCAATCACCCAAACTGTGTTCACTGTACCCATTAGACAGGTTTTACCCTCTCCTGTCCACTCCTCTTCCCCCTGCTCGATTTCCATTGAGTTTTGATTCGCTTGGTGCACATTGGTTAGCTCCAATTTAAAAATGAGTACTAGTGGTGTTTGTTTTTCTAGTCTTGAGATGTTTCATTTAGGACACTTTCAACCTGAAGAATGAGTACCCCAAAAGGAATATTAATGAAAGTCTTCTCCACAGCCTTCCAACAATGACCCTACAACTGAACTACTACGTGGACCTCTGAGGGAGAAGATGCCCCAAATAAGCTGAATTATTGGCTGAAGACATGTTGAAAAATACTCTGACTGGAGATCTTAAATGGAGGTTTTCTTAAAAACTTCCAGAAGCAGATGACCTTCAGAAATAGAATGCTATTTCAAACTCCTTGGAACCAGCAGACTTTACATGAAGTAAACAGCTTCTGCCCAAGACTGATGGACAAGATTTTGCTAGATGCCTGACATTACTGATTCTCAGACTCCCTTTCCTGGCATTTGTTCTTTTTCATTTTGCCATATTATTCCATTTCTTATCTAAACATTTCGGATATATCTTGTTCTGTCTCCCTTACTGTTAATGACAACTGTGTAGGTATGCTTTGCTTACGGCTACTGTGATGTCTTGTACCAACCTTTCTAAGATTGTGATCGTTACAATTAAGCTTTGCCCTGATCCTCTACTTTACACCTTCCTAAAGTCAATTTCAACACTGCCAATTCATACCAGGGTCCTTGAAGAGACAACTGTAATGTATCCTTTGATATTTATCTCTACAACTCTGCCCTCAAGTCCGACAGGTCATCCTAGTTTGTAGTAACTTCTCTGTCCAAATCACCTGGTGGCCAAGTCTAGTGAATGCCTGGTGCCTTTTACACTCCTTATTCTCGTGCCTCCTGAAAAACTCTAGGGTTTGCAGACTCACCCTGCCAGTTTGGTCTCTCACTTGGCATACCGGTTATTATTCCATTTCATTCTTTGACAAATCCAAGGATTCAGCAAAGCCTCCAGGTTCCTTCAGGGACAATTACTGCCCAGATTCTGCAGTCAGACTCTCTCACTTCCGTGGCTGAGGGCAACCTAACAGATTACCGGGTATGTCATCCAACATCTTCTTCTGCCACCAAAGTCTCTCTAGCCACACGTTAAAAATTCTAGGTTCCAACATACACTACTATTAGCCCCCACCTGTTTTATATTTACAATATCCTAACATCAGTCTCAACAAACCCTGATGACAAATCTGTGTGTTCACTTACAAGCCAATAATTGTCACATCTTTCCAACACTAACTTATAATAGACTCCTCTTCAGAAATGTGACTTAGTGCCAATATGAGGACAACATTGTAAACTTTAGTTAATGTTATTAACTGTCCCAAGACTCAGTGCTTCCATCTCTAAAATGGGGATATTAAGTGGTACGTCCCTATAGGATTGCTAAAAGATTTAAAGGTAGTACTGCATGTAATCCACTTAGCAGTGACTAAAACACAAGAAGTGACCAATAAATGGAGCTTTTCCTGCTATGGCTATTATCATTTTTATTATTAGATAAGCTCAGACAAGAAGAAACGGCTTAGGCAAGTTAAGTCAGAAGACAACATAAAAATATAGAAAAGTTTTGAAATTGGAGTGATGAAATACCTGAATCAAACAACCACTGAGTTCACTTTAAACTTGACAGCATCTCCGTGAAGAGGCTGGTGTGCAGCCAGATGGCAAATCAGAATCTGCATTGAAATGAGTGTGCAGAATGTTCAGACAGGGGAGTAAAACCTGAGGCTCTCTGTTGTTTCACTGCTGGAAAAGGGGAGGCAGCCATGGCCTGACAACTGTTAGTTCCCAGGACACAGTGATGACTCTCAACTCTCACATAGACTGGGAAATGGCACCATGAGGCTGCTGCCACCATGAGGCTGCTGCCACAGTGTGAGGAAAGAACAATCTAGATCCTCTTGGCTCTTACCCATTAAAACATGTTAAGAGAGGCTCTTTGTAAACCTCCCTCCTCCTTCATAGAGAAAAAAGGAATTATATTCAGTTTCTAATTTAAAATAGAGAATTACTTACCAAAGGAAACATTTCCAAAGTGCAGAGCAGGAACATTAAAGTGAAAGGTAGGTCCAATGACACAGCCTCTGGAAGAAGAAAAAATGGTGGTGGTGGTCAGGAGAGAGTCCAGTGAATTCAGGGTGACCATAGTGGGGGGGGGGTGTAAGTCACATTTTCCTTCCTTTCGAAAGAAACCAGAAAAGAACATCCAAAATAAATGAGTGGTATAAGAATTTGGGAGAATGGTAATGTCCAGAAGACAGAGTGACAGATTTAACCTCATAGAGCAACGAGAGGGCTAACTAGTCCAAGTTTACTTGTGAGCCCATTCCTGGGCAATTCCTAACTTGTACCATTCACAGTGGAAAACCCAAGTACTCCTGAACCTGCTCAGACATCCCTAGTGACATGTACTATTACTTTATGACCTTAGGAGAGGAGATTATTGATCTAAAAAATTTCCCCAGGAAGTGGCAGAACTTTTATTCAATATTATAGGCGTGTGGGAACTTTTTAAGATGGCAACCTTGTGGAGATAGAATTCAGATACCATACAGTTTGCTCATTTAAAGTATACACATCAATGGTTTTTGTATATTCACAGATATGTCCAAACCATTACCAGTCATTTAAAAAATTTTTTTTTTACAATTTCAGATTAATAAAAGAGTACACATTGTTTGCATTAGGTAAAGTTCAAGTTGAAGCTGAGCCCTTCCCCCAGGAGGTGTGCTGTATACCCCTACATTGTGTCCGCTGGGTGAGAGTTTACCAAGCACCCTCCCTCATCTCCTTCCTGCCTCCCTTCTTGAATCTGTGTTTTTCTCTCATGTGGGCATTTGGTTGTTCATCTACTGGTTTCAAGTTAGTAAATACAAAAGATGTAAAGTTTCTATGCTTCTTTATGGCTGAATAGTATTCCATGGTATACATATACCATAGTTTACTTATCCATTCGCAAGTTGATGGATACTTGGGTTGTTTCTACATCTTGGTGATTGTGAATTAACCTGTGATAAGTCAATTTTGGAACGTTTTCATCACTTCAAAAGAAACCCCATGTCCTTTAGTATCACCCTCTATTTTATGCTCCCCCAACAACCACTAATCTATTTCTGACCCATGCCGATGTGCCTATTCTGAGCATTACACATAAATGGAATCATATAGTTTGAGATCTTTGGTGACTGACTTCTGTCGCTCATCCTAACGTTTTCAAGGTTCATCCATTGCACCATGTTGCAGCAGCTATTAGTGCTTTGTTATTTTTTCTTTTCTTTTTTTTTTTTTTTTTGGTCTAATAACAATCCAGTGTATGGACATATCCATTTTGTTGATCTTTGTTGGCTGTGAGTAAATAATACTGCCATCAACATTCAAGGGGCCAGATGATCTGTGAATGGGAGACAGAGGTGAGGTTTTCAAATTTGTTTTTCCTGCTTCTCTAGATAACCACCTCCACTGCTTGTCTTGAGACGGAGTTGTGATGGGAGTGTGAAGTAGGTAAAGTTCTGTAATGTGAACATGTGCTCCTATCCCTCTTACACTGGGCACATACCTACCTGAAGGATGCTGCATTTTCTTGAAGGGTCAACATTATTCAAATATTTGGAAAATAGCCCTAATTGTTTCTATTATAACACGTATAGATGTATTATGGAAAAGAATGTAAATGTCTTGTGAATGTTTCAGATGTATCAAGACTCAAAAGAAAAAAGATTATGATGGTGACAGGCTGCCTGGCCATACCCTACAAGCCCTGAGGCCATGTGTTCATGCATTTCCCACAGCTATTGGGAGCCAGGTCAGTTTGCTAGGGTTGCCGTCATCACGGACTGGGTGGCTTAAACAACGGAAGTTTATTTTCAGTGTTGTTGGGAGGGTCTCCCCAGCTGTAGGTGGCCTTCTTCTCTTCAAGTCTTCACATCATCTTCTATGCATGTGTCCTAAGGTCCTCTTCTTATAAGAACACCAGACATTTGGGTTAGAGCTCACCCACATGACCTCATGTTGCCTTAATTACCTCTATCGGTCCTATATGCAAGAGCAGTCACATTTTGAGGGCCGAGGTGTTAAGACTTCAACATAGGAGTTTTGAAGGGAAAGAATTCAGCCCACAGCAGGGGTACTTAGATGGAAGAGTTTGGGAATAAACGGTAATCACCTTTGAGCTGATCTTGACATTCTGAATTTCTAGTAGGTATCATAATATCACTACATTTTCCCAGCATCCCTCAGGTCATATGCGCCTGTCTCTGTTATCCCCAGGCCTCAAGGGAGACCTCAGCTCATAAATGATGGGAGCTCTTGATAGCAGGCACCACAGTAGGACAGACTGCCATGGTCATTAATAACCTGGTGCTGTGAGAATCCTACTAGAGTCAGAGCAGTGTGTCTACAGTGCTTGGAGGCCATGTAGGCAAGGTCATTTAAAGAATCTCCTTCAGATAAAAACAAAATATGGTTTACATGAACTGCAATAATAGCCCAAGTTTAGCCAAGAAGAAGTTCAAGTGTTACTGTAATATTATTTTCTCTAAACATTCTAAAACAGAGAGTAACTGGAAATGAGTTTAATGTTTAAATCCTTCTTTTATAAGATTATAACTTAGAGAGAAACTAGATCCCCAGATGGCATTAGTATCCATATTATGTTATACGTGTTTACGAAGGAAACACTGGTGGCAATTTAACATATCCCTTTATGCTAATATCTTCATACCAACAGTTGTAGACATCCAAGATTACAGCTGGTTATCAAGAAAGCAGCAGGTAAACACGTCAGCTAGTTTCTAAGTTAGTTACCAATATGTCTTACCTGATGGTCAATTTCACAGGCTCAGGAGCTCCGTTGACGCTGACCAGGAACTCTTCCTCGAAGTGCCCCAGGATGGAAGAGCTGAAGGAGATCTGGATGGCTTGGACTCCGCTTGGTTCAATGATGCCTTCCTTGGGGTTGAAAACAAAGCAGGCCCCCAGAGGCGAGGTTGGAGGCGTCACATTGAAAAGGGCATCGATGTGGCCCTTGTTGTGCAGTATCGCCTGTGTCAGTAAAAGGCGAGAATGAATGGTCAATGGCCCTCTGACCTATTTCACATAAGCATGTGGCGGTACTGTTTGACACCAAATGCTGGAGACAGCTGCAGGAATCAGAATCAAAGAAAAACTCTCAGGGACAAATGAACAGTCTGAGGTTCCAAATGTTTGAAGATAGGACTTCTAACCCAGGAAGAAATGTTATGTTTTTACTCTCTTCTTTAAAATGAACTTAGTCATATGTATTATGCTTGTGCTATAAAGACTGATCATAATCATACCTACTGATGAAAAGGCTTTACAATACCTTTTTTAAAAAGCTCTCTGTAAATTAACCAAGGGAGGGTAGGTATTAATATTTCTCTAATACTCAGGAGAAGGCTGAGGTTAAGCAGCATGCTGAAAAATAAAGAGCCAGTTGGAACAGAGGAGCAAGAGCTGCCTAATCCTATGCTGATGGTGTAGCTTGAAGAATGAAAATGAGACGTCATTGTAGATTCCAGTCAACAAGGAACCTCTTGGTTGTGCTATTAGATTTCATCCTATTGGGAAATTTTCATCTCAAATTCTATTAAATGGATATTGTTGTGAGGTTCTTTTGCAAGCAATTGTTTTACTGCAGAAAAGTTTCCTTCCTATCTGTTAGTATTCTGGAGCATGTTGCCGACTAGGTTCTGTGTGTGTATGTGAAGAGCTCGTGCTCCACATCCAAGGCCTCTGCAGCAGACTACATCAGTCTTATGCTTCTGTCCTGACCTCCCACGATTCCTGCACATAAACCTGCACTCAGCCATACCGTTCTATTCCTGGCTTCTAAAGACACCACTTTTACTCCTTGAGAATTCTGTTCTTACATCTTCAAGAGTGAACAGCATGTTCTCTTGATTTTATACAGGAACTGCCCTCAATCTACACTTATGGCTTTGGAGGACAAAGAACATGAGAGATCACAAGGAAACTTTCAGAAAGTTACCAGGAAAATAAGAAGCATATCAGGAGCCTGGAGGCTGAGGGAGGAAGATTCCCAGAAGAGGTCAAATGTGGATGGCAGTCAGGAGAACAGGCTCTGAGAAAAGGTTACCGATTTTTAATTTTGAATTAGAACTCATCCCTAACCTTGAGTTATTCCAGTGGGGTAGGATTACAGAGTCCAAAGGACAAGTGTTTAGGGAATGAGTGGGTGCAGAGGAAATAGTGGTGGCTGTTTTAGATTCTTATCTTGAGAATATTCATGGTGAAAAGTGAGAATAGAGTGGCAAAATCCTAGGAAGGCAGGTTAGAGGAAGCTGAGTCTATTTGCATTAAATGAGACAATGCACACTCTGTGTCCGGCCTAGAGGAAATGTTACCAAGGGAATGGGGTCTGGATGGAGGCAGAGGAGGATGGGTTATGGGCTCAGGTTTCTTCTTGAAAAGTAGGGAAGAAGACATCAAGAGCATATGTAGGAGAGAAAGGGTCAGCAGAAGAAGACAGCCACTTTCACTACAAGGATACTGATGGTATTTGGGGATCAGTTTCTCTCTAAGTTATAATCGTATAAAAGAAGGATGTAAACATCAAACTCAAGTGGATATATAAGTAACTGCTGCTGTTTTATTTATCTTTGATGTTTCTTTCCCATAGCTTCATTCTAAGCTTGCTGGTAGTAGGAATCATCTTCTCCCTTCATTAATCTTAAATGCAGCATGTTGAGAAGCGATTAGGGCCACTGACTCTGGAGCCAAACTGCCTGGGTTCAAATCCCAGCTTTGCCATTGACTTACTAGCTGTATAACCTTGGATATTGCTTTGCTTCTCTGTGCGACAGTTTCTCCACATGTAAATATCACTAGCGTTTCAAGTTGAGGAAAGGTGCCGTTTATTAACTTTTAGAACAGTGGTGACAAATACTGCTTGCAAATGATAGTGACTGTTGTTCCTTCCCCAGTGCAAGCAGAATGGATTTAACATTTACGTGTGCTTAAGAAGCAACTAACATATTCTAGTGGTAATGAAGGAAAACTGCAGGCATTAAGTGGCAACGTGAAGGACCCTTTTCTATTAAAAAAGATGCATGGATTGCCTTTTTGGTTTTTTTGGTTAACAGGAATGTTTTAACCAGAATTTCAGCATTATGAGAGTTCTTCCACTTTCAAGAATACTCATGTCATTCTTTTCCCCCTGAAAAAGAAGCACCTACTTCTGAATACAGAATCCAGCGCATAATTTGGGACATAAATCTGAGGTCTCTTACCCTTGCAGTCCAACTCTTTGGAGAAGAGAAAATTTATAACAGAACGTCACCTCTCATTTGTTTTCCTTCTTAATTACACTGGGGAATAGCGCATCCCCTTGGGGTTAAGGTTTATTCTTCATGTATCTGCTAAGCTCAGCAGTGATGAAGGGCAATAGCTAGTTATTTGAATCTGTCTCATGGAGGTAATGTAATAAATTGAAGGATGCAATGAAGCATCAGCATTAAATACGCAGAGAGTGCAAAATCTTCCCATAAGCAGCACCTCACCACATCCTTCCCTGCCACTGCACAGCCCTCAAAGCTGCCCAATCTGATGCATCACCTCACTGAACACTTACTTAGCTGGTTGTGGTTTGCTTTACTATTAAAATCAGGGAGGGTGGAAAGTGGTGGCCCAAAGTACACTTCTTATTAAATTTACACTTTTGGAATAAGTCTGTAAGATGTAAGGGAAGTTCACACTGGATACATAATATCAATTTATTAAAAATTACTGTACTCTTTTTTCTCCCACTAAGAGCCCCTTCTCCCAAATGCAATCCAGGACAACGGCTGTGTCACTTGTCATTTGATGACAGTCATGAGACTAATTTCTTCATTTCTATTGTGTTCCTATCTCTGTTTCATCTCGTCATGACATTAGTCTCTCTCATTACCTTTCACGTCACCCATGTAGGCCCCAGTTGCTCTAGTCATGCAGGGGTATCCAACCGTATTTCCCCTCTGCTGCACATCGGAAGAATAATAATTGTCTTGGGCTACACAGTTAATATATAAACACTAACAAAAGCTGATTAGGAAAAAAAAGTATGTGCATAGCTTCATGTTATCTGACCCCACAGATAAACAAAAGGAAGTCCTCACAAAGTCAGCGTGCGTCCAGCAGGCCACAGGTTGGACACCCCTGCATGTGGGATAGCAGGACACTGCCCCATGACAGGTTAGGATTAGGTGCTGCAGGTTGGATTTGCCCAAGGTGAAAGGGTATGATGCTGAGAGCCTCAAAGAGAGGACAACGAAGGCCTTCAATTCACAGAACAGGAGGCAGGGTCCTGCTGCACCTCCTTGTCAAGTCACTTGCATCCTCTGGCGACCAGGTTTGCTGCTCCCTGAATCCACTTTTTCTTTGTTTTGGACTTTAAGTTACATTCAGTTACACAAATATTTATATTTGCTTGTTATAGTATCTAGTGTTACCTTAACTAGCAAAACTTGTCTAAGCTTGAGCTTACTCGGCTGCAGGAATAGTAACTGTACCTACTCTGTAGGGTTTTTACAAGGACTAAATGATCTGATGCATGGCAAAGCATTAACACATTCAGGACGATGCTGTTGATAGCTCTAATCACTATAGGACTCACAGTTCTCACCTGTAAAGTAAGCATAATAACTCCTATCTTTCACAGTTTCCTAAGGATTAGAAATTACACACACACAAACATGTAGACAGGCACACACAATAAAGCATGGAATTGACTTATTTGTCACTCATTAAATATTTGTACATCTATAAATATACAACCACATACAATTTAGAAAGCTCAGTATTTTTTTTTTGCAGTTTTTGGCTGGGGCTGGGTTTGAACTCACCACCTCCAGCATATGGGGCCAGCACCCTACCCTTCTGAGCCACAGGCGCCACCCTAGAAAGCTCAGTTTTAATGCATAAATGGTAAGATTTATTCTTAACAAGTCATTTATGATATGAATGATTATCCTTTAGATCACAACACAGAAAACTGGATGTTATTTGAGTATATGCACACCTATTCTACAAAGCCTAGAGAACAATTTTATTGTCTTAAAGTATTGTGAAGTCTTACCAAACCTTCCCCCCTTTATTTTTCTAAAACAAACTTTCAATGGTCATAGTTTTGAAATAATGCAAAAATAAACCCTAGATACAGTGATAAGGTGATGCTGAGGTGACATCGAGCCTGAAGAACCCATGAGTACATCTTGTAAAATTTTGTTTTCTATTTAATTGGAAGGACAAAGCAAGAAGGTCTTTACCAGAAACCACGATGACTAGTTTTAAAAACCCGGATTGCAAACTAGTGCATTCAGAGAAATTTCTAAAGTGTGAAAACAGCCCTCCTCAATTAGGACCTTCTAGAAAATGTAAAAGGTTCTCTATCCTCTGATCTGTAAGATTTTGTTGTTGGAGAACAAGCACTAAACAGATGGGGAGATGTATTTATGGTTTTCCCCTTTGCAATCTACAAAATGATGAGGATAAAATGATTAAACTATAGCTTTGATGCTTTTGAGCTTTTTAGTAAAGTTAGAGAGGGCTGATGAAGTTGGAAAAAGGTGCTGCTCTCGACATGGCCAGGAGGAAGGAGAAAGAGTCAGATCATTCTGGAGTCTAAATAAGGATAATAGAAAATGGATATGATGGTACAAATCATCTATGAAGTAAAACATAAAATAAAAAAACAAAAAAAGCCAAGTATTGTCTGAAGTCTCAATGGACAATTCTAGCACTTACCTCATAACAGTGTGCAGATCCCATGAAAACTTTCCCAATATCAAGCAGTTCAAAGTTGAAGTGAACCTTAGGTCCCATCCCTTCCCCTTTGATTCGGAGGGGCAGACGGATCTCTCGGCCTACAAAAACGATTCAGATTTTATTGCCCTAAAAGGTGCTTTATTACCCCCAAATTACTACTTACAACTTGTTACTGCTGTGTAATCAAGACGATTAAACAATTCTTTATTCTGCACTGAGGGACTGGCAAGTCCATCAATGCTGAAAGACATAATCCCAAATGCTGTAACCCGGGATGTTGAAATCCCTAGAGACCAAAACCCCAAAAATATAATTCTGGAAAAAATAATTTTAAAAAGCTTTAAAAGATATTTGTTTACCTTTGTGAAAGGGGATTTATTTGAGAAGTATGAAAACATGATGGTGGAACACTTCTTAGGCTACTTTACACAATGAAAGAGGAAATAATAAAATACAGATTTTTGCAAGCATAGCATTCAGGTAAACTAAGGATAGTCACATGGGCATAACAGTTAGGAGCAGACAAACCAGAGTCTCTAAGGAACAGGTCAGAAAGGGAACATGTAACTGCATGCCACTGTGGTTGTTAACTGCAGGTGCCCAGATTTATCACTGCAGTCCCCTGAACTACTGTGATGAACAGCCTAGGGCTTTTGACACGACTGATCAAAGATCATGATGGGTCACCACCACATATGCGGCAGCCCAGAGAGCTGAGATCTTGAGAAATTTTATCTTTCACAAATACAGATATACAAAAAGGACATTCCCAACATTTTTATGTACATACACAATGCTCATACATAAAGACAAACAGTACGACAATACGCTTTTGTGGAGTCAAATTTCTGCCGTCCAGGAAACAAAACGAAAGTTTGTTTGATCTCTGAGAAGGAGACCATTTTGTCTTCTGGATTTGTTCCCTCCAGGGCCCTGGCCAGTTGGATGGTGCCCGTTCACACTGAGGGCAGCTCTCCCCAACCTAG
Source organism: Otolemur garnettii (assembly GCF_000181295.1). Taxonomy (NCBI): domain Eukaryota; kingdom Metazoa; phylum Chordata; class Mammalia; order Primates; family Galagidae; genus Otolemur; species Otolemur garnettii. Next base: position 10,108,453 of record NW_003852442.1, read on the forward strand.
CGCACTCAGATTCACACACCAATCTCCTCCCGGAACATCATCATCCTTCTCCAGGTTTCTGGTTATTCCTCAATCCAGGCACGCTGACACCTAAATTGAAGTCCACAGTCCACCCCTTGTCAACTTGGCACCCTCGTGCATCTCCTGAAGCTGTTCTACATTTCCAAATAAAGACAACAAGGTAATGACTCTGCCCACCAGGATGTAACTATCCTATACATAATTGAAAACAGGAACCCCAGAATTCAGCTTTCAAGATGTCAGCATTCAGGATTCTTTTTTTTTTTTTCGAGACAGAGCCTCAAGTTGTCCCCCTGAGTGGAGTGCTGTGGCATCACAGCTCACAGCAACCTCCAACTCCTGGGCTCAAGTTAGTCTCCTGCCTCAGCCTCCCAAGTAACTGGGACCACAGGTGCCCGCCACAGCGCCCAGCTAATTTTTGGTTGCAGCCATCATTGTTGTTTGGCAGGCCCAGGCTGGATTCGAACTTGCCAACTTAGGTGTATGTGGCTGGCGCCTTAGCCACTTGAGCCACAGGCACCAAGCCAAATTTAAGGTTTTGTTTGTTTGTTTGTTTGTTTTACAGTTTTTGGCCAGGGCTGGGTTTGAACCCACCACCTCTGGCATATGGGGTCGGCACCCTACTCCTTGAGCCACAGGAATCAGCCTAGTGTTCAGGATTCTAATCTCACAGGATTGTGTTTCTTTGAATTTTTGACTTTTGGGATTTAGACATCAGGGATTTTGATCTTTTAGGATCTCGACATTTGAGGTTATGGCATCCAAGACTGCGTCTTCTGGAATTATGATCCAAACACATTTTATCTTTAGCAAATGGGATGTTTCTCATGAGAACCACCAAGGGACATTGTTTACATCAATATTGCCCGGATTTAGGAAGATCCTTGAGTCTAGGGCTATTGCCTGACCCTTACTCTGCAGAGCTTCCTCCATACAGAGGTAACCCTATGTGCTCAACAGTTCCCATCATACACATCCACAGTGGACCACTGGGGCAAGGCAGAGCACATAGCCTTTGGAGGAATGACTAGTTATGTTCTCTTTTTAAAAATAAAATATCTTTGCTTGATAATATCTGATCATTAAAAAAGGAAAGAGAGGTGAAAAATTCACTCATAATTCCATCATCCATAGGTAACTGCTGTTAACATTTTGGTGCCTATCCTTCCACATATAATTACATCAAAACACTGTTACTGTGAATGAGAGCGTATACCCCACTGCTTTGTAACCTGCTTCTCTTCACCTCACAATACACTGGGAGCATTTTCACATGTCATAACCAACAACTCTACCTTCTCCTTCTTCATGTTGCATGGTCAACCATAGGGAGGAAAATATTTGTAAACTTTTACTGGACATTTAAGTGGTTTCCAACTTCTCACTACTGTAATTTACAATGTAATTATTAACCTCAAATATCCATCTGTGAACAATTTTCTTATATTTTCTTCAACTACTTTGAAGACATCATTCCACTGTTTCCAGTGAGAAGGTGGCTCACAGTCTAACTGCTCCTTGGAGACAGTATATCCTGTCTTCTGATTTTTTTTTTTCTGGCTACATATTGATTGGTTTTTGTCTTTGGTTTTCAGCAGTTTTATTATGATGTTCCTAGGTGTGGTTGCGTTTATCTTTTTAATATGTGAATAAATACCTTTCATCAAGTTTTGAAAAATTTTCAGACATTGTATTTTCAAATATTGTTTCTGGTTCACTTTTTACCTCTCTCTGTGTATACATTATATATATATACACATATCAGATTGTCTTATCTCCTCACATGCATAGTTACTTTTGGACAGAGTGCTAATTAGTGTATATAAAAATTATACAGATGATTTGAAGCCCTAAGAAGGTATCTTCCTCTAGTTTCTGGCTGGTGACTAGGGGTAGTTAGTAATCCCAGATAACCCAATATAACTGTTCTCAGCTAAGATTTTGTAAAAGAATTGAGCCCTGCAGCAAATCATTTGAGTGATTAGCAAGGACCATCCCAGATGTAAAAGAGAGATGTTAGTTCCTCATAAGCAATAGATGCCTTATGTTAGAGATTATTTTCTGAAACCTCAGTGGAGAATTGTCTTAATTAAATCAATATCTGAAAAATGATTCAAAGTTGAGCTTCAGTCTTTTTGATTGAGGGCTAGCCCATTTCCAGTTCCCATTTCACTGGGTCCCACCCTAAACCTGAGGGATTACTAGAATCCTTCCCTCTTGGACATCCCAGAAACCTCTATGTTTTCTTCCCTAACCCTACTTCACTTTTCATACTCTCTGCAGTTTCTACTAGAAAGGCAGTATCTTTAGGGATGAAGTGGCCCGCAAAATCTGATGATCTGGTATCTTTCTCCTCTTGGATCTTGGTTCCATAATTCTTCACTGTCCTAGTAATTCTCTTCTGCCTTCAAAACAGATTAAAAAAAAATTTGCCTTCATTTCTTTTTCTTTCTTTCCTTTTTATTGACACAGTGTCTCACTTTGTCACCCTTCGTAAAGTGCTGTAGCATCACAGGTCCCAACAACCTCAAACTCTTTGGCTCAAGTGATCCTCTTGCCTCAGCTTCCCGAGTAGCTGGGCACTACAGATGCTCACCATGGGGTTGGCTCTGTGGCTCAACTGATCCTCTTCCCTCAGCCTCCCGAGTAGCTGGGCACTACAGATGCCCACCACGGGGCTGGCTAGTTTTTCTATTTTTAGAGAGATGGGGGTCTTACTCTTGCTCAGCCTGGTCTTAAACTCCTGAACTCAAGCAATCCACCCTCCTCAGCTTTCTAGAGTGTTAGGATTATAGGTGTGAGCCACTACGCCCAGCTGCCTTCATTTTCTAGTTCTTAGTAAGGCAGTTAATCAAAATTACCCAGCCTACCATTACCAGAAGTAGATTTCCAGGTCAAGGGGCACATACCTGACATGTTGATAGTATAGCCATATTGCCCTCCAGAATGGCTGTACTAATCATGCAAACATCAACAGTATGTAATGGTTCCTGTCTGTCCATATCCTCTCCAGGAAGTGTGATATCACTACTTTTGAAAATCTTTGCTAGTTTAATGGTTATCCTTAAATTTACACCATTTAAATTTCAAATTCACTAAGAAAAAAGCATATATTTGCTCTGTATTTAACATTTTGAACATTCAAAATACTTTTGATGCTCTGTTGGATGTAATTTTCAGAATTACAGCAAATACACTTGGAACAACCAAGTGATATTTCTATTTTATTATCATCATTATAATGCCTTATGACATTTTATCCCTGTCTTCTATTGCTATTCAGCTCTTGTATCTTTAATGCTTTCTACCCATGAATGTCATTTTAAGGACAGGAATACTTGTCCCTTTGTTCCCTTTAGTTCTTGGCAACATGGTGGTCATTAGGTAAGTATTACTTTGATTATAAGAAACAATAGCAATCCTTGGAACAGCTGACTTATCCAAAGGTTTCCCCTACCCCATCTGATTGCTAGAAAAGGAGTTCCTCTAAACATCAGGTGTTATTGTTGATGATACTGTAGAACAGGGGTTCTCAACCTTCCTAATGCCATGGTCCTTTAATACAGTTCCTATGGGTTGTGACCCACAGGTTGAGAACTGCTGCTCTAGAATGTAAGTACAGCTCTCAGAGGGCCCAAACCTTGTCATGCTACTCTGTTATTCTAATCCATTGGCAATGATGCGGTCAAGAGAAAAGTATTTTGATTGAGATCCAACTTTTAGAATGGCCAAGAAAGAGAACTGCAAATATATCACAGAATAAACTGCGGGACTATTTATAACTGTCAGGCCTGAAACTTTCTCCATCTGTTACCTTGACTGCATTCCTTAAAAAAAAAAAATGGAGACATGTTGTAATAAAGCAGTGAGCCAATAATTCTTTGGTAATTATTAATTACTTCAAAGGAATTTGTCGAATTTGTAACTAGCCACTTCCCTCACTCAGGATACAACATGAGAACTAGTAATATCCAGCCTTGCCTTTCTAAGAGTTAGTCTAAATTTTAGGGTCACATTATAAATGCTACTTCCCACAAGATTTTCTAAGTAGATATTTTTCTTATCTTGGCAAATGGCTGCAAGAGAGACAAGCATGAAGGAACTTAGTAAGTTCTAAGGACAGATTCCTACTAGAAGAGAAAAATATTAAGAGGTTTTATGAAATAGATCAGTTTCTCATCTATGATTAGTCTCCTAGTTTCATACATAAGAAGAAAGAGATGCACTATAGAATCCCATTAATGACCTTGAATCTCAGAAGGCAGCAGACTACTTTGTATTACATAAACAGAAAATACAAACAATGGGCTTTCAAAATCTTTCCATCTGCCATGGCAGAGTTGGGATGCAGTCCATCCTCCTATCCAAAATACAAAAAGGAAAAAAAAAGTTGATTAATATATGACAAATATGTATAAATGATTATCTCATTTCAAAATGAAGGAAACAAAATACCAAGGGGTAGAAATAAAAAGGGAACCAAGGTAGCACAATAAAATAGCAAGATGACTCAAGAGGTCTCCGAGAGTTGTAGAGTAGATACAGCCCTTCTGGCCTAGTGGTTCCAGGTTTACCCTCACAGAGAGGGGGCACACAGCCTTATTCCTATCTGGGAATAGAGAATTAAACTAAGATCTTTGTATAAATCCAGTATTTTTACAAAAAGGAACCCAGAGAAATTCTACTGGTCTTGGGATAGAAATAATGAAGCTGTCTTCTATCTAGAACTCAAAATAGGGTGACAAGGCTCCTACAAAAGACCCATGTATAGGTATGAGATCCATATTTGCACTATCTGATAGACAGAGGAATCAGAAACTGAGAAAATAAAAAATCATTTGGTCCTTGGCAAAAAAACAAAAAAACTGCTTTGAAGGAGTATTTTCGTGATCTAGTACCCAGGCTAAAAGTGAACTCGTAATACAAACAAACATTTCAAATCATCTGAAGAAAACATCTAGTAGGAGACTAATCAATGGTTATACAAATATGTGAGTCAGCAGCCTCAGAGTTTGAGAGAAAACCCTTGAAGAAACTCTCACATAGCATTCTTCAAATCTTTGATGAGGTAGATAAAGAACTATAAACCATAATGAAGGAATAAAATAGGAACATATTCAAACTATATATAACTTCTCAAAGTGAAAACCAAGTGAATGAAATTTAAAACTGAATAGATGAATACATCAAAGAGTAGATACAGCTGAAGAAAGAATTAGCCAACTAGAAGAAAGATCTTACAAAAATATCCAGAATGCATCATAGTGAGACAAGGAGAATGAAAATGCAAAGGAGAGGGCAGCACCTGTGGCTCAAGGGAGTAGGGTGCTGGCCCCATATACTGGAGGGGGAGGGTTCAAACCTGGCGCTGGCCAAATACTACAAAAACATGAAAATGCAAAGGAGAATTTAAGAGACATGGTAATTCCATGGGAAAGGCATACAATGGCTGTCTGGAAATTATCCAGCTATGTGATGTGAAAAACAATATTAATAATGGCTAGATGCTTTCCAGATAGCCCTTGTATATCTTAAAGAATTTCCAGAAGGAAAGAAGTAAGATACTGGGAGGAAAATAGCACTGAAGAGACAATAGCTGAGAGTTTTCCAGAACGAAAACTTCTAAGTTTGAATAAGTTTTTATATCAAGTACCATGGAGGATAAATAAAGGCAAATCCATCATAATGAAACTGTGCAACACCAAAGCATAAAGTCATTCTTAATATCAATCTGAGAGAAAAGACAGATAATCTAAAGACATGATAGATGCAGTAGATTCTGGTGGCAACAATTCAAGCCATGCTGTTAAGAAGCAAGCTGCCACTCACAGAGGCCACAGACAGGGGTCCTGGAAAACAGCTCCAGGTGAAGTCCCTGCCAATAGCCAACATTAATTGTCCAGCATGTGGGTAAGTGAGCTATAAAATGGCATGAGACTCTGTCTTCAGGATGCTCCAGCTGATACCATGTGGAGCAAAGAGGAACTGCCCTTGCTGAGTCTTGACCAGCTTTCAGTTCTGAGAGTGAAATAAATGACTGCTAGTTGTCTTAAGCCACTAAATTTAGGTTGGTTTGCTACGTAGCAATAGATAAATGGAACTAAGTGGCTTAAACAAATTTGAGTTTTATTTTGCTTATATGTGAAGAGCATTGAGAAATAAGGACAGTTGGAAGGATAGGAGATGAGGGTATAATGATGACAATGATGATGATTCGGTAAGGATGAAGAAAAGAAGAAATATTGAGTTGATAGTTACTTTCTCTTATGTTGCAGAACCATAAAATTGTATTTTCCATAGCTTTCTTCTTTAAAGAATTTTTTTTTTTTCCCTAACAGACAAGTCCTGCTCTATTGCCCAGGCTGGAGAGCCCCAGCACAATCACAGCTCACTACCACTTCAAACTTCTGGGTTCAAGCAGTCCTCTCACTACTGCCTAGTGAGTAGCTGGGACTACAGGTGCACAGCAACATATCTGGCCAATATTTTTAATTTTTGTAAAGATGGGTCTCTCACTATATTGCCCAGGCTGGTCTTGAACTCCTGGCCTTAAGTGATCCTCTGATCTTGGCCTCCAAAAGCAAAAGGATTACTGGTGGGGCCACGTCCCTGGGCTCTACTATAGCTTTTAATAAGTCTTAACACTTGTCCTCACACCTTATTCTTTTGTGTGTGTGTGAGAGAGAGAGAGAGAGAGAGAATTTTCTAGGCAATCCTAGCTGATTTATTTCTTCCATAAGAACTTTAGAATCACCTTGACCAACAAAAAAATTTCCTAATATTATAAATGGTATCAAATTACATTTACAGGCAGAATTGACCTATTTATGATGTTGATCTTCCTAAAAAAAATAGGCATAAATTGCCATTGTGCTTCTTAAGAAGTCTGGATTACACGTATACATGGATATTTGTATATTATTCTCTATATTTTCTCTATGTTTGAATAGTTGGTAATTGAGAATATAATTTAAACACAGCAGGTGTTCAATAAATTTCTTAGGATTAAGAAAACCTATTTTATTATGAGGTTGCAGTGTGATGAGTTTTTAGAAATAAAACCTTGCATATTACTCTGAAAACCCAAAAGCATTTTTAATAATTGGGGTGATTTTTTTCCTTCCTACGTTTACTTCAATCTCTATGCTTGAATGCAATTAAGATAAAAATCAAAAGCTCAAAATAGCCCTAAAAATTCAGATTTTTCCTTCTTAAGATGTACAATGGACAATGAGGTTTCATCTTAATTAAGTATTTGAAGAAAGTGGGTGCATCTGGAATCATTTCCACTATGAGTTTTTCTGCATTTGTCTCTGAAGTACCCATAATGATACATTGCACAGTTTAAATCAAAAAGGGTTATTTTCTTTTCATGTTCCCATACGCTAATCCAAACCAAATTTGTATAGCTGCTCCTGGCATTTTTTAAAAAAAGGCAATCTTCACAATTAAGTTAGGAATTTCCTATTCCACTGGACAGTTAAAATAGTTGCAAGATCAGTTTCAAGACCTCCATCAAACCATTAGTGTGTCTTTACAAATATCTGAAACAGATTTAGCTACTTCTAAGAAAATGTGATGATTTCAAATGTAGAGGAATCATTCAGTTTCAGATCAATGGAAAAGTTTTTCATAATGCTATATTTGCAGTATTCAAATCTGAGCAGATCATTCCCCTGCTTAGAGCCCTTCAGTGATTGCTTGAAGCCAGGAGTTTGAGACTAGCCCAGTCAATATAGTGAGAACTTTGCCTCACAAAAAAAAAAAAAAGAAAGAAAGAAAGAAAGAAAAAAATTATCCAGGCATGGTGATGCATACCTGTACTCAGGAGGCTAAGGCAGAAGGATAACTTGAGTCCAGGAATTCAAGGTTACAGTGAACTAGCTTCATGCTACTGCACGCCAGTCTGGGTGATAAGAGTAAGACTCAATAATAAATAAATAAGTAGCTTTGAGAAAAAAAGAAGGTTGCAGTTGGAAAGTGGGTTCAATCTCATGCAATCTGAGAGACCTCCCTCAAGACCAGCAGCCTTCCCTGCTACTTCCTGTCTCTGAACATACGTTCACAGACGGGACCATGAAACACAACTAGAGCAGGAGCAACAGCGTGGATGAGATAGGCAGGCTGATTTCAGTTACTTACCTTTCAAAACAGGCCTTACTAAACTGTATTGTTTAAGGATATTTACATGGAGTAAAAACTATAAATGAAAGCCAGGAAATGATGGCTGTGAAGGATAGAATGGTGGCTATCTCAGGGGAGGGTAAGTGAGAGGTGTGTGATCAGGAAGAGACATACAGGAACTACCTTCAACGGGCCTGGGGATATTTTATTATTAATCTCAGTGGCAAATACATACTGTTTGCCTTTTAATTATTTGTTATAATGTATATGCATGAGTCTTAGTTTTCTATTGCTGCTACAACCAGTAATTGCGAGCTTAGTGGCTTACTGCACACATATATTATCTTAAAGTTTTAGATGTCAAAATTCCAAAGTGGGTTCCATTGGGTTAAAATCAAGGTGTTAGTAGGGCTGTGTTCCATTCTGGAGGCTTTGAGAGAAAATCTTCTTATTCTGCTTTTCCAGTTTCTAGAAGCTGCCTGAATTCCCTGCCCCACCCATCTTCAAAGCCAGAAATGACTGGTCAAGACTTTCTCATATTGCTTTATTCTGACACCGAGACCAATACTTCCACATATCTCTTCAATACTCAGGGACCCTGGTGATTATACGGGGCCACTCACATGCTCCAGGATAAGCTTCCTAACTTAAGGTCAGCTGGTTAATAACCTTAATTCCATCTGCTGCCTAATTCTTCTTTGCTATGAAATATAATATATCTACAGGAACATATTCACAGACGCTGGGGAATAGGACACAGCCACATTTGGGAGGCTACTGTGCTTACTGCTATGTGGATTAGGTGCATTTTTGAATCTATGTTCTATTATATAATAACACAAGGTTAAAACTGAAGTTGTGATATGTAAATAGAAAGGATTCCTATAGAACTATGAAAAAGAATGACACCCTTCATTTAGTGTTATGGAATAATCTCTAAGAAATATTTAAAAAGTGACAAGGGGCTAGGTGTGGTGGCTTCCACCTGTAATTCCAGCACTCTGGGAGGCAAAGGCGAGTGGATCATCTCAGCTCAGAAGTTCGAGACCAGCCTGAGCAAGAGTGAGATCCCATCTCTACTAAAAATAGAAAAATTAGCTGGGCATTGTAATGGGCACCTATAGTCCCAGGTACTTGGAAGGCTGAGGCAAGAGGATCACTTGAGCCTAAGAGTTTGAGGTTGCTGTGAGTTATGATGCTACAGTACTCCACAGAGGGTGACAGGCATTGTATAAAGTATACTATGATTTATGTAAAAAGGCATGAGAGGGGGTGGCACCTATAGCTCAGTGGGTAGGGTACTGGCCACATGCACCAGGGCTGGTGAGTTCAAACCCAGCCCTGGTCTGCTAAAAATAAAAAAATAGCTGGGCATTGCTACTTGGGAGGCTGAGGCAAGAGAATCGCTTGAGCCCAAGAGTTTGAGGTTGCTGTGAGCTGTGACGCCATGACACTCAACAAAGTGAAACTCTGTGTCAAAAAAAAAAAAAAAAGCCATGAGAGGGAGGTACAAATACCTATGTGCATTTGTTTTCTCTATGCCATGTATATTGCAGAGTAAAGCAAAACAAAATAAAACAAGAGAAGGAGCTTTTCTGCCTGCCTAAGACATATTTTTTTGTGACCTAAGACCTGGAGGTTTTGCCGTCTCATTGAAGATAATAGTAAGGAATCATCACTAGCTCTTCAAAAGACACAGAATTGCATAGAATTGACAGGGAAGATAATATGGAATTACCACGTAAACAAAGCCCTTCCTAGTAATTGTATCTTTTAATAAACCACTAACAAAATAAAGAAGAATGTCATGCAGATGGAAAATTACACTATTCACTTCACCCAGGGAGTGAATTCTGTGGGAGAATTCAGAAATACAAAAGAAACAATAGATAAATATAACTAGTCGTGTAATGTTGGGGAACCTCCTGGAGAGCAGCCAACCCCCTGGAATAAGGCCAAGCACGACGTCCATGGGGAGCTGCAGATGGGAGGCAGGTCCCACCACCTGTGGCTTGGGGGCCACCGGACCGTCTCCAGCCCATGTCTGACACCGCTGGACCAGCATTTACGCTAGGTCCATGAGGAAGTCTGGTGGGTGATGCGGGTCTGAAGTGTGGAAATAGACTTATATCAATCCAGAAACTCCTAGACCATTCTGCACCCATTCTAGGGACCTCTGAAGAATCCTACACTCATGTGCAATGGAGAGACCAAACCAGGGTTCAATCAATCAATCTTTCTTTCTTTTTTTTTTTTTTTTCAGTTACTTGTTCATTCATGTAATCAACATTTACTGAGAAGCTTTATTTTCTGGTTACTAGCAGCAGAGCAGAAGATAAACGTCTGATTCCAACATGTATAATTTTATAGACAGGCAAAACTACACTGTTTTGCTTAGGGATGAATTTTTAGGTGGTAAAATTATATGTGAAAGCTTGAGAACAACTATCATAACTTTAAAATAGCCACAGCACCACACTTTCCTGGGAAAACCATACATAAAAAAGCAAAAGTAAGTAGTATCTGCTACTATTATAGAGGCTGATTTGCTCCATTACTACTGAGATTAACTAAGATAATATCTACCAGCCTTCTTCACTGTAAAGTTAGTTTTCTCTCCTTTGTAATTAGTAAGTGTTTTCTGGGAAGATAAAATCCTCTTCCACACCCCACTTTCACCCATTACTTTAAGATCCACTGCTGCAACCTGGGCATGGTGGCTCACGCCTGTAATCTTAGCACTCTGGGAGGCCGAGGCAGGTGGATAGCTTGAGCTTACAGGTTCAAGACCAGCCTGAGCAAAGACTGAGACCCCCATCTCTACTAAAAATAGAAAAAATGAGGCAAGAGGATCGCTTGAGCCCATGAGTTGGAGGTTGCTGTGAGCTATGACACCATCACACTGTACCCAGAGTAACGGCTAGGGACTGTCTCAAAAAAACAAACAAAAAAAAAATCCACTGGGGATGCTTTGCTTTTTACCTGCATTGGTTATTACTGTGCTGACTGCTGTGCTGACTGTCAAATGGTACATTTTTATTAAGTAGATTCATAGATTCTTATTTAATCAATGGATTATAATCTATTAATGCCATAATTTATTTTGATTTTTGGCTCATTCCAAATGTGGTTGGTGGGCATTTCCTACTGGCTTCTGTGTCTTTTTGACATGTTCCCATCATTCTTTGAGTACTTCCTTACTTTCTAGCAAAAGGGATGGTCCAGGCTAACCTCGTTCTTTCCCTGCCTCAGTCCTGGAATTAGCCAGGTACTTTCACTAGAGAGTAGCATTTAGAAGCCAAGCTTTGGGGCGGCATCTATGGCTCAGTGAGTAGGGTGCCAGCCCCAAACACTGAGGCTGGCAGATTCGAATCCAGCCCCGGCCAAACTGCAACAACAACAACAAAAAATAGCTGGGGGTTGTGGTGGGCGCCTGTAGTTCCAGTTACTTGGGAAACTGCGGCAAGGGAATTGCTTAAGCCCAAGAGTTGGAGGTTGCTGTGAGCTGTGACACCATGGTACTCTACCAAGGGTGACAAAGTGAGACTCTGTCTCTAAATAATAAGAAAATAAATAAATAGTAAAGAAGCCAAGCTTTGGGTGCTGGGTGTGCTCATTGTAGGGTCTCAAGCTTCTAGGATCTCTCAATGGACAGTCAGGAAATTGACATATTGATGTACATATGCACACACACACATTTACACATATATTTGTTTCTGTATCTGTCCATACATATCAACAAAAACAAGTTCATATGAACAACTCCAATTCCAAAGGGTTTATCTTGGCTGCCTTCTTTGTATCTCCTTCCTCCAGGAGTGAAAAATACTGGTTCCCATCATCCTCAATATATTTACTTTTTGGTCTAATTCATCTGTACTATTGAATCTCCTGATGTCTTTAGGTTGCTACCCTACTTTTATACCCTCTTTGTTGCTCTGGCCTCTGCCAGGCTGTCCTCCCATCCCACTTGGCCTGCGAGAGAGAGAGAGAGAGAGAGAGAGATATAGTATATAGTATATATATACACACACACATATATATGTATATATATATATATTTTTTTTTTGCAGTTTTTGGCTGAGGCTGGGTTTGAACCTGCCACCTCTGGCATATGGAGCCAGTGCCCTACTCCTTTGAGCCACAGGTGTCACCTGGCCTACATTACCTTGATTAAAAATTTATAAAAGGTAGCCACTATAAAAGGTACAAAAAAAGGACACTTGGGAATGTGTCACAAGTAATGATCTTATTGCTCTAAGAGCCATGATTCCCATTTCCCCTGCCTGCCACTGCAATGATAAGGCACTTTAAAGTGTGATCTGTTCTAGAAAGAAGTGGCAGATGCATCACTTGGTTCTATTATTCCCGGACTGATATGGTGCATGGCCCATGACTGAGCACGCATACACTCAGACACCTCTACTGTACATGCTCTGGGCACTTGGTAACCTGAGTTTACCACATAGAAAAGATCTCTACCTGAAATGTCACAGTAAATGGTCTGTTGGTAGAGCTTGGCTTCCAGAGGCTTAAAGTACACTGTGATTTCAGCTGATGAATTGGGCCAGAGTTCACCTTCCTGAAAAACATGAAAGAAACATTACAAAACAGTATGGTGAAAGGAAGACACTGTTTTAAGTGTTGTTATTATAAGTGTTATTTAAGTGTTGCTATAATTCCACAAGCTTTTTCAGAAAATTGTATACATTTAAGGCATACAACATGATGCTTATATACACACACATACAATAGTAATGAATACTGCAGTCAAGTAAATTAACAAGTCCTTTCTGTCACCTAGTTACCTACTATGCACGTGTGTTGAGGGCACCTGCTCTCACAGCAAATTTCTAGTAGTATACGCTATTATTAACTATAGTCACTGTGCCGTACATAGGTCTCTGGAACTTATTCATCTTATAACTTCAAGTTGGTGCCCTTGGACCAACACCTCCTCATTTTCCCCAGGCCCTAACTTCTGGTAACCACCAGTCTGTTCTGTTTCTGAGTTTGACTTTTTTCTAGGTTCCAAATAAAAATGAGATCACATGGCACTTGTCTATGTTTGGCTCCACTTAGCACAATGTCTTCCAATTTCATCCAGGTTGTTGATGAATGGTAGGATCTCCTTGTTCCTTAAGGCTGAATAGTATCCCATCGTACGTGTACACGTCTTTATCCATTCTTCTGCTGATAGGCACCCAGGCTGCTTCCATAGCTTGGCTGTTGCAAACAGTGCTTTAAGGAACGTGGGGGTACAGACATCGCTTCAAGATACTGACGTCGTTCCCTTGGGGCATATACCCAGGAGAAGAACTGCTAGGTCACACGGAAGTTTGATATTTAATTTTTGAGGATCCTCTATGCCATTTTCCATAATGCCTATACATATCCACATTCCCGCCAACAGTGTACAAAGATTCAATTCTAAGAAATTCAAAGGGAACATTTTTGACAACAAATGTAAGAAGGCATGATTTCACCCAGCAAGTAGTCAACATAGACTGCTGGCTAGTTGGAAACAGGTTTCAGAGATAATTTCAGGGAGTTTATAAATACATAATGAGTTACTAAAGGAAACTGGGGTGTATAGGGCATTTTAAAAATGCATACTGAGTGAACATTCACTGTCTGCTCAGTGTGCACCCAGCACCTGGGCTTCAGAGAAGCAGAAAGGTATGGGCGGGACTACAGGGCGCTCCCATATCAGTGAGATGATAAACATGCAGACAGACACTTTGTATGTGATCAATGTATATAAATAAAGTCCAGAGGGGTCACAGAGGAAGAAGTACCTGACTTCCTCAGTGGAGGCACCTCCTACCTTTTGAGGGAACAGCACAAGGAAACACTCTCATTCTAGAAAAACATAGCAATCATCTGAGGCAGAACAATGGCTGATCAGACTCTGCCTCTGCCCCAGTTTGGTGCTCCTCCTTCTAATCTGAACCACCCCAATGTCATATGGGGAAACCACGTTTTGAAACTGTAATGTAACAAGCCATGTACCAGAATTTCCTTGTTAGATATACTTTGATTAAAAAAAAAATTTGTACTAACCACAAAACCCAGGGCCTCTTCATTCACTTCTCAGGGCTGTGAAAGAATGCTAATAGCACTTGCCTCAAGGGCTTCCTGAGATCTGATGAAGCCAGACAGGTCAAATGATTTGTCCACTCTGGGTAATGAACTCAGTAAGAACTCAGTAAATAACGGGTTCACTACAATCCCTGTGATTTTCAGGACACTTAGAAGGACTAAGATGAAAGTATTGAAAAAAGGGGGAAGTGTTTTTTCTATGTTTTTAGGAAATAGGGCCAAATGAGCATATTTGATAAACACATGCAGAAATCTATAAACAGTCCCACCAGCTAAATAGAAAGACAACTTGATAAATAATTAGGCTCCAGTTTCCAGATCGTCCCCAGTGCATACTCTATTTGCAGTCTGGCTAGAAATGAACATACTTCTGGAATAAAGAATTGAGAAGAAAATGGCTTAAAATGCAGACACCAAACAAGAAAGGAAAATTAAAATTATGAACACAGCTGATCGGTGTACTTCTCAGGCAGCATCCCTCCTGACTTCAGAATGAGGGATAAGACAGAGGCTCCAAGAAGTGGCGGGGGTGGGGTGGGGGAGAGGGGCAGAGAACATCATGCAAGTTCTGGGGGCTCTCACATTCCCCCTCAGATGAACCTGTGAGAATGAAGGCTCCATGTGGGCAGGCACCGTCCTGTCCCCACACCTACAGCAGAGATGGTTCTTAGTAGATGCTCAAGAAATATTTCCTGAATCAGCCGAGTCGACTCACAGTTTGTACTCTGTGTAGTTACTAGCAGATACCTATTCATCCTTGCAACTTATTTCTGCCATTTTCTCTTCATCTGAAACCCCCCAAAGTCATACATTTTTAGAGGTAAAAGAGACCTGGGAGATCAGACCAGGAACAGAGAAGTCCTGGGCTCTTCCATTTATTTGGGCATTTCCCTGTGATGTTTTGGCAAACTTGAAACAAGTGTCTGTTCTTCTCTGACAAATGACAAATACCTGGCCCCTATGGATGGTGGGTTTTTTTAGTGATATAGAGTGTGAGAAGCACCCATGGCTAGACTTGGCAAAGGGACTGGGCAAATGAAGCGGCTCACCCACTCGTGCCTTGGGCCAACCACTGGTGTGTCACTGAGTATCATATCTCAGAGCTACTGGAGCCCTGGTTTATTACTAACCTTAGAGACAAACATGTTCCCCTGGTGGGTTTAGACTGTATTGTTTACGTGTACAGCATGGACACAGCCAACCTGCTCCTGGGCAAGGACTGCTTGGGGCCCTCTTGAGAGAATCCATGTTAGAAAAGACTCGCCAGAAGGACAGGAAGTGGGACCCAAAAGGACATAACAGAAATTAGATCAGCTCAGCACATGTCGAAAGTCACAGATCTTCTGGCTTGAGGTAGGCTGGAGTGCTTTCAAATGTATCATCCCCGCAAGAGAACTCAGGGTCCTTGTGCTGAAGAAGGTAACACACTTAAGTTCTGTCCCAGAAGCACCCTGGGATGGCCATTGTCATCGAAGTTGGCTCAGCAAGCAGCACTGGTGGGTTGGGAAATAGGTGGTGACTGACATGCCCAAGAGGTGACCAGAATGCCCTCAGAGGAGGGAGCACGGGTGCTCCTCTGTGATCAGTGAGAGCATCCCCCAGTGAGGAGGTTCTAGGGGAGAGAAACCTTTGTTTGTGGTGAGGGGACACCAGTGCAGGGGACTCTGTAGGGTCTGGGTTGGGGCTACCGGCTCCGGGCTTTCTTATCACAGACCACAGCTGTTCTCCTGTGCCTGCCCAGGAGATAATGTGTGGATGGACTCTTTTTATTCTAAAATCCTCTCCTGGGCTTGCAGCGGATCCCATGTATTAAGAGGGCTGCCTGTATCTGCAACAACAGAGTATGGCCATTTGGTTTCCTCTCACAGAGCGAAGTCTGCAGCGTTAGGTCATTTGAAGGAGTTAAGAACGTTGAGAAGATCGCTTCTATTTTTCAGTTGAAATTCAAGTAAAAGTTAAAGAATTTCTTTTCAGCAAAACCTCAATATATAGCATTTTCTAGCAAATAAGAACAAACCTCAGAAATAGGCAATAAGCCTAAACCTCAGACCTCACTTTTAGTTATGTCTTTAAAACATTTCTCCTCCGATACTTCTGAAGTTAACTTCTGTGTCATTTAGGTCTCTGAGTAAAATTTTTCTTTCTTTATCTCTCAGTTCTAAAGTTTCTGAAAATCAGAGCATTCAGAATTTTCCCTCCTGGCTCTGCCATCAACATCCCCTCTTCTCAGCCCTAGAAAACCTGCCTCATCACGCAGGGCCCCCTCCCATTTTGATGCCCTTTGTTACATAACCCCACGCCCACCACTGCTCATTTTCCTGCTCAAATGGGAGGCTGAGTATACAGGATGGAATTTGTAAGTGACTACGACCTTGTTTGTCAAAAATAATAGTCAAAATGGCCTTGAGTTATATTGTAATTATCGTCCTTCTTGGTCCTAATGTTTTGTTTTTCCTTGAGTAAAGTAATTGCATTTTACTTATTAATTAAGTGACCTGCTGGAAGGACTCAACTTTAAATATTCAGGACTAAACCTAGTTCGCACACTGTGGGTTTTGCCCAAATATTAAATATATCTGGACATGGAACTTCACATTTCCTTCTGTAACTGATTAGAATAAACAATCAAGTAACTTGATGGCCACAGATCTGAGACTTTCCGATAGGTATTAAATACGATCGTGAGAAAGGTATCCTTTAAAAGCAATCTCCTTTGAAAAATTATGTTGACAATGATTGAAGGGGCTTTTTAAAAAATCTCCCTTTAACATCCTTAAATAAAAATGAAAATATTTTTAAAAATCACTTTCTGTTTCCTCTATTACCCATCTCTTTTCCTTCTTTCCTTCCTTCCCTCCCTCTCTCCTTCTTTCCTTGAAAGACTAGTTCATGCAAATCTTGCCAAATCAAAATCCAAAGGTCAAGAACAGAGAGTTACAAATATATCTAATTTGTTTGGCTTATCTGAAAAATTTTAATATAACTCAACTTAAATTATAATATAACTAAAATATAGTTATATTTTGAATATAACTTAAAATATTAGAGAAGCATCAATACAACTAAATATTATATATTTTTGTAAGCTTACATTTAGAAGGATGATCCAAATGTTTGCCCACTCAAAAGCTATACTTGCTAATAATCTTACAAGAGACACAAGTGTGTCTAACTACAAATCATAATACTTATAACAGAGAGTTCAAGTCCCACTCCTTTTAAGTGTTTATACACATTGTTTAGTTGGATCTTTACAACCTCCTGAAGTAGTATTATCCTCATTTTAAAGATGAGAAAATCAAAGCAGAAAGAAGTTAAGTATCTCACCCAAGGCCGGAGCAGTAGTAAGTGAAGTGGCAGAATTAAGATTCTGTAATAATTTTTTCCTAACTTCCCTAACCCCATGCATTTAAAATAAAAGGTCAGGCTTCACCTTTCTCACAACATCATAAAAAAGGATAAAAGACATTTTAAAACACTACAGCCAGTAAGCAGGCTTAGTATGCCCTGGTATTCCTGTTTGGTGAACACAGAACCACACCCTGAGTGTTCAGATCCTTCTAGTCACCTCTGGTAGGAGGTTCTTGTGGATGACATAGTCAACATTAATAGGCTGCAGTTTCTAAGAAATGTGGTGGCAGGTCTTTATCCAGCTGTCCTGGTTGGGCAAATGTCAGGGACCAATCAGCTCAGGATAAGTGGGTGAATAATGACTTCAAGAACAGGTACAATATGTCATCAATTCCATTATGTTTTATCCAAATGGAAATGTTCTTGACTATACAAACAAGTATTTTCAGCTATCTTGTAATTTTTTTAAAACATTAGAGAAGCATCAACATAAAGAATTTCTCAGTCAGGTGTGGTGACTGACTCCTGTAATCCTAGCTCTCCAGCAAGCTGAGGAAGGTGGATCTCCTGAGCTCAGGAGTTCAAGACCAACCTGAACAAGAGTGAGCCCCTGTCTCTACTAAAAATAGAAAGACTAGCCAGGCATGGTGGCAGACACCTGTAGTCCCAGCTACTTGGGAGGCTGAAGAGGAGGATCGTTTAAACTCAGTAGTTTGAGGTTACTATGAGCTAGGCTGATGCCAAAAGTACTCTAGTCTAGACAATAGAGTGAGACTCTGTTTCAAAAAAAAAAAAAAGAAAAAAAAGAATTTCTCTTTTTCACATGGAAATATGTTTTTAAGTTTACCAATGATTAAGCCAAAAAAAAAAAAAAAAAGAACCACCTATTGAAATCTGTAATCTCTTCCATTACCCCATGATTACTTTTCTACATCTTGAAGATCAGTAAGAGAAATCATGGCTCTCTTTAATATCACCTAGGGCAAATAACAGTTTTCTCAAAAAGAAACGGAAAAATAAATGAAAGCTAAAAAACCAAAAGTAAACTATCTTAATTGCCATGGAGAGAAAAGATCATATTGGCACATGACATGAAATGAGATTTTTCTTCTCCATCACTTCTCCTGGGACAAGAAACAGTGAATCAAGTAGAATTACGATTCTCAAAATAATGGCCATTAAAATTTCTGAAAGAGGGCTTTAAGATTGGCCTTCTGTCAGGGGAAGCTTCACAAAAGGTGTATTCTATCCTGATCTCACCTCCAACCCAAATACAGTGAAAATTCCCCTTGGGGCTTTATAGAGCAGTGGTAGTTGTGTGTGATGTTCATACATTTCTCTGGAGAGAAAAGAACTGTGTCTCATCCAGCAAGGAAGAGTGTTAACTTATTTAATGAGCCATGAGGAACCATGCTGTTTCTAAGACTTCCCCACCCACGCTGGTTCTCCAATACAATAGTGAATGTTCCAGCACAATTGGAAACACAGTGGCTGAGCTCCAGGATCTGAAAGGATGATCCTATTAAATAAAAGCTGAAGAATGGGAAGACCACTCTGCCGGAGAAGTTGGGACTTGTCAAGGACAGTGTGCTCTCAGCAGGTCCCTGTCCTTCTTTCTCCTTTCTGGTGTCCATTTCCAGAGAGTCAGCTCCACATGTTTGCAATGTGACTCAAGCGTAATGGTAAAAAGCTGGCTCTTTCTTCTTTGGTAGCCATCTGGGCTTCGACCCAACCTGGTTCTGCTGAGCTCACATGCAAGGCCCGTTTGGGAAAAAGAAAGTAAACTAAATTTGAGCCATGCTCTCAAAGTCCGAATTGCTGGAACAGCATGTTTTCCCCAGGCTTAGATGACGACACAGCATGGTTTACTATTACTTAGGTGGTACTAAAGAAATTATCAAGTTTCTTTTTCTTTTTAAGGCTTAGTTAAATTAAGCTGAAGCTTCCCAAGGGATAATGGATGAAGTTTTCTTTGACTGAGGAGACACTTGCTAACAGAAGCAGAAATGTTTCCCTGCTCACTGATGGCAGCCAATCGCCTAGGGCCAGTGTGGGTAAATACCTTTTAAATTCTCAGATCTTTCTTTTTGAGAAAATATGAAGTGTTCAACATTCAGAAAATTGCTACATCTTCAAAGTGTGACCTGAGCCAGCAGCCCCAGAGTTTAGAAACAAGGCCAGAACATCTGTGCTGCGATTTCTCAGAGGACTCCTTGATGCCCATGGAAAGTGAAAGCTTAATTCTCTTTTTGCCCCGTGATAGTCTTTTGCGTCTCAGTTCTCAAAACTGTGTCTTTTGTCTTTGAATCTCTCTCTCTCTCTCAGAGTACCCAAGAGATCTAAGCAGAGGAAACGAGAGAATGAAACTGTCAAAATTCTGTAAAGCCGAGTCCATCTAGTACAATAGAATATTATATTTCTGAAGTAGCTGATTCTACTTGCTTTTTTGGAAAGCACAAAACATGCATAATAGACTCAATTTTGTAGTTCTTTCCCAAAGAGTAAAAAGCCCCACATGGAAGCAGGTGGCTAGAGAAATGACCAGTATTCTACAGAACCCGGTACCTTCCCTCGGTAAGGAATAAATAGAAAAATTTAGACTAATGAGGAACTTGATATAAATAGTAATAACACATCACATGCTTTAACCACTAGAACAACAATGCTGGTTACTTTTAGAATATTAGTAAATTATCAACTAAAGTTAAAAAAAAAATTCCTTCCAGCCCTCTGTCCTGGACTGCCTTCTCCCTGTGGTCATTCTGGGTCCTCCCCTATTCCCCTGCTCCACCAATGACCACTTCCCGGCTCTCTCAAAAGATGAACTCCCATTTCTGTGCCCTGGAGCAGCTACCAGCCTCCCTCTGTTTGGGTCACAGGCTAGAAAGGGAAACAAGCAGGCCTGGTATTCTGTAGCTGCAGCAGACCCGAGATGCCCACACTGACCTCCTCAGGGTTTAAGCAGCGCAGACCCACCGCCCAGCATCCGATGAATGTGATGAGAAGAGGGTGAGCTAAGGGAAGTAATCCGTGGCCACATGTGTGGCAGGTGGTAGGACAAGGTAGGAACTTGAGGTTCTGGAGTTTGGGGGTCTGTCATTCTTATGGCATTGGGTCAAACCATTTCTTACATGATGTTATCAACAAAATTTGGTTTAAATTCAAACCCATCACCACCTCTGGGCAATGTAGGGACAGCGATTGATCTCTTGATCTCCAATCTCCTTGTTTTAAATTGAAAGAACCTCTGAAATAGGAACTATGTCCCCATGAAATACTTAATATGCAGAGAATTCAGAACTAAACTAATCTTCTGTTTTGCCTTGATGCATTTGAAGAAGCAAGATATACAGATGTAGGTCTGAGAAAATAAGCAAATGTATCTGATTTCTTCTCAGAATGTAAGATAACATTTTGTTTTTTGTTTTTCTTTTTAAGTTTACCTCCTTTGAAAGCATTGACCTTTCTCAGTGCACAGAGGTAGAGTCCCTCAGAAAGCAAGGTGGTCTCTAAGCTTCTTCACTGCCCTTTGAATTTTATTTTTTGAGCAGAATACCAATTAGAGAGTGATTATTAAATCAGGAGGTGATGCCGCTTGGTTCTAATCTTCTCTGCTCCTTCTGTGAACTCAATTCATATCAAGAAGCTAATTAAAAGGAATCACAGTCTAAGAAAAAACTAATCACTGATGCATAGCTCAACCATCAGAAGGTAAGTAGCGGGCCACTTAGCATAACTGAGCAGCTCGCAGGCAAGACTCAGGAGAGCCCTTCAGTACAGAAAGGTGCAGAACCAGGCATGACAGATATGCAGAGACATGAGCTGTGACAGGCTCCCACCTGACAGAGCCTCTTGGAGCCTTCTGGGTAAAGTTGGCCTCTACTCCATTGGAAGGGTCTCTAAAGGTGACCTGGAGGTTCTCTTGGGCCCTCTTCAATTTTCCTTTTTAGCTTTGCTCTTAGAATTCTCATCACTTTTCTTGGCTTCAGTGAAGACCTCTACACCCACTAATCTTGCCTCCAGTCCTGAATCCACATATACTAATTTTAGTTCTTCATTTCCCTAACTTTTTGGCCATCTATAGTCATGTCAAATTCAACACATTCAGAGATGAACTCAATGGCCTTAGTTGATTTACATCTGCTTATTCATTTGTCCATTTTTGGGAACTGGGCGAGGCACTGGGCTCCAAAGTGGACAAGGCACTCCTTGACCTTAAAGTGCTTAGAGTCTGATCCTAAATTGGAGACTCTGAATTCATGAGCTAAATAGGAACAAAGTAACCTCCCTGCAGTACCCTTAGTTTGTGTACAAGGCAACTGAAGCCAAGAGAGATCAAATGGCTGAAGGTCACATTTGCTGTTAGCAAAGCTGGGACTTCATAGCTGTCCCTATGTGCTAGCTCCTATCGCAGACATCATCATGCTCCCTGTCTAGCCAGTTCAGCTTTGAGGATTCCATACCAGGTCTCTCCAGCAATGGCCAGTCAATGAAAAAGCACCAGAATCTTCCTTTTGAACACCTCTCACACCCACCATTTCCTTTCCTTTCCAACCACCACTAGGTGGTTCCAGGTCAGCACCACCCTCATGATCACCCCATCTAGCCTACAGAGATGTGCTATCTCCCCACCAGACCTGGCCATCTCATCCTCTGCCTACCTCCTCCAGTTCAACCTGCACGTGGGTCCCAGGGGAGCCACTCTAAGCCCTTGAACATATCCTGCTGCAAACCCTGAAGTGACTCTCAGACACTGGCATTTCCATTTGCTGAACTGGGATCCATAGAACGCTGGCTCCACTGACTCTGTGGGGAGGGCTGTGGCCACAGGGAAGTGCTGCTTGCATTTAGGGACTTGTCTTCTCTTGAGCCAGTATTTCCCAAACTTATTGGACCACAAAACTCTTTTTCTGCAAGGGACACACATTATGGCCTCTGTAATCTTGGATTTCTAGAAGAGTATGACGCAGACATAGCCTGCAGGCTGGCCAGGTAACCTGGGCTTCCTCTACTCTCCTTCCAACCAGAAACGAGTCTATTCATCATTATTTAACACGCCAGGAACCTAATAGCTTTCCCTTCCTTTGTTTTTGTAATTTCCCCAGTTGGAAACATTATGCTTCTCCCTTTCCACTTAATTAAATCTTATCCTTCCTTTGGATATTCAATTCAGATCTCATTCTCCTGTAAATCTTTTCCCAACTCTCTCATCTAAGAGTACTGTAGCATTTATTTACCTGTATCAGAAAATCAAAATCTCAACAATAAAAAACACACATGGTTCACATTTGTGTCAAAAAGCTAGTGAAATGGCAGAATCTTCCATGATATGCCTTCAAAAATAATTTATGAGGTAAGATTATATTGCACTCACAAATAAGAACTGCTTTTAAGTAAAACTATCAGAAAGTATAGTTTTTAAGTAGGAAAAAATGGAGATTAACTTCAATAAATAATTCACTATAACTGAATCTGAGTTCCGCTATTTGGACTAGAATTACTTTAGAAAGTTGCATGCCTTCATTTTCATTTTGCAAAAACTGTCAAGAACCAGGTAATGAATACTATTATGAGAAGAAAAACTGAATAGTGTACGGAAAGGCAAAATCAGGATAAATTTCATAAAGACTATTTATTTTATAAGTGACTATTATCCTCTTCCTGTTTCTGTCATTTTTTCTACATAAAACATATAAATAAAATTAGTCTCATTTATTTAAAAAGTACCATTTCTGAATATCACTAAAATGTTTTTCTTCCTAATGGTGAAAAGATGCCTTGTGATAAGAATGCTTAATTCAGTTTCTGTCTGGAATTCAAAAACAAACATATTAAATGCCATATTTTAACACACATAAGTCTCCATTATGAAGCTTTGGGTTATGGAAGAAAGAAAGAGGAGAAGAAAATCTGATAGTGTTTTTAGTCTCTCTCCTTCTAAATTAGAAACCAACAGGGCTCACCCATAGGTCTCTCACCTGTCTCCTCCTGGCCACCATGTTTGTGACCCAGGTCCCTCAACCCAGGGGGAGCCGTCATTGGCCTGGATCTCTGATTACCATCTGGGAAAGATCTGGATCGTGTGGAGCTTACCAGTTATGACCACGACTCATTGCTCTTCCCTGCCCCAGCGTAGCTCAGCCACTCACTGAGGTCAGTAATTCTTTCCTGACCTTTCCAATATCTCTGGGCTTAACCTCTTTTCACTTTTTGGTCCTGGTGTCCATTTACCCTCTTGCTGGTCTAACCATTGTATGTGGAGAGCCCTTTGCTCACTTGAGCCCCAGACAGTCTTCTGCTATGACAGAAGATTCAGCCTCAACCTACAACAGCCTTATTTTCCTAAATGAACCTTTACTTCAAGCTAACCAGTCTCATTTATGGAGCCTTGGATGAACTATGCCACAGACACCCACAGTTCCGTTCTCCAAAAGTCCTGTCCCACAAGACCTACCACAAGATTCTCCTCTATGAAAGCCTCCTCTAACTTCGCAGCCTGTGACTGACGATCAGCTTGGCCTCTGAACTAGTACACTCACTGTCTTCTCTGGGACTCACTAAACGGTCCCAGGGCATGTCTCTAAGGAGAGAGCTTCTTCTTGAAGATTTGCAACACATTAAATTAAAACTCATATTAAAGACTCTCTGAGGTCTTATAGCAAAGAAACCTTTCAGACAATATTGAACCGAGTGCTTCTCAAACATAGTTAGCCATGGAACCGCTTCTCCATGTCTATCTTTTAATAACTATTGCAAGTGCAGACATAAGGAAAACAAGCCAGCACGAGTCAGCGGCATTTCCTGTAAGTGACCTTGTATTCCCATGTGCCTTTGTGCTCATGTCTTTTCTCCAACTGGTGTAAATGGCCACAACTTGAACTTAGTAGCTCTAACCAGCTGTGGGCTTTCTCAACCCCTATTACTGTTTTTGCCTTCCCATCATTCTACCCTAAGCGTGCGGGAATGCACAGAAAGGAGAGAGCACGGTGTCTGGCAGAGGGTAGGTGTTTCGAGGCAGTAGGGCAGAGTGGCTAGGGGCTTAGTCCGTGGAATCAGATGCAGCCCTTTCTAATTCTGGTGCAGCCCTCACTAGACGGACTGTGAGCTCAAGGACCATGTCTGTTTTGCTCTTGAACGCTTGGTACGCACCGTGTCTGGTACAGACCATGCAGTCAATCATATTCATGGAGTGAAGTAAGGACAAAGCAGTTTTCAGCCCAGGTGACTTTGGCTGCTTTTGGTGACAGTTTTGGCTGTCACACTAGCATCTGATGGGTGAAGTTGCTATTAGACATCCTACAATGTACAGCACAAAGAACTAGCTGGCCCCAAATGTCAGAGTTCTGGGGTCAAGATATCCTGCTGTATGGTTGGGCTAATCAGGGATGGATTTCTTTTCTTTTCTTTTTTTTTTTTTTTTTTTTTGAGACAGAGTCTCAAGCTGTCGCCCTGGGTAGAGTGCCATGGTGTCACAGTTCACAGCAACCTCAAACTCTTGGGCTTAAGTGATTCTCTTACCTCAGCCTCCCAAGTAGCTGGGACTACAGGCACCCGTCACAACACCTGGCTATTTTTTTGTTGCAGTTGTCATTGTTGTTTTAGTTGGCTCCAGCTGGGTTCGAACCCCCAGCCTCAGTGTATGTTGCTGGCACCCTACCCACTGAGCTATGGGCGACACCAGGGATGGATTTCTAACTACTAACACTGGCTGTTTGGTCTTGAGCATGTTATGAACTTTCTCTCAATTTCCTCATCTGTAGAACGGGGTTCTAATTATATCTGTAGGATTGTTTTAAGATAATATATATCCAAATGAGATAAACTGGGTAATATGTATGAAGCATTTAAACACAGTGGCTGGTGCACAGAAACTGTGACCTGTGAAGGTGACCCACGAGTATTCTTACCATTGATCTTTACCTAATGTCTAAAAATCATGATGAGGCTCTTGAGATGGACTCTTTACTCTCTAGGCTAATTCCAGAGTGGGCACTCTCACTAAAACAGTCCCTGCACTCCCATTTATCTTTACCAAATGGTCATGTTTCATTTAGGTACTCACCACGGGATCAAAAGTGAAAATATTATTCAAGAAGAGCAGTCTGTCTTGCTGAACCAGGCTCCTCTGATTCTGGAAGGTGCGAGAGAGAATGGAAAGATGGTCTCGGAGTACGGGATCAGTAACGCACTCTTCGAGAAACTCGTCCATCTCATCCTTTTCTTCTTTCATCAGATCATCACAGACCCTAAGGAAAACACAAGAAATGCCAAATCCATCTTGGCCCTCCTGTGAAGAACTTTGTAAAGTGCTCCCTCTGGTCCATCTGCCTAGAAATGTCCTCACCTGTCACCCAGGGGGAGACCCTGCTGGCCCTGAGTCTGTTACATACTAGCCTGTGTGACCTAGGGCTCAGTCCTCAGACTGTCAGAACCTCAGCTGGCTCACCTTTAGTCACCTCCTTTAAGAAGTCCGCCCTGGATTCCTTTTCCACTCCATGCCCATTTGTTTATTTCTGAGCCCCTGTGTAGATCTGGAAAAATATTTTCCAGGCAGCTTTTAAAATATTTAACATCTGGCCTGCCTCTCACACAGCAAGGACAATATTGTTCCTTTTAAACTTGCTTAGCCTTAAGACATTCTTTTTTTTTTTTTTTTAATTGAATGGTAACTATGTACATTAATGCACTTCTGGGGTACAGTGTGGGGTTTTCACATGCAATCCGAAATAC
>NW_003852442.1:10134800-10197427 GCF_000181295.1 Otolemur garnettii
AAATACTTCCATCAAACTGGTCAACACAGCCTTCATGTCATTTTCTCAGTTATTGTTTTAAAACGTTCACATTCTACTCTTAGAAAGATTCACTTGTACCCCTATAAGACATTCTTAGCTCTTAGTTACCCAGAGAACAGCAACTGGGCCCAGCAAGGACTAGGTTTGTATACCGATGTTCCAATCTATTTATTTACTAGCTCTGTGAATTTGAGATTTACCCAATTCCTCTAAGCCTTAATGTCTTCTCCTCTTAGAAATAATAGGAACTCCTCCATCAGAAAGAGGTGTTAAGAATTAAATGTGATCAAGGCCCTGGTTCCAGGAACAAAGCTGGTACTCCATAAATACTGGTTCTCTCTCTCCGTCCCCTGGAGGTGATTCCCAAGCTGTCAAGCTTACAGAATGCTCAGCTACACCTAAAGACACCTTTTCTCTCCCTCTTTCTGGTTTTTAATATCGAGTGTGATAAGTGAGAAAAGCAGCCTTCCCCAGTCCTCCCCTTATTGCTGTCACCGGAACTGGGTTCACATTTCTCCTCAACTTTGCAGGCTGAATTGTGTCTCCTCCCAGGACATATGACCATGTTCCCAACATTATACTGGCATTAGAGATAAATTATTTAGCAATATGAGTGTTGGGTGGGAGTTTAAGATCACTGTATTCCTTGCCTCAACTCTATTTTCTAAATGACTTCCTGCAAACCGTAAGCTCAGTATTGTCAAATAACTCTTTTTTAATAGCTTGTGCATTCAGGGTCCTTTGGTCACACAGAATAAAGAAGTCAACGAAATGGGCCCAGCATGTTCTGTTTCCAAGGAAGAAAGCATTAGATGCTTGTTTTTTATTGCCAAGTAGAAAGCTGTGTGCAAGGTACCTGGCAGCAGTCCTTCCATACTGCCGGGTGGAGCAAGGTCCGCAGAAGAGAGGAACACGTTTCTTTTTAATTTGATGCTTTGTTATGCATCTGAAAAGCTTATTAATTATTATACTCTTAGAAACAAAAAATTCCACTTGTAGGAGTAAATTCCAAAATCAATCACAGATGTAAACAAAGACACTGCTACCAAAATCTTCACTAAAATGCTGAAGTGATCACCAGATATAAAGTGGGTAAATCTGATATAAACTAATGAAGCATTGGGTCAACAAAACTGGGAATCAAACATGACATTTGTTGGGTACTTGCCAAACTCTTTACATGCATCATGTAATTTAATATTCAGAACTACCATATGATCATTATGATTATTATTACAATAATCATCCCCATTTAATAGATAAAACTGAGGCTCAGAAAGGTTAAATAACTTTCCCCAGATTATACAGCTAAAAGATGGAGCCTGTACTTCACACAGGATTTTTTGTAGTTTGGAGCCTCTAGTGCTAGCCACTTTGCCACACTGCCTCCTAGAATGCCCTTGTTTCAAGAAAATAGCAAGCAGCAATTAAAATAGTGTTTTAAAATGATTTAACAGTATTTTCAAATGTCTGAAATATTTTAAAGTCATAAGGGTTACTAATATATAGCATGATCTCAATTTTGAAATAAAAAGAGTAAAAGAAAAAACATACTGGGAAAAAAGAACAGATTTGGAAACAGCAAAATATTGGAAGGATTGGAAGGATGAGGATTGATTTTTATATTCATTTTTGTGCTTATCTTTGTTTTCTAAATTTTATTAGTTCATGGTATTTTTTTTAAGGGAAAACAAGTCATTTTAAAAATTAAATGTTAATCAATTCTCAGCCTGAAGAACTAGAGATTTGTCCAGGGTTCCCTAACATGTAAGCACTGGCATGAACCCATGGATGTCTTCACCAGGAAAGTGCACAGGTGAAATGTGTGGGGTGTGTGACCGGGCGCAGTGTTGCAGGTAGAAGCAATGGGTTATATACACATATAGTGACACAAAGGGATCTTCAACACAGAGCCTAGAGAAAAAAGGGAGAAAAACTGCACACAAAGCACAATCACTCTCTCACATACGCTCTTTCCTCCCACTCAGCAATATACGTTTTGCAAGAACAGATTCACATAAAAGATACACATTAATGTACTAGAATGCTATCTTTGGAGGAGCTGTGGGGACGTAAAAGAATGAATAAAATGCCTCGTGTGGACCAAGGATGGTACATAACATGAAGAATTAACTTGGCCTTTGCTCCAGAAAACAGAAGAGAAGAAAGACTCCCGGGTGCTGCTCTCCTCCCCTGCTGCTGGGACTCTGAATCAGTAACAGCCAGTATGACACGAAGGGGAAGAAAGGGCACCAGAGGTCTTTCTCTTTGCCTGTGATGGAGAACCAGAGCCATGGCCGAGAGTCCGGAGAAGACATGTAACACTACCTTCAGGGCCTTGACTCCAACAAGGGCTTCCCTGTACCTGTCTACCTTCTGCCATCTTGTCTACCTTCCGCCATCTTGTCTTGGTTTCTTGCATTCAGAGGGAGTTCTGTTTTACAGATGAGGAGACCTCTCTTCAGAACACATACCAGCAGATCAGCCTTCTCTTTCAATAAAACCATGGACTTAAACTCATTTACAAATGGTCTGGTGGCCGCTAACACCATCTTGTGCCACCTTCAGGCATCAAGGACAGGGCCGCCTGGTGACTGCAGTCAGTGGGGAAGGTGTACGCCTCAGGTGCAGCAGGGCCATATCAGTAATGCCCCCTATTGTGAGGTGCTCAGGACCTGCACCCTGCTCTCTTGAAGCATCCACAAGAGTTGGTAATGGATGCTGAGAAGATTAAAAACTGAGAGCCGTGGCCTTCAGAGCTGGAAGGAAAACTCCCAGGTGCACACTTGGGATGGAATGAAGGGAGACTTCCATCTTCAAGTGAACCATATGATCCTGAACATGGAGCAACTCCGTGATGACTGTCATATACTGAGACTGGGGGCCCTTTGCCTCTCTACTAGCTCCACTTATGTCTTCAGATTCTTGTATGACCCTAGGGAAGGGAACGAGACTCTAAATATAACTGAGATTAAGTTTGTTATGACCCAGGTGGCAAGCTCAAAGCCCAACTAAAACTGATTTATCTAGAGAAAGGGGTTGTTCCCCATATTTAAATGTTGTATGGTAAATCTGCGCCCACTTTGGGGGCTCCATGGATAATTCTATGAGTTCTTGTACAAGGAAAATCTAGAATCCGAGCCAACTGCTACTGAGACAATGGCCATGACCTTGCTGGGGAAATAGGAGAGCAGAAATCCTTAAAGCCTGTGCCAGGTAAATGTGATAAGTGATGAGAATGAATGTGAAAGAATCTTGCAGAATGTTTTAAATTCCCTCAGGACAAGGTTGAGGAAGCAAGCAGGGAGGAATGCAGCCTCCATTTCTGAAGAGATTAATTTTTCTGCAAGTCCCAGAAAAACATCAAGAAAGAGAGAGAAGGAAAGGTGATTTTTTTAAAGGTCTCTATATCTGATTCCAAAGTTAAAAAAGAAAAAAGTTTTAAGTCTAGAACATCTTCCTAGGTGGAGGGACATCTTCATTGCTAAAGTCTGGAGCATAGGAAGGGCCCTATGTCCTCAAACCTGGACAGGTGTCCTAAAGTTTGTACCAATATGTTGACATGGGTGGAAGGAAAAGCCATCATTCCTAGAACAGAAATGATAAACTCCCAGGAAGGAAGAGGGACTCCAGGGCTTAAATTCCTCCATTGGAATAAGAGGTGCCCAAGTCTTGGCTCAACTAGACATGAGAGGATGAGAAACTGACAGCTAGAATAGGACCTAAAGGGGTCTATTCTCAAAGTGACCTCTGAGTAACTTTCAGCCCCTGGAGATGAATTCCTCAGGACAACCTTTAAGTTATGTCTAACTGCCAGCAGACCTGTGGGCACACTTTTGAGTCTCACTGAGAGTTTATAGGAAAGTTTAATCTCAAATCTGTGGGGTGCCAATAAGGGAAATTTATCTAGAAATACATATCAGTACATTTGGGATAGGTTCCCTCTGCGCCAAGCTTAGGAACAAGGTCAATCATTCTTTCTACTCTTTTTTGTTGTTTTAACTACAGAGGATGATGAGAGAATAGGAGAAAAGAAAAAGGTTGCTCCCCGTCACGAGCAAGAGAGTCAAACATAGAAAGAGTGATGCCAGGGACACCTGCCCAGGCCTTGCTGGGAGCTCAAGAGAGGACTCACCCTTATTAGCTAAAAATCTTGCTGCTGCTTTTCAAGGTGGCCAAACCACTGCCAGTAAGCAAGCTGTCAAAGAACATTCTGCTTTATCTGTCATTGATGTGTGGTCTGGGAGGTGGAAGAGGGGTCTATACCCATAGCAAGAGCACTACCACCTGCAGAGGGGCAGCTCTCCAGTGACAGGAGATAAATGTTTGGCCAAGTGCCAACGCCTCTGGCCATGCTTTTCAAGAAGATGGGCATTTCATGGCAGGTACTTCAAGGACAAGAATTTATGGCTAATAATATGGAAGTTGTGGCAAGCTTGGGAATATATCAAAGAATAAGAGAGAGGCCGGAGAGAGATCAGATGTAGCTGGCATTCATTTCCTCCCTTGCCCTGAGTTCCTGGCACTCAGGAGAGGAGACAGAGGTAAGGCAGGAGCATGTATTCAATAGACTCTTTGTTTAGATAAACCAGTTCAGTATGGAGAAATAAGACTTACATGAAAGTCTTGTTTCAACATCTATCCAAACTGAAAATGAAAGTATTCTTATTTATCTGAAGCCACTTTTCAAGTCTACAGTTTAAAAGAGGGCTACGATACTACCTGACAATATCAGGTTTCCAATCACGGCTGTGAAAATGCTATCCTATACTGTCCCCTTGTTACAAAAAAAAGTTCCCAGAAAAAATAATAGAAAGAACAAGTGAGATAGCAAAAGAAAGATGATGCAAGAAAAGAGGAAGAATAAGAGTTTCAAAAGACAATATTAAAAAGAGAGGGGTGCGAGTGTTGAGAGTGGCGATGTGGGGAAAAAAGAAAAGAAATGCCCATCCTCTGTGGCTAAAATTATATTTTCTGCAACATCTCTCATAACAGTTAGTTTCCATTTTTTTAGAGTTTATCTGCTGAAATTAACTTTTTTCTTGCTTTTGGACATGGGCATGGCATCGATCACATATTAGCCATATAGTTAAAGACATGGTTGAAATGAAAGCTGCCTTTCTCTCTCATAACATGTTCCCATTCTCCCCGAAGGTTGAGCCAGTAGTGTGGTGGTGACACACTCCTTCTATCTACTGCTCATTCATGTTCCATATTCCTGCCTCCTCTCCCACTTTATCTTCAAACGTGTTTGGGCCATTTTGATTGCTGGTAATCACACATGAGCTGGGGAATCGAGACAAAGGACTCAGTGCATGAGCCCCTTTCCTCTTGCCTTTTAAAACCATGGGTGTTCTTATGCCATGAGAGCGGATGAAGTTTTTAGGCAGGAAAGGTTTTTCTTCTCTCACTTTTTAAAGATGGCACAGTGGCGATCCAGTGATTAAAGCTCATTGTCTGGATGACAAAGCTTCTGGCCCACTGTGTCCTCTCGTCCTCATCGCTCCTTCTGATTCAATTAGGGACAGCACACTGGGGGGGTTTCTGTCTGGTTTTCATGGACCTAAGACTTTTATTTTTATCACATACTAACTTGGTTTTAAACAAAGCTTTGAAGCTTCCTAGGGCTAATCTTTAATGAAAATGGAGAGGCAAATAAAAAGGGCTGAAATAAATTCTAATGAAAGCAGCAAAAGTGTTAATTCAGGGAGGTTGGAAGGCAATAAAAATGAAAATGGAGTTTAAAAAGAGGCAAGGATGGATTCAGTAAAAAGAAGTATTTGAAATTTAACAGTGATAAGATTAGTCAAGTTAAAACAGTTTGGTTTTACATTTATTAATTTTCTCAACTTGCCAAAAGCAGTGTTTTAAAAAGCAGAATATTAAAGACAGCAATAAGAAATCATTATTAAATTATATGGCTTGTAGAGACAGAGCAATGCTACTAAAACCAAGAATATAAAGGCCATTATATCTAAGCCCTTCTTTTTCCCCATTCTTTATATTTTCTGGAAATATCTTTTCACTGAGAAAAAAAACTTCCACATTGACATCAATCCAAAAGAGACTATTTCTAGAAACTCTTTATGAAAGATGATCAGCTTGGTTACGGTTATCAAAAGAAATACAGATGTATAGATTCATTTTGAGAAAATAGTGAAGAATGATATATTTGTCTTTTAAAAGTGAGGAGTTCCAATACTGCTAAATTATGACCAGGTCAAGATTAACTGAGGATGGACAAATTCTCTTCCAGAATTTTTAAATCAGCAGCTCCAAAAGAGCTGGAAGCAAGTTATAAAAAATTTTAAGTTGGTTAAAAACTTACTATAAAAGTCATTGATTTTTTATAATAACTGAGTCTTACATGCCCCCTGAAATCATTGCACATAAGCGACTTTTGTTACAAACCTAAGCTTTTCTCTGTCCTCTTCATCCTGCGTAGCATATATCTTCCACTGGAAACGGGCAATGATGTTACTGCGGTTGTAAATGGTTACAGTTCGCTGATTGGCCAGAGTTATATAGGTTTTCTCGATGATCAAGGAATTCTTATCCAGTCTTATATTCATGTCTATGGCAGCTCCATAGAGAGATACAAACACTTTTTCACCTAGGAATTAACCAAGTGCAAACATATTTCAAGATTTATTCTAGAATGACATTCCGGGGCTATTTTTTCCCAAGTTGATGTTAGGCAATATAGGACAAGCATTAGGCAATTCATTCTTTCACCCTCACCCCCATCAGGCCAGAGATCAGACAAAATCAAAAAACTTAGGTATTATGCTTGGTGCAGTTATAGAAAATCAAACTATCTTGCTCGGACATTGCAAGAAATATATGAAATATGAATTGTTGTGATGGGTGTTCTAAGACTTTTTCCTTCTTTGCAAATAAGTATTCAAATCTATAGCATGACCAGGAATGCAACTGAGTTCTAGAATTACAACCATAGGCCTCATCTTTAGCTCATGCATGGGTTGGTGATTCTTAAAAATGCTGATATTCAGGTATGCCTGGGAAGAGATGCTCAGCATGAAAGGATTTAGATCCAATAAAAATAGGGACCAGGAAGGAAAATTTAATAACTTCAAACATAGAAAATCAACTATTTAAAAGGAACTATATCCTTAAACAACAGCAGTTAAAACAAAACCAAAACACATTAGCACACAAATACACATGCATCTGCCGTATCTAGGTAATGGTTACACCAAAAGAAAGCACAAATAGATAAAAATTATATTTAAAATTAAAAACTGTGAATAAATTATGAACACCTTTATTCAGTATAGAATTTAAACCCTTGACTTTACTCAAGAAGCACCAATTACCTTCATGCTAGTTGTAAAAGTGAGGCCCCTGGGCTTTCAAGAAGACACAGACCCACAAACTATATTCTATTTGATCTCTGCAATGGAACAGCAGGTGCATTATTCTGACATCAAAATCGAAAAAGGAAATACTTAAATACTGTGAATGTTTTGTTGATCTGTGATGCAAAAGTTTTAATCAGAACCCAGAGAGCATAATTGCTTGTACCTTATTTTGTAGCAAACATTTCTATTTTATTCATTATTGTATGAACAAAACTGCCACTCATTAAATTGACAACCCTTTAAATATTTTAAATGTTCTTTAGGCTCTATCACTTTAAATATAGAGAAGTTTCCCTAAAGTTTAAACAAAAATAAGTATCCAGGCATTTGACACTAAAAATTAAGATTTTTATTAAAAAATTTACTGTAGAGTCAAGATTTCAAATACTGTAAAAGCACATATGAAACTAAAATATCTTCCTCCTTTCACTAATCCCAGGCCCACTTTTTAAAAGAACTGTCATTATCTTCATATATATACTTCCCAAAAGAAAGGTATACACTCTTGTCAACTTTTAAACTTTTTGATGAATGAAATTTAACACTCTAATGAGTGAAAACTCATTACTTTAATTTGCATATTTTAAATTATGGATTATGTTGAGTGCCTTCCATATATTCACTGGTTTAAGCCAGAAAGAAAACCTTCCCCATGATAAGTTAATATTTAAAAATGAAGGTGAAATGGAAGTAGATTAGCCTTAGTATAGATTTAAATATCATGCTGGAATAGCCTATGTCTTTCAGAGAATTTCAACCTGGAATTTAGGGGTCATTGACAGACAGTCAATGGAAACAGTATTTCCTTTTTCTATTTTGATGTTTTTGCTTTAGATTTCAGCAGTTTAACCATAAAAGGCTTAAATTTTATTTTCTTTGTATTTGTATCCCCAGACTTGCTGAGCCTTGTGAATCTATGGATTAATGTCATACGTCACTTTTGAAAAATACTCAGCTAAATATTTTTACCACATTCTTTCTCTCCTCTACTTCTGAGATTCCAATAACACATATGTTGACCTTTTGACTGTGTCTCACAGAGATTTTTTTTTTCTTCTCTGCTCTTCCCCCTCCCCCCCCTTTTTTGTTTCTCTTCGTGCTTCAGTTTAAATATTTTCTTCAGGTCCACTAATCCTATCTTCTGCTATATCCTTTCTGCTGATAAATTTATACAATTAGTTCTTGATTTCCAACATTGTATTTTTCAGTGAAAACAATGTTATTAAAATCTGACAAAGATAAAAACAAAAAGGCCAGCTGCACTGCTGAATATCAGTGTAAAAATCCTGAATAAAAAATTAGCAATCATAATTCAGCACACTAAAAGTGATACTTCATAACCAAGTAGAATTTATTTCAGGAACACAATGATGACTCACTATTAGAAAATCTATTAATGTAGCAATAGATCTAAGGATAAAAATGATATGAGCTCTACTGATACTGGAAAAAGAACCTGAAAACATTCAAAACACATTTTTTAAAAAAGTCTATTTAATAGAAACTGGTAGAATTGAAACATAGTATAAAGTCTCAGTAACTAAAGTAGCATGGTACCAGTGCATAAAGAGACAGGTCAATGGAACAGAATAAAAAGTAAAAACAGACTCAAATACACATTGGAATTTATTATATTATAAAGGCATCTCAAATTACTGCTATGAAGGTTATCTTTGTAAGAAAAAAAAAGTCACTGGGACAACTTCATAGCCATAAGGAATAATGTACCTCATATCTCACACCAAAATAAACATCAAGTGAATCAAGTATTTACATGTTCAATATGAAACAATATGTAGAACAATACAATTTCTTCATAACTTTAGAGAGGGGAAAGGCTTCCAACTATGATTCAAAATCTAGGTTCCTCTAAAAAAAAAAATCAAGAAGCTTGATTACTTAAAAATGAGAAAGAAATTTTGCATGGCACAATACTCCATGAGCAAAGACAAAAGACTGGGAACATATTTACAACTCATATCTGAGACAAAGAAATTAAATACACGGTTGACTCTTAAACAACATGGGGGTTAAGAGTGCCAACTCCCTGTACAGTTGAAAATCCATGTAAAACTTGGCTTTTCCAAAACTTTACTAATAGCCCACTATGGATTAGAAGACTTGCTGTATGTTGTATGTTATATGTATTATATGCTGTATCCTTATAATAAAGTAATCTAGAGAAAAGAAAAATGTGATCAAGATAGTAATAAGGAAGAGAAAATATATTATTCATTAATTGGAAGTGGATTTTAATAAAAGTCATTATTCTCATCATCATGTTGAATAGGCAAGGAGGAAGTGGAGGGGTTGATTTTGCTGTCCTGGTTGTCAGAGGCAGAAAAGGTAGGAGGGGTGTAAGAAGAGACAGGAGAGACAGGTGCACCTGCTGTAGTAACTTTTATTTTAAAAAATCTACACCTTTGTGTATGCACAGAATTCAAGTTCATGTTGGTCAAGGATCATTTGTATAAATAAATAGCTGTTGGAAATCAATGACAATCGAATAGAAGAATTGTATAGGGTTGCAAAAAAAAAGCACTCTTATCTGCATAAAAAATGCTCAACTTCACTCATAATGAATGAAAATAAAAGTATACTTACATGTCACCTCCCCAATATCTGATTTGAGAACATACTTAAAGACTACAGATAAAAGGCATTCTGACATTGATGTGGAAACGCAAAATGGGACCG
This sequence comes from Otolemur garnettii, assembly GCF_000181295.1. Classification (NCBI taxonomy): domain Eukaryota; kingdom Metazoa; phylum Chordata; class Mammalia; order Primates; family Galagidae; genus Otolemur; species Otolemur garnettii. The sequence continues at coordinate 10,144,901 of NW_003852442.1, forward strand.
TTCTCACCTACTCCCAATCAGGCAATGTAGGTCAAATATTTACCAAAATTACAAAACTATTTACCCTCTTGTCCATTAAGAATTTATCCTATAGATGAGCCAGAATAAGATCAAGGATAGTTATTAATCCATTATTCCTCTCTGCCCACCCCCCTTTTGAGACAGAGTCACACTCTGTTACCCTGGGTACAGTGTGTGGCATCACAGCTCATAGCAACCTTAGACTCTTAGGCTTAAGTGATTTCCTTTTCTCAGCCTCCCCAGTAGCTGGGACTACAGGCACCCACCATAATGTCTGGCTATGTTTTTCAGAGATGGGGTCTTGCTCTGGCTCTGGCTGGTTTTGAACTCCTGAGCTCAAGCAATCCATCTGCCTTGGTCTCCCAGAGTCCTAGGATTTACAGGTGTGAGCCACTACCTAACAACAGAGTGAGAACAGCCAAAGTGTCTTATCCTTTTACCATAAGGACACTTGCACTGTTTATTGCAGCTCAATTTACAATCGCCAAAATGTAGAAACAGCCTAAATGCCCACCAACCCAGGAATGGACTGACAAGCTGTGGTATATGTATACCATGCAATACTATTCAGCCACTAAAAAAGACAGAGACTTTACATCTTTTATAATAACCTGGATGGAAGTAGAACATATTATTATCAAATCATCACAAGAATGGAGAAACAAGAATCTTATGTACTCAATTCTGATATGAGGACAATTAATGACCTAGTGCATGGTCAGGAATGAGGGATAGGGTGAGCAGAGAGAGGGAAAGGGGTAGGGGTAGGAGGATCATGGGGAGTGGTTCACCTTTTGGGGGCAGAACACTATTGTAAGAGGGTCTTTATCTAACACAGCAATCAATGTAACCTGGTTCTTCGTACTCTCAATGAATCCCCAACAATTAAAAAAAAATCTTCAAAAAAAAAGAGAAGGCTGGTAGAATAACCTGTGCTACCTCAGTGGCAGTGGCACATGTCTGCAGACAGGAGTACTCTGTGTGTGTGTAAAAAGCACACAGTGATAAGGAAAAGATCTCCCACAAACATGATTAAGTGGGAAAACTAGGTATAGAGTAATATATATAGTACATTATTGTGTATAAGAAGGAAAAATAAGAATATGCACCCATGTTTACATTTGTTAGCAGAAAACCATGGGAAGGATATATGAGAGCCTCATAAAATGGGAAGGAGACAGGGAGAATGGGGCAGCGTGGGAGCAAGCTTCTAAAATGTCGCTTTAATTTTTAGACATATGAGTACATTACCCATCTAAAACCTTACATGTAAAAAAGAACATCAGGCCTCCAATTACATGTGAATTTGCCAGATAGCACTAGCAATAAAACATGAAATGAAATAAGATACAGTCATTTCATGACCGCCAGATAACAAAAATCAAATAGTTTGACTATATTATATACATTTTTTTTTTGGTAATACATTTGCAAGAATGTGGAAAAACAAGAATTTTCATATCCCTTTGATAAAACTATAAATGAGTACAAACCACCTGACAGACCTATTTAGTATCCAGTAAAGCTCAGCATAAAATTGCCATTGTACTTGAAGGATTTATCCTAAAGGAAAATCTTGCACAGCCACGCAAGAAGACATTGCACAAAGATGCTCAATGTACCATTTTGTGATAGCAAAGAATGAGGAACAGCCTAGATATTCAGTTTTCACATAAGGGAATGTGGCAGACTGCTAAAATTCATCAGAAGAATGTGTATCCACATGGTTAAATCTTTAGAACAATGTTGAATGAATAAAGCTAGTTGGAGAATGCTATCTATGTTCAGTATGATACTATTATGTGAAATTTAATATCGCTGAATACTATATATTGTTTATGGAGAAGTAAATATGTAAGAATAGCATAAAATGCAGCTCCTCTGAGGTGTAAGATATAGGAATTAGATCAGGAAAAGGCAACGAGGTGACTTTAAGCCTATAATCAGTTTAATTATCAAAAAGATGAAACCCTAAAAATGAATGTCTATGGCAAAACGTTGAGCGGTGTTAAGCAAGCTGTCAATTACATTATTCTGCGTGCCTTTGTGGTCTTTTGAAATATTTCATTAAAAAAAATTATTCAGTGAAAAAAAATCCCAAGGCTTATTTCACACAAATCTAGGGGTCAGAGAGACTCATGTCATCAATTTCAGTTGCTCACTGCAAGTGTTACTTCCCTGAAATATAGCAAAAGCTATTATATTTTTTTCAAGACCATTTAATATTGATTTTTTTCACCACTATCTTCCAAAAATCATCAGATCCACAAAGTGAAGGAAGCAATAACTCTTCCTCTTTACCCAACGCTGTTGAAGTACTTGGTTTTTACACCCACTTGAATAAAGACAACCTTAAAAAGTGTCCCTAGCCCTTAACTTCTAAGAAGACTGATAGGATGGAAGTGATGCCATGCCCCTGGGAATGAATAAGGAGGCTGTGTCTCAACGTTAGCATTTTTTGTGCCCTTGGAATACCTGTTCCCAGCTGGTTCCTTTTTCGGTTTCTGGGGTTGAATGCCACAATCATTGTTGATGGGGTTAGACACAGTCATTTATTATGTCCCAGTAAAGATATATTTATGGAAGGTCTTATTGCCTCTTGCCAGTTTTGCTGCTATCAATCAACCAAAACCAAATATGAACAAAACTAACTTTACAAAAATAGATGCCTAGCTAGCTATATACACAATACATTTCACCACACTTTTAGACAATAGAGGACGCTGAACAATACGTATGAGTGGAGCCATAGATTTTCCAGGGAAATAACAAGTTGATGAAAAGAATGTTTCTCATTACTTGGCCACAGCTAGGTCAAATTCACCACTGTAGTGTATTGCTGAGCCAAACTTTGAAAGAAGAGTTTTCTTTGTTCTTTAAATAAAGCAACTTGACTGAGCTCACTCAACACGTCAGTGGCAATGCCAAAACCTGTGTTAATCTGCACAAAAGGCAGTGTAGGACTGCAGTAAGTCCGCTAGCCTCGGAGGTGCGGGGTGGGGGCTGAAGACCTGGATTCAAGGCCCAGCTTCACTTAGGTGTAAAGTCATTTAATATTTCTATGCCTCGGTTTACTTATCTCTAAAAGGAAGGTAGTTAAAGAAATGTCCTCTACTGTCCCTTTCAATACTACACCTGGTATTTTGGAATCTTTACTTCTTATGAATTTGGGGAGATTTCATCTCACTACCTCAAACAGTCCCTGACAATCAGGGTATCCTAACTTCTGCTACTCCTGATCTTAAGCTACGGAATAAGAAATGAAGGAAAGAAAGGTGGGTCAAGTAATGTCTCTGCTGCCACTAACGCCAGGCTAAAACATTTGCTTCTTTTATGATAACTATGTTTTGCTGATTTTTATTTATTTTTTTGGAGACAGAGTCTCACTCTGTTGCCCTGGGTAAAGTGCTGTAGTGTCATAGCTCACAACAACCTCAAACTCTTGGGCTCAAGTGAGCCTCTTGTCTCAGCCTCCTGAGTAGCTGGGACACAGGCATCCACCATGACATCCAGCTGTATATATATTTATATATGTATATTTTTTAGGGGGAGGGTCTCACTCTTGCTCAGGCTGGTCTCAAACTTGTGAGCCCAAGCAATCTACCTGCCTCAGCCTCCCAGAGTCTCAGGATTACAGGTGTGAGCACTGTGCTCCACAAAGGCGAGGGGTTTCTTGGAATTTTTTTTTTTTTTTTTGAGACAGAGCCTCAATCTGTCCCCCTGGGTAGAGTGCTGTGGCATCACAGCTCACAGCAACCTCTAACTCCTGGGCTCAAGCGAGTCTCCTGCCTCTGCCTCCCAAGTAGCTGGGACCACAGGTGCCCACCACAACACCTGGCTATTTTTTTGGTTGCAGCCATCATTGTTGTTTGGTGGGCCTGGGCTGGATTCGAACCCACCACCTTAGGTGTATGTGGCTGGCGCCTTAGCCACTTGAGCCACAGGCGGCAAGCCACTTGGAATTTTTTGTTGTTTCCTTTATCAGGCCCAGGTGAGGCTGGCACCTGCAATTGCTTGTGTGCGGGGCCGACGTGCTAACCACTGACCTATGGCAAGCCAGCTACATGTTCTGCTGATTTTTAAAATGATAATGACACACATTTATAATTACATATAATATATACTACAATTAAAACAAAGTTCATGAAGGTAAGTTTACATAGCTATATTTATATAGATATTATTTTCTAATTTCAACTGAAAAGTATCATATTACACTCAATTACTTACTATACTATATTTTGGTATTCCTTTATTGGCCCTTACAAAGAAAAAAAAAATGCTTCATGGTTTTGGAAAGTTTACTAAAATATATAAATGATCACAAACCTTTACTAATATTGGGATCACATGTATGCTTAATAATAAAATCTTATCATACCTTTGGGGAAAAAAGGCTACTTGTCAACTTCTGCTCCCTGAATTAAAGATTATCCTTCTCAGTAAGAGACATAATACTTTAAAAATCCTGAATAAGTGTACCAGCTCTATTTCCTGACTATGCCAATGGGTAATGTCACCTATAAGGTAAGAGCAACCTTGCCAGGTGCTGCAGAAAAAACCCCATTGTACTTCTATTTCTAATACTCATATGATCAAAGGTTTGATAAAAATGTCTTTGAATCCTTAGATTACATCTAATTTCTCAATACCCTTGAAAAGTACAAAGCTTTAGCAACTAACCATTTGTCTCTTGAGAGTCAAATTGTATTTTCACTTTTCAGTTTTACTGAAATGATAGAATTAGTACACTAGTTGTTCTGGTTTTGTTTTGTTATCTCTTCTAGAGGCATGAGTTTGTTCAAAGGTTTCACATTACTGCAGTTCTTACTCAATTGTAGACCATCGTTACTTTTTTATGAAAAGGTAACTAAATCATTTCTGGGCTAATATTAACTGCCTAAACAAACTCGACTTCATGACACGCAGGCACCCACAGGGAGAAGGAAGGAGGGAGAAAGGAGGGGAGAATTCAGGAAGACATTAATGAGTAAAATATTAGATATCAGTGAAGCTTTATACTCGACTTCCTTAATTGCCAGAGCACTGGGTCAAACTCTGATTGTCAGAAAAAGCAAAGAAATCCCCTAGCTGCATTCAATCAAGAATATATCTGGTGGAGGGCCAGAAACTGAAGGAAGAAATGAAACTTAGAAACGTGAGTCAGCACTTCCTGCTGAGGGTGTCAGTGCTGTTCCCTCGGGAGGATCCTTTGAGGAGGTACAAAGAAGACTTTTACCAACAGCCCATGGTAAATTTCCCTCCTTAAATCAATTCATATTTCAAACAGCCGTAGAAAGCTCAATCCGATGCTTACTTAGTGAAATGAGAAGCCAGTGATCATGGCTGAGTGGAAAGGCTTTATGATTAATGGCGTTAGGCAGTCATTACTGCTTTTCACTAATGGAAGGTTATGGGTTCTGGTCACTGAAAACCATTCATAGCAGCAGTTTATTTCATGTAAGAAAAAATGCTACAAGACAGTTTACCTCTGTCTGCAGTCTTCAGAAAATGACTTCTATTCATTCACCAAAGTTGATGACAGAATCTCAGGGGGTAGAAACCAACTTTTCCATGAATGATCAAATTTTAATTCACAAATATTCACTGTGATTCAACCTACCTTTCCTTTAGCATAGGAGCGTAAATGTAAGTATGGGTGTCATTCCAAACACTTATATGCAAGTATTAGTAAAACAATAAAATCGAGATCAAAGGCCACTTAGAGATGCAGCTACATTTCAAAGGCAGCAGATCAAGTGAGCAAAAATGCATGTGCGGTCACTGCGGAGATCAGACCATCTGCTGCGGTGAAAGAGCAAAGCCCAGGATTGAAGCGGCTGAGGCTGAGTTTTAATTGGGTTTCTAGTTGGGCCTTTACTCATTATGTGACCTTGGTCAAGCAACTTCATTTGTTAGGGCATCAAGTGTTCATCTCTAAAATCTAAGGACTAGATTAGATTATCACTGAAGTCTTCTTTCCAATTATTTTTTGTGTTTTTTTGTTGTTCTTGTTGTTGTTGAGACAGAGTCTCATTTTGTCACCCTCAGTAGAGTGCCATGGTATCATCTCTCACAACCATCTCAAACTCTTGGGCTCAAGCGATCCTCTTGCCTTAGCTTCCTGAATAGCTGGGACCAAAGGTGCTCTATTTTTAGTAGAGATGGGGTCTTGCTCTTGCTCAGGCTGGTCTCAAACTCCTGAGCTCAATCAATCCACCTGCCTCATCCTCCCAGAGTGCTAAGATTATAGGTGTGAGCCACCCTGGCCTTCTCTCCAGTTTTGATTCTATTGATCTACTAGCCCTCTAAATCAGCTGGGCTCAAAACTCAACCAAATAAATTTTTTTTGAAATTATAACCCCAACGTATGCAGACTTGTTCTTTATGAATCATACCCATATATTGGAGTGCCTACTTGTCATATGTATTAACAATATACCCAAAATATTAAAAAGAATGAGATAAAGATGAAATAAATAATATTTTAAAGGTAATTTATTTAGTGTGTTTAACCAATGATTATTTTAGTGAGAGTAAAAGGATTGACTTAATTCTTTTTCAAACTCCTTGTTTAAAACTTTATGATATTATGATCCAAAGGTCACATTTTTTCCCAATATTTAGCTTTAGGGACTGACACAAATAAAAATGATACTTCAACAAAGAGATGGAGGCCCAGATAGAAAAACGTAACCACTGATGGAGTTTTATTAACACTCATTTTTTAAAAAATTCCATCTGCTATCAATACCAATAACACAAAGTTTCTGGTTGAAATTCAGCTAATAATTTTCTCATAGTGGTAACAATTACTTAATCATCAAACAGAAGATTCAACCCCAAATTGCATTCAACATAAAAAGACTGAATAATACAATTATTTCAGAGTAGACTAAAAAAAACAGCTTCCTAGTGATGCTTTCAAATGTCACACTTTATGAGGACACAGAGAAGATGAAAGGAAAAGAATGAGCAAATGTACTATGTCCACACTGTTCAAAAGAAAGCTTGTATACTACGTAAGGATCAGATCAAGTATATTTTAATGTTAGAAATCTTAATAAAGATTCAGAGAGATTTTATAATGATAAAATGGTTAATTGAACAGGAAATTATAATAATCCTAAACATATATACACCAAGTATTATAGTCTCAAAATACATAAAATGAAACCTCGTAGCACCAAAAAAAGGGAAAAACTAACACCATAATCATAGTTGTGGATTTTAATAACATCTTCCAATAACTGATAAAACAAAGAGACAAGAAATTAGTAGAGACATAGATTGAATGATACAATTATTAACAAGCCTAATCTAATTGACATTTATGGAACTTGTACCCTTTTCAAGTACACAGGGAATATTTGCCAAAATAGACCATATTCTGGGCCATAATGCAAACCTCTATAGTTTCAAAGTTTGAAAAGGCTGAAATCATATAGGATTTGTTTTCTGTCACTGGAATTAAGCTAGAAATCATTAAGAAAAGCATAACTAGAAAATTCCCTAGTGTGTATTAATCAGCACATTGCTAAATAGCCCATAAGTTGAAGAAGAAACAAAACCAGAAATTCTAAGATGTTTTCCACTAAGCATTGAGGAAAATGAAACGTAAAGACATATGGGCTGAAGATAAAGTCAACTTTAGAGAAAAATGTATTGACTTAAATGCATATATTATCAAAGAAGAAAGGTTGAAATCAATGTTGTAAGGACCCCTGCTAAGACTTATAGAAAGTACAACAAATAAAACTGAAGAAAGTAGAAGGAATGAAATATTAAAAAAACATAAATCAATGAAATTGAAAAGACATGAACAATAAAGAAATTCAAATAAACATTGGTTGTTTGAATAAACTAATAAAACTGATTATGCCCTAACAATGTAGATCAGTAGGAAAAAAAAGGAATAAAGACCCAAATCACCAATATCAATAATGAAAGAAGAGATATTTCTAAGGATCCTTAAGACATTACAAAGATTGGGAATGGCTCTAAACAATTTTCTGCCAACAAATTTAAAATTTTAGAATAAATGGAAAAATTTCTTGAAAAACAGTTTAAGGAACTGAATCAATAATTTAAAACTTTACCCTCCTTTTAATAAGCTTGGATAAATATGTGGCTCGAAGAAGAAAATTTTCAATTTTTTAAAGAAGATATAACATGAATATTTTTTAAAACTTTTCTAGAGAATAAAAAAAGAGACTAATTCCCAACTTGTTTTATGATATCAATTTGTTTTGTCAGACCAAAACCTGGCAAGTGCATTATGTGAAAAGAAAATTACAGGCCAATCTTTCTCATGAACTTGAATGCCAAACTCTCAAACGGAATATTAGTAAATCTAATCCAGTGATATATGATATTAAAATGATAATATTTAAAACTTGTTTTTATCTCAGAATGTAGCAGGTATTTACCATTTCTAAATCAATCACCTCACTGGAAGAATAAAGGTGCAATGTATTTTCAAGTTAATAAATTCAGAAGAAATCAATACCGCATTCAAGAGAAAAAGTCCTAGAAAACGGGCAATAGAAGAAAATTTTCTTAACCTGATAGAATAGTCACTAAAAACCAATATGGCAAATATCATACTAAATTATGACACACTGAGCACTTCCCTTCTGATACTGAGAACAAGAGAAAGGTGTTTGCTATCATTACTTGGAAGGAACATTGTACTGAAGGTTCAGCCTGTATTAGAAAGAATAAGAAATAAAAAGCATAAGCATTGAAAAAAACTAAAACTGTCATTATTTGCAACTGATCTGATTTTGCATATACAAAATCCAAAATCATCTACAGATGAGCTATAAGTTAAGTGATTTTGGCAAGGTCTTTAGACAAAAGAACATATAAAATAATTCAATATACCTACACAAATTTAGAAAATAAAATTAGGAAAAAATACCACACTAGATATAAAATAAAAAACTGATAAAGTGTACTTCATGAAAATTAGATTTTTCTGCTTAGGAAAAGACATTATGAAAAATTAAAAAAGCAATCTGCTGTGAGAAAATATTCACAGTAATTATTTTTGAAAGACTTGCATAGAGAATATAGTTTTTTAAAAAGTATAGATCAATAACACACTACCTCATAAAGAATGAGCAAAAGGTTTGAATATATACTTCGGAAAAGAAAGCATAAACATGGGCAAAACTCATGAAAAGATATTCAACATTACAGCAGTTAGGAAAATGCAAATTAAAACCAAAATGAGATACCACTTCACACACACTGGGCACCTGTAGTCCTAGCTACTTGGGAGGCTAGGAAAGAGAATTGCTTAAGCCCAAGAGTTGGAGGTTGCTGTGAGCTGTGATGCCATGGCACTCTACTGAGGGCAATAGAGTGAGACTCTGTCTCAAAAAAAGGTAAAAAAAAAAAAAAAAAAAGACTGACCTGACCTAGAGTTCATGAGAATGTGGAGTAACTGAAAACCTCCAACATTGCTGGTGGGAATATAAGATGGTTCAACCACTGTAGAAAACCACTTAGAAGATAGGAATATAATGACTAACTCAGCAATTCTACTTTTAAATATTTACCCAAGAGGGAAAAAAAAGCCACATGTATATCCATGCGCACACACACACAAAAGACCAGTGCAAGAGTAATTATTAAAGCTTTATTTGTAATAGCCCAAAACTTTAAAAATACAGATTTACATTAATAGGAGAATAGATAAATTACATATAACCATTCAGGGGAGTACTGCTCATCAATAAAAAGGGAGTTACTGACACAGAAGCAAGGATAGACCTCCAAAATATTATGTTGAATGAAATAAGAAAGATACACAAGAGTATGTAATACCAGAGTACATTTACTTGAATTCTAAGAACAAGCGACATGAACAGACGGAGACAGAAATCACTGGAGTGGGGTCTGGAGGGATTGATTGGGAACAGGCACAAGAGAACGTTCTGTGGTGATGGATGTTTCATACCTTGAATGGGGTGTACATAGGACTTACCCTTGCCAAAACTCATCAAACTGCATGTTCGTTCTCTGTGCATCTTACTGTATACTATATCTAAATTATACCTTGATGAAAACATTCATAATTAAAAACCACTTATACTGGCTCAGCGCATGTAGCTCTGTGGCCAGGGCACCAGCCACATACACCGGAGCTGGCAGGTTCAAACCCAGCCCAGGTCTGCCAAACAACACTAACATCAAAAAAACACTAAATGTATCGGAATAAGTCTAATAAAAATGTTCAAGATTTCTACTCCAAGAACTATGGTAGAGAGAAAATAAACAAAACCTAAATACATATGTAGAAGGATAAAACATGTTTATAAGGGAGAGAAAGGATTACGAAATAGTAGGAAAGAATGAACTACTCCATAAATAACAAACAATGTAAACAAAAAAAGGGCACAAATTAAAGTCAGTTTTAGGCAACAGATGAAACTAGAGATTTAAATCATTAAAATAATTGATAAAATACTTTTAAATTCATTACAAGCCTGATAGAAAAATAAAAATCAAAGTAAATAGAAAACCAGGAAATCACCTAGTGTCAAGGCCGGCCTTTGCCCTCAGCTTTTGTTAACTTTTAAACTTCTGCCTGAAAGACTGTATTGTGTGCCTAGGATAGGAGATAAAGTCGAGAGCTGCCCAAAGCTGGAGATTCTAAATCCAAAAATTGCAAAACATAAGATGACATAATATATCGTTGTTGAAAACTAGCAGAAATAATAAACAGCTGACTAAATAGGCTGACTTAATATATTTGAATTATAAGATACAGAGTATAAATAACCCTATTTAGGATATTTAAAAAATAAGGGGGAACCTTGAAAAATAAAAGAGCAGAGAGCAATCAGATTTGATAAGGAACTAATAAAAGTTCTAGAAAGAAAAATAATCACAATAATTAATAAACTAAAACAGCAGATGAGACTGCACCAAAGAGTAAATTATTGAATGGGATTGTGGATGAGAAGTGTCCAGATCAGTCTACAAAGAAATAGAAAACCTAAATCAGAGGTTAAAAGGAATGAATAATAATATAATAACAGATTAAGTAACAGAATAATAAAGTAACTCTAATCAATGTTCCAGAATAAGTTAGGAACTGGGAAGAACCAAAAATCCATTTGGGGGGAAATGACACATGTTCTTTACCTCACATATACCCCAAATTTAGCTAAAATTATAACCCTTCTAGGAATAAACAAAGGAGAATATATTCATGATCTTGGAAAAGGCAAAGATTTCTTAGCATGGAGGCAAGAACATTAATCTTAAAAGAGAAAAATGATAATACAGATGTCATCAAAATTAAAAATTGGTACTCATTAAGAAAAAAGAAAAAATATTATTAAGGAAATAAAGAGTTAAGCTGAGAGAAAATATTATTTCTGAAAAATGACTGATATTAGAACATTGAGTTATAAAGGACACTTAGAAATTAATAAAAACAGAAGCAAAAGACTTGGACACTTAGCAAAAGATACATGAATGGCCAGTAAGCATGTGAAAAGGTGCCCAACATCATTAATCATTAAAATAATGAAAATTAAAACCACTGTTAGTCATCACTTAATACCATTAGGATGTCTAAAATTAACAAAACGATACTATATGTTGGCAAGAATATGAAGCAACTGGAACTCTCACACTGTCAGAGTGTAAAATAGCAAACTACCTTGGAAGATGGATGTCCTATATTATGAGCTGTGCTTTTAAACTCTCCCTGTTGGGTTACACAAGTCAAAAGTTCTTCCTTTCTATTAAACTAGTTTCTCATGCTAGCAGCCAGTGAATTATGGCTAACATTAACAGATAAAACGTACAGACCGTGCCCTGGTTATGTGTGGTTATGCTGGGCAATGTGGAGCCTGGACCACTTAACCATGGTTCCTAAGGCAAGGGCTTAAATAAGTGTCCTGCTCAGACATGCTTCCACAAAGCCAGCAACTCAGAACTGTGACCTAGGTGGCATTTGTCACTTTCCCTGGCTGTGTACTTCTGTTTTCTCCCCCACAATGTTCTTCTGCAGATAATCTGGGTTGATCAGCATCAATGGGTAAACAGAAAGTGAGACAGAAAAATCATGAAATAATAAATGGCCCTGGTAAAAAATTAACTTGAAATCTAGCTCTGGAGACTGTATAATGTACATGCAGTCCACATGACCATAAATTAAATTTCTGCAAAACAATGCTTGCACAGGGCGCAGCCCTCAAGAAAATGCTAGTGATAATAGATGCAGTCCTATATTCATGTGAGATGTTAAGTAACGTATTTGTATGTTCTAAGGATTAAAGTAACTGAATCTTACATAGAGCAGTGAGCGCGCACAAGAACATTCTGAACTGGGGCTACATTTTTTAAATGTCAGATAAATGTGGCAATAAATCAAATGGAAAACCCATTGTGTTAAATTACCTTCAAGTTTCTATTTACCCACAAATAACCTTAACCTCCCAGTGTGACTTCCAGGACTGAGTTCCTTCCTGAGCCTGTATTTCTCAGGTTTTCACTGGGGACACAAATTAGGTGGAATTCATATCTGTCTGACTCAACATCATTTCTTTCGGAGGCAATCATTGTTTGACTCTACACAGTGGATCATAGTTTACTCTAATGCAGCCCAAAATAAGCATTTCCTATTTGGCTTTATCATATTTCCAATCTGATTGTTCTTAACATGCAGGACGTATAACAGAGAATAATGCATACCTGTGTCATAACACACGATAAGTCTTGCACGGTGATTGCCCACGCTCTGTGGCTCAAACTCCACTTCCAGTTGCATGGACTCGCCCACGTTAAGAGTTCCAACATTTGGTTCTACAGAGAAAGGCCTGCAGCACAGATGGGGACACACAATCAGAGCACATTTCTGAGTAGAGTGAGGAGGCCATGAGTTCTAGGTCTGCAAACAAGTAAAATCCCAAACTACAATTTTGTGACCCAGAGGTGAAGTATACTTTCCTCCCTAATGTGAAATCACTTTTATTTTAATGTTAAAATAACTGTAATAGATCAGCACATGGGAGAAAACTTAGACGGTGCAGTAATATTCTTGTTTGTTAGCCCTTCCTTTAACTTCTATTGAGTGTACCTGCTGGGCTCAGAAAGTCAGGTTAGGGTGATTGCAGATGACTAAAATCCTGCCCTTGTCCTCAAACACTGAGATTGCAGTAAGGGACAGACTTAAAATGTGTATGCAGTGTATACTATCACTTGCAAAGGAATAGTAACTTCGAAGGGATAAAAATCAAATTTTGTGAGAAGGTAGAGGAGAGAGGCCATCCCAGTAGTAAAACATCAGTGTCTCGCAAGGAAAGTGATGGTACACTCGCTCATGCTGGGATAATCCCAGAGCAGTTAAACAAAGGGCCTATGTAAACAAGGTAGGGGACTGCCAGAGATGGTGTGTGTGTTAGGGGGCGGGGGGTGTGGCTTTGAAACTGGCAAGGGGAGGCCAGAGAGAAGGCTACTTTACCAGGAGCAAGGAGCCAGGAAGACAGTAGGGAAAAAAATACCCTGACCTCACATCTCCTTCTGTCTGATTGCCTGCGGGACTCGCATTGGAAGAGCCTAACCAGAAGCCAGAAGTCAGACTCCTCCAAAGCTGTGCAGAGAGTGCATCTGGAAAGGCAAACTGGGGACAAGTTCTGTGTCTTGAAAACAGAATTTGGGGATGTAGACATTGTGGGGAGCGAGGGTTGATTTGGGAATGGGAAATCGTTTCATTTAATTGTCTTGGAAGGGAATAGGAAGAGAGAAGCTGGATCTGATCGTGAAACACCTTAAATAACTTACAGAGTTCTTTTTAAATAGGAAATCCAGCCTATTTAATTATTTTCATGGTCCATTTCACTTCTTTAAATTGCTAGTTTTTCAAAGTAATGTATTGTGCAACGTATCTGGCAGACCAAGTTGTTTCTGATTATTTACTTCCATCACAAGTTTTTAGAGTCATCATTCCTTCAATCTTCCCTTAGATGATGAAATCAATTGCAGAAAACCTAAGCCTTCTGTTATGAGGGTACAGACTTTTCATTAAGGGTAGCACTAGTTGTGCCTGAGATTATTCCTAAGGGAACTCGGGGCCTCCCACCTTGGGCGATTGTTTCTTTTCTCTGGTACTTTCTTTCTTTCTTTTTTTAAATTAAATCATAAAGAGGTAGATCATCTGGTACTTTCTACTTGACCTCCTCTCCTTTCACTTCTTGATTTTCCTACTTCTTTTCTGTGTTCCATCCTGGAAACTATAGCACCAATCCTCTTGTGAACCCCAGGCATTGCTATAGTGGCACTCTGGGGCAGTATTACCAGCCTGGACTCTAGAGGTAACTGAGTAAGTTCAAAACTCAGCTTCACCATGACCTGGGGCAAGTCAACCTTCATTTCCTCATGTGTAAAGGAGGGTAACAACACCACCAATTTCATAGGGTTACAATGAGGTTTCACAAAGGTGACAAGGGTAAAGTGCTTAGAGCAATGCCTGGCACCTAGTGCTATATAAGCATTTATTATTATTTTTCTTATTTCTGTTTTTATCTCCTTCAGTGGTATCCCCAAGATGCTGGAAGATGAGCCCAGGAATGAGTCTGACTGTTTACATGAGTTCAAGCTTTTATCATTCTTCTTTCAACCCTCTGCACTGCTCTAGAGAGAGTGTAAAAACCACATAGAGGTCATAACACATCAATTTCTTGTTCAAACATCTTTGGTGGTCCTCATTATCCATGCACTCAGGTTCAAAATCGTAGGCATTCAAGGTCCTATGCAATCTGTTCCTAACTGATTTTTACATTCTCTTTATGCACAGACATCTGTTCAAATATCCTATGTGCCTGTAACATCCCAAGTCAGTGCTGGAGTGAGATGGGGTAGGAGAGCTCTCTTCACCTACAGTTTCCCCCCAGAACTGCATCTGCTCTCTTTTCTCACCAGACTGTGCCCCACACCTAGACAATCCAGAACTGCTAGGACTACCTCGGGATAGCCATCATTGCCCACATGCTGTACTCCTCCTGAAAGTGCTTAACCCAGCCCTGTACTGTGCTTTCATTTTCTTTTTGAACATGTCTTGGTAGCAAAAGAATAGTTTTGAAATGAATTGGATATTATTACATTGCAGAACCTAAGCTAATTTATTACCAATAAGGGGACATTAGTTCCCACCTCTATGACCTTTAGGAATCCAAATTCCATAGAGTGGTAACAGATATTCTCCTTTTGTGCTAACTTGCTAACTGTTGGGTTTTGATTACACCAATCAAACTTCTTCATAAGTTAGATAATCACTTGGGATTGCCATTGTTACTTAGAACTGCTAAGCTTTCTCAATAAATTGCACGTCAACTGGGTAGAATGAGTTCAATTTTGGTACTTGCATGTTGTCTATAATTTGATTTTGTATTTCATTTTACTAAATGCAGACAGGCAGAACAGACTGTAAAATATCAAGTATCAGAAAATGCTCTTACAAAGTAGTAAAATGTATTTATCCTCAAGGGTATAAGGTTGGTTTAGTCTATCAAAACGTTTGGTTTTATATCATCTCCTTATTAATACCAAATAGTTATAGAGGGAACTTGGTTTTGTGACAAATCATGAGCCATGAGAAAGATTTGAGGTTTTTTTTCCTGATTATGAGCTTCTCTTAAGAACCAAAACTATTCCATCCAAATGATTCAATATTTTAGCACAAGAATAAATATTGGTCCTATCATATTAAATATTGAATATGATATTAGTATTTTTCTTCAGAGAGTCTTTCTCATTTAATTTCTACCTTTAGAGTTTAGATTTTGAAATTGCTTCCTAATCCTCTCTATTTCATCATCCAAAATTAATCCTGCTTTAATAGTCAAAGTTATTCTGATACCTACTAGAGTTCTAGGTCAAATTTGTACTTAAGTTGAACAGTAATTGTTTATGTTCTCTGTATATTTTATAGCACATTGCAGCTCCTTTTATTAGTGTAAAAAATATTATGCTTATTTTATAGTACTTGGATCATGTTTTTAAAAATTTTATTGTAGAGGTTTATAGTTGTAGCCTTCCCTTTGTGATATACTGTTAGTTAGGTGTTCTATAAACATTTATTGAGTGCTTATTTATTCTAGACACTTTACTAGATGCTGAGTACATATAAATGAAAGGAGTTAGATACAATCTTTGCATTTGAGAAGCTCACATTGCAATGGGGCAAGAGTCATGTACAAAAAGTTTTAGTCTTTATAATTTACATGTACCTAACCATTTAAAAAATGTAACTATTAATTAAACCATTATTTCAAGGAGAGAAAAAGATCTGGTTTTAAACAATTTCCTGTGAGATACTGTTTCTAGCTGTTTATTGACACTAAGAGTGGCAGGACCAAAAGTAGACTCTGAGCTTTTGAATCCAAATTCTCAAATACATCCATTGTTCCACCATGTCTATTAACAGTCACAGTCATGGTTAATAGACATGGTTAACTGAACAACCCTGTTCAGGGTAACAGAATCATCTCTGGGGTTTTTAGAATGGATACTTGTTAGGGGATCTCCCCAGGGATTCTGATTCAATATGATGTGACCACAAATCGAACCATATCCTTTCCCATTTCGCCACCAATGTTCTCAGTTGCAAATAATAGAAGCCAACTGTGGCTAATGTGAACAGAAAAGGGATTGATTGGAAGGATTTATAGAAGCTTATACAATTGATGACAAGGTTTGAACACAAGCATTTTTGTGGAAAGATCATAAAACTACTATTAAACAGGAAAACAAACATATTTGTAAGTAGGGAATTTAATTGATTAGAGACTTGGTTATACAGAAGATGGAAAAGAAGAGAAACCCAACTTAAGATGGTGTTGGGATTAGTAACAACAGTTAGCCATTCTTACCCTTGGGCTGGAGACAAAAGGAGAAGAGGAAATGTTACTAGGTCTTAGAGATCAGGATAATCTGTCAGAAGCTAGAACCATGGCAGTCTAGTCTGATCATAGCTGGAACTATAGAGGAGATGCAACTACTGCTAGAGACACTACTGAAGACAAGGAGGAAGGAAAAGAAATAACCCAGCTTCTCTCTTCTTTCTACCCTCCAGTCTCTTTCTAGTCCCCTGACTGGTCATTCCCAGCTGGAGTCCAGCTGAGCTGGGTGCCTGGGAAGGCTGAGAAGCCTAACATAGCGCCCTATGACACTGAGCAGAGGAAGGGCAAGAAATGGATCTGAGGGCAAATGAGCCCAGAACTGGCCCATCTTTGTTCCAATCCAGGTTTAACTTTGGTAAATCATGCTCCTTCTCAGACCTTACTTCCTTCATTTGTAAACTGGAATATTGGACCAGAGACGCTAATGTGTTTGTGATTCCTGGCTAGTCCTTGAGTTGGCTCCCCATTTTACCTTAGAATATTTTAGGTAAATTAAGAAAAGGTGATGATTCACATTCACAGTTATATGGACAAATTTTTAGACCTTTTTCTGCAATGCCACATGTGGGGTAGACTACCACAAAAATTAAATGAAATGGACTCTTTTAATTCCAGAAACTGAGCGAAAAGACTTGCGAGTACTATGCGCTTTTGTGGAGGCCCTAAGTGACCTGGGAAAGCACAGTGGGGACCTGCAGGCAAGGCCTAACAACCTCCTACATGGAACCCTAACTGTGCAGTCAAGTCAGCCTGCCAGATAAGGGTTGAAATGACCCATCTGTGCAGGGGACATGATTCAAAGGTTGATGTGAGTGAAATGAAAAATTCCATCATAATGATGTGAGCAAAACACACCATCATAACTGCAGGGTCTCCAAACCATAAGAAAACAGTCATAGAGCCTGTTTCTCGGAAATTTAATTGCGTACATAGAAGAAAAAGGTTTTACTCCCCTGTTTATCCTAACCTTTAACTTTAACAACAGAAGTCAGATAATGTATAGTTCTTTTAGGATTTCAGAGAGGAACAGCCTGAGGCTAGTCTTAAGATGGTTGTCTTACTTTCCCAGACTTTCTTTCTTTAGGCTAATCTTATGATGGCTATCTCACTTTCCCGGATTTTCTTTCTTTTCTATGGTTTAAGATAAGAATAGAGGATGTTAGGATTATTGATCAATGTGGTGTACATGACTAGCTCCCAATAAAAGAGAGTAGAAAATAAAGACATTTTGCTACATGCTATCTAAAAGTATGTAGTCGTTTCTTGCTCTTATACAATTCTAGGAGCGAGCTTGCACCCGCGGCCAAGCCGTCCTTCTCTCCCCGAGAAAGAACACCATCTAACAGTCATACTATTAAATCTGTCAAGTAATTTTGTTTCACATCTACATGAATCTAATATGTAAGAAATTGCCATTTATATGTAGTTTTTAAGATTTATCCAGACAGTTCATGAAGATGCGCTGCCTATACTTGTCTTTACACCTCAAGTGGGTTCTTTTCTTCATAGAAAAAAATGTCAACATAACAAGAAGTTTTAAATGTGTATTATGAATGGTGGTTGTAGGAGACCATTTTTTTTAATTGAAAAAAATGGGTTCTTTCTAAGTCATGGTGAACCAGCTGAATAACCTGCTTTTTTTCTCTCTCAATCAAAATACAGTAGCACTTCTGTAAATTGACCACCCTAGTGACTGTCACAAACTGGCCAACATACAGAGGTGGTCAACATAAGGAACTTCCATTGAGTATATGGTGCTTGTCAAGTCCATGAAAATTAGGTTAACCTAAGGTGGTCAATGCAGAGAAGTGGCCAACTATGGAGGCTCTACTGTGTAGGAGACTCACTGTGAGACAAAAGACAAAGGCTGTACTATCACTTATGAACCATGTCAGGAGTTGCTACTTTCCAAAAAAAAGTTTTCCTTTGCTTTTGATGATTATTTAAAGTGGTTTAGACTCTTGCTTCCACCTAGGATATAGTAAGCTGGAAAGAGTGTTTCTCTCACACTAACAATGACAAAAAGTCAGATATATAACAAAATCATGACTTTCTTGAGCTTGTCAGAGAGCTAAAGTTGCAGGGCAAACAGCCTGAAGTCTAAAGAGGGATAACCTCTGGTCCCCAAGGGAGATACACATACTGCTTCATCTGTGGCTTTCATCTGCAGCAGGCAAAACTTCCCTACAAGCAGAAGAAAAGTAGAAAAGGATGGAGCATAGTAAATATTTAAAGAGATAATATCTGAGATTTTCCAAAAATAATGAAAGGTCCAGGAAGTTTAGAGAACATCAGATAGCATTAAAACCAAAACCAAACAAAAGCAAAACTCTTAAAACAAAAAGCACAACAAAAACCCAAAAACTTGCACTTAGACACATCATATTTGAATAGTTAAAAACCAAATACAAAGACAAAATCATGAAAACTGCCCAAGAAAAGAGATAATTACATATGTAAGAACAAAGATAAGAAATACAGCAGACTTCTCATTAGAAAAATGTAAACCAAAGGACAGTTGAGTGGCATCCTAAGGTACTGAAAAAAAAATGGTGTATATATATATAATTGTTGACCCCAAATTCTATATTGTGGAAAAAATATTTCAAAAATGAAGAAAAAAATTTGTTTCCAGATAGACTAAAACTGAGAGAATTTACAGATTTTGCTATAAGAAATATTAAAGATGGTTTTTCAGCCAGGAGTAATATAATACAAGAAAGGAATGTGGATATACATAAAATAGTCCAGAGACAATGATTCTCCTAGTATACTTAGAAGAATACACACAAATTTCCTCTCAAAGGATGTGCCCTTAACCTGCAATATGGCAACCGTGCTCCTACAATATGGTGCAATAGGTAACTTGAAAACTCTTCCACCAGAGAATACCTAGAAAGACTTGATAAAATATAACTTACATAAATGTATAGTTGAGCATGCACAAAAATAATGAAACCTCATGAGATCCCACAACAAAAAGGACACTGAGATCCATAGCAGGAAGCCACTGAGCTAATGCTAGGTCTGCCTTGGGTTCCCAGTAACCTATGGTAGCGTGGGTTTCTCTGGAGCAGGAGACAAGGCCTTGAGATAGTCAAGCCAGGGCACTGGTACCAAATCCCCATATAAACCTGAGAAACTTGGAAGGCCAACAAAACATTCTCTCATCAGCCAAAGGAGTAAGTCAGGGGAACAGAGCCTCTCAGGACTTTGGACTTGTGTAGGTTTAGAGTTTGCATATAGACTACCAGTCTGGGGCTGGAGGCAGATAGAAATTACCAAGAGAGTATTCTATAGCATCCTAATCTTTGGGAGCCAGGAGGAAGCAAATGCTAATCCTATCTAGGGAGATGTATCCTTAAATAAGCAAAGGAATCCACAGATAGATTAGATTAGATCTAGAAAAATATCCACACCATTTTTTAAAAGTTTGTAAAGAAAACTTGATTCCCTGCTTCCTGTTTTCCCAAACAGGTCATTCTTGCTAAGGCCCCACTGGTCAGCCACTGTTCTCATGTTCCATAACAAGTTGTTCTTTCCCATATTATAAGAGAGTTTCTTGAGAGCAGGGTTGTCTCACCATTCTTACTAGCTCTGTGCTCTTGAAAAGTGATGTAACCTCTCTACCCCTCAGTTTTCTCATCTTCATAGCAGGCAATAGCAGACATCTCACCCTCTAACCTCCTTTTCTGCTTTCCTTTTCTATTTTTAAAAACCATTATGATTACATTGGGCCTAACCAGAGAGTTCATGATAGCCTCTTGATTTTAACATCAACTGATCAGCAACCTTAATTACATCTACAACTTTCATCCCCCTTTGCCATGTAATATTACAGTGACAGGCTCTGGGGATTAGGACGTAGACATATCTGAAGGGCCATCATTCTGCCTACCACACTGGCATTAGCTCATTTGAAGAAAAAAATAAAGAGCAAACACTTATTACATGCCAATTGCTATGTTCCAGGAATTTATGTCTGTTATCGTCACCTCAACTCCATGAAGTGGCTAGTATACTTTTTCCTATTTTTCAGATGAGAACACTGAGGAGCTAGAACAAGGAATGTGGATGGCCCCTAGATGCTAGAAATGCAAGGAACTATATTCTCCCCTTAAGCTTCCAAAAAGGAGCATAGCCCTGCTATTGCTTTGTTTTTTAGCCTAGTGAATGTCTTACCTATTAAAACATAATAAATATGTGTTATTTAAAGACACTAACTTTGTGGTAATTTGTTATAACAGCAATTGCAAACCTATCAAGACAGTTATTCTCGGTCAAAATGAATTTGCTTTTTTATAAATTCTCATGGGCCATTCTCTATAATAAAAGAAGCACTTCTAGTTGGCATTTAAAAAAAAAAAACCAACAAAACAAGTAAGAAGATTTAGAAAAAAAATGGACATAAGACATTAAACCTTTAGTTTTAGTTTTCTCTAAGGATTAAGAAGTCTACCCTACCTCAGTGAGGACTCCCATCTTTGCAATTAAAGATTATAACAAGCAGTTCCACCTATAACGCTATTCTAGAAAATTACTTGTGCTGGGACTAGATTTAGCTATAACCAATCAAAAATGAGAGCTAAAGGAATATATACCTGTCTGTTTTGATGTGAAACACAGCATCTTTTTTGCCAATGTTTCGTACCAGCAGAATCTTCTGGGTGCTGTATTTGACAGGGCAAGTGGAAAAATTCAGCTTGTCTGGAAAATCTAGGATGGCTCGTGCACCTCTAGCTTTGATGGGTATAAGAAACTTTTCTCTTTCAGTAACACAGGTCAACATATGGGTGTAATCCTACAAGGGAAGTATACAATCATTATTTATAGAAAACCCAACACAATAAAGAGAACTGTGCAAGAAAAATACAGAACTGTGCCTGGTTGTATGCCAGGGATTCTGCAAAACAACTTAGTGGAAATCCACAAAAACTTCTCAAGACAATTATGGATGTACTTTTAATAAGATTCTCTTTTCTGAGGGTGAGAGAACAGGTCAAGCATTAAAACCCATGGGCCAGTAGAGAAGTTCATGATCCATGTATTTCCCAGATATTAGGGATGTAGGGTGAGAGACAGTGACAGGCAAGGCACATTCCTCTTCAGCTCAAAGGAGGGTTACAACAGTTCCCTCACATCTTCCTTCTAAACCCTACTTATCCTTTAAGCCTATGTGATAGAATGATGATTCTAATTAATGACCTCCCTAGGCCTGTACTTGGAACGTGAATTTGCAGCTCCTCCATCCAGAGTGGATCTCCTTTGCTGTGAGCTATAGAAGGTGACATAAGTTATGTTATATCAGTTTTAAGCTGAGCCTTCAAGAAACTTTGGGAATTTCCAATCTTGCTCTTGGAATACTGCCATTGGCACGTGAGTAAGCCTTCTAGCTTACTGTAGCATGTGAGCCCACATGTGCCATCCAGGACCATGCTAGACCAGTCTAGATATGTGACAGTGGCCCTCCCCACCCCTGCCAGGATGAGCACAGCTGCCTATCCAATGCATGAGTGGACCCAGGGAAGACTAGAAGACCACACATTTGAACTACAGTCTGTGAGCAGCAATAAATGTTTATTATTCCAAGGCACTGTATTTTGGGGTAGTCTGTTCTTATATAGCAATAGGGAACTGATACATAGCTCAGTTTAAACTTCACCTCCTGTGAAAAGCTTTTACTAACCACTCCAAATAAAAGGCCGAAGCCCCAGGCATCAGTATTTCCCAGTCTTCAGTCTAAATGCAACGTAAATACTGAATAAAGTTGTTCTGTCATCTGAGAAGATAGAAATAGAATGCTTACCTGCAATATAGCAAAGGGAAAGTTAAAAGTGAACCCTCCTCAATAAGCAAAACTAAATGTAGGAGGCAAGTGTTAACAGTTCCCTCGAAAATAATCCAAAAGCTCAGAAGCCAACATGTAAGAAACTTGTTATCTAACCCAGGTTTGTTTTTATTTAAGTTTTCCCACCATTTTGGCTGCAAGGCAGTTTTGATAAATATAAAGTCACCTTGAGTTTAAATTTCCTTTTGGCAATCATGCAGTAAATAGTAATAAGTGATGGAGGTTTTAAAAAAATCTCTCTTCAGACTTCAGGCATAGAGTGGAAATGAGACTGTACAGCATACAGACCTGGCCCCACACTTGAGTTCATGAGCAAGTGTGAAGCAGTGGCATCCCCAATTACTGTACTCATTCAGACATGTTTATCAAGCGTCCAGGTGCCAGCTTGGTGTCAGGTCTAGAAATACAGCTGGTTAGGAAGCGTAGACATGGTCGTGGCCCTCTTCCAGGTTACTTAGGATGGAGGAGATGAGCAGATGAACAAAGGAGGGATAATGCACAATGCATTTCATTTATAAATAACTACAAAGACAAAATAATGAGGGATGACCCATGAACCGCCTTTAAACCTGAAGTTCTCTCTGCTGCCGGAATTCCAAACTTACCCAACTGCACAGTCAGCACCTCACTTGACGTAAAGTCATCATGTCTCAAAACAAAGTCCCCAGTGAATGCCACTGCCTACCACTGTATCAAGACTCCCTACCGAGAGGCAGGAATAGGGGTTGAAGTCCAGCCCACAGCTGGTTACAGCTGCATCAGCTAAGCGGAGGGACCTTTTTCTAGCACCCACAAAGGCTCCATGTGGCCAGCTAAGATCCTGCGTCTGACCCTCTCTGCTCCCCAGCCCCATTCCTGCTCAGCCCCTTAGTCTTAGACCCAGCCTCTCTAGCCTTCCCATGGCCTGAATTTAAAATCCTGGAAGAGGCATCCTTGATGCTATGTTCCTCAATTTCTTGGTAAATCCTTTAGAACCCACCTTCAAAATATATCAAGACTGCAATTGCTGCTCCCCATCTCTCACCCCTGCCACCTGGTCCTAGCCATTCCAACTTTGCCTGGGGTAACTCCTGAGACTCTATTTCAATCCTTGCTCTCCTACAATCACGTTTTTTGCCCAAGGGCCAGAGGGCTCCAGTTAAAATGTAAATTAGCACAGGCTGCTCTTCTGCTCAAAAGCACCCCGGCTGAGGCTGGCATGCTTGTGAAGGCCCCATGGCCTGGCACCCCTGTTATTTCTCTGACCACATCTCCTCTTGTCCCCTTGTTCTTCTCCTGCAGAGTCTTTGCACATGGTGTCATCTCTTTCCCTCACCCCCTTATCTCCCAGGACTGTCAGAGTTGTCCACTATCTCACTGAGGGCCCCCGGCTACCCTATTTCCAGCTTACCTCTCCCTCTCCTGCTCCATTGCTCCCTGGCCTTCCATCCTCCTTTGGTCTTCCCCAAAGCCATCTAGTGTGTTATCTACCCTACCTACATACTGAGTTTAGTGTGTCTCCCCCTAGAATCACCCTGTCAACAGGAATCTTGCCTTTCTTCTTGCTTTTGGTATACCCAGTGCCTAAAACAAGATCTACTACTTAGCAAACATTCAACTAATATTTGCTGAATGAAGGACACTGAGCAATGAAATGGTGGGTAGAGATGAGAGATGAGAAACCAGGCACAATGCGGAGACAGAGTGGCAGGAGAGCTCTTTCACAGGGGGCCTTTTCTGAAGGGTTTCTGTGAGAGGTGATACTTCAGCAGACCTGAGAGGTGAGAGATGAACCTATGTGGGTGGATCACTCTCTGGAGCGTGATTTGGAGCCTGAATTCAAAGCAGAGCAAGGGAGAGAGGTGGCGTGGGCAGGATCTCACTGCATCTTCTAGGCCATTGTTAGGACCTGAGTCTGGATGAGTGCATTCCTGATGCTGAAAGCTGATCATGATATAACCTGGGCTACATTTTTGAGAAGGCACTAGCTACTGTGCAGCAACAGACTAAGGAGACTGTAATGGGTGGAAGGAGGCCAGTTAGGAAGCCACTGCAACTGTCCGGACAAGAAGTGACATGGACCTGAAGGGGTGAGGGCAAGTGCTGTTGTTTGGTGAGAGGGGCTCAGTCAGTGTTAGCTGTAGTCAACTTTTGTATTAAATGCAATGATTTGTGTATGATATATAGGAAATATTTCACAATAATACTGGTGACAACAACAAAAATAGATCAAGATAATTTCAGAGAGTGACGAGGGCATTGAAGAAAATAAAACACAGTAAAGGGATTATATGGGACAGGGATGCTTTAGTTTAGAATAACCAAAGAGTCCTCACTGAGGAGGTGACCTTTGGTTGGAGACCTGAACAGCAAAAGGAGCCAGGCAGATGAGATCTAGGAACACAGTGTTCCTGGCAAGGGAAACTGCAAACATAAAAGCCCTAAGGCAAGAGTAATAAAAATTAATGGACAGTATGCACGAAATTTATTGAAATTGAGTTGTTAGACTCATACCTATGCAACTGATTCTGGTTTCTAGATAGCAATGCCAGGCTCCGAAATTATGTTATCCAGACGCTGAGAAGTACGAACAGCTCTAAGCATACTTGATTTTAGAAAATACCCCAGAACTCAATAATGCAACAGTCTAGTCTGATTATAACAGAATCCCAAAGAGATAAGCACTGTTTTCACTTTTTCTTCGGAGAAGGAATCCAGCCAGCACAGGTTTTGTTGAGAATTATAAACTGGAAAGCACCTGACACATGTGAAAACAATATTAACTGAGATGCTAAAAGAAAGAACAGAAGATGCTGCCGAGTCCAAGAGGAGAGGAGATCCCGCAGTGTTTTGTCTTATTTTATTCCAAATTCACATCTCCTCTGCCTGTTCCATAAAAAATGTAAGACAGCTGAAAATAGTTTAGGAGACTAATTGAAATACTGAAGGGATGTTTTCAAGCCTTTTCAAGGTTTGAGGTTTAATCAGAATTATGTATTTTTTTCATAATCAAGCCACACACCCACAAAAAAATATAAAGAGAGTTATTTAAACACTTCCTTTAAAATGTGTCTTAATCTCTGAAGTTAGACATCTAAAATGATTATATTAGATCACGTAATACCTTGATCTACTGGATCTATAATGGTAATACCATTATACATTGCTTGACTGGCTTAAAATCAGTTCAGACGTTATGAATTGGGAAGCTCTGTCAGCCTGCAAGCCAAGGAATTACTTCAGTTGATGTACTTAGATCCAGAGCTATTGGGTCACCATTGAAAGCCAAAATACTTATTCTGAGCTCTTTCCTCTCTACTATGAGAAACTTAGCCATGAATTACTTTATGTCCTTAAATGCTAGCCTGAATGAAAATGCTCTCCAGATGAAACTTCCAAACCATTTTTTTGTCATTAGCTTTCCTTCCAAACTGCCATTCTTCCAAACCAGCAGCAAGTGTGCCAATGGCAGACAGGACTTTCTGGGAAGTGAAAAGAATGGATGTTGATTCTCATTGGCCCCAAGCACACATGCATCCTTCTGTCCTCTCAAGTCCTAGGCAAAGGGAAATGATGTCTTCACTGCAGCTCTCCACTCTGCAGCAGAGAGGGGCAAGGCCAGGGTGGTTATGCTCTTGCATCCTCTTTGTGCCTTTTCTCCACTTCTAAACTGGAGGGAGGAATGGCAACACCAGTGACACCACATATGTGTAGCACTTGGCAAATTTAATACTCGGTGAGCCATCCCTCAGGGTAGCTGAACAGTTGAGGAAGAAAAGTTGTGTTGTTGTTATTGTTGTTTTTAAGATAATTCCAGCCAGTAAGTGCAAAAACAAATTATAGAATTAGAAATTTAACCCTCAATGATCTAGGTGATGATCCTTACTAGATTATTATAAAAAACAAAATATGACAATAGATATTTTGTGCCTCTTGATTCTTGATGTGATACCATAGGAAGTACCCACATCACAGATGACGGATTCTTACAAAAACAAAAACAAAACTTAAACGTAAGTCTAACCAAGATCTAATTACCAGTTTATAGGCAATAGGACAGAAGATGGTTCTAAACAATCTGATTGGCTGCAACCAGCAAATCTTGTCTGGATCTTAATTTAACAAAATCAACTTAAAAAATTATGACTTAGTTGGGAAGAGCTGACTACTGATTGGATAGCTGATGATATGAAGGAGCGACTGCCATTTATAGGTGTGATAATGGTACCGTGGTTATGCCAACTTCAAGAGAGACAAATAATGAAGTATTTACAGATAAAATAATATGAAGTACAAGACTTGCTTCAAAATCTGCTGGGGCCAGGGAAGGACAGATGAATCCAGACAGGCTGTGTGCTAATAATCTGAAGAGCTGAGTGATAACGTTCACTGTTCTGCTCTACCTTTAGTTATGAATGAAAGCTTCAATAATAAAAGCATTTTAAGTACTTTATGGTGGCTTCCTATCCCATTTTTCATGGCTTCAAAGATCCTTCACAAGCTTGCCTTCTGCGCCCTATTATTTTCCCAGCAGCTTCCACTGTTCAGCGGCTGCTGGTACTTTCCTGAGCCTGCTGCTGGGCATATTTCTGCCCCAGGGCCTTTGTACTCACTGATCTCTCTCCTAGACGGCCCTTTTCTCACATATTTGCATGGCCTAAATTTGGCAGTTTTCTCACATATTTGCATGGCCTAAATTCGTTCTCTGCCCAGTGTCACCTCAGTGGAGAAACCTTCCCTGGCCCCTCTATGAAAAGAAAACAGAGCCCCCATAATTCTCTATCCTCTATTATGTCAACGTCTGACATTAAATTAGGTATTTGCTTATTTTTTCATCCTGGAGCATAAGCTCCATGAAGCTCAAAACTTGTTCTATTCTCCATTAGATCCCGGCTCATAGAATAGGCCTGGCGAAGAGTGACAGAACATCATTCATTTTAATTCTTTATTCGGATACTAAGCTATTAAGTTCTTCATAAAGAGAATTTCTAAGATCCTCATTAGCCCTATTTTCAAATGATATTTATCAAGTCCAGAAAGCTAAGAAGTAGTGAACCATGTGACTCACTGAAGGTACGAAACCAATGGAGAAGCACTCGTGTTAGACATCTTTTTCCTGGTTGAAGTGACAAAGAAAAAGTTAACATCTAACACGTTCATGACACAAGAAGGTATTTTAGCTCTTTTTATAAGCTTTTGTCACCTTTAGGCCATCTTCAAGTTGAAGAAACTTCTTTATATTTTGAGATGAACTTTTCCTTACTTATTTAAATACTTACTGAGCCCTTCCTATGTGGGTACAGTGCTAAGTAAGCACCGGGGTTTCAGGGGTGATCAGACTACAACTGGGGAGGGATGATTCCAGGCAGGAGGACAATAAAATCCTGGTCATTAGTTTTGCCAACAAAAATTATTGATCGCAGAAAATTTTATGATACCTGCATTTTAATTCAAAATGCCGGCAACAGAAAACATATTCACATTTTCTATTCTTCTTAGACTACAATTTTTAAATTTCATAGTAACAAGCCAGAAAAACCATTTGGACAACAAATTAGAAATTTTCTTCAAACATAACTGAGCAATCCAAGTGTATCACTGCAGCTTTCTCCAAAGCATGCCGCCATTTCCGCATGACAATACTGGTGCTTTTCTCCAGGAAGTACTCTGTTTTGCAGTCCCACAAAAGCCTACTATTTTTCATTCTCATTTTAATAGTAAATATACAAATTTAAGAGGTCAAGAAAAATGTCAGGCTTTGGGATTTTACAGTGTTACTTTATGATAACATTGACTATTAGATTTCCACAGTGCATGATCTGGACGCTGGGATTGTTAGATTAATGACATAACAAATCAGTTTTTCAAAAGTCTGTATGAAGAGAGATAAGGAAAGCCAAAATGAATTTGCTGCACCTGTTTTCTGAGTATTTGGCATTCTTAACAAGTTCTATCCCCAGGAAGCCAGATTAATAGATGACAGGGAAAAAAATATAAATTGCATTATCATCTTCGACGTGCTAATATACATGGGTGCCGAAAATCCAATTGCAAGAGGACTGGCTTATTAACTGTGGCATGCTACAATTTACATATCTCACCCTCCAGATGTGAGAAGGGTAAATGAGAATGGAGTGTGCTCAGATCAGCAGGGGATAAGGAAGAGGGAAAAAATGTGTGTACTCTGGCTATCAATTTGCCAGAGTGAAGAAACAACGACACAGTGCGATGATTGACTTTTATTTTTCCTAAAATAAATGTGGCCTTAGTCACTCCTCGGCTGCATTCTGGAGCAGCCCAGAAGACAGCACCCCTGACCCTCACTGGTCATTCTGCCCATGGCCCTGTCGACTTCCCAACAGTGAGGGTGATTACAGACACCAAGTACTAGTCTTAGCCAGCAAAAGGAGAAAAGAACTCTTGCCTCT
Organism: Otolemur garnettii; assembly: GCF_000181295.1. NCBI lineage: Eukaryota > Metazoa > Chordata > Mammalia > Primates > Galagidae > Otolemur > Otolemur garnettii. Next base: position 10,174,099 of record NW_003852442.1, read on the forward strand.
AGAAAAATGAATTTTATAAGTTACACAGAGCTTAGAGTCCATGTCCAACACAAAATCTTACTTAATGTAATCAAAACTGGCTTGCTAATTTCTTCATCTGTAACCATGATTCTCACTATGTCTCCTCATACATTCAGGATAACTTTCAAAATATTTAGATAAAGGATCAGTAGAACAACATTTAACTTAGTTAATTTTTTTTTTTTTTTTTTTTTTGAGACAGAGTCTGACTATGTTGCCCTTGGTAGGGTGCTGTGGCGTCACAGCTTATAGCAACCTCAGACTTGGACTTAAGTGATTCTTCTGCCTCAGCCTCCCAAGTAGATGGGACTACATGCGCCTGCCACTACACCCGGCTATTTTTTTGTTGCAGTTGTCATTGTTGTTTAGCAGGCCTGTGCTGGGCTCAAACCCAACAGCCTCAGTGTATGTGGCCAGTGCCCTACCCACTGAGCTATGGGTGCTGCCCAAATTAGTTTATTTTTTAAATTAGGAGTTTCCCAATAGATATACAATGTTGGATAAATGGAATGGTAAGAGAGAATAAAAGAGCTAGCAGTAAAATAAACAGCCACAAAATATAGGCAAGCTGCAATCCTCAAGGGAAATGTAGCCTTTCGTATTTACATAGTAAATACCAATATAGCTAAAATACATTTCAACTACTTACTCACTGTATACACAAGAAGTAATAAAATCTCTCTCTCCATCTCTTTCTTTCTCTCATTCTCTTTTCTTTAGGTTTTGATTGTGGAAAGTTTAAAGCAGAATAGTGTAACAAACACCCAAATATTAGGGGTTATTATACCCATCGCCCAGATTCAACAATTATTAACATTCTTTTATTCTGGTTTTATCTACACATCCACTCACTACCTCCTCTATTGTATTTGTATGTGTATAAACACAAATATTAAATGTATAATTTTGACAAATGAATTCAGCCATAAATGTAATCATATACCTATCACAATATGGAACATTCCATCCCCTCAAAAGCCTCATGTATCCCTTCTCAGCCAAACTACGTATAGGTAAAACAATATTACCCAACAGAAGACATATTTTGTCCAGCACAGAAAAAAGAAATAACAAAACCCCGCTCCCTGATATCTGTCATGCTTTGTATTTCAAGTCCCACAAAGTCTTCTAATCAGCTTCCTACAGAAATAACAGTATAGGAATCTAATATCCAAACTAAATCCAAAGATCATTCTCTTCAGAAACAGTTTTTAGAACCTCCAGGAGAGAGAGAAAGAGTGACGTCTACAATATATACCAAAAATCCCAACATCTGGAATTATTTATCTTTTTAGTTATTTCAGTATTACTTCAAACAAAATGACAAGTCCATAAACACAACCCAAGATATAAATAGTAACACCACAAAGTGCAAAATAATAACAGCAGTATTATTATGATGGAGTTTTTAGCCACTTACTATGAGTACATGCTTAACAGACCACATTAAATTCTCTATCCCTGCTCTTCAAAAAAATAGTAACAATGGCAACAGTAGCAGGAATACTGAACTGGGAAGGACATTTACAGCAGCTAGTATTGGTGGTGGAGAGGCAGAGACCCCAGCTGGTGTGGCTGACTCCTCTGCATGCTCCTGATTCCAGCCATGATGGTGCAGTGCAGATAAGCACACAGGCTATTAACATTGTATACAGCCTATATTTTGTTATGCCTATTTAAGTCTTGTTCTCCATCCTCGCTGCTGCAATCATGCTGGTAAAACTCTCTCCTCCTCCTAACTAGTCCCCACTTAGGCCCATAGAGAAGAAAACTTGACCAACAATTCTGTGCCCTACAGAAGGGCTGGGAAGAAGCCTCCACCCTTAGCCCCCTTACCTGCTCCTTCTGACTGAGGGGAATATGAGGATGGGCTAGATCCCTTACAGTGATGGTGGTGCTGAAGGAAAATGGCCTCTTCCTTTTGAATGCAGACTCTTCCTAGCCTGCTTGTGTGCAGACAGGTGCAAGCAGACCAGGCAGGTCTCTGCTCTCAGTAATATCCTCTTTGCTGGAGCTCAGGTACAGCTAATCAGCATTTTATAGAGGACCATTTATCTACTAGTTATTGGGGAGTGGGAACCCTATCTGGGCCTTAGGTCCTGGCCACATTATCTGCCACAAATGAGGCTGATACTATGACCCATATCTGGGTCTTGGGACTCTTTCTTAAACAAGTTAGAATCAAGGGATGAAAGCTATAATCAGCAAGGGCCAGAAACTTTCCAGAAACTATAATCTTTATCCTTTGTCTGAGCTCGTTGCATCTGTGCTACAGCTCTTCCTTTTTGGTGTCTTTCTAGCGATCTACTCAAATATAAACATACTGGGGTGGGGACTGGCCGGGGAGAGGCACGTGTCCGGCAAGATTATCCTCTCTTACACCCTGGCTACTTACAGCTCATATAAGCCGGCAACACTGTTTGACAGTTCTCTCCTCATTCCCAGCAGTGCATCATCCCCTTCTCTCATGTGAGCTCCCATCGCCACCTGCATCACCACTACCCCCATCAGTACCATCAGGGACAATATCGCAACCACCCTTCAATACCAACAACACCACCAGCGCCAACATCAACATTTTTGTGAATGTTCAAAATTAAATCACCCACTGTTAGTGGAAAGTGTTTAACCAGGTTCTTGATATTACCTTATTCTCCTCTGGCATGAAGAGGACTCGAAATATGGATGGCACTCCTGGGGCCACTTTGTGTCCAATATCTTTGGGGCTGATTACTTTAAAGTAAGGTGAACTTTCCTCAACAACTTTCACCAGTCTTGGAATCTGCAGGGAAAACACACAATGATGGCCATTGTGCATGTGAAAAAGCAGAAGAAAAAGCACAGGCTTTAGAGTTGAACATGGACTGACATCTCCATCAACTACGTACTCAACATGTGACCTTGATTCAGAATTCAGTTTCCTCAACTAAGAGAGATAGTAGTACCTATCCTTATCTTGTACAAAGTAAGCACTCAATACATTTTAACTGTAATTTTTATTGCTTTCAAAAAATTATTCCAAGTCTTTGTCCATTTTATTATTTAAATGTGACTATCTTCAAAGGCTAACTGCCTAATCAGCTAAAACCTCACCCCCATGGTGGAGTTAAGTTGGATTTGCTAAAATCTGAGAACTGCTCCGGGAGAAGAAATCACACTGACTGCAGTCCTTCTATGGGTCATCTACTGTACATGATGCCACTTTCATCCTCCTGGTGACCTTCAAGCTTCATACTCCACCAAGCAACGGGGCTGGCAATCCAGTCCCAGCCTCACTCTACCCTATGGGATGGTAATGAGGAAACATACTAAGAAGCAAGATCAAAAAGCACAGTGGGATATCCCCCAGGCCAGTCTCAGCAGCTCCAAACAGCTCCATTTTGCTAATGTCTTAGTTCCCTGCTGGAACCCAGATTAGTCTGACCCTGGAGTCAGGGTTTTTGTACCCCAAGTAGAATCACCCCAGCTTATGGAGTGCTCACAGCTTATTATCACCCTGTGTACGTGAGAGAGACCAAAAAATAATGACTGGACAGGCCCCATCTTTTGTACTCCATGTCAGTGAGGAAGCATATAAAAGGAGAATGGCACAGAAATCATTCCTCAGTGCCCCATATCTCTCCTGGTGGTTCTTCATGAAACCACCAAGTAAGTAAAGAAGCAGGTTTACATCAGCCACTCCACATGCGTGTCCTGGAGTAACTCCCCTGAGGACAACAAGCCTGCCTGGCCTGGAGAAAGCTGTCTACTTGTTAGCATCTTGACATTCCTTAGATGGGGACCTTCTTTCCATGGAGCCAGCACTCTGGCTGCAACTTTCCGAGAGGTGTCGGGTTATCTGTGAAAACTGTCTTCCCTCTGGCAGACAAAGCATACACTTGCCTTTTACCCTTGACTTGCTCATATATACCCACTGATGAGAATTTCTCATTTAGGGTCAAGGAGGGGTAGCCAAAGGGCCCTTTGGACTAGCTCCTCTCTGCCTTTAATAGCCAAAAAGCACCTGAGCAAGAGTCAAAATACTAGAGAAAGGGAAAGGGAATTGGAAATGAGAGCGGAACTGGCTGGCAGGCCTATGTGAAAGATGGAGCCCTCACATCTATGTAAAGCTCCTCTTCCTGAGGTCTAGGAACACAACGCTACACACCCTGGGGTGTTTTCCTCCTTGCCTACCCCTTTAGCTTGTCTCATGAGCTTTTCCTGCTAACACTACTGCAGCAGAGAACTAAATAAAACATTTTCTCCAGAGCCTGACTTTGCTGTCACTAAATCACCCCATTGATCTCTGAAAGGCATCACTGATTCCTTTAATGAGTTCCTGTCTCAAATACAACTGCAAGTCTTCCCATTTACTCTGGATTCTTGCACAGTCTTCACTTATTTCCTCTTTTTTCTTATAGCTAGAACTTTTTGTCTCCGCACTCACAGACTCGACTCCTGTAAGTATTCCGTCTTGTCTTGACACCTGAAGTTTAGCATCTTTCAGACACCTTCCTCCCCATCTGACTACTTTTCACACTTAAGTATGCTGCGTGCTGACCTTATACATTATTATTTCTTTCATTACTGTTAGATGTCAAGAAAATCTTTAGGCATTTAATACTTTTTCTTGAAATAAACCTCTAATTTATCTCTGAAGAAAAAGGTACAAGGCTGGAGAAGAAACCCTCAGTTGCCGTCACAGAAGACAAGAGACAAGATACAGGCAGTGAGAGAAGCCTTCCAGGACTAGCTGCAGACAAAATCTGAAGGCTATCTGATGTAGAAGGGAGAAGACCAAAAAGGAGGAAAGGGATCTAGATTTTTTAGGAAAGTCATTTTTTTTTAAGGCACAATTTACAGAATATAAATGCATCACAGACTATAAAAACACACATAAATACTCAACAACTGCAATTTTTTTGAGTAGGGTTTAGATCTTGAATTGGGGAAGTGGTGTCTTTAATGAAAAACACACGAATATTAATAGTAATTTCCCCGTCTTAAGTGAAAATCTGGCCCAACTCGTCATACATGAGAACCATATGCCGTTCACCTGGTCAATCCCTTATTCAACAAGAATTTAGCGCGCATGTTGGGAGTTCACTCTTTGTTGGACACTGTAAAAGGACTGAACACACAGCAACAAGCAGACATAGCCTTGTCTTCATCGAGCTTACAATCAAAGGCCATGTCTTCATATTACTTTTTCCTAAATCTACCGAATTAAAGAACTCTAAGATCCTCCAAGATCCAATTTTACTTAACCCTCTCTCACATATACTGGAGAAGTTCACCTCCCCCAGTGAACATACTTACTTTGTCATTGTTCCTCAAAACCAGTGGAACTTCATAGACTTCACAGGGAGTGTAGTTCTGAAATATAATCTCTGATGGAAAGGGCTGGAATAATGTTTGATCCAGGTTAAGTCCTGAAAACTGTAGTTGAAAGAGTAAGTTATTCATATAGTCACACAGTGGCAAAAAAGACTGGGAAAGATAAGAAAATACTACATAGACCTGTGGATATTAAAACTAAGAACATGGAAAACACTCAAAAAGGGATAACCATTATAAACATTCATAGTTATACTTAGTGAGATTATTGTCACCAATTTAACATAGAAAATTAAGCTAATGAGAACATCAACACTAGAAGTCAACACTAGACTTCCATTTCCCGTAATTATGAAAGAGGAAATCTGAACCAACTCCCCTATGAAAATACCAGAAAAGCTATCAAGAAATATTTGCTTGGAAACACTAGAGAACTAATAAGATAGTTAAGAATTACTGGTTAGAATCCAGGAGAAAACAGATAACTGGCGTGGTGAATGGAGACAAGAGAGAAAATGGGGCTAATTTTTCCCTCTGTGTACTAGAGTAGGAAACGGGGGCAGGGGAGATGAGGCATGTGGCAAAGCTTTCTATTTCCTAATACATTTTTCTGTAAACCTAAAACTTGTCTTAAAAATGCTAATTAAAACATTAAAATTGGAAAGAAAGAAACAAACATGCCATTATTCTCAGATAATAAGATTTTTTTGCATAGACAATCCAAATAAGCCTATAAAAAATCATAAATGTCTGAGGAACAAATAGAACAACAGACATGCAAAAGACTTCTGTAGGGAAAACTATAGCCCTTCCCTGAAATAAATTAAAGATGTCAAGAAGTGGAGGGATACAGTATGTCCATGTATTAGAAAAATCCATTTTGCAAGAGTATAAATTCTCCCCAAATTAATTTCTAAATTTAATGCAATCTTAATTAAAACCTCTCTACTCAATAAATTGATTCTAAAGTGTATACAGGAATGCCAAGAACCTAAAGTAGTCGAGATACTTCTGAAAAGTAATAGAGAAAATACCTTTAATGAAGAACAAAGTAACCTGTTTCATTAGATATCAAGACTTAAAAGAAAATATATAATAATTAAGATACTAAGTTTTGGAAAAGGATTAACAAAGTGATTAATGGTATCAGTAACCCCAAAACATATCCTTGCATATATAGACACTGAATGTTTGACAAAGGAGGCCTTTTAGTTCAGGAGCAAAGAAGGGACTTTTGCATAAATGGCATTTAACATACAATATAGACTCTGCATGGGTCACAACTGGTAACTTGAGCTTCCCTTCTCCCCTAAATAACCAGGGTTGAGAGAAGATGCCCAGGAAGAACATCTGCAACTTTAGATCTTAGGCAAGGCTTGCACTGCACAGTTCTCCAAAGCAGGTGCCACACCGTAAGGCGGAAAACTGCCAACCCCTCATTTGGAATAATAGGAACAGCAACAAGAAATTCCCTAGATACCAGCTGGCGCCATGGAACAGCAAGGAAGGCAGGGTCTAATTAAAAAACTCACAAATATGCTTATGGACAGGAAGCAGTCTGTCATTGAGGCAGGTTAGAAGAGAGGGGCTCTGAATCCTGAGAATCCTTACAGACACAATACTACTGGTTGGGGGAAGAAAAAGTTAACTTATCCCCCTTTGTCTGATCCCATCCCCCTTCCAAAGAAATACACACACTCACACACAGAGTTTCACTGAAAATCATGAAAAATTCCAGCTGGTCTGAAACAATACACAGGCTCTGCCTCAACATTAACTGCCTTAAACGAGCAGCCCTGAAAGAATCCCCTTCTTTCAAAGATGGGTAGTATAACAACAATAATCATCATAATAAATCAAGCCAGGATCTATAGAAAACACTAAAGGCAAAAAAGAAGAAGAGGATCAGAAAAAAGAGCAAATTAAGAATATCTAATCAGAAAGTTGTTTCCATGAAGCAATCAAAATCATAACTATACCATTTCATCATAAGCTCAAAGAACACCATGGGGGGAAAAAGTCAAGTGGCACATAGCAAGTATTTGAGAATGTGGGGAAGATTTAAGCAATTAGAAGCAATTTTAAAAAATCCATGTTTTCACTGAATAAATATTGAGTTTCTAATATGTGTCCAGTTCTTTTCCATATACTGAGTATATAGTAGTGAACGAAAATAACAAAGCCCTTATCTTCATGAAGCTGACATTCCTGAGAAAATAGAAAAAAAAAACCCAGAAAAATGTAATATGAGGTCAGGTAGTAAATAGGCTATGAAGAAAACTACATCAGGACAAGGAAGGCCAGGGGTTTGTTCTTTCAGTTGGGTAGTTAAGGGAAGATCTCTCTGAGGAGACGACTTCTAAGAGACATCTGAAGCAAGTCATGCAAACATCTGAGAGGACAGCACTCCAGTCAGAAGGAACAGCAAGTGCAAAGTCCTTGAGGTGGAAATTATCTCTCAGTTGTTGAAAGGCAGCGAGAGGGAAGTGCATTTGGGGGAGTGCAGCTGAAGAGTGGAAGGAAGAAGGAGGTGAGACTCAATGGTGTAGGACTTAGGAGCTATGGTACCGAGTTTAGATTTCATTACGAGAGCAGTGGGGAGCCACTGGATGGTTTTAAACATGGAATTAACATTTTCTAGATGATAATGATACAGAGCACCTTTACTGCTTTATGATAATGGGACAGGAGGGAAGGATGAGAGGGAAATAAGGCTGTTTCAGTATTCTAGATGATGGCAGCTTGAGCTGGAATGGTGATGGAGGAGGTGGTGAGGAGTGGTTTGATTAAAGACATATTTGTGAAGGCAGAATTTATGCCACTTGCTATTGGATTATAAAATATGAGGGGAAAAAAAAAGAAGCATCAGGGATAACTCCAAAGTATTTGTTTGAGAAAACAGATAAGTGGAAGTGCTATACCAGAGAAAGAGACAAAGGAGAAAGATCAGACTTTTAGGAATCGAATGTAAGGCAACAATTAGATCCTAAATCTATTATGCTTGAGCTGAGTTGAATATAAATCCAGAGTTCAAGGGATAGACTGTGACAGAAGATATAAATATAAAAGTAATCTACAAAAAATAGAATTTAAAGGTGTATTCTTTTTTCTTTTTTTTAAAGCTGTATTCTTAGAAGAGACCACTTAAGGAGTAAACTTAGAAGAGAAAGAAATCCAAGTACCAAATACTGGAAGATCTACTATTTAGTGATCAAGATGGAGAGAAAAAATCCAATAAATAAGATAAACAAAACGAAACTGGTGAAGTAGGAAGAAAACCAAAGATGTGTAGCTATCTCAGATGCACATAAATAAAAAGGTACAAAAGCGAGCCATTAACTGGGTTAAATGCTGTAAGACAACCCAGGTCTGCTGAGCCGGTCAAGAACAAAGTTTAAGAATAACAGTACGTAAGTCAATGTGGGGGATGCGGAGAATAGCCTGATGAATGTAATTACAATGAAATGGAAATGAGCAGATGTTAAAAATGGATCAGCGAGGGAATACAAGATGTGAAAATGCAGCCCAAGAAGGTTCAACATATTCATAATTGACATTCTTGAGAACCAAATGGTATTAAAAAATACCTGACAACACACACACACAGTGCCTCAGGAGAAATTTACTCATACCCTAATAAAATTACTGGACATTAAATGAGAATAGATAATCTTTGGCTAAAAGATTAAAGTAACTATGGGGGAGAGATCAAGCTGGCTGCAGTCTTCTAAATACTATCATTTAGAGCTAGAAGATAGTGGGTAAAATGCCTGCAAAGCTGTTATGTAAATTTATGACCCAAGAACTCCATATTTAACAAATCTATGGTGCAGTATAAAGGCAATATGCAAATTTTATCAAATACATAAAACCAAAGAAATACACTTTCTATAAGCGCTTCTTGAAGAAATTAGTAAAGGATAACTGTCACCCAATTAAGAAATAAATGGTTAAATCCCAGAATATATATATATATATATATGTATAAGGCCAACTGAGTTGAGAGAGGAAAGAAGAGAAAAAATACACGTAGTAAATCATCTGATTTCCTCATCCTTCACGGCAGAAGACAAAATACGTTAAAATACACATACCAACAGTCCTCATCAAAAAATACTCATAGTCTGATCTTAGTTATGTTTTCAGAAAAAAGGAATCAGCCCTTAATTCAGAAGAATTAGCTTTGGAAAAGCCATGTTCCCGTCCCTCTAATTTGGAGAGTGGTTGTAGGGAAGAGAAGAACTGATTAATAACCAGAGCTAGCAATTCTCAGAAGAGCGAATTTTTTGCAGATCTTGGACAGAAGAGACGATGATGTAGCAGCAAGAGCAAAAGAGCCTTGGGGACTCATTGCTTATGTGAAATAATAACTCAGAAAAACTCTCCAGAATGTCCAGAGAATCCTTGAGAGGAGGCTAGCAGCCAGCAGCCCAACTGATGGAGGTTTATGCCATAATTCGTGCACAAAAAAGTGAAACACAAAATTTAAGAAATTAATTAAAAAGCCAAGAATCTATGGTATACATTAGAATATATAAACATGTTTAAATAGCAGTTCTTTAGAGACTAAAGGATATTATCTGTAACTGGAAATGAGCCTGAATGTACAACAAATGCCTACTTTAATAAACAATTCTGCCTTTTATTTGTAGAGGACAGCTCAGATAAGGAAAGATTTCTTGTTATGCTAAGAAGATAACTTAATTGGGCTTGGCTTATGTAATTCTTAGAATTTCTCCTAACTCATGAAGAATAATGTCAATTAGTACCCAGATGGAGCTAAGAAAGAAGTGTAACTAGTTAAAAGTTATTTTAAATGAGGTTTGCACTTATTAATTTCAATTTTCACCATACCAAATCACAGATACCAAAATAAATGGGGATTTAAATGGAGTCTATCAAACAAACCCAGTAAAGGATTCTCTTAGTCAAGAAGTAATAACTTTTAATTAGTTACTGTTTTTCTACAAATTTCACGTTTTTTCAGGGTCCACTTAATATGTGAGTATGACGGAAAGCCGGTACCTTTTGATGGGTTGTCTCCCCCATATCTAAGAGCTCGATGATCTGTGGTCGGCACACAAAATGAGTATTTGCCAGTTTCTGCTCTGTGGTAAGGGACATTTCCTTAAGGAACTCTGAAGGTGTGAGCTGGAATTTAAAACCGGAACAGCCAAAAATTCATAAGTGGTTAAAATGTTTTCATAAGAGCTAGTAATGAATAATTTGTGTTTGTAACTTTCAGGATAATTCGAGAATGCCACTAAGTTCCCTTATAAAATATTAAAAATAACTAAATTATACAAGAGAAGTACCCGTGCACTTTGAGGTCTTTGCACAGTAATTTAAAATGACATGTGGTTGCTGTTTCCTTATGATTTTGAAGGAATCACACAAATGAATCTGAGAGGAAAAAGTCCAGAAATTGTACAGGAACATGTCCAAAGAGCTTAACATTTATGTTCAAAAGAGGCATCTGAGCATAAAACTCTGTTTGTAAAGTCATTTAAGGGCTTCAAAGATAGGCAGTTTGAAATAGTTGTATTTCTCAACTAAGTTACAACATGCAAACAAAGCTTTTGGGTGTTTATTACATTAAGGAGAAATCTTATAAAATGTAAAGAATCTTAGAAGTGTGATTGTACTACTTAGGAATGACTTTGAACATTTTAGAAATCACAAATGCACATTTAGATCTTGTTTTGCAAGAGCCCTGAAGCTAATCATCAGATCCAGCCGCCAGTTATATTCACATATCCAAATAAAAACACAAAATTCTTTGACACGTTCCAGTGTTATGAGATAAAAAAAAAGTAACCTATCATTTAAATAAAACTAACCCAACAAGGGATTCGCTAGCCAGAATCAATCACTATGATTTACTTATTGCTATTCTAAAATGTTCATTTTGTTCCAGGGCCTACTTTATATGCAAGGAGGTTATGGTTATCAGCAGCTACATAATGCTTAAGCATATGCCAAGGTTTTTACAAACATTCAGGAGTATATAATTTAGCTGCTCTAATTTTTCCTGGGGTTCAAGTTGGTGCAATTCAGGAATGCTTATTTTTCTACAGATTTAATTTCTGTGATGAAATTCATTTAAACAAAGGCATATTTCTAATATAACTTTCAACTTGATTTTTAGGTAATTTTTGATTAAACTTGGATTAGAATAATAAGTGTTAAGAGGCATCAGTTATATTATGACTTAAATTAAGGGGGTCTTAAAAGCAAAAAAGCAGAAGTTTCTTTAAATATGTACCAACCACCACCACCATGAAAGAGAATGATGATTGATTTTATTTTTCTGATTGAAATGCTACTCAAGATTAGTTTTAAAAATGTAATGAATACTATCTCTGGCACTATACATTTGTATTAATATTTTCTACAGCATGTGGTTCATACTGTAATTCTCACCAAATCTTTATAAATCATTAAAACTATAAATATATTTTATTTTAAAAAAGAGAAAAAATTACGAATTTTTCCTTGGTAACAATCACTATTCTATGTTCTACAAAAATACAAATAAAAATTACTCTTACCGCTCAATGGATAATAAATTATCAAGTTGAATTCTATGAAATTCTTATATCTATTTTTGAAATAACCAATGACAGTTTTACATGGTTCTATGTGTACTTTAACAGTTTAGAAAACCTTAATAGTTTGCTTTTATAGGCTTACTTCAGCTGATTAATTTAAGCAATTCAAGCCTCTACTTTGAAGTACGTATGTAATTTCAAAACTTCTCGGTCATTGAAAGGTGTCTAATCTCTTCAGCAAGCTACCATTCTAACTAAAATGATGTTAGTCAGTCCGTAATGCTGTTTGATGTTCTGAGAAGGCTAAGTAGCAACTGTCATTCTCCTGAGGAGACATTATATAATAAGTGTTTTATATAGAAATTCCCTGACATATTACCATTTGGTTTACTTCTTCTTCTGTAACCACCTTTGGACTCATAGGTGGTATAACTTTGCTTGGGAATCCTTTAAGCATGTTGACCAATGCCATCTGGACAGCCCCCATGGACTCTTCAAGTCTTCTACTCATCATTTTTAGTTATTTTGTTTACCTAAGAGTAGAAAAAAAGAGTTTTAGAATCCAGCTAATTCCTGAATATAGGTCACAATTTCTTTTTGTGTTTTTAAGCTTTTTCAAATACAGGAAGGTTTAAAAAATAGTCATCTTCAAAAATCATCTACTTACAACAAATATCTTAACAAAGAATTCTATTCCATGTGACTAGTCGAGGTTTATCCTCCCAAAGACTGGAATCCAATAAGCAGACTACAGGATTCTAGACTAAGCTCAGAAAGACATAGAAATATAAGCCATTCTTACATTTTGCTACTTTCATCTTCCCAATGAGTTAAATACGTGCAATAAATATATGCAATAGTTTGCTGATTCATCTGCCTATTTGAAAGTTCTTGCTCATGACAATCAACTCTTCAACAGAACAAACATAAGGTATTGGGCCTTAACAGCTGGACGGAGTCTCAAACTAGGCAGCATGAGATGAGATGGAGAAAAAGAAATTTTAGGAAAAGGTTTGCAGTTTATAATCATAATTAAGGCACTAAATAGCCACCTAATATCACCAATACAAAGAAATATGACATCTACTTTTGCATATTCTTTCTCAGACTTCTGGCAGAACTACTGATTTCAAGAATCTATCTATAACCAAATAGAGATTTCTATTTTTTATTAATAGCACTGTATATTATATAATCTTCATGCTAAGAAAAAGAAAACCTAACTAAAAATGTTTGATAAAATACTATATAAAAAACCCAGAAATCATTAAAAAGCTCATTAGATAGTAAGACATTACCAGACCAAAGTATGAGAAAAAATATATGAAAGAAATTGATTTGAACAAAAATATAATAAGTTACTACAAAATAAGTAGTAAAGCACCCAACAGAAGGAATATAAATTTTTTTAAAAGGAAAAAAAGGGTCATTAGGGTGGAAAACCTCTAGGATGACAGCCAATGAAATAAAAGACGGTCAAAGAAGGTCCAACATGCTATAACTGGAGATTGACAAGAAAAAAGGAAAGTACTGGGATGAAATTAATACCCTACATCTGGGCAAGCTGATGAGAAGGCTCAGGTGTTTCTTCCTTTGGTGCCTGTAGGAAATTCAAACCACACAAGGCCTAGACAGCACAGGAACCCTTAGTACAGCCCCACCTCAACAGTGAAAATGCCAGACCAGATTCCCCTCCCTACTCTCTCCAGCTGTTTTTTGAACCTGCTTTGGGGCCTTCCCTGATCTTCCAGAAAGCCTCATTATGAGAGCAATAATCTTTTTATATCTTCTAGGTACATGAATGGCATCATCATATTGGCATTCAAATCAAATTTTGGCTGAGGAGACCATTCTGAGTGGTAAGTCATTATACTAGACAATGAGTATGTTATAGGACTAAAAGTCATAATTCAAAATGAATATGCAACAATTATAAGTATCTATGCATCAAAACAAAATCCCTCCATATGAATCTAAAATTATAGGAGATGAAAGGAGTAACAAATACACAAGTAATAGGAAGTTTTTCATAAGACATGCCAAATGGACAAAAAAATAAGCTAAACCATAAAATATTTGAAAAATACAATGTACTAAATAGGTTTAGGGATATACTACATATACCAAACTCTATATCCTGATAATAGCAAATATATCTCCTGAAGAGCAAATGGAACAGTTACAAAATTTTGGCTATATATTAAGGAACAAAAAAAATCCAGTATTAGGTACTATAAGCTAGAAATATCACAAATAATACTCTGATAACAATGTAATGAAACTAGAAATTAAAAAAACAAAACAATGACAAAGCAAGCCTGTTCACTTGGAAATTTTAAAGTCTTCTTCTAAAAAACACGAGTTAAAAATCCACAAAAAGAAAAAGCTACCTTATCATTTTTAATTATATAATTATAATTGCAAAGATATAAAAATATGGTGGTAAAAAATATCTGGCAAAATTACAATTGCACATACAGTTGACCCCACAATCCCTACCTCAGGAATATATGTAAAAAAATGAGAGCCTGGCTAAAATATGAAATGATGCATAAATCAGTGTGGGTCATTACCAAAGGGGGAGTAAAGGAATAGGGTAGAAGAAAAAGGAATGAAAGACTCTGTAAGTGAAGACTCTCACTACGTAGTATTAACTTTCAAACCATGTAAATGTTTTACGTATCAAAACAAAAAGAAAACAAGAGGAAAAAAATCAATTCTTAAAAAGCTGAAAACAAACTGAGACAAATGGACCCAGCTGTATATTGAGCTGGTATCATAATCGCAAAAAGAAAACAGTTATTCCAAATGACCTTAAAACACCTTTTGCGTGTGGGACACAAATACAAGAGAGTCCTTATCTAACAAAAGCAATCACTGAAACCTGGTTCTGTGTACCCTCAATGAATCCCCAACAATAAAAAAATTTTAAAAAAAGTACTTTGACAATGGGATATATTAAAAAAACACAGAACAGCAGAGACATCTTACCATTTATTCAGTAGTCTTGCTGTTGGTCGTAATATTACTTCTAAAACATGTAAGTAATTATATTTATACTGTTAGGAACCAAGCATTGCAGCATTTAACAAAATATAGAACAAAAGAAGTTTTTATATTAATAAATTCTATAATCTTAAATTTAAACTGAAAATATGAGTGCGAGCTCATGACAATTTTCTCTTTTTAAATAATCTGCCCACTAAAAAAGCCCATAGCAATGAATGTTCAGTAGCAATGACAGTGCAGAGACCTAGACTGTGGTCTCCAAATACTATTTACTACTAAAAAGAGTCACAGCTCCCTGGAGAAATGGATTATTCAAGGACAAGGGTATAAAATGCATAAGATTAATTTGGAACATTCTATTATACCATAAAGCAAGAAAGTTATCAAAGGCTACTGGGGTTATGGTAAGAACCCAGAACAACTCAAAAGAGTTCCCTTCCTATCCACTAAAGATTAGATAAATTTGAGCATTAAAAAAAAAAGACAGTTTTAAAAGTCTGAAATGAATTAGTTTTTAAAAATCCCAGTTCAAATGCTACTAAAAAAGAAATCATTGGTCACCTTTGCAATTTGCATCAAACTAATTATTTTGGAAATAATGAAAGAACCAACCATTTATTCTGTGCTTTTTGGTATAAATTACATAGTAGGTTAACCAAATAGTTGATGAAAGAAAATTATTCTTCGCAGAATAATTCCAACTAATAAATGCAAAAACTTGACACAAAAGTAATCACCATTTTGCAGCTAGCTCCTAATGAAATGAAGGATCATCAAGGCTAAAACAATTAGGTGAGATGTTGCTGGAAAACTTTCTAATGGTTCAATCAACCTAACAACACCTGAGCCCCCTAAATCAATCTTAATGCTGAAAGAAACAGGCATTATGTGCCTCCTCAAGTGACTGCAGTACACCACTACCTACAGAGTACTGTTAACAAAAATCTAAACCAAATCTAACTCAGCTTCTAGACCTATCAGCTTGGCTGCAGGAGATAGAGGGAATGAAGAAACGTGTATATTCTGTAAGAATACCATTCAGCCAAATCCAGAATGTTGGAAATGTAGATAATGACCTAGTTTGTTCAACTAATAAACAGCCTGGTGGGAGAGGGAAAGGAAGAAAGATTATGAATTAAGAAGTCTTATACCAACCAAATGCCAGGGAAAACCTTGTTTGGATTATGATTCCTAAAAGTAAATAGTAGATAATATAAAAATAACTATTGTTCATCAGATAAAATAATTTTATTTTAAAATTTATTAAGTAATACTCCTATCAAACTATATCCATTTATTCAGTAGTCTTACTGTGGGTCATAATGTTAGTAACAATTTTTTTTTAAACAAATAATTTTATCAGTATTGCTAGGAACCAAGGAATCAGTGGTGGTATTGTTATACTTATTAATTATTTACTATATATGTCAGTAAACTTAAAATACTTTTAAACATTATTGTTCATTTTGTTGGGTAGAATAATGATAGTGTAGTAAGTAAAAACTTACTCTTATAAAGGAAGTTCTTATATGTTAGAGATACTTAGTGTGGTATTTACAGAGAAAGAGAAATTGTGTCTGAGATTTATTTCTAAATATTCTTTAAAAAATGTGTGTGTGCATGTGTACATATTATAAGGAAAATTAAACAAGAATGGGAGAATGCTGGGAACTGTTGAAGCTGGAGTATACAAGTATATTTAATTTGTGCATTCTTTAAAAATTCCATAATTAAAATATTAATACGTTAAATTCATTTTTAAAACCAGCAAGGAACTTGCATTACTGATAAAATAGAGAAAGCACACATTTTCCTATTCCTTCCACAAATATAGCTGAAAATCTTAGCCATGATATAGGAGGACAATTCCCAAAGAAATCAGAACTTTACAAATGGGTAACTCATTCTGAGAAGGAATGCAACAATGCTGAAGATTACAGTCTGCAGCACCAAACCGTCCACTGCAATTTTTAAGGAAAAGATTCATCTTATTCATACCTCAATTAAAGATGACTAATTATTAATAGCAGAAATGACAGCCAACAACATAGACATCACAACCGGTTTAGCTTATACAATTCTTACTGAAAATTAAAGTTGTGCAAACTTACCACTCAATGGGTGTCCAAACTATTGCACCCAGATCAGCTGCAGACAAGACTAGAGCTTTCAATGGAAATTTTAAATAAGTGGGGTTAAGATCTGGAAGCATTTCATCAAAGACTTGTTAACAGGAAATAGAACATAGCTTTCCTAGGATGATCCTAAAAATGAAACCAAAGCAACGGCTGCCAAGAGATGGAATGATCCAGTCAAATCGGAGCAAACCAGTCAAGAGCAAACATCATGGCAACAGGTTTCTTTTGATGCTCAAGACACTCTGCTTGTTGATTTTCTTAAAGGCCAAAGAACATTAATAACCACTTGTTATGAGAATGTTTGGGGGGAAATTAGCCAAAGCCTTAGCAGGAAAAGTTTCCTAGGGAAGCGTCACCAGAGAGTCGTTCTCCACTGTGATAATGCTGCTCCTCATTCCTTTCATCAAACAAGAGAGATATTGTGGGAATTTTGATGTGATGGGAAATCATTAGGCATGCACCTTACAGTCCTGACTTGGCTCATCTGACTTCTTTTTGTTTCTTAATCTTAAAAAAAAAAAAAAAAAAAAAACCTTTAAAAGGCAGTCATTTTTCTTTAGTTAATGCAAAAAAGACTGCATATTTAAATTATTAGGATCCTCAGTCATTAGGGATGAACTAAACGGTTGATATTACTTACAAGAGTGCCTTGGACTTGATGTTGAGAAATAAAAGTTATAATTTTTATTTTTACCTTTAAATTCCATTTTTCTATGAAATTTTTTGGGGTATCCTCATATATCCTACAAAATTATCCTTCAGGAATGAAGGGGAAATCAAGACACTGCCAGAAAAGAAAAAACTAAGAGAAGCTGACAATAGTAGATGTAAAAGAAGAGCAAATAAAATTATGAAAACAGAAAGAAATTGATTTTAAAAAGGAATACTGGAACATCAGGAAGGAAGAAGGAATAAGAGAAAGACAAAAAGCATGAATAAATATGACATTCTTTGCTTCTACTCTTGAATTTTCTAAATTATGTTTGGCTGGTCTGAAGGTAGAGAATTATCTCACTTTACTGTTCACAAGTCAGTTACAGACTAAACTCCCTGTTATGCTCTTTCCTTTCTTCTCATTATAGCACTTGACTAGTCTTTAAAAATTTGTTTTAAAAATTACATATGCTGGTTGAGAAAAAAATGTACACAACACCCTTCTAAGTCATTCGTAAATCAAAGAGGAAGTCTTAGGGGAAAGAAAAATGCATTGAACTGAATGAAAATGAAAACTCTTTGATGTAGCTCTAAATGTCTGTATATGAAATATTTAAGACAATTATGAAATAAATTGAGAGGCTAAAGTAACATAAAAGGAGGTGTTTATACTTCACTCAAACTAGTCAAGTGTCAATACCAGTAGACTGTGGTAAGTTATGTGTGTGTATACAATGCATTATTACCTAGAACCACCACCAAAATAGTTTAAAAGGGTAAGATGCTAAAAAGCACCAGGGGATTTTAAGAAATGTTTAAAAACATTCGTGGAGAGGTAAAAAACCCACAGAAACAAGCAAAGAAAAAATCCAGAAAATAAAATTATAGATTTAAGTCTTTAATTTATCAATTAAACAGTTAAGTTGTCTAACTATAGAAATCAAAATATAGAGGCTGAGGCCATATTTTATAGGCCATAAAATATATGGCCTAACTAGATGCTGTCAACAAGAGAATCATTTTAACCATAATCAGATAAAATGAGTAGAAGGATGGAAAATGCAGACCATGCAAATGTGAATCCAAAGAAAGAAGGAGTGGCTATAGCAATATATAAACTTGGCTTCAAATAAAAAGAAATAATTAGGGATATAACATAATTTTAAAAATTAATTCACCAAGAAGACATAACAATCCTAAATGTAAATGTGCCCCACAAGAGAGCTCCAAAATGTATGATGAAAAAACTTATACAAGTGCAAGGAGAATTAGACAGATATGCAATCATAACCAGAGACTTCAACACCCCTTTTTCAACTATTGATAAAACCATTAAACAGTATGAACAGGCTATAGAGCAGCAGTTCTCAACCTGTGGGTCGTGACCCACAGGAACTGTATTAAAGGGCCACGGCATTAGGAAGGTTGAAAACCACTGCTATAGAGGAACTCAGCAACATCATCAAGCAACAGGATTTAATGAACATTAATGGAACATATTCTACCCAATAGTAGCAGAATGTACATGCTTTTCTGGTGTCCAAGGAACATATAGCAAAACAGACTTTACCCTGGACTATAAAATAAAATTCAACAAAATTTTAAAAATTGGAATTATACAGAATGTGCTGATTGACCACAAAGGGATCAAACTGGAAACTGACAGAAAGATAATGGGAAAATCTCCACATACTTGCACCCTACACAACACCCTTCTAAGTCATTCGTAAATCAAAGAGGAAGTCTTAGGGGAAAGAAAAATACATTGAACTGAATGAAAATGAAAATGCCATTTATTTCAAAATTTGTGAGTTATAACTAAAACAGTACTGAGAGAGAAATTTGAAGCACTAAATGCTTAGGTTAGAAAACAGTGAAAGTCTCAAATCTATCACCTAACCTTCTAACTCCGGGAAAAGAAATAGAACAAATAAAACTAAAGAAAGCAGACAAAGGAAATAATAAGACTAGAAATAAGTGAAATTGAAACAGAGAAGTGATAGAGAAATTTAATGAAACAAAGAGCTGTTTCTTTGAAAATATCAGTAATACTGACATACCTCTAGCAAAGAAAATTACCAATATCAGAGGAATGAAACAGAAAATCACTGGAAACCGCACAAATATCAAAAAATGATAAGGACATGCTATGAACAACTCATCCAATATGAATTGAATAATTTGAATAGCCCTAAAGCTACTAAAGAAATTGGCTTTGGGCCAGGTGTGGTCGCTCGCAAGGCAGGAACATTTATGTTCAACCTGCAGTTCAGAACTTAGCCTGTGCTCACCCACCTCTAGATTCACACATAACACTGGGAGTGCCTGGGTTTTCCCCATCCCACCAGGGCTAGCTCCTATTTATTTTTCTGGACTCAGCTGTCGCCTTCTTTGGAAATCCTTCCCTGACTCCCCAAGGCTGGCACTTCTTGGTGATTCACCAGGTCTTCAAGCTCACTCCCAGCATGGGTACTGATCCATCGCCCTTTCCAACTGGACTGTAAGTTCCTAGAGGACAGGAACTTTGTCTTTTCCATCACCATATTGCCAACACTCAGTACATGGCCTCATACATATGCTTTGTTAAGTAAGTGTGTTTAATTAATTAATTATTCTTCCCATAAAAATGACCTTTCATGGTCCCCGTATGTGCCAGGCTATTTCACACCTTTCTTATCTTTGTACAGGATCATTCTTTTTTTTTTTTTTTTTTGAGACAGAGTCTCAAGCTGTCCCCCTGGGTAGAGTGCCATGGCATCACAGCTCATAGCAACCTCCAACTTCTGGGCTCAAGCGAGTCTCCTGTCTCTTCCTCCCAAGTAGCTGGGACCACAGGCGCCCGCCACAATGCCCGGCTATTTTTTGGTTGCAGCCGTCATTGTTGTTTGGTGGGCCCGGACTGGATTTGAACCCACCACCTTAGGTGTATGTGGCTGGCGCCTTAGCCACTTGACCCACAGGCACCGAGCCGTACAGGATCATTCTTTCTTATCACATCCCTATCCCCCTCTACCTAGCAAACTTCTATTCATCATACAAAACCCATCTTAATTCCAAATTTTATATGATGAATAGAAGTTTGCTGGGTCAAATTATATTTAAAATCAGAACATTATACCCCATAATGTTTACATGATCTATGTGTTTATGACATAATAAGAAAAAAAAAAAGAAAACACACACACACACACACAAAACCCATCTTATGAGTTGCAGAAGCAAGGATTTCTCTAATGCATTCAAGGAGTGACAATAACTCTGTCCTTTGCCCCTATTACTGAATGCACTGAATATACTGTATTGCAATTATTTGCTTACAAGCCTGTCTCTACTTGCAGAAATATAAGCTTTTTGGCTATAGGTACTATGTATAATTGGAACATAGAAGAGTCTCAATAAATAATTGATGAATTGAAAAAATATTAAATTGTACTTATTCAAAGGCAATTTTTACTAGGCCAAAACATTTCTCAGAGGAACTATTTCCCTCTTTTGTTTTGTTTTTCTAAATTTAAATGTCAGCTTTTGGCTCCTTCCAGTGTTTTTACTTAACAGAATCCACAGGTTAAGTAAATTTTCAGTATCAGTAACACCATGTCTTCCTTCAGAGAATATTGAAGGCAAAAGACAGGAAAATGTATGCTCAGCTCTCAACTCTTAGGAAGGAGAACCAGGCAAGATGGGGTTTGCCATTAAAGCTCTGCCTTTATATATTTGCACCACTGCATTCTTCAAAATAAAAAAAGTTCAGCACAAAATGCATTTTCTGTAGAGAACTGAGCTTTGTTCACTTCTAGGAACTCATAAGGAAGCTGAGTCTAAAAGAGTTCAGCTCTAGAGTGGATTGCAGCCTGGTGAAGGAGATTTTCATGATGTGTATTATTAAATTAGTGAATGAGCCCAGATGCTGCAGGGACGTGCACATATCACATCAATAACTATCATAATCACCATAATCATACCCCCATCCTTCATTGCTATCCATCTGTCTTTTCTTTCCCCTTACCATAAATTTCCCCAAAAATGTATTTCCTAGTATTTTTTCTGCCCTCTTCCATTCCCAAGCCCCTCCTTCTTTGCAGAAAAGCCAAGAAAAAACTTGACATATTTGTTCCTAGTTAATCTCAGAACAAGTTAAAATCCTTTCTATCCATAAGCAACATGTGTAAATAAATCTCAAAGAACTTTGATGTCAAACGCATTTCATATGTGAAATGCGTATTTCATATTTATGTATGCATATTTCATTCATGCATCTCAATAACCCATATCCTTTAACACATTTAAATAAATATAAACATTGATTTATAAAAGGTTTCCCCCAGTTTTAAAAGAAAATGTTATCCTTTCAGGAAGGGCTGTGAGCTGCAATAAACCAAAACTCTGTGAAAGTCTCTTCCTTCCATTAAGACCAAGGGTTTTGGAGTCATCAGGCCTACTTTTAAATCTTCCCAAGCCTCAGTTTCCTCATCTGAATAATAGAGATACAATAACAATAGTGAACCTATTATAACAGTTACCTATTACCATGTAACAAATTACCCCCAAACTTAAAAACAACAGTAAATGTTAACTTATTTCTCAGTTCCTGTGATTCAAGAATTTGGAAGAAGCCCAGCTAGGTGATATTGGCTTGGATTCTCTCATGAGACTGTAGTCAAGGATGACATTTGAAGGTTTTACTAAAGTTGGAAAATCCACTTTCAAGATGGCTTCCTCAATTGACCTGAAAGTTGGTCCCAGCTGTTGAGGAGAAGCCCCAGCACCTATCCTCATGAGCCTCTCAACAGGGCTGCTTGAGTGTCCTCAAAGCCCCATGACTGGCTACCCCCACAGCCACAGCAAGCAACCCAAGAGACCATGGGAGAAGATGCAGTATTATTTTTGAACCAGAAGTCACACTGCCATTTACCCAGTACCTGTTGGTCACACAGATCGGCCCTATTCATTATGGGGGATAGGCCACACTGGATGTAAATATCAGGAAGTGAGGATAATTGGGAGCTATTTTGGAAGCTATCCACCACATCTGTCTCATTTGTTTCTTATGAATATTAAATGACATAAAGTTTGTAAAATAGTTCAGTTTGCACAGTACCTGGCATATAATTGTTCTTGGTGTCATCATTATCATAAAGTTTGGTTCAGAGGGAAAAAAAACTAGACAGAAGAAAATTCTATTCAATTAATCTTGCTTGCTGGAAGTAAGAACGAACATATAAAACTGTTCACAGGTCTTTAACTTTTGCTACTGCTACAATGAAGCAGGCGCTATTTTACTCTGGGATGTTGGTAAACATTTCTTCACCCCCCCAAAACACCATTTTAGTAGGAAAATATCAAATTAAAAATAAAGGCTGGGGCCAGGTGTGGTGGCTCACATCTGTAATCTTCATGCTCTGGGAAGTTAAGGCAGGAGGGTCTCTTAAGCTCAGAATTTCGAGACCAGCCTGAACAAGAATGAGACTCCATCTCTACTAAAACCAGAAAAAAATTAGCCAGGTATGACAGCACATGCCTGTAGTTCCAGCTACTCAGGAGGCTGAGGCAGGAGGATGGCTTGAACCTAGGAGTGTGAAGCTGCAGTGAGCTATGATGATGCCACTGCAATCTAGCAGGAGCAACAGAGCAAGACTCTGT
>NW_003852442.1:10197447-10200789 GCF_000181295.1 Otolemur garnettii
AAAAGAAAGAAAGAAAGAAAGAAAGAAAAGAAAAGAAAAAATTAAAATTAAAATAAGGAAAATACTCA
Organism: Otolemur garnettii; assembly: GCF_000181295.1. NCBI lineage: Eukaryota > Metazoa > Chordata > Mammalia > Primates > Galagidae > Otolemur > Otolemur garnettii. The sequence continues at coordinate 10,197,516 of NW_003852442.1, forward strand.
AGAAAATACAACGTGACTTTTGTTGTCAGTGGGGGGCTCTCCAGGCACTTACTGAGTAAAAGGATTCATTTTCATTTTTTACTCTTGCTTCATCTTCTGATTTCTGCTGTCTCTAAAATGGTTACACTCCTTGGTTTTCTATTTGTTTGATCTCTTTTAAATTGGATTATTTCAGACTGTATAGGTTTCACATTGGCCTCTGCTCTCTTTCCCTTGAAATACTTCATGAAAATAATTTGTCTCTGCAGGATATGTGACTTCTTTTATCTGTGGCAGATAAAAGAGAGACAGAAAGAATCTTCATCTTTTACTCATGTTGAAGAAAAGGGAAATGCAGATGTACAGTGAAAAGTAATTTTTTCAAGACCTCTGATTATAAAAAAAGAACTGCTTCTCCATAGGAATTTTTCAGGTACTAGAATCTTGTTCAAAGTGTAATAGTGTCCAGTGCAGACCACAGTTCAAACAGCCAACCGAGGGCCACACCCTGAAAGAAGGGAACAACAGAAACAGAGTTTCAGTTGCAAAAAGTGCTTATTACTTGTATTCCCCAATTCCTATCGTTTTCATGTCTTACAGAAAGAATCTATAAGCATCACAGTTCCAAAATAGATTAGATTTCTCATATTGAAATTCAATTACCTTCCAATGTAATAAATCATAGATGTGAGAGTTAACCTTATGTGTCAACTTGACTGGGTCATAGGATGCCCAGATATCTGGTTAAATGTTATTTCTGGGTGGGTTTGTGAGGGTGTTTGTGAAAAATATTAGCATTTGAATCAGTGGTCTGTGTAAAGCACATTTCTTTGGGCAGCAGCCCTCAACACACTGCGATCCTGAATAGAACAGAAAGGTGGAGAGAGGGAGGATTCCCCTCTGCCTGCCTGCCTGCTTACACTGAGACAACCTTCTGCCCTCAGTGCTCATAGTCCTTGGGAAGCAAACTGGAAACTACACCACTGGCTCTCCAGCTTTGAGGTCTTCAAACTATACCGTCAGCTTTTTAAAGATCTTATTGTGAAATATAATATGCATAAGTGCCTCACAATGTATTACTGCAAAGAGAACATCTGTGTAGTGAATGCCTGGGCTAAGGCACTGCCGACACTCAGAAGGCCTTCCATGACTCCTCTCAGCACTAGGCCCTCTCTCTACACTAACTTAACCTCACTTTTTGTAGAAATGACTTCCTTGATTCTCTTTTATAACTTAACCATGCATCCTTACCACTATTGTTTTGCCTATATTTTTTACATTTAGATGAGTGAAATCACATAGTTCATAGTCTTTTGTGTTTAGCTTCTTTTTACTCCATTTTGTTAGATACAGCTAAACACTGTTTTAATTCATGTGAAATAGTCGATTCAAATTCTACAGTTTGAATGTACTGTAACTTATTTATCCATCCTACCTTCGATCAACATTTGGATTTTTTCCAGCTTACAGCTATCATGAATAATGATGCTATGAACATTTTTACAAATGTCTATGTGCAAAGGCAATCAGAGTACATATCCAGGAAAGAAATTGCTGGACCATAGGGTATGTGCAGGGTAATTCTCTAGGTGGCCTCAGAATGACTCAGTCCTCCCCTCTTTCTTGCTTGTAGTTCTCAAGAAAAATTGCAGAAGGTGCTGGGAATGCAACATCCAGAGATAAAAAGGGATTGGGCTGGGCTCTGATCTAGTACACCACCTCTACCCTCCCCCCCAGAACAGAATGTCCTTTAGCACTAAAGCCCAGTGACTTTAGTGATCCTGGAGGCATAAAACCTGGGGAGGGCTGCTTTCTGAGGGAAGGTCCCTCAGTTGCAGTGTAAGATGAGAGTCCATATGCCCTGGGCAGCTTTCGTGAGCCTGAGAGGACTGGCTTGCACTGAATCTTAGGTTGCTATTGTCCCTTGATGCCTATCTGTAAATAATAAACCTACTTCATGTAACTTGTGAGTATTCCATTTCACTAGACTCAAACAAGTTGGTCCAGTGCACAATGAGCCTGCTTCACACTATGCATATCTTAAGCTATGGTGGATAATGCTAAATAGCTTTCCAAAGTGGTTGTACCTATACACACTCCCACTAGCAGCCTATGAGAGACCTGGCTGCCCCTAAACTGCCAACACTTTCTATTTGCAATCTTAATTTTAACTATGTAGTGGACATGTCGAGATAGCACATTGTGGTTTTAATTTGCATATCCCCAATGGCTAATGAGACTAAGTATCTTTTCAGATGTTTCTTGCCCTTTGGATGCCTCCTTTGTGAAATGCCCTGTGAAGTGTTCAAGTCTCTTGACTTTTCCATTGGGTTGTGCTTTTCTTGTTGGTTTGTGAAAGTCCTTTGAATATTCTGGATAGGAGCCCTTTGCCAGTTCTGCCTTTACAAATATCTTTGCCTACTCCATGGCTTGTTTTTGCACTTCAAGTAGTTTCATGGGTGTCCTTCTGGTTTATCAGTACGTGTACTCTGAGGCAGCCCTTTGAAATCCAAACCCAAAGACTAGCAGTTCACCAGTCTTCCTCTATCCTTGGCAAGCCTGAGTCACCAATCCCTGCTGTTCTAACCCACAAAGGCTTCCATCCTGTTAGTCTCTTAGCCCCTCCTTGAAATTTGCATGTGCTATCAGAAAGAGAAGGGGCTACAAGTTTGGGTTTCACCTCCCTGGGTCTTTTTCCCTCCTAGACTTGGCCTGGTAATTCTCTACCATCTTTCACTTTTCTCTTTGACTTGAGGCAAGCTCTTATTTATAATCTGTTCAGCCTTGCTAGTTGTCCTTCAGCAGGAAGCTAGGCCTGAATTACCTAGTCTACCATTATCAGGAGCAGAAATCCCCCATTTATAAAGTGAAGATGGTATAAGGAAAGAAATTTGAATCTATGCCTAAAGAATTTTGCAACGCAATTTTTTTTTTTAATTTAAAGAGAAAATGGCAATAATTGAGGACAAAATAAATAATGCCCAGGACTTAGAAATCTACTTAGAGCACTTCTCAGGTGTCTGGAATTAGCCTGGATAATCTTTTCATGCCACCTAATCCAAGATTTGTAGAGCTGATGTATTGATATCTTGATTGTTTCATTTTAGGCATCAGATTGAGATATAATTACTGTTACCTGAGATGGACACTGAAGTGCATTAACACTAAATAGCTACTGCAGGATTACAATGTTACAGTGGCCAAAAGGAAACAGTTTTTACTTATCTACCAAGTAAAGAAGGGCATATTTTCCAGTCACTTCTCATTCGAAGAAGCCAAAAGAACAATCAAGTTT
>NW_003852442.1:10201063-10209344 GCF_000181295.1 Otolemur garnettii
CCCTCCCCCCTCCCCATATCCTTAGGCTGTTATTTGGTTATAGCTTTCATATAAAAAGGTTTAAATTAGTTTCATAATAGGGGTGTGTACATTCAAGTTTCTTAAAAAGGTACACTAAAACTGATAGTCTCTGTCCTTCATCTACTTTAAGCCTGGGCAACTGATCTTCTTTAAGAAAGTCTTAATCCATGTGTGGATCTGTATTGTGAGACTCATCATCAAGGGTACCCTCACACCACACGGTGAAATGCATAGTACTTGTCTGTGAAACACCCTCTCCTTCCAAGTCCACTAATACAATTGGTATACTCTGCCCCTCCTCATCTAGGTTCTTTTCAGGTTTCCTTCTGTCCCTTAATCAATATGAGCTTATTTAGGGGTACAAAGCCTGGAACTTTCTTCTTCCATCTGCTGTTTCATGCTAACTCAGATGCATCCACAGACCTCAGCTGAAACATCACTGGGTCTAGAAAGACTTCCCTGAAATCCTCTTGTTTTATGTTCTCACAGCACTGCCCTTTCACGTGTTCAATAAACATGTAACTAGATTTTTATGTCTTCCTTCCCCACCAGAGAACATGCCCCAAGGTCAGAGGCCTTGACTCCCATCTTTGTCACTGGTATACAGAATGAACACAGTGATGGGCATGGTGTCAATAAATGTTTGTTGAATGATTGTATCAAAAGCTGAATCACTGAACCATTCATTACATTTTCCTTTTCAAAGATACTTTCACTTTAAAAAAGAATCATTTGGCAGATTTATTGGTTTTTACTATCCTACACCCAGTTCTCTCCCCCCTTTTCTGTTTCCATTAAGGAAACACCCTATTCCTTACTCCAGTTCAGAAGTAGCCTATCCCAGTATTATCACTCCCTAGCTACAGTAATTGGCACCAAACAAAACACATGACCCAAGTCAAGCCAATCAAAGCCAATAATGTTTAATTCTGATTTCACTGGAACTGCTGCAGAAGAGTCATGCTTGCTTTCTGCTGAGGTGCTGAGAAGTGGGATACAGCTCTGAGGCTGCCAGCAGCTAGCCATCTTGGCCCTAGGAGGGGAGGGGCTGTGTGAGCTGAAGTCACACAAACGAGAACAGAGCCAAGAGATTGAGTTCTTAGGCATCATCTGAATCCTTAGATCCAGCCAGGCATTTTTGAGTCATCTGGGCCAATCAATATTCTTGACACAAGTGCCATCTAAACTGAATGCTGTGATCACAGTCTCTTGACAAAGTGAATTCCTTATAAATAATTGCAGTCCATCTATTATTTTTAATGTATTACCAAAGCAGGAATAACTTATATAGTCATCTAGATCATAACTTGCAAAAGCAATCTTTGATGATCTTGTTCAATTTGTCAAATATGCTAATTTAAACATGGTAGACAAGCTATTTTAAAGCCACGTTTGCCTTACTAATATAAATTCTTTTTTATATGCCATTGATTCTGTCACCAGTGCAGTCTAAGAGATGGGTAGGCTTTCAGAAATACACAGAGAATGCCTTTGATTTCTACAGCTGTCACACACGATGAAAGCTCATTTGGAGACTTTGCTTCACATTACACAGATACATGCATGAGCACATACACTCCAGGTAACCTATAAGCTTCTGACAAATGCTAGGAAATTCATATCATTTTCATTTCAGCAAATTGCTGTAATGAGGAGGTATTGAAATTACCATTTATTGATAACTAAAATTCCTTACTTTGGATTCAATCATCAAATCAATGAAGTAATTAGTAAATAATGCCCCCCTTTTGCTGGTTTAACACTAAATAAGCTGTAGTCTACCATTTCTTTGTAAAAGCAGTCTAAGCAAAGGAAGAGTTGGGCATATCAATTTCTTTTCCTAACACTTGCAATAATATGCAACTCAATTATCCTTTTATCCAGTGGTTGTATCAATTTTTCTAATCTGTGGAATTTTCTAACATGAGAAAAACCTTCTCCTTTGCTTATAATGAGGTTAGCAGACAATTTTCTCAAACTTATTTATCTTGCTTGGATTCAAAATTCTGTTTTCAGTAATGAATACTCTTTAACAACTTTTAAGCCTTTTTAACAATCTACTCTGTTAAAGTATTTCTTTTGACTAACCCATGGAATTTCCTTTCCTCCCTCATTCTCCTTCCAGTAAGAACCCACTGTCCTGTCCAGAGGGTAAGTAGACACGGTCAATCAGAGTATCCTATTCTGTCTTGGGCTAAGCACATGACCCTAACAATGCCAGTCAGAATCCTTCCATTGAATGATAGTTGGACATTGGTAAACAAATTCTTTCTTTGGATGTACGAGGCTGAAAATGAATTTAGAAATATTGGAAGCCAGCTTCCCCATCACAAGAAGAAGTCATTCTATAGAACAAAGTCAAGCAGAAGTGTGAACAGAAGAGGTGGTTGCATGGAAGGGTGGAAGGAAAAGAAAGGTGAATAGGAGTGAATCAGCATCACTTGATATGAGTAGCATCAAGAGCAGTTCTAAACTGTGATACTCTGGCGTTTGTGGCTCATCTTGTGATGCCACGAGCTGTCCTAGTGTTCTAACTAAATGGACTAGTAAATTCCTTTTTCTGATTAAGCTGTATTAAAGTAAGCTTCTAGTCACCTGAAATCTAGCACTCTCTGTGAGAATTCTTATATTTGTAGGTATGAATCTTATTCCTGGAGCATATTCAGAAAAATTTCAAATAACCACTATGTGATGGTGTGAGTTGCTTCTTTCTTTTTTTTTTTTTTTAAAGATCCTGCGAAGGGAATTGCATCCTTGATTAGCTTTTCATTTTGGCTATTACTGGCAATATACAAAGGCTGCTGATTGGTGGACATTGATTTTATACTGAGACATTGCTATATTTTTTGATCACTTCCAGGAGTATTGTGGTTGACTGAGGTTCTCTAAGATCAAAACATTGGCAAAGAGCAAGAGTTTGACTTTCTCTACGCCCATTTAGATGCCCTTTATTTCTTGCCTGATTATATTGGCTAGAACTTCTGGCACTATGTTGAATAGAAGTGGTGATAGAGGACAACTTTGTTTGGTTACAGCTCTAAGTGGAAAAGCTTTTAGTTTTACTCTATTCAATATAATATTAGCAGTGGGTTTGTCATAGATGGCTTTGATCAGAATAAGAAATGTGCCACCCATGCCCAAATTCTTAAGTGTTCTAATTAGAAAAGCATGCTGAGTTTTATTGACTGCTTTTTCTACATCTTAGAAAAAGGATTGAGAGGATCGTACAGTCTTTGTTTTTGCCTCTGTTAATATGGTGAATTACGTTTATAGAGTTGTGTATGTTAAACCAGGCTTGCGTCCCTGGGATAAAACCTACTTGACTGTTATGAATGCCTTTATTAATGTGTAGCTATAATCTATTGGTTAGGATTTTATTGAGAATTTTTGCATCTATATTCATTAGTGAAAATGGTCAGAAATTCTCCTTTTTAGTTGGGACTTTTTGTTATCAAGGTGATGTTTGCTTCATAGAACATGTTGGAGAAGATTCCTTCCTTCTCAATTTTTTTGGAATAATTTCTGCAGCATAGGTATAAGCTCCTCTTTAAAGGTTTGTTAGAATTCTGACATGAAATCATCTGGACCAGAGCACTTTTTTTTTTTGTTGGGAGATTTTTTATTTCTTCTATCTCAGTTCTTGAAATCAGTCTGTTCAAGAGATCTATTTCTTCTTCATTAAGTCTAGCTATAGGGTGTGATTCCCAGGAATTGACCCATTTCCTCCACATTGTCACTTTTCTGGGAATAGAATTTCTTGTAGTACTCAGAGGTGATCTCTTATGTCTCTGTGGCATCTGTTGTTATTTCCCCTTTATCGGTTCTGATTGAGGTTCTTAGAGATTTTACTTTTCTGTTCCTAGTTAATTTGGCCAAAGGTTTATCAATTTTATTTATTTTTTTCAAGAAAACAATTTTTGGTTGCATTAATTTTCGGAATGATTCTTTTTTCAATTTCATTAATCTCAGATTTAATTTTGGTTATTTCTTTTCTTCTGCTGAGTTTGGGATTAGATTGCTCTTATTTTTCCAATTCCATAAGATGGTTCACAAGTTCGTTGATGCCCTCTCTTTCTGTTTTTTGAATGTAGGCATCTAATGTGATAAATTTCCCTCTTAATACTGCTTTTGCTGTAGCCCATAGGTTTTGGTAACTTGTGTCTTCATTGTTATGTTTGAGGAATTTAACAATTTCCTCTTTTATCTCTTCCTGAATCCAACTATCATTTAACATAAAGCTATTTAATTTCCAAGTCTTTGTGTGGGAATGAACATTTTTGTTGGAGATGAGTTCTACTTTTACTACCTTGTCATCTGGGAAGATACAGGTATAATTTCTATTCTTTTAATTTTGCTGAGGTTTAATTTATATCCTAGGATGTCTTCTATTTTAGAGTAAGTACCATGGGCAGACAAGAAAAATGTATATTATTTAGCTTTGGGATGGTGTGTTCTGTATATATCTACTAATCCCCTTTGTTCTAGGGTCACATATAAGTCCTTTGTATCTTAGTTTAATTTCTGTTTAGAGGATCTGTCCAGCTCTGTCAGAAGGGTGGTAAAGTCCCTGACTATTATGAGTGTTCCTCAGACCCAACATGGTCCATTTGATAAATCTGGGACCATTTAAGCTGGTGGCCTAAATATGTAAAATTGAAATGTCTTCTTGTTGTATTGTTCTTTTGAATAGTATAAAGTATCCGTCTTTGTCTGTCTTAACTTTAGTTGCTTTAAATCCACTTGTATCTGAAAGTAAGACTGCAACCCCTCCTATCTTCTAATTTCCATTTGCTTGAAATACTATTTTCCATCCCTTAACCCTGAGTCTTAATTTGTCCTTCAAGGCTCCATGTGTCTCTGGAGATGGCATATGGATGGCTGGTACTTTTTTTATGCAGTCAGCCAGCCTGTGCCTCTTCAGTGGTGAGTTCAATCCATTGACATTTATTGAGAGAATTCATAAGTGTGGTGGAACTCTAGTTAACTTATTTTGTGAAAGTCCATTGTATAGTTTTATCCTTTGTGCTACTGTGGAAACAAAGTTTTGACATTTAGCTTTTGGGTGTTTACTTTGCTGGTAGTCCATTATGATGGTCAGAGTTGAGAATAGTTCTAAGTATTTCCTGTAGAGTTGGTCTTATTATGGTGAATTTCCTCAGTGCTTATATATCCACAAAAGATTTGATTTCTCCATCAATTTTGAGGCTTAGTTTAGCAGGATACAGAATTCTGGGCTGAAAACTGTTTTGTTGAAGAATGTTGAACGTGGATGACCAAGCTCTTCTGGCTTGGAAGGTTTCAGTTGAAAAGTCTGTTGTCACCCTAATGGCTCTGCCTCTGTAGGTCAGTTGGCACTTACTCCTGGATGCTTGCAGAATTTTTTTTTCATCTTGACTTTGGACAGGTTCAGTATATACAATGTGTTTTGGAGAGCTCTGTTTGAGTTGAGATGGCCTGGGGTTCAATATCCATCTGAAAGGAGTGTGTCTGGGTCATTAGTAAAACTTGGAAAGTTTTCATTTCTGACAGTTTCCAGCAGGGCTTCCATTCCTTTGGGACAATCTTCTTCCCCTTCAGGAATCCCTATTATTCATATGTTTGAATGCTTCATGGAGTCTTGTAGTTCTCTATGCGCCTGTTCTTTTTCCTCTCTCTTCTTTTCCGCCTCTTTAACTACCTGGGTGCACTCGAAAACTTTATCCTATAGCTCTGAGGTTCTTTACTCTCCATGGTCTAACCTATTTTTTATACTTTCTACTGCATCTTTACATTCTCTGATTGTCTCCTTCATTTCCTTAAGCTCTGCCATATCTTTTCTATATTCTATATATCTCTCGTCTGACTTTTGGTCCTGTCTTTCCATTTTCTTGTCCATTGCTTTATTATCTTTATCATCCATATTTTAAATTACCTTTCTGTCAAGTCCATTAATTCTTCATAGGTGGAGTCTTCAGCATTAGCTGCCTCATGATCCCTTGGGGGAGTTCCTCTGTTTTGTTTTTTCATGTTCCCAAATTTTTTTATTGGTTCCTCCTCATGTATTCTTTCTTCTTGTTCACCTCTTTATCCTCCTTTTTCCTTCTCACTGTCTCCTTTGCTTAAAATTACCTTGTCTCAGAGCTTAGGTCTTTAAGCAGCCTCAGCCTAAGCAATGCCAAACTCTTCTTCAGGGCCAAATAAACAGAAGTCCTTGCTCTTGATGACAGTGTGTTGCAGTGTCACCTGGACACCAGGTGGTGCTGTGGTTTTTTTAGGAGACAGCTCAGCCAGCAACCTCTATGGTCCTTCTTCCAAATTTACTTGCCTTTGGTGATCACTTGATTGTTTCCTCAGCATTCAGACCCTGCAGGGTTGGAATTTTAAAGCTCACAAGAATTCTTCAGGGGTAGGTCTCACAGTGCCCCCCAACTCCAGTTCTCATGGGGTACAGGAGTCCCTCAGCCTGTCCCAAGAGTGGAGTTCTGATCCCAGCAGGTGGAATTAATACAGCTGTGCTTTAGGCCCCTGCTAAGACCTTCTTACTACCTTCCCACAGTGGCAGCCCCTTGCCCTCCAAGATCTCAGTAAGGCTGACTCACTGTGCTCCCTGAGCTATGACTCTGGGTAAGGTCCCAGTGGGAGGTATGTCTGGGTTCTCTCTTTTTCCCCAGTCATTCTAGGAGAGCTCAGCTGAACAATACTTCTCATCTGCCATCTTTCTCCACCCCTCTGATGTTTTCTTCATGATTTGACTGCTTTGTAAAATCTGGTTATCAGACATTTTCTGGATATACACATAGCATGTGAATATTTCACCCCATTCTGTAGGTTGTCTATTCACTCTATTGACTGTTTCCTTGGCTACACAGAAGCTTTTTAATTGGATCAGGTCCCATTTATTTATTTTTGTTGTTGCTGTGATTGCTTTGGGGTCTTCTTTATAAATTCTTTCCCTAGGCTGATGTCTGTAAGAATTTAATATCCTTTAAAGCATTAAAGAGCTGTCAAGATAGTAAGCAATTACAAGACAAAACCCTAAAGGAAATCAAGCACCAGAGAAGTAAGCAAACCACTAGAACACCATAGCCATTTTTCCCCTTAAGGTATTTGCTGATCCAGAAAAATTTGGGCTTTGGTTTTGGTAGCCTTGCCAGGCAATGAGATAGAAGTCAATGATTAGAGTCTGCTTAAGGTTGGAAATATAATGAGACCTTCTGCATCTTAGGCTAGGACCCCAAATTAAGAGCTGGTCACTCCATCACCATCTCCAGCAAGCCATAATAAAACCAGTCAGGAAACTGAGCAACTAAAGAGAATAAGAAAGAAATGAAGGAGAAAATGTCCAGAAAGTTGAGGGTTTTTTGTCTCAGATTTGTACCCCAGATCTATATTACTTAAATCATCCAAAAAAATTTCAGGCTATGAACTAGTTTAGTGTAGTTCCAGACTAACAGATCTTAATGTATCTGACAGATACAAATAGAAATTATCTCTGGAGGAAGGTATCATGTTTCCAAACATCAAAGAATACCTACAAATAATATTTCAAGGACAGTGAATAGCACTCAACCAAAAATAAGCAAATACATAAGAAAACAAGACACTATGCACAACAATTAGCAGAAGTTGAATACTGAAGAAATATCAAGGTTTCACATAGGGGACTTCGTAGATACAGACTACAAAACTACCATGTTTGATACATTTGATGTATAAGATATAAACTTGAGGGAATCTGCAGGGCACAAGAATCTTTGAAAAAAATGATACAGCAATTCTATAAAACAACTGGACTCTTCAAATGTCAATGTCCTGAAAAACAAAAACCAACAACTACCCCCCAGAAAGTGAAAGGGGAACTATTTTACCCTACAGCAGACTTTGAGAGCTTAGCAACTCAATGTAATATATGGTCCTTGACTAGATCCTTGATATTTCTTTAAAAAAAAAGGTATAATAGACATTATTGAAAATTTTAGAAACTATAAATTTGAACTATACATTAGATAATATTGTATCAATATTAAGCTTATGGACATGATAACAGCATTGTGGTTATGTAAGAGAATACCTGATAATATACACAAAGGAGAAGTGTTGTGATATCTCCCTTCTGTAAGTTATAAACTTGCTTTCAAATGGTTCAAGAAGAAAGAGGGAAGGAGACAGACAGAAGCAGGAGCAAATGTGGCAGAATGTTAACAACTACACAGGTTTTCACTGTACCATTATTTCAAGTTTTCTTTAGCTTTGAATTTTTTTTTTTTTTTGAGACAGAGTC
>NW_003852442.1:10209655-10248001 GCF_000181295.1 Otolemur garnettii
AAAAGGATCCAAATAGAATATCTAACAATGAAAAATAAAGTAACTGGATTAGATAGTCCATGTATGGGTAAAGAGAAAAATACTAAACTAGAAAATAGATCCAAATAATTATGCAGGATAGAGCATGGAGTGTCAAAAAATAAACATGGAATGTAGAAAATAAACAAGAGACATGGAGGACAGATACCTGACATCATTGGAAGCTTGAGTGAGAGAACAGAGATAATGAGTCAGAGGTAACATCTAACAAGCAATAGCTGAGAATTTACCAAAATGTTGAAAAAGACCAATATAAATATTCAAGAAGCCAAATAAAATCCCAACTAGATAAATGGGGGGGAAATCCATACCCGGGCTCAGCTTAGTGAGGGTGAAGAAAACCAAAAGTAAAGAGAAAAATTATTTTAAAATCCAGTAAAAAAGACAGATTATCTCCAAATGAGCCCTGGTTAGATTGGGAGCTAACTTCCCAGTATAAATAATGGAAGCCAGAAAATGGTAGAATGATACATTCAAACGTACTGAAAGAAAAAATACTACCATCTTTTAATTCTATAACCAGCAAAAATACCTTTCAAGAGTAAAGGCAACAGTTTTAGACAAACAAATCTGAGAAGATTGACCTTAGCAAACTCACACTAAAGAAATTCTGAAAGATGGGTGGTACCTGTGGCTTAAGGAGTAGGGCGCTGGCCCTATATGCCAGAGGTGGTGGGTTCAAACCTAGTCCTGGCCAAAAACATAAAAAAAAAAGAAAGAAAGAAATTCTGAAAGATACAATTTCAAGCAGAAGGAAAGTGATCCCTGATGGAAAAAATCCAGGACACAAGAAGAAATGGGGAGGGAGCAAAGTACTCAATATGTGAAGCAATTCTGAATGAACATGAGTGCTGTCATGGGAAAAAAAAGTTTATAATATTAAAAATAAAAACAGGTTTAAAATAATATCAAGAACATGTAAGTCAGGAGTGAAGGGTATGTTGAGTTAAAGAGGTCTGAGACCCTTCTACCATCCAGGAGGAGTGTAAAAATATTCATTAACTTAGTTAATCATATACATGTATACTGGCTGGATTCCTATGGAAAACTAAATTAATAGAATTAGAGTGATGATGTCCAAACTAGAAGAGGGAAAAATTAAATAGTAAAAAGAATACTTAATCTAGCAGTAATATATTAAAATACATCAGGTTCAACTCAAGAATGTAAAGTTGGATTCATATTAGCAATTCCATCAATGTAGTTCACCATATTGACATATTAAAGGAAAAAAGTCATGTAATAATCTCAAAAGATATGAAGAATATGATAAAATTAAATATAGTAGAACTGGAAAAAATAATTAGCAGACAATATGAATACATATCTTTTGCAGAAATTTTTTTAAACTACCATAAAATATTAGGATGGATAGATTTAGCAAGATTGCTAAATACAAAATCAGTATGCAAAAAAATTGCATCTCCAAATACTCAAGAAAAGTTATAAAATCAACCTTAATTTCTATATCAGAAAAAATTTAAATTCCTCAGCATGGCACCTATAGCCCAGTGGTTATGGTGTCGGCCACATACACCCAGGCTGATAGGTTCAACCCAGCCTGGGCCTGCCAAACAACAATGACAACCACAACAAAATAAAAACAGCCAGGCAGGCACCTGTAGTCCTAGCTACTTGGGAGGCTGAGACAAGAGAATCGCTTAAGGCCAAGAGTTTGAGGTTGCTGTGAGCTGTGATGCTACAGCACTCTACTGAAGGTGACATAGTGAGACTCTTGTCTCGAGAAAAAAAAAAATTAAAATTCCTAAGGCAAAAAATAAAAAATTCCTAAGGCTATACTGCAGATAAAATGATAATACATTTTGAAGAAAGATTAAAGATAAGTTAAGTAATAGAGAAATATACTATATCCATGGATTAGAAAATTCAGTATTATAAAAGATTAATTTTTTCCAAATTGATATACAGTATTAAATGGATCAAAATAAAAATCTTTTTAACACCTCAAGTCCTCCCCAGAAAATAGAACTTTTGGTAGAACTTCACATGCTCAGTCTAAGGTTTGTAGAAGAATGAAATGGGCCAAGAACAACCAAGATTATAGTGAAGAAGAACAAGTAAAATGTATTGGACAACGCTTGTGCCCAACCTGACATCCTCTAAGTCTGCCAATAGCTTCCCACAGTAAAACCCCAAAGCACCTAACCAGGCTCAAGAAGCCAGCACATGAAATGACAGCAGCAGGTACCTATTGGACAGGACCTTCTAAATCTCCAGTGAAACGATGCTTAATATCTAGTAAACCAGTGCTGACTGCCAATTTGACCTACACTCAAATTTAAAGATTTAATCTTAAATTTTTTAAGATTGTCCTGTCAAGTTTTCTCCTGTTCTTCTCTCAAACAAGCCATTCATTAAATCACAAAAATAACATGTGACTAATGCTAAAAATGATTTTAAACTGGTTTAATACACAAATTTGTCCCCATTTAAGACTCAGCAATGTTCCAAATTGTAATTCAGACAAGTTCATGAGTACATGTACATCCATATTGATGTACCACGCTCCAAAACAAGGAGCCAAAATAATTCACACTAAGCAAAGATCTTGTTTGTCCCTGACCCATAATAATGTCTGTCCTACAGTTCTATATTAATTACCTTACCCAAGTAGAAATACCACTTACTTACATAAGAATTTCACTTCTGAACAAAACAAAATAAAAATTTGTAAGTAATGACCTCAAAATGAACTGGTTAAATTTAAGGACTCATTTTTAAAGGTCAGTGTCCTTTGCTGCAAATACAGTTTCTATGCAGATGAGAAGTTGAACCTGCCCTATGGTGTTGAGCATAATTAGCCAGCTGCACCCTCATAATAAGGTGCAGATGGTTAATTGCACCAGCAAATAACTGCTTACTTGTGGGCACAAAAGCCTGTACCTAAAATCATTGAAAGTATACTTGGACCTATTTATGTTCATGCAAACAAAACATATTTCCAAGGTTTCATCTGTGAACAGACCACAGCCAGCTCCGATGCCACAGCTTTGGGGAGAGAATCATTCACACTGCAGAGGTATGGTTCAAAGGAGGGACCGCTGGCCACGAAACTGCATTTCAAATGGTGAAATATTTCTTAGGGTACTGCATCCTTGCTGAAAATCTCCTAAAGTTAATTTGTTGTACTAGGAATCAGTAAATAAGGTGAGATTTTGGGTTCCCTTGAACCCAAATTCTATATTCTTTTTGATACATAGCAAAGACCCAGAAATGAAAGAAATTTTTTCACAAGCAAAATTACATCAACATTTAGTTTTCTGAGTGAGAAAAAAAGACAAATTTTCCTGTGCCCTTGAGGAATTTCATGTATTAGCTGAGGTCCCATAATTTAGCAAGCTGTATTAGATACAACACATTCAATGGTTGTTAGAGACTGTTCCAAATCCATTTTAAAATATATTCCGTTAATCCCTGCACAGCGAGAATAGGATATGGGGAGAAAGCAGAAAAGGGGTAACTACTCCAACAGACTCGTGTTTGGAAGTCTTCTGCCAGCTGCAAAGCTCTCAGTTGGGCAAGGGGTTGCACTGACAAGGACGGGGAACGGAATACTAATCGACTCGAATTCACACAGAACCTTCTTCTGAAGAACCCATGGGGTTATGTGATTCTATTCAGTTTAATTACATATTGGGGAGGAGGAAAATCTGCTTGCCATGGTTTTAATTGCTAAGAACACACTATCTTTTTCAGGACCATCTGTTTAATTGTAATTACAAACAGAGATGTAAAAACGCAAATGATTAACAAGTACAAAATTCCCTACCACTGACAGTGCTAACATAACAAGCCATATTGTGAAAGAGTATGTCGTCTTTTCCCTCGCTGCCATATTTCATGATTTAGCAACTGACAACCTACCATTTTTTAACATAATCTCATTCTGATAGAGCTACAGTTATTAATTAGTATTCTTAATTACTGTGAATACATCCACCCTAATAATAAGATTGCATCCCGGTGTTATTCCTTTTTATTAAACCTAAATTCTCTCAGAGAATGAAAGAGATTTTATCAGAAATGAAATACATAAAGCCCCTTTTTTGCCACCTCCCACCAACATCTTTGATATTTCATTTGATACACATCACCCATAATTAATTACCAGGCACATTCCAAAGCATTGCAAGACTAATTTTTGGCTTTCATAAACACAAATTTCTGCCTTCCTGGTTCTAAAATATGCTTACCACACTGTTATTATTTTAAAAGCCATGAGTATTGGTAATTGTTTTCAGCATCAATAAAAATAGCTTAACCTTGAAATTTATTTTAATTAGGGATTTTTCAAAGCCACTGCTGCAAAATTGGGTGGATTGTTTATAATAAAAACAAGCATCAACAACACAGTTGTGCAGAACATAGAATTAAGCAAAGATGCTTAACTTAGGCTTACAATAGCAGTTTAAAGAAATAAAAACACACACAGATGCAGTGAGATCATAATGTTATTAGAGCAACCTTACATTCAGGATGTCTTAAATAGCTTATTAAAGCAAGAAGATGCCATTTAAAAATAAAATACGGTGATTTATGAAGTACCAGAGAAATTATAAGAGATTTCTTTTTTAGTCATTTTGCACTTATTTCTCTTTAAAGCCAACAACTTTCTGGCATTCATTTTAAGATCACCACTTTAAGAATATCAGGGGCATCGCTTGTGGCTCAG
This sequence comes from Otolemur garnettii, assembly GCF_000181295.1. NCBI lineage: Eukaryota > Metazoa > Chordata > Mammalia > Primates > Galagidae > Otolemur > Otolemur garnettii. The sequence goes on from NW_003852442.1 coordinate 10,214,388, forward strand.
TGGCTAGGGCGCTAGCCCCATATATGGAGGGTGGTGAGTTCAAACCCAGACCCAGTCAAACTGCAACAACAACAACAACAACAAATAGCCAGGCACAAAATAGCCAGGCATTGTGGCGGGCATCTGTAGTCCCAGCTACTCAAGAGGCTGACGCATGCAAGAATTGTCTAAGCCCAGCAATTGGAGGTTGCTGTGAGCTGTGATGCCACAGCACTCTACTGAGGGTGATAAAGTGAGACTCTGTTTCTATATTTAAAAAAAAAAGTCATACACTTTTTAACAAGCCCTTCAACAGACAGAACATGTTTTAACAGTCCACTTCTCCTTCCTACCACCTCAGGGGAGAAATAAGACCCTTTTTTAAAAATCAGAGAATAAAAACACTTTAAATCCTCAAAGGAGTGAAAACGCTGACTGTACAGTTTTTCAAATTAACTTGTAGTGGAGGCCTTTTGTGATATGTGAATTCCTCACGTTTCCTTCTCTGCCCAACCGGAAATCCCTCTAACCACAATCTTACAATTATTTTTGCCTACTTCAAACCCTCATCACCCTCGAAAGACATTTTATACAAAGAGGATCCAAATGCTAAGTGCTTCTGCAGTGTTAATGAGGAAATAGATCTTGGAAGAAATCATTTGAGAAGAAAAGCTCGCCCTCAGGAAAGGGCTGTGTCTTCTGTTTTAATGATGGTAACCGTGGGCAAGCTTATTCCGGTCCACGGAGTTCTGAAACGTGCTCATCCCAAACTAGTGATCTTTAACCTTTGTGATCCGCATCCTACTGGGAAACTGATGAAGGTTATGAACACTAGCCCCCCCAAAAAAACATAAACATAAAATCTGAAGATATATACACACATAGGGTTGAGCATCTCTATTACACAGATCTCAAATGTGTACTAATTAAAACATGGTTTCAATACTAACAGGCTATGTGGGTTTCTCTTAAACTTGATGAGAATTTTCATGTTCTAAAATGTTTTTTTCACTAATATGGAGAAGAATTCTCAAAACTATTCTTGGCTTGGCGCCCATAGCTCAGTGGTTAGGGAGCCAGCCACATACACTGGAGCTGGCAGGTTTCAACCTGGCCCAGGCCTGCTAAACAATGGTGACAACTGCAACAAAAAAATAGCCGGGCATTGTGGCAGGCACCTGTAGTCCCAGGTACTTGGGAGGCTGAGGCAAAGAATCACTTAAGCCTAGGAGTTTAAGGTTGCTGTGAGATGTAACACCACAGCACTCTGCTGAGGGTGACATAATGAGTCTCAGTCTAAAAAAAAATAAAAAGAAAAGAAAGAAAGAAAGAGAAAGAAAAAACTAAACTATTCTTGACGCCTGTGAAATATATTATTAATAAGGGATAATAGCTTCCTTATACTTTGTGATTCAATGACTCATTCTCACACATAAGCCAGAGGTCTCGTTATGCCTTCCCCAAAATAATTCTAACTTTGCCTCGTATGCAAGACATGAAATAAAATGGCACCTTCCAAGTATCATTTCCTAAAGAGCTTTTCAGACATGAGTTTATTTTCATATCTCTAAATGTATATAGAATAAAATTAGTATACTCACTTTACATCAAAAGAAAATATTTAACTCCCTAGTCTGAAATATATATTCTTTAGTGGCATTTGCTAAATTTGACTTTTTCTATCTTTGTCACACATGCATACAACCAATACATCCAAATTTCACATAAGATTTACTCTGATGCTCTCCATAAATAATGCAATAAACAAATTATTAAGAGTGATTACCTCTGGGGACTGGAATTGGGAAAGATGGGGGGTAATGAGGAGACTTTCAAGTTCACAATTCCAAGGTTTTAAAATTTTTACAAGGAGCATATAAGGTATTGTGCTAAAAATTAAGATTAAAAAATAATACATGGTTTTCTAATATAAGATATGCTGGCTTACCTGAACCAATCTTCCTGCTGAAAATAACAGAAAATGCTGGTTAAAAATATTTTTTAATCTTCTCAAAAGTATCAAAGAGCTAACAAGACCCTAAGGAATTAGCCAACCAATGTCTAACTGAGAACAGGAACCAAGAGAGGTAACTAGAGCACTGCAAAGGATTTTGCTGTAAGATCACACTCTAAACAAGGATAACTTCACCTCTGCTTGTGGCTGCCTTGCAGGGAATGGAGGGAAAGTATCAAAAGTCCAGGGTCCACCCAAGATAGGCAACTTTACCCTAAAGGCCTATAGCTTCAATAAGACTGGACCAAAAATAACCCCTTCCTATCTATGCCATCACCCCAGTTGAACGCAAGGGAAGTTCCATTGGGACTGAACAGAGAAGAGAGATATAAAATAACAAGTACCCGAGAGGTTGGAATCAAAAGCCAACTTTCTTATAGATATTCAGCTCAAGTCCATATCACCTATGAGCTCCAAAAGCCTCAAGGTGTGATTGTACTTGAAAGTGAGCCTGGACAGGTAGTTCTCCAAGGTACCTGACAGAGGCCAATGCTAATCCTCTCTGGAGGGGTCCTCCTTCATCTTAGTCATCAAAGAACCTCCCATAAATAATTTTCCAAGAAAGATAAGTAGCTCACTGTCAAAATAAACAAGGATACTAAACTAAGAGAGTGAAAAAAACACCCTGAACAAGAACCAGCAAAAAGTAGACTGTAGGAAGAGAAATTCAAGAAATGAAAATTAAAATAATTAAAATTAAAACCCACTGAATACAACGGCTAATCCTAAGAAGAATGTATTTGATAGTTGTGGGCCCTCAGACCTACTTCAACAACTAGGGAAAAAAATACAAAATTCATATTTTTAAAGATACTAGAGAGCTGTAGAAGAAATTAGACTAGAAGAATTAAAATTCCAGAAGGGGAATGGCCTATCCTTGGTGAGTCAAGATCATTTTCTCTGAGGACATTTGCTAATTCTAGACAGAGGGAATCTAGCTTGGCATAGGCAGAGGAGGAACTCTTAAAGTAAGAGAAAAATCAACAGAATAGCTGAAGGTTATACAATGTGGCAAGACCAACACGTGTCTGAGAAGCCATGGCAAGATTCCGATTCCCTACAACTGATTTGCTGAGAAGCAGGGCAGCAAGAGAACTCTGGGATTGAATGAAAAAGAATGTAGGATGCCCCAGATCAATCCACTTTCTTTCTGTGTCCTGACCAAAAATCACAGTGCCTTGTCCACTCTGTATCCAGCCAGATGCTGTTTTCTCCCAGTAGGCTTGAATCTACACTGGGGCCTTCAACATTCCCGGGCACTGACAGTTCTAGATCGTTGCCCAAAACACTGAAAGAAACTAGTTCTAACCCTGAGCCAAACTCCTTCAGCTATCATACAAACCCCACATTCCATTCCGCTGGCCGCTGTCATATCAGGGTAAAGCACCCCTTTTCTTTTGCTGTCCATCTATAGCACAACTGCAGCACTCTGTTAAGTTTCCCAAATAAATGCTTTGAACTGATCTCTTAGTGTCTAGTGCTTCTTTCCATTTTTGGAATCCCAACTAGCCCCATCTTGGGACAACTTGGGGCACTGCCACCTGGGAAATGCCTTGCTGTTGCTTCTGGAGGTGATTCCAGCCTCAGGTTTGTCAGGTGAAATGCAGAGTAAGATTTGCTGTAGTCTCTTAGTGCTTAGAGCTCAAAGTCCACATAAAAGAAGGGTTTTGCGACAAACGTAACAGTTTTCTTCCTCAAGACATTTGTGAGAGTTCAACACAAGTTTGTGTGAAGCCAAAGACCCATCCTCAAGACCTTCAAAGGGCAGAGCTTTCAAGCCTGAAGAGACAGAGGCACAACTCTCAGAGGCCTTGGGAGAACTATACCAAAGGAAGAGGCCGGCTGGACATGGGTGACACTGCCATCCTTCTTGCATGCTTGGGAAACAAACTTCTAGAAAAAGGAACAAGTCAGTCTTCATCTCAAAATATGTGCCAGGCTTTGTATTAGCATGGGTGGGAAGCTAAGGAACTGAACTCAAACTCTGAAGGAAGAATTAAATCTTCTGCAGTGTTTAAGGGCTGGGGAGATTGTAGTTAAAAGCCCATGAAGGGCCAGGCAGAGGGGCACATGCCTGTAATCCCAGCACTTTGAGAGGCCAAAGCAGGGGCAACACAATGTGACCTTTTCCTTGCAAAGAAGTGAAAAAACTAGCTGAGCATGGTGGTCTCAGCCCTAGCTACTCAGGAAGTTGAGGCAGAAGGATCCTTTGAACTTAGATATTTGGGCCTGTGGTGAGCTATGATTATGCCGCTGCACCCCCAGTGTGAGCCACAAAGGGAGACTCTGTTTCCAAAAAAATACCACACCAAGAAGGCCAGGCCCAAGGAACAAGAACAAACCAGAGATGACACAGCAGTGACCAGCAGTGATACAGTTCACATTCCCAGTGGATTTATATTATCAGTTCCTCACCCAATTTGCCTAACACAGGAAAGGGCAAACCTCCTCTGGAGAAAAAATAATTAGCATCAGTCTATTTGGTTCTTTTAAATAAAATGTCTGGCATAAATCAAAACTTGCGAGATGAACGAAGGAAGAAAATGTGACTGATAGTCAAGGAGAAGGGCACATATAGATGACTCAAGTGCTGGAAGCAGGTCTTTAAAGTAACTGTCTTAAACGTGGTAGCAGAGAAGGATGAACAAAATTAATGGAAAATGAAGAATTTCAAAAGGAAATCTATGAAAAACAAAAAACTCTAGAACTGAAAAATACACTATGGGAAACTAAGAACACACTGGATGAGTTTAACTGCAGACCACTGACCAAACACAGAAGACAGAATTAGAAAGCTAAAAGACAAGCCAATATAAAATGTCAAACCTAAAGCACAGTGGGGAAAAAGAAGAGAAATAAAAGAATGATGCTTAGGAGAGATTAGAAGTATGTTTTTAAATTTCCAAATATTTAAGGATTCCAAATATTTGAGATACAGTACAATGTTCTAACACACATGTAATTGGCATTCCAGAAGGAAAAAGAGAGAGAGAATAGGATATAAGTAGTATTTGAAAATTACTGGCTAAGCGTTTTCCAAAAATAATGAGAGACATCAATGCAAAGTCAGAATAACTGCTAAAAGAATTATGCAAATGAGGGGTGGCACGTGTGGCTCAAGGAGTAGGGCGCCAGCCCCATATACCAGGGGTGGTGGGTTTGAGCCCAGCCCTGGCCAAAACTGCAAAAAAAAAAAGAAAAAAGAAAGAAAGAAAAAAAAGAATTATGCAAATTAGAAATCAATTAATTAATTTAAGGAATAAAACAGAATAATACAATATTCCAGAAGCTCCAAGAATTCCAAGCAGGGTGTAGACAGTCACATCATAGTAAAACTGCTAAAAATCAAAGAAAAATTAAAAATCCTAAAAAGCGTTATTAACACCTTGAAAGGGGGGGAAAGGTGATGTAGATTTCCATAACTAGTGAAAACATCCATTAGAAATGAAAGCAAAATAAAGTGTTTCTCAAACAAACAGAAGCTAAAAGAATTTGTTGCCAGCAGACCCACACAACAAGAAATACTAAGAATCTAAAGGAGTTCTTTAGGTTTAAAAAAAAGGCTAAACCATATCCTAAACTATAAAGCAAACCTTAAATTTAAGAGAACTAAAATCATAAGGTATCTTCACTGACCACAATGGAATTAAAATAGTTATCAAAAATAAGAGATGTCGGGAAAATCCCCAAATATTTGGAAATTTAAAAACATACTTCTAAATAACTCATTAGTAAAAGAGAATGTTATAGGGAAAATTAGAAAATATGTTGAACTGAAAGAATATAAAAGCACAATTTATTAAAATTAGTACAGTGCAGCTAAAGCAGTGCTTATAGGAAAATACATAGCATTAGAATCCATATAGTAAATAGATAATAGCATTATATTTTCCAGATCTGATGTTTGGAACGGTTTCTAAAAACAGTAATAGATGCCAAGTAGAATATATAAAAAGAAATACACATTTAGACACATCATAATGAGACCGTTGAACATCAAAAACCAAAGAAAAGCCCTAAAAGAACTGTGGGTGGGGACAAAAATTCTAACTATGTGTATTATATATAATTACATGTATATATTACATATGTATGATTCCATTAGCTCAAAGAGTTCTCTTGTACCTCACTGAAGTCAATCCCTATAATAGATATATACACACACTCACAACTCAGTAAGAAGACAATGGAATAACTGAATAAGACATAGGCAAAATTATGAACAGAAACTTCACCAAAGATACAATAACAAATCAGCACATGTTGTTCAACATCATTAGTCACTAGGAAAATTCAAATTAAAAACCTAATGAGGTACCACTAACACCTATAAGAATAAGTAAAATTAACAAAATTGTCCCTTGCTAGGAAAATCATGGAGCAAATGAAACTCTCACACTATGCTGGTAGAAATGCAAAATGGTACAATTACCTTGGAAGACAGTTTGGCAGTTTCTTGTAAAATTAAGCCTATATTTACCATATAACCTACCAATCCTACTTCCAGGTATTATCAACATAATTAAGAACATATGTCCATACAAAGACCTGCACGTGAATTACAACATTGTATTTATTCATAATTACCAAACACTGGAAGCAACCCAACGTCTATCACCTGGTGGTAAATCCAATTGGTGGAATAGTACTCAGCAATAAAAAGGAATGAACCCCTGTTTCCTTCAATAACATCGTTAAATCTCAAAAACAATATGCTAAGCAAAACAAGAAAGACAAAAAGTGCTCTGAATTTTATGATTCTGTTTATATGTCACTCTGTGGAACATAAAATCAGAAAACATAGATCAGTTGCCATGGGCTGGAAGCAGGGCAAGGGGATTGACTACAATGAAGTACAAGAGAATTTTCTGAGCTAAAAGGAACATTCTACATACTTATTATGGTGGTTAAATGACTTTATATTTTCAAAACTCACAAAACCCTACCCCTAAAATGGGTGAATTTGACTGCGTATAAATTATACATCAATATAACTGATTTTTAAAAATAGCTAAGAACATGTTCAAAGAAATATTAATTTCAATTATATCTCCAGCTAACATACAAAGTATCAGTATCCAGGGTATATACAATATCCTTATAAATCAATACAAAAAGGAAAATCAAATTTAAAATCCGGCAAAGATAGGCAATTCACAGAACAGCAATTATCAATAGCCAAGATTCATAAACTGGTCGACCTCACTAGCTACCGAGGAACTGTAAATTTTAGCCAAGTGATAACTATTATTTTCCCAATGGAAAGATAAAATTTTATATGATAATATGAAATGTTGACAGGAATACAAGGGAAGTGAAATTTCTACAATAATGCCCCAAAAGGGCTACTTCAATGGGGATGATGAAATTTCAACTATATTCATACTTTCAATAAATCAAAGGCAGAAGAAATTAAAATAATAAATAAATTAAAATGAAATAGTTGGGTAAATGTCTTTGGCATTCCAATCAGTGGGCTGGAGCCACACAACTGAGGTTATGTGGTCCTGAATGCCCAGGTGAGTTGCATCAGCTCTGGAACACTCAGTCCGAGCAGATGGGGAAACAGCCAGGAGGAGTGTGTCAATCATGCTAAGGACTCACATACCCACACCCAGCAAAGAGTGTGTCTAGGTAGCCACCAAAATGGTGACAGCCTCTCCTTGACATTTTCAAGGAAGAAACTGAAGTATGTAATGAAGACCATGGCAAAATTTAGAAGAAGAAATTCATACTGGAACTGATAAAATTTTTCCTTCCATTAATTTATGATGATAAATGGGGAAACCCTCTAAATTAGGATGTTATAAAATTTGCTTAATTCCAGAATTAAAGCTTTTCAATGGTTTGGTTTCTGAATCGGGTTGGTTCTGGACGACCTAAAGGATTCTGAGAATTAGTTTTGACTGTGTTCAACTCTGACCTTAATTAAGCACTGGCTTCTAAACCCAGCAGAGGGAAACCTATACCCTCATTTATATAAACCATCAAAAGCACATATCCTGTCTTACAATTTGTTTCCCTGCAAAATACCTAGCTAGGTTAGTACTAGCGATGAAGTAGACCTCAATTACTTTAAGAGTAAAGAAAAGGAGAATGGGAAGAATCGTCTTAACTGTAAAACACTTCTGAGCGGTATTCTAAAAGGTAAAGAATAGGACCTAATAGAGGCGGGGGTGGGGAGCGGCAAGAAACCCATCATAAACAGATGAGCACACAGAAGACGGGACACTGTGCAGCTATCACAGGCTGAGTCGCAAACCACTAACCAAGGGAACACTTTCTGAGCCCACGCTGCTCAACTGTAAAGGCAGTTTACTCATTACCGTCACTTCACGGGACTGGTCGGCTATGAAGTGAGGCCCCTTCAGACAAAGCACATGAGAGGATATACTTGGTCATGCACTTGGTCCTCACAGTCGTCCCGCGATGGGAGCCCCGGGAGGCAGCTGAAGGAGGGGTGGGGGCGTGGCACCCCATTCTCCCGGTGAGCAACGACGGAAAATGATTCCTCCAAGGCCTCGAGGCTAATTCCCAGGTGGGAAGCCAGATAACACCCAGGCCTCTGCCCTTCGGGCCGACGACACCTGCCCCATCTACCTGTCTGGCTGAGGAATCCCAAGAACAGAAATCTGAGGTCCCGTAATTTTAGGGGGGTGAGGACAAGGTCCTAGGGAGAGATGAAGAGGGGAAGGATCTGGAAAGTCCGGGGAGCCCCTGGGACGCAGGGGAGAACGAGAAGAGACGCCCCGGCACTCTGACCCCAAGGTGTCTGCGAGGACCTTCGACCCCGGCGTTCCCCGAGTCCCCTGTCAACTCCGTATCCCTCTCCCGGCCGACACACGCGTCTGGCTCCCAGACGCCGCCACCGAGGGGCTCCCTACCCGGCTTCCAGACGCCTGCTCTCCGGCCGCGCCGCCGGGGTCCCGGAGCTGTTGCGGTCGGTTGCCACAGCAACCGTGGAGCGCCGCACCGCCCAGCAAGGCGCGCGCTGATTGGAGAAGACGAGCGTCCATAGCAACCGCTCGGCCACGCGGCGTGGAGGGCGAGAATTTGGTTTCCAGGGATTCTTGCGTAGGGTGACCAGGCGTCCCGCTTTTTAACAATTTGTCCTGCGTCCCGCGGCGTTTTAAAAAAAGTCCCGATTTTTGGAAAAAATGCACGAACGGGCGGGAGAACAGGAAGGGAATATATGGTTTGGGGCTGCCATGTGGCTATTTCGCCAGAATATGAGTTTTATATTATTTTTGTTAATTTTATAATGTTAAACTGTAATAACAAAATAATTGTTGAGAAGTGATTATCAAGAACTGCTTATCAAAGTTTGCATTGTTGTCAGGCCCTGCCCTGCCCGGTCCTCTGCCCCGTCCCCCACCCCCACCCGCCATGTTGTCCCGCTTTACAAATGTTAAAATCTGGTCACCCTATTCTCTCTCTCCAAAGCCATCCTTCCCCAAGCACCTGTCCTACTTCCTTAAAAGTGCTTCCTACATTATCTCACCTGCCTCCCTGTGTTACTGGGGGGAAAGGGGAGAATCCCCATTTCTACAGGAATTTTTAACCTAGTGCCCTTTGACCTCTTCAGGAGGTCCTTGAACCCCCTTCAATTATAAGCCAATGTGTATGTCCATTTACCTGCTAAGAGAGTCCATAGCTGTAGATTCTCAAAGGATCTGGAACCAGAATTCGGGTTGCCCTATGCCCAAGACCGTCAACCCCATCTTCCTACTCAGAGAACACAAAATTGAGCGTGATTCTTTCCCTACTTTGTTAACATTTATTCAAATCCTTGAGAAGTCTCTCAAAGACTTAACTCACTCTTGGACTTTAACTGATTCATTCGTCTAATAAATATCTATTAATCACCAACTCTGGGTCACATATATGTCGTGGAGACACTTCTAGACACTGAAAGATAGCAATTATCAACACAGTCTCTGAATTCTCACAGCTTTACCTCCAGTATGAGAAACAACAGATATGTAAGCCAGATCATTTCACATTGTGATACTAAGCCAACATGGTGGCATGATGTGGAGTGGTGAAGGTCACAGCCCTGTACACTGGGCAGTCAAGGATGGCATTTGGGGGGGAGATGGCATTTGAACTGAGACATGAGAAGCCACCAGCTACAGAAAAGCAAAGGAGAGGGCAGCACAGACAAAGGAAACAAAGTTAAAAGCAGAAATGAATTTCAAGTGTTTGAGAAAACGAAAGGCCCATGTGGCCACCTTGCAGAAACACAGTCTGATTGCCTATTCCCTGGCTCTTCAAAGGACTGGCTCCTTCTCCTCCAAATTCCCTGTTCCTCTGTCCCTTTCACATCCTATCACATCACCCTATTTATTTCCTTCATAGTTCTTCTTATTTTTTGTTGTCTGTGAGTTCCATGAGGACAGAGACCATATGTATGCTGTGCTATATCTAAAATAGTAACTGACCCAGAATGGCCACTAAATATTTATTTACTGTATGAATATCCATATTACAATATTAGGAACTATGGTGGACTGTGGAGACACAGCAGTGAACGAGATAATGACACCTCCACCTTCATGGAGCTTAAATTCTTGTGTAATAAATGAATTGCAAACTCTGTGGGCTGTGTTTAGAATTGAATGATTTGAACTAGAAGTGCTGTAGGAAGTTGTTCAAGGATGCCTAAGTAATTTCTTCATTCTTTCGATAATATTTCATTTCAATTTCACAAGTATTGAAGCCTCCTGTATGCCAAACACTGTGGTATATAACAATGAACAAGACAGGCACCAACTATCCCAAAAGAACTTGCAGCCTACTGCTGTCCTGTCCATGACAACTGCCTCTAGTTAACTGTGGCCATTGAGCACTTACTCTGTGGTCCTAATTGGAATGTGCAATAAGTATTTCAAAGACTGTGGGCAAAACAGGAATGTAAAATATCTCAGTCGTAATTTTTAAATTCATTTCATGTTCAAATGACAATGCATTCAGATATACTGAATTAAGAGTTACTATTCAAACTAATTCCACATGTTGTTTTTTCTTTTAGCTCCATCCTGCTAGAAAATGTTAAATTACATAAGCTCCCATGCTGGCCCAGTGGGAGCTTAATGCTAGTTGAACAAAAATGTGAGATCCTTATACAGATGTTAAAATATGTATTTTGACTAAGCCATGATATGTAGCAAATTTCAAATAACAGACCAAGAATTTACAAACAAAACAAGTAGGTAACTCTTAAATCTTCCACACATTAAAGGAATAAAAGAGTCAGGAGTGGGTAATCAGGGAGGATTTCGAAAGAGAACTTTCAGGGAGCATTTTTTTCAAAGAGAGTTAAGCTGTCTTACCTTCAAATCTCCAGTCAAAAGAAAGGGAGTTTGAGGAGGCCACTGGATGAGCTTAACATGTGGCACCTACAGTTCAGAGGGGCACGACAGGCTGGCATCTGAATCCCACCAGGAAATTCTAAAGGGCAAGAGATGGGCTCACTAATCGGTGACAGAAGAGCAAAGGCAGAATTGCCTGGTTATCAGCAACTCTTCCTCCTGCCCTAGGACTTACCAAGGTAAAAAACAAAATGTGTCTTCTATGGAACAGATGTGGGGCGCTCATGAGAGATTAGGCAGGGTCATTTTAGGTCCTTTCTAAGAAGGAAATCTAATGAGACAAAGACACCTCAGCAAAGAGGAATTGAATTCTGTGTTTTGAATGTGTCTCCTTCAAAATTCGTATGTTGAAACTTAGTGACCAATGTGGTAGTATTAACAGGTAGAACTTTTAAGAGGTGATTAGATCACGAGGGCTCCTCTCTCCTGAAGGGAATTAAGTGCCCTTATAAAGGGACTCAATGAGAGAGTTCACCTGTCTTGCCCTTCTGCAAACACAACAGTCAAGGTGCCATCTTGGAAACAGAGACCGCACTCCAAACAACCACCTGCCAGTGCCCTTGATCTTGGACTTTTCAGTCTCAGAATTATGAGAAATAAATTTCTGTTCTTTATAAATTACCCAGTTTCAGCCATTTGTACTGTTACAGCTGTACAAACAGACTAAGAAATTGAGGGTATTTTTAGGTCCCCAAGGGCCAAGGAAAAGCAAAGAACCAGCCAGGAGAAAGATATGTCTGATCCCGTTAAGAGAACTGCAGGGTACAGAGTCCTAGCAAGGCTCCTGAAGTGCCCCAGAAGAGGATGGACCAGATTAATCACAGCAGGATCTGATTCTTCCCTCCAATGCCATGATCTTAGAGGGGCAAGAAAGCAGTCCTCCAGCTGGTAGCACAGACTTAGAAAGGTCAACAAACCCAAACAAGAGACAAAAGGAAAGAGAAGAAGGCAACTATGCTTCCATTCCTGAACTATAGGTTCCCTGCCTGCAGCAGGGCCAAGCTAAGAGACGGGAGAAGCTGCAACTTTTAGAAATTTATCACCTTTGTCGCTTCTCGGCCTTTTGGCTAAGATCAAGTGTAGAAGTTTATCACCTTGGACACTTGAACAACTATATTGACACCTAAGAGGATCCATACAAGTCTTGCCACCTGGTTGTGTTTGCCCATGGGCCAGGTAATAACTGGCCCCACAGATAAAATTTAAAGAGAGAGACTGGCTAGAAGAGAAAAAATTATATTGCTTTATAACTGTCATCCACAAATCATGCTTTTTAGACTTACCAGTTGCATAAGAAATATAAAAGAGGCAGTAAATATGGGCAGAAACACATGGTTCTCTCAAAGTGTACAGAATAGGAGATATACAAAGTTAAGATAAGTGCATATTATTACAGGGGGGGAAATGGATTATTGAAAATCACATAGCACCTGGGTCTCAGATCTAAGATTAGCATCTAATCCCCCATCCCCAGAGGCCTTGCTGGGGATGCTGAGAGCTGTAGCCAGTGGCATATGGGCTGCTCCGCTGAGGCCTCTGCAGCTGCCACACAATGATGGAAGGCTGGAATGTTCTTCGTGACAGATAGACCAGCAGGCGGGCACGCACCCTCTCCAGAGCAAACAACACAAACGCACAAAAAGCCACTCAGCTGTAAATGAATATCCTACTGAAGACTGATTGTGGTATTAAAAAGGAGATCAAATTCGGGAATCATTTTTGTTTCCCCAAAGTAAAGAGGCTAAGTGAAAGGATGAAGATATCATTCCTAATAGGAGCTACCTGACTCCTAAGGAACCTCATACTTTAGGTCAGAAAGAAGCAGCCAAGACCTTCTTTCTTCTGATGTGTGAGGAGATAATTGAGTCATGAGCAGTGAAGACTAAGCCTCTTCAAACTTCAGAGTGGCTAAGAGGCCAGTTATACCCTGAGACCCCCCCGGGCAAACCTACCCAAACAAAGAAGGGCTCTGCGCAAGAACATGGAAAGCAAATGCCCCAGAAATCCTGGACTCACCATGATAAAGCCCCTTACAGATCAACGTGTATAAACTTGTATTATTACATCCTAGTTGCTTGATCACTTCTAAATGAAACTTTTAGTTGTTTCTTTGGGCCCAGAGATGCCGTGAAACAATTTCTAAGACACTAAAAATATTACTCACCTTTTTGCCCTTATTTTACCAGGAGTAGGAGATAGAATTGGCTCCCATTTTAAAGGCGAGCCATGATAACACATCATTAATAGGCGCCTGCTGGGGAAGATTAGCTGAACTCTTCTGAAAGGAATGGTTTTCTGAGATCATTTGCTGCATTGCTTAAAAAACATGTTTTCTTTGCTTCTCTTGTGGGAATGTCTGATATTTTTAAGTGAATTCAAAAAGCATGCATGGACCATTGACTGCGTGGCTTAGAATAAAAACCTTTAGACTCAGGAAACTGAGATTGGAGACTTAGTTCTACTATCTGTCAACCTTGTGCCCTGAGGCTAGTTACTTTACCTTTCTGAACTTCAGTTTTAGCAACTCCTAAAGCGTATGCTTTAATAATATCTTACAAGATATTATTTAAGAACCTTCTATGTGCTTAGTGCTGGGCAGAGTACTCAATCTTTTCTTCCCGTTATCTTAAAAAGCTTTTTTTTTTTTTTTGTAGTTTTTGGACAGGGTTGGGCTCTACTCCTTTGAGCTGTAGGCACTGCCCCCTAAGAAACCTTTTTAAACATTTTTGTCCCCCCAATTTTAATACCACGTCTACACTATATACCTGTTCAGGCGTGGTATCTAAATTTTATACATAAAAAGAGTAAGATCTTTTTTGCCCCTCCAAGAACCAACTCTTGTCCCTTTGGGGGTGTTATAGCTCCCACTGATAATGTGTGCCCTAAATAGACAATGCGGATGGCATTTCTGCCCTCACAAAGCTCATGTTTTAGGGCAAGAAGTTGAGTGATAAACAAGTAAATATCAGAAAGTGAAAAGTGCTATGAAATAGTAAAATGGGGTACTGTGATAGAGAGCAACCGGGGGTGGGGGGGTAGCCGAAGGCCTCTCTGAAGTGACGCCAATGGTAAGAGCAGAATGACAAATTGGGGGCACTGAGTTAGCCAACAAGAGGGAGCCTCAGAGACAAGGCCACTGGTATGGAGGCTGCTTGCCTAACATGAGCTTGGGGAGAGAAGACAGGACGGCAGACCCCAGTGAGTACAAGGTGACACTGCCATGAGGGTCATTTTGAAGACTTTGTAAACAATAGACTGCTGAACAAAAGTGAGGGGTAATTGGGTGCAGAACTCTTCTCTTAGGCACTAGGAGCCGAAAGACTAAGCTCCAGCACTACATGCCAAAAAGAGTTGTCTTTAGAACACAGCTAAATAGTTTGAATTCTGGAAAATATTTCACACAAAGATATCAGATATCTAAATAGACCTAAAAGAGAAAGAAATGCTAGAAGTAAAGAAATGATACCTAAAATTTCCGAAGTTCTCACTAGATGTTTTTTTGTGCTAAAATCTTTACATACAGAAATCCTCACAATCGCTTGAGATTTTTCTCTTTGCTTCACAAATGAGGATCTGAGGCTCAGAAAGCATAAGTGACTTGCCCAAATCACCCAGCTAGTGAATAGCAGGACTTACCTCTGTCTGATTTGCATCCAAGGCTGTGATTTTCAACCGGCGTCCCATGAGAGGGTCTTAGATGTGCTGGGAAAATTGTTAAAGATCATTAATTAAATTGTTTTCAAAAGAAGTTCAAAGCACAGTAAGTATATTCTTTTTTGTTACTTTTTTTTTTTGACCAACATAATTTAAGTGTGCCATGGTATGCTTGAACCTGTGTATCATGGTATACTTAAATATTTAAACAACACTGATCTAAGGTCTTATCCAACATGACACAACCTCCAGTTTCCCCAATACCATCTAGTTCTTTTCAGTACTTAATCATCTATACCTGTCCACCTGCATCAGTGATTTATAATCATTCAATTTGTAGAACTGAACTTGTGGAACATCAGACTCAAACCGACTATGAAAAGAATAATTATAATGTTCTTACCAGGGCCTAGGAATAAAAGCTGTGGGGATCATGTTTAATTACCCACTGTCTTGCTTGCAGAGTGGATATGTACATGTATCTTATTTTATGTCCCAAGGATTAGCCAATATGGATTATGTCTGGGCTGGAAAGAAAATTTAAAAGCAGATTTTATTCTGTTTCGAACTTCCTGAAAATGCAAATCAGGGACTGCCATCATGACTGGACTGCCACTGATTAACTGTCAAGAGAAGAGCTGGAGAGAAATACTTGTCAAAAGGAGACACCAGACACTTACTATGTCTGAAAGCCATGGGACAAAATTTAAAGAGCAGTAGACATGAATACCCAGGATAAGGGATTGATGAGTGCTGTGAAACTGTCATACAGCTCTGGGACTGGAAGCATGTGGCAGAGAAGAGCTAAGGTCAAAAGGGGGTGGAGCCAGATGCTAGTTTATGAAAAATGTTTCCAGTCAATCATTAAGGGTGTATAATTGCAGTGAGAGAGTTTGATTCTTGTCAACACCCAGACAAATGCAATGTTAATTTCCTGCTAGGAAAATACTTGAAAATAGAGTATATACAATTACAGATGCATTATCTTTTTTTCTCCAGAATTGTATAAGCTTTAAACACTAAAATCTGAATTACACTGGGTGTGAGGGCTCATGCCTGTAATCCCAGCATTTTGGGAGGCCGAGGTGGGTGCACTGCTTGAGCTCAGGAGTTCAGGACCACCTTGAGCAAGAGTGAGACCCCATCTGTACTAAAAAAACAGAAAAACTAGCTAGGTAGTGTGTTGGCCACCTTTAGTCCCAGGTACTTGGGAGGCTAAGGCAAGAGAATCACTTGAACCCAAGAGTTTGAGGTTGTTGTGAGGTATGATGCCATAGTACTCTACCCAGGGTGACAAAGTGAGATTCTGTCTCAAAAAAAAAATTAGTTTTAGCCCCTGCATGGAGCTTACAATCAAGGAGATATGAGGCCCACAGAGGCACAAATATTAACAGACAGTACATCACAAAATAAATAACCTGTGATAACCTATAAAAAAAATTCAATAGACACCAAGAATAGGTTAAGAAGGAAAAGATGGTGGCTGGCTGGAGTTGTCAGGTGGGATCCAAGGGAGGTTGAACTTGAAGTGGCCATTGAAAGGTCAGTAAGATTTTTCACTTACTGTGAATAACCCAGTCCTCTCAGGAGAAGAGGAAGGTGAGGCCTCCTGATTGAGGGCCAGGGGTAGATGCAGTATCTCAGTAAGCAGCGCATCAGGGCTTACACAGGTGAGAATGACAATCGCTTAGATAAAATTTAATCTTAGAGACTTGGGAATAAAACACCAGCGAGCAACAAAGCTAAGAACTGTGTGAAGGAGGAAATGACTATGGACTATACCTTTGAGCTTAGAAGGAAGAGGGTTGGACAAATCTCAGATTCTCTTTTGTCTTTCTGGCAAAATGAGGATGGATTTATGCAACACCCAGACCAGATGGCCTAGGGGAAAAGAAGGAAAGATTTGATTTGAGTCCACATCAAAATTGAGCCTGATAATTACAATACCCTGTTACAGAAATGGAGAAAAAAACATAAAAACACATCTGTTCGTTCACGTAAGCACACATCTAGCGAACACCTGAGTGTTGCCATCTGTAACATCTACGTCAGATACCTGCCAAGGGACAGAGAGCAAAATCTCCACTTGTGTATTTTCCAGAAGAGAGATACAGTCTCTGTTATGCTGACATGACTACAGATCCCAAAGAATTCATCCTTATTTCCATCCTAAATATAGATGTCTTTATAAATTAAGTCATCCTGGTAACTCACTTGAGAAGTAACGCAGAACACATGAGCTTAGCTCCACTTTAAAGCTGGAGAAACTGAGGATCAAGGACTTGAACAAACCTCAGCATTATTTACCAAGGGAGCTCAGAATGGACATGACAGCCCAGACTCCTGCATATTTTCGTACCTTTAAATAACACTTCATGTCCAGGAAGGCCTTGAGGCCACAAGAGGATTCTCATAGCCTGATTAATGGAGCTGCTTATGACTGACTGAGCATAGCACTGTCCCATGTGCTGCTGAGTCCAGGTCTGTCTTATAAGTGGAACTTAATGGAAGTCCCAAGAATTGTGGCCTCCCTTCATTAACAGAAAAAAAAGAAAAAAACAAAAAAAAAAACCACCCTAGTCAAGAGCAGTCATTAGGGAGAGTCATCAAGATCTGAGATGAAAAGAAAGATTAAACAGAGCACGCTAGATAACAGTTTCGTTTTCTGAGCCACTTTCCATAACTGAGTTAAAGAGATCAAATCTGCCCTGATGGGGAAAAGACAAGCCCACACGTTGGGGAGCATTCTTCCTGAGGGCACGCGCTATGCACAGAGGCACAAAGGAAAAAGAATCATAATACATGATTACCTTTCTGTGGTGCTTTATGGTTTGCAAAATTACATTTTGAATGGTTTAAGATTTTCCTAGGCACCATAATGGGGAAGCCCTGGGCTATCCAAACTATCACTCATTCATTCATTCATTTTTCTTCCAACCTATGCTATTTGAATATTTCTGAGTCCCAGGTGTCATAAGAGGTGCTAAGAACACAAAAAGCAGTAAGAGCTATGCTTTTGGGGCCTATGCCCTGCCCCAAAAGCCATGATATAATGGAAAGAGTCCTAGACCTTCAGGCCCGGTTCTATTTACTAACCAAGTCATTTTGGACAAGTCACTTGTCCTTGCTGAGCATCAGTTCTGATGCCTATAAAAAAGGTTTAGTAATACCTGCCTGTCTCATTCTAAAATGTATGTGAGTTCAAGGGGGGTCATGAGCACAGAACAACTTTGTAAATTACAAAGTTCTCACCTGGCAATAGAGCCCTGTGCTGACTCTGAGTGGTGCACAGCTGTCCCCAGATTCATTACCCAGATGTGATGACAATGGCATGGCAATCTTTAAGAGAAAGAGGCCAGAAATTGAGGCAGACACGGATCCTCATAAGCTGACCAGGATGGATATTAGGAGGAAACAAAGTCATTACCCTCAGCTTCCCTTTAGACCAACCTCAAGGCTTTGCGGAGTCCTCAGGCCCTTGGCCTCATTAGAAAAGCAGATGGACATATCAGAGGGGTTAATGGCAGCCTGCTGACCTGATTTGGTCCTAGCTGTTGACCCTCTAGAGATGGTTATGACTTTGAAAACTGAAGGACTGGCTTTTGGTGGGGAATGAACAATAAGTAAAATCTAAAATCATGTTAGGATTTAAGAAAAATAACTCCCCTTTCTCAGAATAGAACAAAAAGGAGAAATAATGGCTAACAAACTGCAAAAATGCTCATCATCCCTAATTATTAGAGAAATACAAATCAAAAACATCCTGAGATACTATCTAACCCCAGTGAGAATGGCCCACATCAAAATCTCAAAACTGTAGATGCTGGCTTGGATGTGGAAAGAAGGGAACACTTTTACACTGCTGGTGGGACTGCAAACTAATACAACCTTTTTGGAAGGAAGTATGGAGAATCCTCAAAAAACTCATGCTAGCCCTCCCATTTGATCCTGCAATCCCGTTACTGGGCATCTACACAGAAGAAAAAAAATCCTCTTACCATAAGGACATTTGCACTAGACTGTTTATCACAGCTCAATTTACAATCACCAAAATGTGGAAACAGCCTAAATGCCTACCAACTCAGGAATAGATTAACAAGCTGTGGTATATGTATACCATGGAACACTATTCAGCCATTAGAAAAGATGGAGACTTTACATCTTTTGTATTAACCTGGATGGAAGTGGAACACATTATTCTTAGCAAAGCATCACAAGAATGGAGAAGCAATAATCCTGCGTACTCAATCCTGATATGAGGACAATTAATGACCTAGTGCATGGTGGGGGGTGGGGGAAAGGGAAAGAGAAAGAGGAAAGGCGGGTGGGGTCATGGTGTGTGTCACACCTTTGTGGGGCAGGACACAATTATAAGAGGGTCTTTATCTAACAAATGCAATCAAGGTAACCTGGTTCTTTGTACCCTCAATGAATCCCCAACAATTAAAAAAAGGAGAAATAAAAATTAAATTAGAGTAACAGCGATATTGCAGACTGTTCATTAAGTCAGATAGTGCCTGTTAGCCTCTTAGCTGTTTCACTAATGAGGGCAAAATTGGAAGCCTGTTGGAGGAACATAGTCACTGGCATATACGTGGGTGGACACTGCAGTGTGTGTGAGCATGTCTGTGTGCATGTGTGTGTGCACACACGTGCTCACAAGCATGCATATTTCTTGAAAGCCAGAATGAAGAGGAGGATGTGAACCTAAATCCACGTTACCTCTGCTCTTCCTATTTCTGACCAGCTGTCTCGGTTTATCAGTGTCTGCACCTTGTCACTAAACCCTTCCCAAAGTGTCTTCACTTAAGCTGCTGACAACTCTTGACTGCCAGAGTTATCAAGAGCCATGTAAGGTGGAAACATTCTATAACATAGATAAATGGGACTCCCAGAGAAGATGACGACACTAGTGGATTTGGTTATCGCTGCTGCTTTTATCGGATGATCAGTGGCTGTTTCCCATCTCTGAACAACAGTCCTTATTACCCTCTTGGAAAATAGTTTTGTTATTTAGGAGCTCGGGAAATGAAAGTTTCCAAATCAGCGGTGACTATTTCTGCACAGTCTCTGCCTTTTCCCATTACAAGGCTTCACTGAGCTGCTAACAGCTCAGTATTCATAAATATGCAAAGGTGGCATTAATCTCCCTGATTAATTAGTCCAGTGACTTATCCAAACTCTCGCCTGTGAGCCTTCCTAGACTCACAGTTCCTGTTCCCTCCACTCTTTCCTCCCCACCCCAGTTAGTCCTTCTCTACCACTAGCGTTGAGCAGCATACAATAAAAGGGGTCCCACATTCCTCAGCAGGCTGCCTACAAGAATTTCACAAACTCCTCAGGCACTTTGAAACTTTCCTAATGAGTATTGTGGGCTTATGTGAACAAGTGGCAGATGGCCTTTGAAAGGCAATTAATTTTGTTCATTAAAATTTAGGACAGCCATATTATACAATCGAGCACAGTGAACTCTTTCTATATCCTGTGACAGAGACAACTGGCTGGCCCGTGAAAGAAGGAATTGAGTTTGCATCTAAATGTCATTCCCAGAGTGTGACAGAGACTGTCCCTATACACGTTTGAAGAAGTTGAGGTTTATCTGGTGAATTTTCAAAAGCATTTGCGATTGAAGTGTAAAAATGAATGGAGAAGCCACGGCTTGACGAGAAGCCTTGTGAGCAGCCTTGAGCCAGAGAAGCTACCTGAGCAGTGCCAGGATCCCTGACCTGCAGGGATAATGAGATAAAAGGTGTTCTTGTTTTGAGCCACTCAAAAAATAAAAACAAGCAGAGATCTTGTTGAATATCCACACATATTTCTAGGCAATTAACTTGGCACAAACTCAGCAGGCCAAGGATGAAGTTCATTGTTCACCAGACTTCAGGCCATGGGAAGCTCTTTTTCCCACTCAACTCATGACCTGGAGAGAGAAGTGCATCCCCAGTGAGGTCTGTGTACCACATTCATGCATGCACGTGCACACTTGTCCATGCACACACATCCACGCTGTTCTAAAAAGTAAATACTACTATTTGGGTGGAACATGGAGAAGATGGAGGAGATGCAATCTCTAGCTCTCACGATAATGTGTGATGATGCCATTAACAGAGAGAGGAAATACAGAACAGAACGCAGATTCCGGGAAGGGGAAACAATGATAATATCCTCACATTTTAAAAGTGTACTTATTCCCTTGATATGATGTGGTGAAAATGGCATTTCAGCTCTGGGATCGTCCCCGTAAAAATCCATAACCCTGGTCATGAGGAAAGCATCAGACACATTACAACAGAACAGCATCCTGCAATAGACTCTCCTCAAAACGGTCAAGGTCAACTTAGAAAGTCTGAGAAACTGTCACAGCAGAGAGAAGCCCAGAGGGAGATGATGACTAAATTTACTGTGGGATCCTGGAGGGGATCATGGAATAGAAAAGGTCAGATGTTGTTTAAAAACTAAGGAAATCTGAATAAATCATAAACTTTCCTTGAATAATAACGGGTTGATATTGGTTCATTAATTGTAACAAATGTGACACAGTCATGTTAGCAACAGGAGAAATAGTAGATGGTGGGGGTGGGGAGAATGGAGGGGAACTCTCTGTACCACTTGCTCAATTGTTCTGTAAACCCAGAACTGTTCTAAAAAATACCAGACTACTTTTAAAAAGGTTGCTTATGAAAGCTTTTGATATCGGCTAACCTATCATGGGAACTGGGGTGGGCATTACACAGAGAACAAATAAGCTCTTATTTTTTTCCCCACAGTAGCCCCATTACAGATTAGACCTCATCACTGATAACTCTCCCAACTTTCCACCACCTACCTGAACTGGAAAGCTGGAATGGGGAAGCAACTCGGTGCCTGAAGCTTCCAATGCTGATGTTGAAATGGCCAGAAGGGGCATATGTGGTGAGATAGTCATGTGACAATGGAGAGGAAAGCTGGCTGAGAAGAGTAGGGTTCTTTTCGGTGGCTGTGTAGGGTGTGCAAAGGCACTATGAGCTCTTACCTCAAACTCTGTGCTCTTGGATTTCAGCCAACAAATATTTACTAACCGCCTTGCCCATCTGGGCGCTGTTAGGTACAAGGATGTGAGGATAACTATAGCACAACTCCTGCCCACAAAGAGCTCGCAGTCTACTTAAGGAGCAGGACGGAAATTCATTACAGTACCTGGTCAGACAAGGATGTTATTTTTTTGTTTGTTTGTTTGTTTTTTGGGAGGGAGGACAAGGTTTAGGTTGCCGATGTAGAGTGTAGTGGTATCATCTCACCTCACAACAACCTCAAACTCCTGTGTTCAAGCTATCTTCCTGCCTCAGCCTCCTGAGTAGCTGGGATTGCAGAAGCCCACCATAACACCAGGTTAGTGGAGATGGGGTCTTGTTCTTGCTCAGGTTGGTCTTGAACTCTGAGCTCAAGCAATCCACTTGCCTCAGCCTTCCAGAGTGCTAGGATTGCAGGCTTGGGCCACCAAGCTTAGCTGATATTATGTGTTTAAAAGGGAAAAAAGGGATGGGTGGGTTGGGGAACACTAAGGAGGGAACAGTGAACTCTGCCTAGCAAGGCGGTGAGAGAGGGCAGTACAAAGGAGAAAACTTGCTGACTGGGCTTCCAAGATCTGTAGGCTTATGCCATGTTAAGTGGGAAAGGTACACTAAACAGACAATTCAGCATTTGCAAAACCATGGTGACATTCAATAGCACAACATGCTTGTGGGGTGGCAGCTGGAACATCAGGCAAGTGACTCACAGCCTGGGAAGTGTGACAAAGGTTGACTAGGGAGGAGAAAGGCTGGAGTCAGAAAGACCTGGTAGGAGGTTATTGTCATGATGTGAGCTGATGGAACTCTACAATCATGACGGAATGTAAAAATATGCCCTGACTCTCCCACCCTTTCCTTCCTCCACCAACACATTCAAGCCAAAGCCTGAGCCCCATAAGGCCTCAAATCTTGGCAATGCAGAAATACCCAGCATCTGTTTCTTGAGCAGCAGAAGCCAGAGGTTGGCAGTGCCCAGGTTTCCTCCCATGTGAGAGCCCCAAGGTCCAGGCTTTTGCCTGTTTGGGAGCACGTCCACCATCTGCTATGAAGCTCTCTTCCCCCAGTACAGTCCTCACAGCTCTGGCTGTTAGAACGGGGCCATGTTCACAGCCGGCCTGGGAGCACTTCACAGAGCTTCCCACACTGAAACTGTGAAACTGCAGAGACTACTGATTAACAACATGTTTTTGTTTCTAGGCAGATATGGACAAGGCCATGTACATGCAGGTTGCTTCCGCCTCCCTTGAAAATACTGAAGACAACTATAGCAGAGAGTTTGCCCAAAAGCCAGTCAGCACCATGAAACCTTAGGGGTTTGATCTCAAATTCTCCTGTTGTTGTGGACATAGCACAAGGAACTCAAGCTCTGTTCCTGTTAGCATTTAGGCCCATGGCTTTGCTGCCCCATTGGGCTGCCCTGGTTGGTGCTGAGAAGAGGCATGTAGGGGGATGGTGAAGGCACAGACTCTGGAGCACAGAGACATGACTTCGAATCCTGACTCCATCACAAACTAGTGTTGTATGTTGGGCAACTTACCCTACCTCTCTGCATCTGTTTCCCCATTTTTATAAATGAGTATAATGATAGCACCCACCACAGGCTGCTGTGAGGACCAAACAATACAAACCAGGTGATGGAAAGGTACTTCAGCTAGCACAGGGTCATCAAGTTGGCTGGTAGATGCCTTCTGCAGGGTCAGCCTGCACCTGCTCCACCTGTGCCTCTGGGTGTATGGTGCCAAAG
The DNA here is from genome assembly GCF_000181295.1 of Otolemur garnettii. NCBI lineage: Eukaryota > Metazoa > Chordata > Mammalia > Primates > Galagidae > Otolemur > Otolemur garnettii. The sequence goes on from NW_003852442.1 coordinate 10,238,199, forward strand.
CAATACACATGCCAAATGCCGGGGCTGATGTGACTAGAGGCAGGGTGGGGAACACTGGTCTACAATGGGGAAGGGTTAGAACTCAACTGCCAGGATTTGAATCTCAGCCACTGCACTTCCTGGTTTTATAATCTTACGCAAGTGATTTACTCTCTTGGTGCTCAGTTTCCACATTTATAAAATGGGTGTGATACTGGGGACTATCTCATAGTGTTACTATGAGAAATGAAAGAGGTTCATTCATAGTGTTGCATGTGATTAGAGTTCCTTTGTCCTCATTGCTAAATGTGAGGTAACAGCCCACGTTGTGAATATACTATGATTTATTTATTCTACAGCTGGTGAAGATTTGGGTTATTTCCAGTTTGATGCTATTAAAGATAGTGTTGCCATGAAAATTCTTGTACTTATTTTTTGGTAAATATATGCTTACAATTTGGGGGGTCAGGTGGAATTTCTGGGTCAGAAATATCAGCTTTAGCAGATGTTGCCAACCAGTTTTCCAGAATGGTAGTTGCGGTGTGAGAATTCAGTTGCACCACACCCTCACCAGCTCTTGGGATTTTCATTTCAGCCATTGTCATGGGTGTGTAGCACTGTCACTTGTCATATCGATTTGCATCCCCCTGGTGACTGATAGAGTTGAAAACCTTTTCAAATGTATACGAAACACAGCGTCTGGCATACAGTAAGCATTCAATAAATGTTAGCCATTATCAGTACTATCATTGCTCTCTGGTCACTGAAACACAACGTTTTCAAGTAGGGACACAGGGAGAGATTTCTAGGATCTTTAAAAATGTTACACTCTCTTGGCCTACCTTTTATCATCCACATATGTCTTTCTTGTGTCCCTGTCTTCTTCAGGCTAACTTCTCTATAAATAACCCTCCTCACCTCCACCAGAGTCCAGACATGCTGAATTATGAGAGCTAAAGGCCAAGTGAGACTTCTGACCTTTACCCCAAATAGATTCCCACCTCTGCTCAGATATGTCACTTCTAAGGGAAACAGAAAGCTTCCTTTCCTGGAGTCTCTAGATCACCCAGAATCTCATCTATCTGACCCTGCTTCTTCCTGATGAATGGCTTTGACAACTTTCTCATTATTACGGCCTCTGCTCCAAATCCGACTTGAATCTTTAATGCTTTCTGTTAGGAAAGATGCATCACTTGGTTTTTAAGACGCACACACAATTTCCCTTGCAGAGCCAGTATCCTGAGGGGTTTGTTAATGCATCAAGCCACAGAGGAAAATTCCATGATGTCCCCAAAACAAGAAGCCAGTTAAGCTCATCCTTCAGTCTAGCCCCTAAAGTAAAAAAAGCAAGCTCCAAGAGAAAAGAAAAAAATCAGTCTTGTGTAACTAGGGGTGGCGCTACATCTTACAGAGCCTTGGGAAAAAGAGAAGAGGATGACAGCTTAATTAATTCCCAATCCAAGTTAAAAAGTTGTACCCATGTTTATATAAAATAGTCTTCATTATGTAATGTAATAGAATTTTACTCTCTAAGTCACTGGGTTAAGAATTCCTCTTAGCTGAGACCCAGCTTTCTTGGGAAAGTTTCTTGGTATACCCACATGAAATAAAACGTGGGACCTCTGCCACCAGGGACCTTGATGGGTTGACATACTCTGGAGAAGATAAAAGAACAAATTTGCTGATTGCAACGGAGATTGAAGGGAGAAGAAAGAAAAGAGGGATGCTGGGAAGCCAAACAGACAGTTAAATGCCGTCCAGATCTTCAAGAAAGCTGCTTACTCCACAAAACACATGGTAAGAGTAAATCTTCTGCAGAAAGCCATGAAGGAACTGAGTCTTTCGCGCAGATTCTCTAAAGTTGGAAGTAAGAAAGCCAGAATGCAACAGCCACAAAGGAGGCTACAGACAAAACCTAAGTCGTTTGGCATTAGCAAAAATTGTGGTGGGGGCTCTGGACCCAGGAAAGCTCAGGATGACCAACTTTTCACGATTTGGGGGGAGACTTTTCCAATGTTAGCCGTGAAAGTCTCGCATCTTGGGAAGCCCCTCTATCCCAGGCAAAAGCTAGCCATACTATACAATCGAGGGTTTGAGTTTCATTTACCTGAATTTTGTAGGACCCGGAGGTCCTGTTGACAACTGTATTATAATGAAAGTAGAACGCATACTGTTCAACTTTTGGGCTCTGAACATGATGACTTCTCCCACACAAACCAAGACACAAACACTAAAAGTATATGCCAAGTACTTCCTGACAAGTGAAACCCCCCTCCTGATCAAGAATTTCAGTTTCCCACCACTGTTGACTGGAGAGTTTGGAGCACTGAGGGAGAACCACAACCTTGCCAGCTCCTGCGGGAAACATTCCTTCTGATCCTGTTCTTTTGAGAGGAAAAGAGGAAGCAGGGTAGCAGGGCCTCCCTTCCCAGGCACCCCCCCCCCATTGATTTCTATTCCCCCCACCAACATTCATATGCAGTGTGGGAAAACTGACCTAGGAAAGACTTGTGTGTTTTGAGTTTATCAATGTTTTTCAACCTTTTTTCACCTCATGGCACACTTGAACCCATAAATTTCCACAGCACACTTAAATTATGTTGATCCAAAAAAAAAAAAAAGAAATATACTTACTGTGCTTCCAACTTCTTTCAAAAATAATTTAATTAATGATCTTTAAAAATTTCTGTGGCACATCTAAGACCCTCTTATGGCACACCAGTTGAAAATCACTGGTCTAGATCCACTGATTTCAGCTAACGTTGTGTTTTCAATAAGTTGAATTCAGACTTCATTTTTGCAGTCTCAGAAACTGGTAGAAATAAGATTGTGATCTCATCTGTAAACATTCACTCAGTCCAGGGATTCCTAAATTAGAAGATACATTCCAGGGGTCAAGTCAGAATTTTATTTGCAGGCTCCTGGGCTCAGAATAAGGCCATGGACTCCAGGTATATTTTACAGCAAGACATGCCTGGAGTTTAATCCTACATGGGGCAGAGCAGGACCCCTGGCACATGGCCTTGGGCACATTCCCTGTGAATGAGGGAGATGAGAGTTAGGAATTGAGGAAGGGCCCTAAAGAACTAAGAGGATGAGATAGAAACCACCTGGGATGGCGAAGGCTGTCAGAGGGAAACCAGGTTTAGGGAGAAAGATCAAGAGTTCAGGATAGGACATGCTAAGGAGAGAGCTGTAGGCTGGAAAGATAAATTTGGAAGTCACTGACAGTATTTAAAGCTGTGACCAGATGAGCTCACCAAAGAAGTGACAGCAGGGAGAGAGATGTCTGTGTGTCCATTGGTGTACAACCCTCGTGTGACCTTGGCCAGCCAATGTTACCCCCTGTGCCTCCTCCTCACCTATATTCCATGGATCCATCACAAAAGGCTTAGTGTTCCTTCATAAGGAGTCAGTAAATGTAGGGAAAAAGGTTTGGAGACCCCAAGACAGACTGGGGCTTAGCTGTGCCAGAGTTAGTAACTAAGTAACTGTGTTACTTTGGGCAAAGCACTTAATCTTAGCAAGCCCCAGTTTCTTTACCTGTAAAGTAGAGATTTTACCTTCCTAACTTTGGCTGCTCATTTGGGCTATCACAACAAGATACCATGGTCTGGGTGGTTTAAACAACAAGCACCTATTTCTTATCGTCTAGAGAGAGGCTGGGAAGCCCTACACCAAAGCTCCAGCAGTTTTGCTATCTGCTGGGGACCCACTTTTTGGTTCATAGACACCCATCTTCCTGCTGTGTCCTCACACAGTCAGAGGGAGGCGGGAGCTTTCTGGGGTCTCTCATATAGGGGCATCACTCCATTCATGAATGTTTCATCCTCTTGACCCAGTCACTTCACAAAGGTCCCACCTCCTAACACAATCCTATTGGGGCTGAGGACCTCAACATACGAATTTGGGTGGGACACATTTAGTCCATAACACTCCCTTACAGAATGTCTGTGTTAAATAAGTTAATTGAAAACACTTTGTAAAATGGCTTACATTTTTATACACCATCGCTTATCCCATTATAATCTCTGATAATTTCAGTAAGCAAATCCTGTTTCTGTTAGTGATTGGATACAAAGTTTAGAACAGCATCTTTCCACATTGAAAATGCGCCTACCATCCTCTTGGAGGCAGCAGTTCCAACTCTCCTGCAGATACGGTTGCCCACTTATAAAGATAAATGTGTTAGGCATCGGTGGTAATAAGGAGAAATTGGAAACAATATGTATCAGTAATGGATTGGGTAAGAAAGCCATGGTGTGTTCATACCGTGGAATACCAGTCATTAAATGTAATGAGAAAATGTGTGTATACTGACATGAAAAGGTGCCCAGGATATTTATTTTAGTAATAATAAGCAAGGTGCAGACAGCATACTATAATATGGTTCAACTTCTGTTTTGATATGTGCATACCAAAAAGACCAGAGGCCACACATGACGCTGTTGGAAGTAGTCAAGAGGCTTGTGTGTGTGGCTAAGGAGTTCATTTGCCTCCGAGGAACAGGACCAGCATTGGGGAGAATGATTTTCACTTTACCTTTCACACTTTGCAATTCTTTGAGGTTTTATAACAAAAAATATTTTAAAGACATACCACAAACCAGCCCTCCAGCCCTAAGGTTGGTAAGCAGGTGCGTGGGGGCAAGAACACAAAGCCTTCTCCCAGCCCAGGAAAAATGTCTCTGCTCTGTTCCCAGCTACCTATTTCAATTCTGGAAGCCACAGCAGTGCTACCCACAAACCCATGTGGAAATGGAGAAGCGGCCGTCCAGAAAGGGGAAAACGCAGGCCCCCGAGTAGGGCTACTTTGGAAAGGAAAAAGAAAACGCAAACATCTTCTGAAAGCAGATGGTGGCTGGAAGACAAAATGTGTTTGGCAACAAGGAAGGAACCACAGGGGAGGAGAGAAAACCAGCAAAAGAGAGACAGCCAAAGGAAGTGGTAATGAAGTGGGAGGCTGAAGATCCCCTCGGGATTTCTCAGCTTTGCCGAGAGTCAGGCCTCTGGATGATTCCACAGAGGTGTGTAGACATTGTTTTTCATTTCTTTTCTTTATTAAAAGTATTCTACTAGCACAGTACCTCTGAATCATGATGTCCTGACACTAATTTATTTAGAATTATTCACCATATTAAAGTTTTCAAATAATTGGCTTTTTTTAATAGCTAAAGAGCAGCTGAAGTTAGCCCTCTCCTCACTGGCTTTCCAACGTATTTCCTAGGGTAGGAGTCAAAGTCACTGTCAGGGTGGAGGGAGTTGGGTCTGACCCGTGGACTATTTGTCTCGCTGCCTCCTGACAAGTCACGCTTCTCTGGGCTCTGAGGCTTCCCACAGGTCACTGGTAGGGTGGGCAGGTCAACCACAATGTGAGGAGAGGCCTCGAAGGATGCAGAATCACACCACTTCCCAGCCCTTTCACGGTGTTAACCAAGGCACAAACATCTGAAAGTTCTAACAACAAAGAGATTAATTAATGGATTCTTTTGCCCTAAATTGCTCACTGGCACAGCTGCTGGTGATGTTAATGAGCGCCACTGAACTCTGGCCACTTCAGCAGGGAACAGCTGTAGAGGCTAGAGGCCAGCTCCCCTGCCCAGTGAGGGACAGAAGTCCTTATGTCTGTATTAACCTGTCTGCTCACACCGCAACAGTTCACAGACAGGGTCATAAAGGATAGGTTTTTCATTTGGTCCTAAGTAACCTTTTAATGTCACCTAAACTGAGCCAATGACAAGAATACATGATGACATCCCAAATCATCTGTTCTATCTTTGGGATAAGATGTATGCCAGGCACCAAACTAAAGGTCAGGAGAAAAGGCTTCCACTCCAGACAGGGTCAAAACCAAAATCTGTATCTTATAAAATAGGGCTTGTGATACAAGTTTACTTGAACAGGGTGCTTTTAGGTTAAATAAGCTCTAAACATTGCATTCAGAGGGCTGAGATTGTAGATACTTATATACCCAGCTGAAGCTTAATCTCAAATCATATGTGTAAATTTATATCTGTGTAATGTATGTGAGTATGTATCTGTACATGGAATAGCAAATTACATGGTCCTTTCCACTGATATCTAACTTAATCCCCCTTGAAGGTAGAGGTCTCTTGTAAGTATGTCAGTTGCCTCTCTGAAATAAGGATTATTTTCAAACCTAACTACAATATCTTTATCACACATAACAAAATGAACAATTCCTTGGTATCATCTAATTCTCAATTCATATAAAATTTCCCCATTGTCTCAAAATATCTTTCTATAATTGGTTCGTTTGAATCAGAGTGCAAACAAGGTCCACACAATGCTTCACACACACATACACACACAACAGAAGGTGCCCCCCCAAATATACATGTGTTAAGAAAGGAAAAAACTGTATTAAATTTATAATACTCATTATATATCAAAGGCAAAAGATGAATACAAGTCACATTGAGCCCCTCTTATAATTGCAGAAGTTAAATATGACTTGACTTTAAAAATTTAACAGTTTTTTCCTTTCCTAACATGTATATACATTTTTTGGCTGCATTTGAGAAATACAAAGAAATATCCTCTGTACTTTCTCCAGCTCTGTCCATATTTTCTCTTAGCGCCCTAAGGAGTGTAAGGGAGCTGGGAACAGTGACATGTCCATGGCAATCAGATCTGATCTTGGTTCTAGGAGGAACCAGGGTCCTTGAAGAAATGGCTGATTCAAGAGTTGGGGCAAGGGAAGAACCATATGTGCTTGGAGCATATTAAACAAGAAAGCAAGGATGTGCCCTAAGAAAGATGGGGTGCGCCAAACAGACACCAAACCCAGACTAATGGGGCTCCCAGGTTCCTGATCGGAGAAATTTGAGCATCAAAATAAATAATGATAGTAACAAATTATATATAACTCACTGAATGAGGATCCTTGAGTTCGACGGATATAAATAAATGATTAAAATGAATGTTTGATGAGGAACCAGATATTTAAATAGTTTCAAAGTACCTCCTCATAGAAATACTTGTTAATTCCAAAGAGAAAAGAGTAACTTCACAGAGAAGTCTGATGGACACCACCTCGATTAAGTGCTCAAAGTGAACATCAGCAGTAGGGGGACACATTGGAAATAATACACAACTCGATGTTAAGACGCGAAGGAAGAGCACAGCTTCAATCCTGTGATACTCCTTCCAAAAACGTGTGACCTGAATCTAACCACAGGGAAACATCAAACAAATCCAAATTGAAGGACAGTTTACAAAACAACTGACCTGTAATCATCCAAAGTGTCAAGGTTACCAAAGCCAGAGATTGAAGAAGTGTCTCAGAACGGAAAGCACTAAATCAACTTACAACTAAATGCAACACGTAATTCTAAACAGGATCCTTTTGCTCTAAAAAAAAATGTTATTAGAACAATTGGCTTCTCAACTCCTAGGAAGTTTCCCCAATAGTCTCAAAATATCTTTTTATAATTGGTTCATTTGAACCAGAGTGCAAACTAATTTTCTAATTTCATTGACTATCCTATCTAAGAGAGCGTCCTGATTCGTAGGACATTAAAGTATTTGGGAATGATGAGACATCAAGTTGGTAACTTGGGTGGGGGAGGGAAGAAATAGTTTCTTGTACTCTACTGGACATTCTCAGTAAGTTTGAGATTGTTTCAACATAAGAACAAAAACTACAATAATAATAACTCTCCTCGTCAGCTATTTTCTCCTGGGGGGTGGTGGTGATGGGAACAAAGCAGAATCACTTCTCCATTCTGAACCCTATTGACTTTCAGAGTAATGAGCTGCTGCCATAGAAATTTCCAATGATGACAATTCTTTAAAGTATTAGTATGAGTTCAGATAGTTTTATAGTTGATATGCTTCAATTAATTGCAATAATTCTTTTTGGTTCTTATGATTGTTCTTCTATCCATTGGCCACAATTCTGGTAGTCAATAGTTTCCTGCTTCCTGTACATAATAAAAGGTTCCAAGTTCATTATTTACATTTCCTGCCCCAAACATGGAATCAATGTTTAGACCTTGAAAAACTCAGAGAAGTCCTTCTCTTTTCAGCTTCATTAAATCCTTTAAAAAAAAATAGACAGGCATGGTGGTGCACACCTGTAATCCCAGCTGCTCAGAGGGGCTGAGGTGGAAGGATAACTTGAAGCCAGGACGTCAAGCCTTGCCTGAGCAATATAGTGAGACCCAGTCTCTAAATAAATAAGATAGAAAAATAAAAATACTTTTTTTCTCAACTCCTTTGTTGAAGTTTGTCTTTTTCCCCTCAAATGTCTGACCAGCTTTGGACTCCTAAAAGGAATGGTAAGCAAAAAAGAGCATACACCAAGTCAAACTCTGTGGGTATTACAACTATTTGCTTGTGTGGGGAGAAAGTGGTGGTGGTGGTGGGGGGGTAATGTGATACTTTCATTAACTCCCTTGAATCAGAAATGATGATGATTAAATTTTGCTACTTTTCTCATTTTAGACACTGAGAGATCTGTGAGATTAGTTCTTTATTTCTTTAATAAAAGCACTTCCCGATTTGGTACCCATAGTACAGTGGTTACAGGCCAGCCACATACACCAAGGCTGGCAGGTTCAAACCTATTTTGCATCAAAAAAATAGCTAGGTGTTGTGGCGGGCACCTATAGTCCTAGCTATTTGGGAGACTGAGGCAAGAGAATCACTTGAACCCAAGAGTTTGAGGTTGCTGTGAGCTATGATGCCATGGCACTCTACCGAGGGCAACAAAGAGAGGCTCTTGTCTCAAAAAAATAAAACAATAAAAATAATGAATAAAAGTACTTACCAAGTAGCAATGAGGTCAGTTTTCAGAAGCCTCTTACCCTAAAACTAGAGCTGGCCAAGGTTATACAGTTCAATCCAGCCTCCCAATGTTCAAGTTTGATCTTAATTCTTTTGATGTAGGGCAGGCTAATCCAAACCTCTCACCAATGCTGGGGACAATTTATGCAATCATTCATGCACTCATTTGACTGAGTACCCACTATGGGCTAAACACTGTTGTTGGTACGGAGGACACAACAGTTCATACAACAGGAATAAATGCCTATCTTTATGGAGTATATTTTGTAAATATATAAGCAGGGTTGCATTCCTTTCCAGAAGGGAGAAAACAAACCATAGCAAGATAAATCAGTAAATTATAACATACAAGAAAAACAGAGTAGGAAAGGGTGAAGCAGAAGTAGACACAGTTTTAAATAAAGGTTTTCACGGTGGGCCCCAATAAGAAGATGACATTTGAATAAACAGTTGGAGGAGGTGAGAGAGTAAGTCCTGTGGTTTTCTGGGGGGAGAGATTTCCAGTCAGAGGACACAGCTTGAGTGAAGATCTTGAGGTGCAAATGTGCTTTGAATATTTGTGAAATCATAAGGAGGCTACTTTGACTGGTGAAATGAACAAGGTGAAGAGAGGAGAGAAGGTCAAAGACAAAATGCAAGGGTCAGGGCGACAGAGCACCCACGGCACCCAATGGCCTTGTAAGCCATTTTAAGGACTTGCGATTATACTCTGAATGCCATGGAAAGTTATCTCTGGTTTGGGGACAGAGAAATGAATTTATCCAACTTATATTTTAACCAGATCACTCTGGCTGGAGGAGGATTACAAAATGGAGTGGAATAAAAGACATAGAAAGACTAGTTAGGAAGCTATCGTAATAGTCCATGGGAGACGATGGCTGCTAAGACAGGAGATAACAATGAAGGGTACGAAAGGTTGGCACATTATCAATATCTTTTAAAAGTAGAGCCTACGGCTCGGCACCTATGGCTCAACCGGCTAAGGCGCCAGCCACGTACACCTAAGGTGGCGGG